>NC_135235.1:739328437-739951437 GCF_051348905.1 Ranitomeya variabilis | reverse complement strand
GCATTAAAGTGGGCAAATTGCACATTTTCACAGATTTGAATAAGTAACAGCTATTTTTAAGGGGTTAAATGCCTTTGTGCCACTAATCTAACACCTGATTTACATACCTACTGATGCCCCACATGAAATCCATGTCACTCCAGCCTGGCACAAATGGGTTCTGGGCATCAGAACTGGCATCAAAGTGGGCAAATCGTACATTTTCACATATTTGAATAAGTAACAGCTATTTTTAAGGGGTTAAATGCCTTTGTGCCACTAATCTAACACCTGATTTACATACCTACTGATGCCCCACATGAAATCCATGTCACTCCAGCCTGGCACAAATGGGTTCTGGGCATCAAAACTGGCATCAAAGTGGGCAAATCACCCATTTTCACAGATTTGAATAAGTAACAGCTATTTTTAAGAGGTTAAATGCCTTTGTGCCACTGATTTAACACCTGATTAACATACCTAATGATGCCCCACATGAAATGCATGTCAATACAGCCTGGCACAAATGGGTTCTGGGCATCAAAACTGGCATCAAAGTACTCAAATCACCCATTTTCACAGATTTGAAAAAGTAACAGCTATTTTTAAGGGGTTAAATGCCTTTGTGCCACTAATCTAACACCTGATTTACATACCTACTGATGCCGCACATGAAATCCATGTCACTCCAGCCTGGCACAAATGGGTTCTGGGCATCAGAACTGGCATCAAATTGGGCAAATTGCACATTTTCACAGATTTGAATAAGTAACAGCTATTTTTAAGGGGTTAAATGCCTTTGTGCCACTAATCTAACACCTGATTTACATACCTACTGGTACCCCACATGAAATCCATGTCACTCCAGCCTGGCACAAATGGGTTCTGGGCATCAGAACTGGCATCAAAGTGGGCAAATCGTACATTTTCACATATTTGAATAAGTAACAGCTATTTTTAAGGGGTTAAATGCTTTTGTGCCACTGATTTAACACCTGATTTACATACCTACTGATGCCCCACATGAAATCCATGTCACTCCAGCCTGGCACAAATGGGTTCTGGGCATCAGAACTGGCATCAAAGTGGGCAAATCACCCATTTTCACAGATTTGAATAAGTAACAGCTATTTTTAAGGGGTTAAATGCCTTTGTGCCACTAATCTAACACCTGATTTACATACCTACTGGTACCCCACATGAAATCCATGTCACTGCAGCCTGGCACAAATGGGTTCTGGGCATCAGAACTGGCATCAAAGTGGGCAAATTGCACATTTTCACAGATTTGAAAAAGTAACAGCTATTTTTAAGGGGTTAAATGCCTTTGTGCCACTAATCTAACACCTGATTTACATACCTACTGATGCCCCACATGAAATCCATGTCACTCCAGCCTGGCACAAATGGGTTCTGGGCATCAAAACTGGCATCAAAGTGGACAAATCACCCATTTTCACAGATTTGAATAAGTAACAGCTATTTTTAAGAGGTTAAATGCCTTTGTGCCACTGATTTAACACCTGATTAACATACCTAATGATGCCCCACATGAAATGCATGTCAATACAGCCTGGCACAAATGGGTTCTGGGCATCAAAACTGGCATCAAAGTACTCAAATCACCCATTTTCACAGATTTGAAAAAGTAACAGCTATTTTTAAGAGGTTAAATGCCTTTGTGCCACTAATCTAACACCTGATTTACATACCTACTGATGCCGCACATGAAATCCATGTCACTCCAGCCTGGCACAAATGGGTTCTGGGCATCAGAACTGGCATCAAATTGGGCAAATTGCACATTTTCACAGATTTGAATAAGTAACAGCTATTTTTAAGGGGTTAAATGCCTTTGTGCCACTAATCTAACACCTGATTTACATACCTACTGATGCCCCACATGAAATCCATGTCACTCCAGCCTGGCACAAATGGGTTCTGGGCATCAGAACTGGCATCAAAGTGGGCAAATCGTACATTTTCACATATTTGAATAAGTAACAGCTATTTTTAAGGGGTTAAATGCCTTTGTGCCACTGATTTAACACCTGATTTACATACCTACTGATGCCCCACATGAAATACATGTCACTCCAGCCTGGCACAAATGGGTTCTGGGCATCAGAACTGGCATCAAATTGGGCAAATTGCACATTTTCACAGATTTGAATAAGTAACAGCTATTTTTAAGGGGTTAAATGCCTTTGTGCCACTGATTTAACACCTGATTTACATATTTACTGATGCCCCACATGAAATCCATGTCACTCCAGCCTGGCACAAATGGGTTCTGGGCATCAAAACTGGCATCAAAGTGGGCAAATCGCCCATTTTCACAGATTTGAATAAGTAACTGATGTTTTTAAGGGGTTAATTGCCTTTGGGCCACTGATCTGACACTTAAAATACACAGAAAGTGATGCCCTGCATCAAACCCAGGTCCCTTCAGCCTGGCCCAAATGTTTTCTGGGCATCAGAACTGGCATCAATTTAGGCAAACAGCCCATTTTCGCAGATTTGAATAAGTAACTGATGTTTTTAAGGGGTTAAATGCCTTTGGGCCACTGATACCACAGTGCATACATATAAAACAGGGAGCCCCACATCAAAAACAGTGCTCTTCAGCCTGGCCCAAATGGGTTCTGGGCATCAGAACTGGCATCAAAGTGGGTAAACAGCCCATTTTCACGGATTTGAATAAGTAACTGATGTTTTTAAGGGGTTAAATGCCTTTGGGCCACTGATACAACACTTAAAATACACAGACAGTGATGCCCTGCATCAAGCCAAGGTTCCTCCAGCCTGGCCCAAATGCGTTCTGGGCACCAGAATTGGCATCAAAGTGGGCAAACAGCCCATTCTCGCACATTTGAATAAGTAACTGATGTTTTTAAGGGGTTAAATGCCTTTAGGCCCCTGATCTGACACTTAAGATACACAGAAAGTGATGCCCTGCATCAAACCCAGGTCCCTTCAGCATGGCCCAAATGGGTTTTGGGCACCAGAATTGGCATCAAAGTCGGCAAACAGCCCATTTTCACAGATTTGAATAAGCAACTGGTGTTTTCAAGGGGTTAAATGACTTTGGGCCACTGATCTGACGATTACAATTCACAGATAGTGATGCCCTGCATCAAACTCAGGTCCCTTTAGCCTGGCCCAAATGGGTACTGGGCATCAGAACTGGCATCAAAGTGGGCAAACAGCCCATTTTCACATATTTGCATAAGTAAGTGATTTTTTAAGAGGTTAAATGCCTTTGGGCCACTGATCTGACACCATTATTACATGCATTTTGATGCCCTGCATGAAATTCATGTCACCTTAGCTTTTCCCAAATGGGTTCTGGCCGTGAGAATTGGCATCAAAGTTGGCATTGATTTTAATGATTTGAATAAGTAACTGAGTTTTAAGGGGTTAAATGACTTTGGGTCACTGATCTGACACCACTATTACATACACAGGCTGGAGACACACTAGCGATTTAAAAATCGGTCCGATTTATTGCAGGAAAGTCTGACGAGTGCAATGCAAGTGTCATGTGAGTGTCAGGCGTTTTGTGTGCGAGTACAATCTGACTTTTCACACCTAACACCCGATCTACATCCGACTGCAGTGCGATTTTAACATGAGATTTTACATACAGAAATGTTATTAATCATTTACACATAGTTTTAAAACGTAATATTCTTCAAAATGTATATATATATTCTAGATAGATAGATAGATTAAAGGCCGGCAAATGATCAGCCACGTACATTTTAATCAGAGTGACAGGTTAGATTACGATAGAATAGAGATATACACATAGAATAAATGTGTGGTGTGTGTGTGTGTATATACATATATACAGTATATATATACAGTGGTGTTCAAAAGTCCTGCATAGGTATAGGATAAATTGATTTTTCAAGTTTTAAACGTTTTCTGTCGAATATCTTCAATGCTAATATGACATATTATATATGGTTTTGTTCAGAATACAATTTTGCATTCTCTCCCTGTAATATTTTTAGCTTTTAAAGCAGTTTTGCCTGATATTATTGCAACAATATGGGAATTGAAAGCACAACTAAATATTGTACAGCTTCAGATCCAAAATTAGCCAATCACAGATGAGGTTCTTGTGACCAATCATAACCTGGCTATGGCAGCCAATCACATTGCATCACATCTGCTGCTTTGTTTGTTTGTTTTATCTGTTGGTCTATCTAGCTGAATCATACTGTAGAGTTGTATGATGGGAGCCTTCAGATTTTTGTCAGCGGAGGATCGTGTGCGAGTTGTGGTGCTACATGAAGAGGGTTATACTGGCCCCCAGATCGCAAGGAAGGTCGGCTGTAATCAGAGTACAGTCGTAAGAATTTTGCAGAAACATAAGCAGCTTGGAATTACCCAGGACAGGCCCAGATCTGGTCGGCCCAGAAAGTCAACTAAAAGGGAGGATAGAGTACTCATAAGAACATCCCTTGCCAATCGAAAACTCACCTCTCCTCAGCTTCTGCGAGAATGGCAAGAAAAGTGCAATATTGAGGTAGCAACATCAACTGTTAGGAAGAGATGTTTGGAAGCAGGATTGAGAGGGTGCAAGGCCCAAAAGAAGCCATTGATGACAGCCATACAAAGACAAAGGCGAAAACTGTGGGCATTGAAATATTTAAAATGGAGGAAGGAGGAGTGGGAAAAAGTGCTATTTAGTGATGAAAGCACTTTTTGCATTTTAGGAAATGATGGCAAGTCTTATGTGAGAAGGTTCCCACATGAAGAGCACAAGCCAGAGTGTTTGAGCTTCTCTGTGAAACATCCGATGAAAGTAATGGTCTGGGGCTGTATGGCAGCCAATGGTGTTGGAAGGCTTCATATTGTGGAGGGTATGGTTAATGCAAAAAAATACATAGACATCCTTAATAAGAAAATGCTTCCTTCTGCTCAACACCTCTTTTCAGGGGATTACATCTTCCAGGATGATAATGCTCCTTGTCACAGAGCTAAGACAGTAACGGAAAGGAAAAAAAAGAACAAGGTGGCTACTATTGACTGGCCAGCTCAGTCCCCGGACCTCAATCCAATTGAAAATTTGTGGCACAAGGTATCATTAGAGATATCTAGAAAACAGCCAAGGACCAAGAGTGAGTTGATTGAGGCTCTGATACAGGCCTGGAACCACATGATCACTTGTGAACATCTGCAGAAGCTTGTTCACTCAATGCCACAGAGATGCAAGCTGGTGCTCAAGAGCAAAGGCTGGCCAATAAAGTATTAGAAGCTAAAGATGCACTCTAAAGGCCCTTTTCAGGACTCTGAATTAAATAAAAAATAATAAATCTTAAAAAGTTAAATTTAAGTCTGTGTGAACTTGCATTGGAAGTTAATGAACTTAGAAACCTGTTCACCATTCTACACACTGTACTGGTGTAGGTATGGTTATGCTGTAAAAAAAAATATCAAAAATGCGCATACCATAACTATTTATACACTTGGGACATTCAAAAATGAGTATGGCATACAATGAGGGATTACAAAAACATATATGTCCCACCAGTTTCACTGTAGAGATGCAGAAGTATGAAACATATAGTTTTCTTCACGCCTATGCAGGACTTTTGAACACCATTGTATATATATATATATATATATATATATATATATATATATATATATATATATATATATATTATAACGCTGATAGCGTCACTCTGTCCAAAGCCTTTATAGACTGCGCAAGCGCGACGCGTCTGCACAGTCTGGATCCCACAGTGTGACACATCCGGGGAGGAGGATTGTGGCCCAGGAGATCGCGGTATGAGTAAGCACTGAACGCATACCGCTATCTCCAACGGAGAAGCAGAGACGCACCAGGAGGGTGAGTATGAAGGGGGAGGGTGAGCCATGCTATATTCACCTGTCCCCGTTCCACCGCCGGGTCTTCCGCATCCTCTGGCTGTGACGTTCAGGTCATAGGGCGCGATGACGTGGTCAGTGCGCGCCCCCTGCCTCAACAGTCACAGCCAGAGGACACGGATGACAGAGTGGCACGCGACGGTGGAACAGGGACAGGTGAATATCGCAAGTGCCGGGTGTGACGGGGCATGCGACAGAGCAGGAAGAGACACCACGCCAGTAATCAATCCAATAAAATTTATCGGAACAGGGAACTGGGACAACACAAATCAAAGTAATTCTGCAGCGTCCGTAATTAGTCTACAATGAGTCCACACAAAGGGAGCAGATCCGGGGGCGCCACCTGGCAATCTGAAGCCAGGGAAAAAAAAAATAATCCTGGGATGGGTTTACTGGATCCAGCAGATGAGGGACACAACACCATTCCACGTGGCAGCTTTTAATCCTCCACACACGGGCACCAGGATCTCGCCTCAGCATACGATCCCAGCCCTTCGCAAGTCACCACACAATTGAATCAGCCAACACATGAGTCTATTGTTCTGTGTCCTGGGATCCATCCCTCCATGAGGGAAAGCTCCCCCTTCTGGTTGTTGACTCAAGCCTGATTACATAGCAGTCCAGGGACACAGGCCGGGGGAGGGACAAGCTGTTACACCGGGGGCCTTAGCCAGCGGCGACTCCAGCACCTGACCCCCATAGTGCGCTGGTGTTCCCGCCTGCTTAGGCACTCGGCGCCCAGCGACGAGAGGTGAGTCTGTCATTTTTTTTTTTTAAATCGCAGCATCAGCATACGGGGCATATTATGCTATGG
The DNA here is from genome assembly GCF_051348905.1 of Ranitomeya variabilis. Taxonomy (NCBI): domain Eukaryota; kingdom Metazoa; phylum Chordata; class Amphibia; order Anura; family Dendrobatidae; genus Ranitomeya; species Ranitomeya variabilis. The sequence continues at coordinate 739,944,740 of NC_135235.1, read as the reverse complement.
AGCATCTTATGGGGGCCATCAACGATGGGACAGAATGGGGGCGCAGAATGGGTGCAGCACATTACAGAATGGGGCGCAGGTTGGGAGCAGCACATGACAGAATGGGGGCACAGGATGGGAGCAGCACATGACAGAATGGGGGCGCAGAATGGTTGCAGCACATGACAGAATGGGGGCGCAGGATGGGAGCAGCACATTACAGAATGGGGGCGCAGAATGGGAGCAGCACATGACAGGATGGGGCGCAGGATGAAAGCAGCACATGACAGGATGGGGGCGCAGGATGGGAGCAGCACATGACAGGATGAGGGCACAGGAAAAGAGTAGCACATGACAAGATGGAGGCGCACAAAACAGGATGAGGGCGCAGGATGGGGCTGCACATGACAGTAAGGGGGCGCAGGATGGGAGCAGCGTATGACAGGATGGGGGTGCAAGATGGTAGCAGCACATGACAAGATTAGGGGGCAGGATGGAAGAGGCGCATACCAGGATGGAGACCATATACCAATATAAATGCTCGCCACCCGGGCGTAGAACAGGTTCAATAGCTAGTGGGTGTGTGTATATATATATATATATATATATATATATATATATATATATATATATATCTAACGCCAAGAAGACCAAAAACGAAAGGCACTGTCTGTGAAACGAGGTTATCCAAAAATTTCGGGTTCAGGTATTAATGAATAATAGTCCTAGCATCAGCCATGCATCAAGATCATAGGTGCTCTTCTGAAAAAACATGAAAATCCATGACCATATGCAAGAAGAAAGAGAAGGCACTCACCGATCTAAAATTCCCAACTTTATTTCATCTTCATGTTAAAAAAATACTGACCCGTGGAAGCGCAAGCACAAACGGCCATCGTCTATCCCTGCTCACAAGAACTCCGCTCCTCACTCCCCCGGCCATGGAATTTTTTTAACATTAAGATGAAATAAAGTTGGGAAATTTAGATCGGTGAGTGCCTTCTCTTTCTTCTTGCATATGGTTTTATATATATATATATATATATATATATATATATATATATATATACACTGTATATATATATAGTCTTTATATTGCAGAGAGAGATACATAGAAGAATAGCCGGTAATTCATTTGTCAGCCTCTCTAAAATCACTGCTGGAGCCGACAGGATAGAAGACATGGTTTACATACACTAAGTAGATGCAGAATAGTTAGATATGTACTGTATATGTCAGTGATCAATACAATTAGTATAGTGTGTGTGCAAATTAGAGGACATGTATGTAATTAATAAAAGATTATTTTGGGGGGAAAAAATGTTGCGGGCTCCCGCATAATTTTCCAATCCAGAGAGGGAAAGCCAGCGACTGGAGGCCAATGTTTATAGCCTAAGAAGGGGTTAATACCCATGGATCTCCCCAGGCTATGAATATGAGCCCACAGCTGTATTTTTAGTGTTTACTGGCTATTAAAATAGGGTGGCCCCCCAAAAATGACATGGGGTACCCTTATAATTAAATTCCAGAAAAAGCTATGCAGACAGCTGCGGGCTGATATTCATAGCCTAGGAAGGGGCCATGGATATTGACCCCTCATGGCTACAAACACTAGCTCTCAGCCTCCCCAGAAATGTCGCATTTTTAAGATTCACCAATTTCAGCACTTAGCCTCTCTCTTCCCGCTGCCCTGTATCGGTGGTATATGGGGTAATAGTTTGGGGGTTGATGTGACCTTTATATTGTAAGGTCACATCAAGCCCGGCTTAGTAATGGAGAAGTGTCAAGAAGACACCTATCCATTGCTAATCCTATAGTTGTTACAGGTTCAATAAAGACGCAGCCAGGATAAAGTCTTTTAATGAAATAAAACACTAAACACAGTTTTTCATCCTTATTATGCAGCTAATACATACAACGCCCTTGTTCTCCTGTAATTAAAAAAAACCAAAACCAAAAACCCAACAATATACCATACCTGTCAGTCGTTCTGTCCCACGCAGTAATCAATATCTGGGGAAAATACAGTTTGCAACTAGGAGCAGTGCTGAAATGCAACCGCCATGGCTGCAAACTACTGGGGAATGAGGAGATGCTGCCAGTGCAGCTACAGAGACTAGTGCTGATGTCACATAGTCTGCCCTCCCTTCCGGCTTGAACTGCAATGAACTCTGCAGCGTGGGAAAATGAACTGGCATTTTCCCACGCTCCAGAGTTCAGCGCGGGTCAGGCAAGCAGGGAGGGTAGACTCAGTGACTTCACCGCTAGTCACTGAGGCTGCGCTGGCAGCATCTCCTCATTCCCCAGTAGTTTGCAGCTGGGCTGGTAGCATCTTAGCACAGTCCTGGTTGCAAACTGTATTTTCACCAGATATGGATTACTGCGTGGGACAGAACAACGGACAGGTATATTGTTTTTTTTTTTTTTTTTATTCATTACAGGAGATCTATAGGATTAGTAATGGACAGCTGTCTTATTGACACCTCTCCATTACTAAGCCGGGCTTGATGTGACCTTACAATTCAAAGGTCACATCAACCACCCAACTATTACCCCATTGCCACCGCTACAGGGCAGTGGGAAGAGAGAGGCTAAGTGCCATAATTGCCATAAATCATGCAGCTGCGTCAACAAAAACTAAATCTCTGAGCAGTCACAAATACTCGGAGATTTCCTGAGCAACAAGTATATTCGCTCATCACTATTAACTACCTGCAAAAAACACTTGATGAACTTTCGATAGTAGTTTGCAAACCCCAAGAAGCGTTGCAAATAGTGATGAGCGAGTATACTCGTTGCTCGGGCTTTCCCGAGCACGCTCGGGTGGTCTCCCGAGTATTTGTGACTGCTCAGAGATTTAGTTTTTGTTGATGCAGCTGCATAATGTATGGCTGCTAGCCAGCCTGAGTACATGTGGGGGTTGCCTGTTTGCCAGGGAATCCCCACATGTAATCAAGCTGTCTAGTAGCTGTAAATCATGCAGCTGCGGCAAGGAAAACTAAATCTCTGATCAGACATAAATACTTGGAGACCACCCGAGTGTGCTCGGGAAAACCCAAGTAACGAGTATACTCACTCATCACTAGTTGCAAACCCTTCAAGTCACGGGGCTGAACCCAATCACTAATAGCCTGCACCTTCTTGGGATCCATGTGAAACCCCTCATTGGAAACAATCAAACCCAAAAATGATAACTCCTGTACAAAAAATTAACATTTCAAATTTTGAAAAAAGTAGTTTTTCCCTGAGTCTATGAAGGACAGTACGCGAATAGTGAAAATGGGTTTCACTGTCAGGGGAGTAAACCAAGATATCGTCAAGGTAAATAATCGCAAAGTGACCGATCAGATCAGCAAACACAATATTAATAAAATTTTGAAAAATGGCCAGGGGTGTTTGTTAGCCCGAAGGACGTAAAAAGATTCTCAAAAAGAACTTCTCACGTGAGAAACGCCGTCTTCCACTCAAACACTTATCCAATTATAGGCTCCCCACAAATCCAACTTTGAAAATCATTTGGCCCCAGACAACTGGTTACACAAGTCAGGAATGAGAGGAAGTGGGTAAGTGTTTCTCACAGTGATTTTGTTGAGTTCCCGAAAGTCGAGGCAAGGACTCAAACCACCATCTTTTTTCTTTACAAAGAAAAAGCCAGCTGCCATAGGAGAAACATAAGGGCGGATATGCCCCTTACGAAGACTCTCGGCAATATACTCCTTCATGGCCAGCCGCTCAGGACAAGACAGATTAAATTGATGGCACAATTAAAAGATGGATGTGGCGGTAGAACCTCAGCCTCGCTTTCAGAGAACACGTCTTCAAAGACCTTCAGATACTCCGGAAAAGCTTCCAGACCGACAGACAAGACAGATACAGACTTCAAGGACTTAGATAAGGACCATTGAACAATTTCCTCAGTAACCCAGTTAATAACAGGGTTTTGATGCTGTAACCAAGGCATTCCCGACACCAACCCACTATATTTGCCCACTTTGATGCTAATTCTGGTGCCCAGAACCCATTTGGGCTAGGCTGGAGGGACCTGGGTTTGATGCAGGGCATCGCTATTTGTGTATTTTAAGTGTCAGATCAGTGGCCCAAAGCCATTTAACCCCTTAAAAACAGCAGGTCCCTATTAAAATCTGTTAAAATTGGCTGTTTGCCCAGTTTGATGACAGTTCTGATGCCCAGAACTAATTAGGGCCAGGCTGAAGAGACCTGGTTTTATTGTGGTGCTCCCTGTTCTATATGTATGCACTCTGGTATCAGTGGCACAAAGGAATTTAACCCCTTAAAAACACCACTTACTTATTCAAATCTGTGAAAATGGGCTGTTTGCCCACTTTGATGCCAGTTCTGGTGCCCAGAACCCATTTGGGCCAGGCTGGAGAGACCTGGGTTTCATGTGCGGCATCAGTAGGTATGTAAATCAGGTGTTAGATTAGTGGCACAAAGGCATTTAACCCCTTAAAAATAGCTGTTACTTTTTCAAATCTGTGAAAATGGGTGATTTGACCAATTTGATGCCAGTTCTGATGCCCAGAACCCATTTGTGCCAGGCTGGAGTGACATGGATTTCATGTGCGGCATCAGTAGGTATGTAAATCAGGTGTTAGATTAGTGGCACAATGGCATTTAACCCCTTAAAAATAGCTGTTACTTTTTCAAATCTGTGAAAATGGGTGATTTGAGTACTTTGATGCCAGTTTTGATGCCCAGAACCCATTTGTGCCAGGCTGTATTGACATGCATTTCATGTGGGGCATCATTAGGTATGTTAATCAGGTGTTAAATCAGTGGCACAAAGGCATTTAACCTCTTAAAAATAGCTGTTACTTATTCAAATCTGTGAAAATGTGCAATTTGCCCAATTTGATGCCAGTTCTGATGCCCAGAACCCATTTGTGCCAGGCTGCAGTGACATGGATTTCATGTGGGGTACCAGTAGGTATGTAAATCAGGTGTTAGATTAGTGGCACAAAGGCATTTAACCCCTTAAAAATAGCTGTTACTTTTTCAAATCTGTGAAAATGGGTGATTTGAGTACTTTGATGCCTGTTTTGATGCCCAGAACCCATTTGTGCCAGGCTGTATTGACATGCATTTCATGTGGGGCATCATTAGGTATGTTAATCAGGTGTTAAATCAGTGGCACAAAGGCATTTAATCTCTTAAAAATAGCTGTTACTTATTCAAATCTGTGAAAATGGGTGATTTGTCCACTTTGATGCCAGTTTTGATGCCCAGAACCCATTTGTGCCAGGCTGGAGTGACATGGATTTCATGTGGGGCATCATTAAATATGTAAATCAGGTGTTAAATCAGTGGCACAAAGGCATTTAACCCCTTAAAAATAGCTGTTACTTATTCAAATATGTGAAAATGTACGATTTGCCCACTTTGATGCCAGTTCTGATGCCCAGAACCCATTTGTGCCAGGCTGGAGTGACATGGATTTCATGTGGGGCATCAGTAGGTATGTAAATCAGGTGTTAGATTAGTGGCACAAAGGCATTTAACCCCTTAAAAATAGCTGTTACTTATTCAAATCTGTGAAAATGTGCAATTTGCCCAATTTGATGCCAGTTCTGATGCCCAGAACCCATTTGTGCCAGGCTGGAGTGACATGGATTTCATGTGCGGCATCAGTAGGTATGTAAATCAGGTGTTAGATTAGTGGCACAAAGGCATTTAACCCCTTAAAAATAGCTGTTACTTTTTCAAATCTGTGAAAATGGGTGATTTGAGTACTTTGATGCCAGTTTTGATGCCCAGAACCCATTTGTGCCAGGCTGTATTGACATGCATTTCATGTGGGGCATCATTAGGTATGTTAATCAGGTGTTAAATCAGTGGCACAAAGGCATTTAACCTCTTAAAAATAGCTGTTACTTATTCAAATCTGTGAAAATGGGTGATTTGTCCACTTTGATGCCAGTTTTGATGCCCAGAACCCATTTGTGCCAGGCTGGAGTGACATGGATTTCATGTGGGGCATCAGTAGGTATGTAAATCAGGTGTTAGATTAGTGGCACAAAGGCATTTAACCCCTTAAAAATAGCTGTTACTTTTTCAAATCTGTGAAAATGGGTGATTTGACCAATTTGATGCCAGTTCTGATGCCCAGAACCCATTTGTGCCAGGCTGGAGTGACATGGATTTCATGTGCGGCATCAGTAGGTATGTAAATCAGGTGTTAGATTAGTGGCACAATGGCATTTAACCCCTTAAAAATAGCTGTTACTTTTTCAAATCTGTGAAAATGGGTGATTTGAGTACTTTGATGCCAGTTTTGATGCCCAGAACCCATTTGTGCCAGGCTGTATTGACATGCATTTCATGTGGGGCATCATTAGGTATGTTAATCAGGTGTTAAATCAGTGGCACAAAGGCATTTAACCTCTTAAAAATAGCTGTTACTTATTCAAATCTGTGAAAATGTGCAATTTGCCCAATTTGATGCCAGTTCTGATGCCCAGAACCCATTTGTGCCAGGCTGCAGTGACATGGATTTCATGTGGGGTACCAGTAGGTATGTAAATCAGGTGTTAGATTAGTGGCACAAAGGCATTTAACCCCTTAAAAATAGCTGTTACTTTTTCAAATCTGTGAAAATGGGTGATTTGAGTACTTTGATGCCAGTTTTGATGCCCAGAACCCATTTGTGCCAGGCTGTATTGACATGCATTTCATGTGGGGCATCATTAGGTATGTTAATCAGGTGTTAAATCAGTGGCACAAAGGCATTTAACCTCTTAAAAATAGCTGTTACTTATTCAAATCTGTGAAAATGTGCAATTTGCCCAATTTGATGCCAGTTCTGATGCCCAGAACCCATTTGTGCCAGGCTGCAGTGACATGGATTTCATGTGGGGTACCAGTAGGTATGTAAATCAGGTGTTAGATTAGTGGCACAAAGGCATTTAACCCCTTAAAAATAGCTGTTACTTTTTCAAATCTGTGAAAATGGGTGATTTGAGTACTTTGATGCCAGTTTTGATGCCCAGAACCCATTTGTGCCAGGCTGTATTGACATGCATTTCATGTGGGGCATCATTAGGTATGTTAATCAGGTGTTAAATCAGTGGCACAAAGGCATTTAATCTCTTAAAAATAGCTGTTACTTATTCAAATCTGTGAAAATGGGTGATTTGAGTACTTTGATGCCAGTTTTGATGCCCAGAACCCATTTGTGCCAGGCTGTATTGACATGCATTTCATGTGGGGCATCATTAGGTATGTTAATCAGGTGTTAAATCAGTGGCACAAAGGCATTTAACCTCTTAAAAATAGCTGTTACTTATTCAAATCTGTGAAAATGTGCAATTTGCCCAATTTGATGCCAGTTCTGATGCCCAGAACCCATTTGTGCCAGGCTGCAGTGACATGGATTTCATGTGGGGTACCAGTAGGTATGTAAATCAGGTGTTAGATTAGTGGCACAAAGGCATTTAACCCCTTAAAAATAGCTGTTACTTTTTCAAATCTGTGAAAATGGGTGATTTGAGTACTTTGATGCCAGTTTTGATGCCCAGAACCCATTTGTGCCAGGCTGTATTGACATGCATTTCATGTGGGGCATCATTAGGTATGTTAATCAGGTGTTAAATCAGTGGCACAAAGGCATTTAATCTCTTAAAAATAGCTGTTACTTATTCAAATCTGTGAAAATGGGTGATTTGTCCACTTTGATGCCAGTTTTGATGCCCAGAACCCATTTGTGCCAGGCTGGAGTGACATGGATTTCATGTGGGGCATCATTAAATATGTAAATCAGGTGTTAAATCAGTGGCACAAAGGCATTTAACCCCTTAAAAATAGCTGTTACTTATTCAAATATGTGAAAATGTACGATTTGCCCACTTTGATGCCAGTTCTGATGCCCAGAACCCATTTGTGCCAGGCTGGAGTGACATGGATTTCATGTGGGGCATCAGTAGGTATGTAAATCAGGTGTTAGATTAGTGGCACAAAGGCATTTAACCCCTTAAAAATAGCTGTTACTTATTCAAATCTGTGAAAATGTGCAATTTGCCCAATTTGATGCCAGTTCTGATGCCCAGAACCCATTTGTGCCAGGCTGGAGTGACATGGATTTCATGTGCGGCATCAGTAGGTATGTAAATCAGGTGTTAGATTAGTGGCACAAAGGCATTTAACCCCTTAAAAATAGCTGTTACTTTTTCAAATCTGTGAAAATGGGTGATTTGAGTACTTTGATGCCAGTTTTGATGCCCAGAACCCATTTGTGCCAGGCTGTATTGACATGCATTTCATGTGGGGCATCATTAGGTATGTTAATCAGGTGTTAAATCAGTGGCACAAAGGCATTTAACCTCTTAAAAATAGCTGTTACTTATTCAAATCTGTGAAAATGGGTGATTTGTCCACTTTGATGCCAGTTTTGATGCCCAGAACCCATTTGTGCCAGGCTGGAGTGACATGGATTTCATGTGGGGCATCAGTAGGTATGTAAATCAGGTGTTAGATTAGTGGCACAAAGGCATTTAACCCCTTAAAAATAGCTGTTACTTTTTCAAATCTGTGAAAATGGGTGATTTGACCAATTTGATGCCAGTTCTGATGCCCAGAACCCATTTGTGCCAGGCTGGAGTGACATGGATTTCATGTGCGGCATCAGTAGGTATGTAAATCAGGTGTTAGATTAGTGGCACAATGGCATTTAACCCCTTAAAAATAGCTGTTACTTTTTCAAATCTGTGAAAATGGGTGATTTGAGTACTTTGATGCCAGTTTTGATGCCCAGAACCCATTTGTGCCAGGCTGTATTGACATGCATTTCATGTGGGGCATCATTAGGTATGTTAATCAGGTGTTAAATCAGTGGCACAAAGGCATTTAACCTCTTAAAAATAGCTGTTACTTATTCAAATCTGTGAAAATGTGCAATTTGCCCAATTTGATGCCAGTTCTGATGCCCAGAACCCATTTGTGCCAGGCTGCAGTGACATGGATTTCATGTGGGGTACCAGTAGGTATGTAAATCAGGTGTTAGATTAGTGGCACAAAGGCATTTAACCCCTTAAAAATAGCTGTTACTTTTTCAAATCTGTGAAAATGGGTGATTTGAGTACTTTGATGCCAGTTTTGATGCCCAGAACCCATTTGTGCCAGGCTGTATTGACATGCATTTCATGTGGGGCATCATTAGGTATGTTAATCAGGTGTTAAATCAGTGGCACAAAGGCATTTAACCTCTTAAAAATAGCTGTTACTTATTCAAATCTGTGAAAATGTGCAATTTGCCCAATTTGATGCCAGTTCTGATGCCCAGAACCCATTTGTGCCAGGCTGCAGTGACATGGATTTCATGTGGGGTACCAGTAGGTATGTAAATCAGGTGTTAGATTAGTGGCACAAAGGCATTTAACCCCTTAAAAATAGCTGTTACTTTTTCAAATCTGTGAAAATGGGTGATTTGAGTACTTTGATGCCAGTTTTGATGCCCAGAACCCATTTGTGCCAGGCTGTATTGACATGCATTTCATGTGGGGCATCATTAGGTATGTTAATCAGGTGTTAAATCAGTGGCACAAAGGCATTTAATCTCTTAAAAATAGCTGTTACTTATTCAAATCTGTGAAAATGGGTGATTTGTCCACTTTGATGCCAGTTTTGATGCCCAGAACCCATTTGTGCCAGGCTGGAGTGACATGGATTTCATGTGGGGCATCATTAAATATGTAAATCAGGTGTTAAATCAGTGGCACAAAGGCATTTAACCCCTTAAAAATAGCTGTTACTTATTCAAATATGTGAAAATGTACGATTTGCCCACTTTGATGCCAGTTCTGATGCCCAGAACCCATTTGTGCCAGGCTGGAGTGACATGGATTTCATGTGGGGCATCAGTAGGTATGTAAATCAGGTGTTAGATTAGTGGCACAAAGGCATTTAACCCCTTAAAAATAGCTGTTACTTATTCAAATCTGTGAAAATGTGCAATTTGCCCAATTTGATGCCAGTTCTGATGCCCAGAACCCATTTGTGCCAGGCTGGAGTGACATGGATTTCATGTGGGGTACCAGTAGGTATGTAAATCAGGTGTTAGATTAGTGGCACAAAGGCATTTAACCCCTTAAAAATAGCTGTTACTTATTCAAATCTGTGAAAATGGGTGATTTGAGTACTTTGATGCCAGTTTTGATGCCCAGAACCCATTTGTGCCAGGCTGTATTGACATGCATTTCATGTGGGGCATCATTAGGTATGTTAATCAGGTGTTAAATCAGTGGCACAAAGGCATTTAACCTCTTAAAAATAGCTGTTACTTATTCAAATCTGTGAAAATGGGTGATTTGTCCACTTTGATGCCAGTTTTGATGCCCAGAACCCATTTGTGCCAGGCTGGAGTGACATGGATTTCATGTGGGGCATCAGTAGGTATGTAAATCAGGTGTTAGATTAGTGGCACAAAGGCATTTAACCCCTTAAAAATAGCTGTTACTTATTCAAATCTGTGAAAATGTGCAATTTGCCCACTTTGATGCCAGTTCTGATGCCCAGAACCCATTTGTGCCAGGCTGCAGTGACATGGATTTCATGTGGGGTACCAGTAGGTATGTAAATCAGGTGTTAGATTAGTGGCACAAAGGCATTTAACCCCTTAAAAATAGCTGTTACTTATTCAAATCTGTGAAAATGGGTGATTTGCCCACTTTGATGCCAGTTCTGATGCCCAGAACCCATTTTTGCCAGGCTGGAGTGACATGGATTTCATGTGGGGCATCAGTAGGTATGTAAATCAGGTGTTAGATCAGTGGCACAAAGGCATTTAACCCCTTAAAAATAGCTGTTACTTTTTCAAATCTGTGAAAATGTGCAATTTGCTCACTTTGATGCCAGTTCTGATGCCCAGAACCCATTTGTGCCAGGCTGAAGTGACATGGATTTCATGTGGGGCATCACTAGGTATGTAAATCAGGTGTTAGATTAGTGGCACAAAGGCATTTAACCCCTCAAAAATAGCTGTTACTTATTCAAATCTGTGAAAATGGGTGATTTGCCCACTTTGATGCCAGTTTTGATGCCCAGAACCCATTTGTGCCAGGCTGGGGTGACATGGATTTCATGTGGGGCATCAGTAGGTATGTAAATCAGGTGTTAGATTAGTGGCACAAAGGCATTTAACCCCTTAAAAATAGCTGTTACTTATTCAAATCTGTGAAAATGTGCAATTTGCCCACTTTGATGCCAGTTCTGATGCCCAGAACCCATGTGTGCCAGGCTGGAGTGACATGGATTTCATGTGGGGCATCAGTAGGTATGTAAATCAGGTGTTAGATCAGTGGCACAAAGGCATTTAACCCCTTAAAAATAGCTGTTACTTATTCAAATCTGTGAAAATGTGCAATTTGCCCACTTTGATGCCAGTTCTGATGCCCAGAACCCATTTGTGCCAGGCTGAAGTGACATGGATTTCATGTGGGGCATCACTAGGTATGCAAGTCAGGTGTCAGATCAGTGGCACAAAGCCATTTAACCCCTTCAATACCATACCTCAGTGCCCACTTTGATGCCCATTTTTGTGCCAGCCTTCTAAATTTTGTATCTGTTTTAAAGTGTATTGACAAAAGGACACATGACCGCATATTATTATATACTCAGAATGGTTTATTTTTATACAAAAACCTGAAAAAAACAGAAAATAAAAAATAGCCGAATAAGAAACTGCTGAATAAGAAACCAACTTCAGCCCGAATAAGAAACTGAACGAATAAGAAACCAACTTCAGCATCGTGTGAACCTCACTGTTTCAAAAGTGGTTTACCTGTCTAAGCCGTTATTATAGTACCCTAGTGATACCCGACTAGTATCAGGCTGCCTCAAACTAAAGTATAAGAAGACATTATCCTGTTAATTCATAAACTCTCCTGTTTCTCACTGAGACCATTGGCCTCCTCCCTGCTGCTCACCTACTCCGGCATCAGACTCAGAAATGTATAATGGCGGCTTCTCTTCCTGCCTTTGCGGTAGATGCTAGAGTGTATGGGCTCCTTCCAGGTGTGACGTCATTTCCGGGGGCGTGTCCTATCGGGAGGGGGCGTGTTCTCCGAGGCGGCAGAGGAAAGCAGCATGACAGCTTGTGGACGCCATGGAGGTCAGTGGTTTCAGGGGGAAAAATGCTACTTGCCGATCGCTATTCGCTATTGGGGGGAGGCCCTGTGGTGGTCGCCCTACTTGTCTGTGTGGGGAGCGACCCGTGGTGGGATTTTGGTGGGCTCCGCTGCTGTTGGCTATTGTGGGGGACTGGTGTGGTTTTGGGGGGCTCCGCTGCTGCTGGCTATTGTGGGGGGACCCCTGTGGTGGGGTTTTGGTGGGCTCCGCTGATGCTGGCTATTGTGGGGGACCCCTGTGGTGGGATTTTGGGGGGCTCCGCTGATGCTGGCTATTGTGGGGGACCCCTGTGGTGGGATTTTGGTGGGCTCCGCTGCTGCTAGCTATTGTGGGGGACCCCTGCGGTGGGATTTTGGTGGGCTCTGCTGCTGTTGGCTATTGTGGGGGACTGGTGTGGTTTTGGTGGGCTCCGCTGCTGCTGGCTATTGTGGGGGGACCCCTGTGGTGGGGTTTTGGTGGGCTCCGCTGCTGCTGGCTATTGTGGGGGATCCCTGCTGTGGGATTTTGGGGGGCTCCGCTGCTGCTGGCTATTGTGGGGGACCCCTGCGGTGGCATTTTGGGGGCCTCCGCTGCTGCTGGCTATTGTGGGGGACCGCTGCGGTGTGGTTTTGGGGGCCTCCGCTGCTGCTGGCTATTGTGGGGGACCGCTGCGGTGGGTTTTGGGGGGCTCCGCTGCTGCTGGCTATTGTGGGGGACCGCTGCGGTGTGGTTTTGGGGGCCTCCGCTGCTGCTGGCTATTGTGGGGGATCCCTGCGGTGGGTTTTGGGGGGCTCCGCTGCTGCTGGCTATTGTGGGGGACCGCTGCGGTGTGGTTTTGGGGGGCTCCGCTGCTGCTGGCTATTGTGGGGGACCGCTGCGGTTTTGGTGGGCTCCGCTGCTGGCTATTGTGGGGGACCCCTGTGGTGTGGTTTTGGTGGGCTCCGCTGCTGCTGGCTATTGTGGGGGACCCTGTGGTGGGGTTTTGGTGGGCTCCGCTGCTGCTGGCTATTGTGGGGGATCCCTGCTGTGGGATTTTGGGGGGCTCCGCTGCTGCTGGCTATTGTGGGGGACCCCTGCGGTGGCATTTTGGGGGGCTCCGCTGCTGCTGGCTATTGTGGGGGACCGCTGCGGTGTGGTTTTGGGGGGCTCCGCTGCTGCTGGCTATTGTGGGGGACCGCTGCGGTGTGGTTTTGGGGGGCTCCGCTGCTGCTGGCTATTGTGGGGGACCGCTGCGGTGTGGTTTTGGGGGGCTCCGCTGCTGCTGGCTATTGTGGGGGACCGCTGCGGTTTTGGTGGGCTCCGCTGCTGGCTATTGTGGGGGACCCCTGTGGTGTGGTTTTGGTGGGCTCCGCTGCTGCTGGCTATTGTGGGGACCCCTGTGGTGGGGTTTTGGTGGGCTCCGCTGCTGCTGGCTATTGTGGGGGACCCGTGCGGTGGGATTTTGGTGGGCTCCGCTGCTGCTGGCTATTGTGGGGGACCCCTGCGGTGGGATTTTGGGGGGTTCCGCTGCTGGCTATTGTGGGGGACCCCTGTGGTGGGGTTTTGGTGGGCTCCGCTGCTGCTGGCTATTGTGGGGGACGCCTGTGGTGGGGTTTTGGTGGGCTCCGCTGCTGCTGGCTATTGTGGGGGACCCCTGTGGTGGGGTTTTGGTGGGCTCCGCTGCTGCTGGCTATTGTGGGGGACCCCTGTGGTGGGTTTTGGTGGGCTCCGCTGCTGATGGCTATTGTGGGGGACCCCTGTGGTGGGATTTTGGTGGGCTCCGCTGCTGCTGGCTATTGTGGGGGATCCCTGCTGTGGGATTTTGGGGGGCTCCGCTGCTGCTGGCTATTGTGGGGGACCCCTGCGGTGGGATTTTGGGGGGCTCTGCTGCTGCTGGCTATTGTGGGGGACTCCTGCGGTGGGATTTTGGGAGGCTCCGCTGCTGCTGGCTATTGTGGGGGACCCCTGTTGTTGGCTTTTGGGGGGACCTGCTGCTGCTTGCTATTGTGGGATTTTGTGGGGGGGGGACTGCTGCTGGCTGTTGTGGTGGACTTCTGTGGTAGGCAACCTGCTTTTGTGAGGGGGGCTGCAGGCTATTGGGGGACCCCTGACCTGCTTGTGGGGGGGAGGGCGACCTGCTGCATGCAATTGGGGGTGACCCATTTTAGTGGGGGGTGACCTGCTTGTGGGGGGGGGACCTGCTGCTGGCAATTGGGGGGACCCCTGTGGTGGGATTTAGGGGTGACCTGCTTATGGGGAGACTTGTTTGGGGTGGGAGACCTGCTGCTGGCTATTGGGGTGACCCCTGTGGTGTGATTTGGGGGCGACCTGCGTGCGGGGGACCCCTTTTAGTGAGGGTGACCTGCTTATGGTTGGGTTTGGGGAGGCGACCTGCTTGTTGCGGGACCCCTTTTAGTGGGGGCGACCTGCTTGTGGAGGGGTGACCTGCTGATGGCTATTGATGGGCCCCTGTGGTGGGGTTTGGGGGTGACCTGCTGGCTATTGTTGGGGACCCCTGTGGTGGGGTTTGGAGGTGACGTGCTGCTTACGGGGTGGACCCCTTTTAGTGGGGGCGACCTGCTGCTGGCTATTGGGGAGACCCTGGTGATGGGGTATGAGGGCGACATGCTTGTGGTCGGGTTTTGGGAGGGCGTGACCTGCTGTCTATTGGGGGGGACCCTTGTGGTGGATGTGGGGGGAGACCTGCTGCAAGCTATTGGGGGACCCCTGTGGTGGGATGCGGGGGTGACCTGCTTGTGGTGGGATGTGGGGAGGCGACCTGCATGTGAGGGGTGACCTGCTGCAGGCTATTTGGGGGACCCCTGTGGTGAGATTTGAAGGCGACCTGCTTGTCGTTGAATGTGGGGAGGCGACCTGCTTGTCGTTGAATGTGGGGAGGCGACCTGCTTGTCGTTGAATGTGGGGAGGCGACCTGCTTGTCGTTGAATGTGGGGAGGCGACCTGCTTGTCGTTGAATGTGGGGAGGCGACCTGCTTGTCGTTGAATGTGGGGAGGCGACCTGCTTGTCGTTGAATGTGGGGAGGCGACCTGCTTGTCGTTGAATGTGGGGAGGCGACCTGCTTGTCGTTGAATGTGGGGAGGCGACCTGCTTGTCGTTGAATGTGGGGAGGCGACCTGCTTGTCGTTGAATGTGGGGAGGCGACCTGCTTGTCGTGGAATGTGGGGAGGCGACCTGCTTGTTGTGGAATGTGGGGAGGCGACCTGCTGCTGGCTATTGGGGGGATCCCGTGGTGGGATTTGGGGATGACCTGCTGCTTACAGATGGAACCCTTTTATTGGGGGGTGACCTGCAGCTTACTGGGGGATCCCTTTTATTGGGGGCGACCTGCTTATGGGTTGGGTTTGGGGGGGGGGGGGCTGAAGAGGGTTTAAGCTGGGTGGGGGGTGGACATCGAAGGGGGTGTGTGCTGGGTGGGGGGGTCCACGTCCGATGGGTGTTGGATGTCCGATGGGGGTTTGTGGGGGTTGGACATCCGAAGGGGGTGTGTGCTGGGTGGGGGGGTCCACGTCCGATGGGGGTTTGTGCTCGGGAGGGGGGGTCCACGTGTGATGGGGGTTTGTGCTCGGGAGGGGGGGTCTGCATCTGGGGGTTTGCTGGGTGGGGGGTTCCGCGTCCGGTGGGGGTTGGACGTCCGATGGTGGTTTGTGGGGGTTGGACGTCCGATGGGGGTTGGACGTCCGATGGGGGTTTGTGGGGGTTGGACGTCCGATGAGAGTTTAAGCTGGGGTGGCGTTCGATTGGAGGGGGTGTCTGATGGGATTTATGGTTGGGGCAGGGGGCGCCATATTTGGATTTACGCTTGAGGGGAGGGAATGTCTGGTGGGCTTTGGATTTATCCTGTGGGGTCCGCTGGTTAATGTGAGGTGGATGTTCCTGACTGGGGGAGCGAGGTTATGCTGTGTGGCCATCTGGTTGATGTGGGGGGGGGGGGCTAATGCTTCATTGGGGTACACAAAAAAAATATGAGTGTATGCTGCTTATGCTATGCAAAAAAAAAAGGTATTTCCCTGTAGAGTAGGCCACACCACCAACTGGCACGAAGCTAATCCTTTTTAGCTTAATGTCATTAGGAGGCAGACATGGGTCTGGACCACCCAGCTCAGTTCTGACTTAGGTTTTGGGGTTTTTTTTTTTATTAACGATTTTCCTTTTTCTTTTTTTTTTTTTTTTTCAGATACGGCTTTTGAGGGCGACAGTGGAATTGTCACTCTAATCTCCCACCTAGAATTGTCACTACCATATCATCTGTGGTCTACGAGGCAAGAGGCAAGGCCCTAACACATCAAAAGTGTTTGTGGTTCCCCAGAGGACAGTCCATGCCACGAATCCCCCTACCCTCTGGCCCCCCCCAGAGCCAGATAGAGTAGGGAGGGAAGACTAATCCGTTATGTGCCAGCCGCCGAAAGGTCTGCGTCCAGGTTATTCCATGCCCATCTTCATCATCGGTCTGTGAAGAATGATGTGTGACCTTCAGGACAGGTATATCCTACCAGGCAGTGAGGGGGCTACTTTAAAAAAAAAAAAAAAAAAAATGGAAAGGACAGGACAAGTATGTCCTAGTTTGCCCCTGAGCAATATGGACATCTTCTGGGGAAACCTTCCTATTCATGCAGCCTCCATGTTTTCCAGATGCTCCTGTGACCCTGCTCTTAAAATATCCAGGCTTCGGTCTAGGCCTTCTCTGGTGGCCGGTCCACACCGCCAGTGCCCTGAACAATCATGCACGCCAACTTTCTAGTGTGCCCTACTCAGCACCTATCAGTTTAAGAGTACTTCGCTTCTGCAACAGAGGACTAAAGTCTGCCTCCCAAGACATCTGCTGTTCAATTTTGGTTGTTTTGGAAATGTTCTGTCCAAAAAACCGACGGGACAACTCTCCGACCCGCCAGGAAAAGATGAGACCTTCCTTTAGGCCAACCCCCTCCTGGCATCCATGAACCCACCAGCACTGGTCTGCTAGGCCTGGATCTAGCAGACTCTCTTCGACATGATGGGGCGTTCCCACCTTGGATGTTTCTCAGGGTCGGCTGCCGTGTCCTTCACAATTCAAGGCCGGTATTACGATCTCTGGTCTGGGACACCGAAACCTCAGACATCGGAGGCAGGCCTGGGGGGAACAGAGCCACATACCAAACCGACAGTCCAACCCGCATGCACCAACAGCATACTACAGTTTTACAATACTTTAGGAATGCATAAAATGAAACAAGCAAAGGCATAAAGTTATTCAATGCAAAAAAATGCAGTTTTATAAAATTAGAAATGTTTCTATATCTAATGGTAAAATGATATTTATCCAGTATTTCTATAAGTAAAAGTCTGAGATTTCTGTGGGAAATGGTCATTTGTTCCTCTTAAACCAGTTCTGAATGTAAATAAAACATTTCTCTGATGAAGTCTCCACATTGTATTTTCTCCTTTCATTTCATGCGCAGGGCAGGACAAGCCCATGATGTATCTGTGTAACACATGGTAGGTGCTATAATAACAGCCGTAGGCTGGTTTCACACCAGCGTTCGGCAGGGCTGCGGATGGCAGCCTTCTTCCTCCGTTAAGGCTACTTTCACACTAACGTCGCTTGCTGTACGTCTCAATGCGTCATTTTGGAGAAAAAACGCATCCTGCAAAGTTGCCTGCATGATGCGTTTTTTCTCCATAGACTTTCATTAGCAACACATTGGGACGGATTGCCACACGTCGCATCCATCATGCGACAGATGCGTCGTGTTTTGGCGGACCGTCGGCACAAAAAAAGTTCCATGTAACTTTTTTGTGCGTCGAGTCCGCCATTTTCGACCGCGCATGCGTGGCCGAAACTCCGCCCCCTCCTCCCCGGAACTCACAATAGGCCCCGGATGCGTTGTAAAACTGCCTCCGCTGCCCACGTTCTATATAAAACACTCTCCGTCGGGCCGACGGTTTGCGACTGCCCGTACCGACTGACTAGTGTGAGAGTAGCCTTAGCCCTGCTCACTGCCACAACTCTTCATTCAGTTCCGCCTACGTCTGCATGCGTCCTGCATACCCTATCTTTAATATTGGGTACGCAGGCCAAGCGGATGCCTCCACATGCGTTGTTTTAACGCGCCGACTGCAATAAAATGCAACATGTTGCGTTCGACGCAGTTCAGCGCATCTTCAAAATGAGGCATGCCTGTGTACCCAATGTTAGATAGGGGATGCATGCAGACTTAGGCGGAGCTGAAGGAAGAGGCGCAGCAGTGGGCGGGGCTTAATGGAGGAAGAAGGCTGCCGAACGCTGGTGTGAAACCTGCCTGAGACAGGTAAGCCACTTTTGAAACAGTGTTCACATGTACAAGCTCTTAGCCCCTTTGTGGCGTGGCCAATTTTTTAAAATCTGACCAGTGTCACTTTATATAGTAATAACTCTGGAATGCTTCAACATCCCATTGATTTTGAGATTAATTTTTTTTTCGTGTTATATTAGGCTTTATGATAATGGTAAATTTGAGTTGATATGTTTTGATTTATTTTGTAAAAAATCAGAAATTTTACAAATTTTAAAAAATATAAATTTTTAATGATTTTCCCTTTAAGGCCGGAGTCACACTAGAGAGGAATACGGACGAGTGCTATGCGAGAAAAAAATCGCATAGCACTCGAACCAATGTTAATCTCCCATCACTTTTTTTTTCACGGCCGTATATGTGCGAGTGAAATTGCAGTATGCTGTGATTTGCACCGTATATCAGCCGAGACTCGCCAATGAAAGTCTATTTGTGCAAGAAAAACTCGCACCACACGGGCCATCAGTGTGACTTGCGAGAAATACGCAACGGTGTCCTTTGAAAGGCCGACAATTCAGGTGCAGTGTACAGTAAAATCACACTGACAGGTTACAATAGAATAGACATATACAGTACACACAGTATAGGTGTATATAAAATCTAAAGAGATACACTACAGACCAAAAGTTTGGACACACCTCATTTAAAGATTTTTCTGTATTTCATGACTGAAAATTGTATATTCACACTGAAGGCATCAAAACTATGAATTAACACATGTGGAATTATATACTTAATTTCAGTTTCACACTTTTTTGTTATGTCTTATATTCTAGGTTCTTCAAAGTAGCCACCTTTTTCTTTGATGACTGCTTTGCACACTCTTGGCATTCTCTTTATGAGCTGCAAGAGGTAGTCACTTGGAATGATTTTCACTTCACAGGTGTGCCCTGTCAGGTTTAATAAGTGGGATTTCTTGCCTTATAAATGGGTTTGGGACCATCAGTTGTGTTGTGCAGAAGTCTGGTGGATACACAGCTGATAGTCCTACTGAATAGACTGTTAGCTGCTTTTTTCCTGCCATAATACAAATTCTAAGTAAAGAAAAACGAGTGTCCATCATTACTTTAAGAAATGAAGATCAGTCAGTCCGAAAAATTGGGAAAACTGAAAGTGTCCCCAAGTGCAGTGGCAAAAACCACCAAGCGCTACTAAGAAACTGGCTCACATGAGGACCGCCCCAGGAAAGGAATACCAAGAGTCACCTCTGCTTCTGAGGATAAGTTTATCCGAGTCACCAGCCTCAGAAATCGCAGGTTAACAGCAGCTCAGATTAGAGACCAGGTCAATGCCACACAGAGTTCTAGCAGCAGACACATCTCTACAACAACTGTTAGGGCTTGTTTCCATTTGCGAGAAACACATCCGTATCTCGCATGTGGAAACCAAGCTGTGGCGCCGGCACTTTGGAGCAAAGCGTGCAGCTCCATGTGTTCCTATGCGGCTGCATGCTCCGCTCTGGAGTGCCGGTGCTACAGCTTGGTTTCCACATGCGAGATACGGACGTGTTTCTCGCAAATGGAAACAAGCCCTTAAGAGGAGACTTTGTGCAGCAGGCCTTCATGGTAAAATAGCTGCTAGGAAACCACTGCTAAGGACAGGCAACAAGCAGAAGAGACTTGTTTGGGCTAAATAACGCAAGGAATGGACATTAGACCAGTGGAAACCTGTGCTTTGGTCAGATGAGTCCGAATTTTAGATCTTTGGTTCCAACCACCGTGTCTTTGTACACAGAAAAGGTGAACGGATGGACTCTAAATGCCTGGTTTCCACCGTGAAGCATGGAGGAGGAGGTGTGATGGTGTGGGGGGCTTTGCTGGTGACACTGTTGGGGATTTATTCAAAATTGAAGGCATACTGAACCAGCATGGCTACCACAGCATCTTGCAGCGACATGCTATACCATCCGGTTTGCTTTTAGTTGGACCATCATTTATTTTTCAACAGGACAATGACCCCAAACACACCTCCAGGCTGTGTAAGGGCTATTTGACCAAGAAGGAGAGTGATGGGGTGCTACGCCAGATGACCTGGCCACCACAGTCACCAGACCTGAACCCAATCGAGATGGTTTGGGGTGAGCTGGACCACAGAGTGAAGGCAAAAGGGCCAACAAGTGCTAAGCATCTCTGGGAACTCCTTCAAGATTGTTGGAAGACCATTCCCAGTGACTACCTCTTGAAGCTCATCAAGAGACTGCCAAGAGTGTGCAAAGCAGTCATCAAAGCAAAAGGTGGCTACTTTGAAAAACCTAGAATATAAGACATTTTCAGTTGCCTTACACTTTTATTAAGTATATAATTCCACATAGTTTTGATGCCTTCAGTGTGAATGTACAGTTTTCATAGTCATGAAAATACAGAAAAATCTTTAAATGAGGTGTGTCTAAACATTTGGTCTATACTGTCTGTGTGTGTGTATGTATGTGTGTGTGTGTATATGTATATGTGTATATATATATAATATATCACACGGACAGCGGAATAGCTGATAGTTAATTTGTCGGCTTCTGTTAAATCATTGCAGAGGCTGACAGGATAGGAGACATGGTTTACATACAGTAAACCATTGCAGAACAGTTAGACTTATATAGGTCAGTGACTAATACGGTTAGTAGTGTGTGTGTGTGTGTGTGTGTGTGTGTGTGTGTGTGTGTAAAATTTGGGGCCTGTATGTATTTAATAATGTTTTCACTGAAAAAACTGGCGTGGGCTCCCGCACAATTTTCTGTGCCACAGAGGGAAAGCCAGTGACTGAGGACAGATATTATAGCCTAGAGAGGGACCATGGTTATTGCCACCCCAGAAAAGGTGCATCTGTAAGATGCGCCAATTCTGGCACTCAGCCTCTGTCTTCTCACTGCCCTGTAGCGGTGGCATATGGGGTAATAAGGGGTTAATTTCACCTTTGTATTGTAAGGTGACATTAGGCCAGCTTAGTAATGGAGAGATGTCTGATAGATGCCTCTCCATTACTAACCTGTGGGCTTGATGTTACTTGACAATAAAAAGGTGACATCAACCGCACAATTATGAACCCCTCTGCTACAGGGCAAGTGGGAGGAGTGAGGCTAAGTGCCAGAATTGGCACATCTATAAGATGCGCCATTTCTGCGATGGCTGAGAGCTGATGGTTTTTAGCCTGTGGGACTGCCAATATCCATGGCCTCTTCACAGGCTATAAATATCAGCCTACAGCTGTCTGCCTAGCATTTGCTGGTTGGATTTTATGTCAATATTTTGTGTCCCCCTGTAAAATAGCCAGTAAAGGCTAAGCAAACAGCTGTGAGCTGATATTAATAGCCTGGGAACCTTTATGGTTATTGGCTCCTTTCCAGAATAGTAACATCAGCTGTCAGCTTTCCCACTGCTGGTTATGAAAATTATGCGGGAGCCCATGCAGGCTTTATTTTTTGAAAAATAAACATTTTGCATTTCACGCAGGTTTCTTAGTTGTTTTTTTTTACAGCATATGTAGGTTAATTATGTTAATGCTCCTACATGGGTGTGTGTGTCTTTAGTTAATATTAATGAGGGTATCTCGTGAAGAGTTTGAATAAGGAAATGCATCAAATTCCTTTATTTATTTTTATTTTTTTTAATATATCTTTATTTAGCGCTCACGATTTACAGAAACGCATCAAATCCGCATAAAAAAGTACAGAATTTCCACTGCGTTTTCTGCTAAGAGACGCACTAACCATGCAGACATTTCCTCAAGCAAATCTGCAACGTGCGCACATAGCCTTAACCATTATGCGTCCATATTCATTAATGAGCAGAACCACGTGACCGCTGAACACAGGAAGAGCTGCCCGGAGACCATCGGACATGCAGGGACCGTGCCAGGAGCAGGTGAGTATGTGACAGCCGCCGCTTCCCCGCCGACAATGACTCGAGTATAAGCCGAGAGGGTCTCTTTCTGCCCAAAAAAATTTCGGCTTATACGCGAGTATATACGGTACAGCACTCTAGAAGGGTGTGTATAAGGCCATATAGGTGCTGGTGGTACTATATATGGGGAAAACCTGGTGACAGGTTCCCTTTAAGAAACCTATGGAACTAGGTTAAAATTAGCATTTTTTTGGATGGTGAAAAACTTGTAATTTAAATATTGATGGTGGCTGAACTGCAGGTGGTCTGTGTCGCTTCATAAGTTTAAGGCCGGGTCACACTAGCGTAGAATACGGACGAGCGCTATGTGAGAAAGCATCGCATGGCACTCGGACCAGTGTTAATCTATGGGGCAGATCACATCTGTGATTATTTTTTCATGCCAAATCAGCATACGAGAACAATCACAGCATATATACCTGACAGGGGCCCATACAGTGTATACCTACAATAATATATACCTGACGGGCCCATACATTCTGATACCATCACTAATATATACCTGACAGGGGCCCATACATTCTGATATCATCACTAATATATATACCTGACGGGGCCCATACATTCTGATATCACTAATATATACCTTTTAAACGATCAAGGGGATCTCAGTCCAAGTATAATCAAGTCCTCAGAAAAATTGAATAAGTAGAAAGATTAATCCGAGAACATGGAGAATCAGGGTTAATTTTATTCAGAAAAAAACAACCAGTCATACAGGATGTCTGCCAACGTTTCGGCCACAGGCCTTTATCACGGCAATTATCTAAAAATAATAATATAACACAATTGAATACAGATATTCATAGACATATCTATTACGTACACCGGTTGTATCGCACACGCAGAAAATATCAAACCAAACAATCATGAGGACAATATAGACACAGGGTAAGGGTGTGTCCTACAAGTGTAAAAAACAAGAAAAAATTACCTATTTATCAGGTAACTCCTAACGTTTTCTTATATCCCATCTTTCTCTATTGGTTTGTGGTTCTTGTTACAATGATACTTATTTCTTTTTATTGTATCCTTTATAGCCTTTCTGCTACCATCATACAGGTAATCCCTTTTTTTACCTTTTTTGTCTTACTATTTACAGATTGGTGCTTGTCCAGTCTTATTAGTATACACCTCGGTTACCATGGATGTGGGATCGCTTTCTTTTTTCCTTTTATCTCTTGGACCATGGATGCTTTGAGTCTATAAAAAAAATGTTTTCCTTATATTGTTATCTTCTTTTCCAGCAAGCTATACACTGGATTGCTGCAGTTTTCGGTTTTTTCTTGTTTTTTACACTTGTAGGACACACCCTTACCCTGTGTCTATATTGTCCTCATGATTGTTTGGTTTGATATTTTCTGCGTGTGAGATACAACCGGTGTACGTAATAGATATGTCTATGAATATCTGTATTCAATTGTGTTATATTATTATTTTTAGATAATTGCCGTGATAAAGGCCTGTGGCCGAAACGTTGGCAGACATCCTGTATGACTGGTTGTTTTTTTCTGAATAAAATTAACCCTGATTCTCCATGTTCTCGGATTAATCTTTCTACTAATATATACCTGACATGGCCCATACATTCTGATACCATCACTAATATATACTTGACATGGGCCCATACATTCTGATATCATCACTAATATATATACCTGACAGGGCCCTTACATTCTGATATCACTAATATATACCTGACAGGGCCCATACATTCTGATATCACTAATATATACCTGACAGGGCCCATACATTCTGATATTATCAGTAATATATATACCTGACAGGGCCCATACATTCTGATATCATCACTACTGTAATATATACCTCACAGAGGCCCACACATTCTGATATCATCAGTAATATATACCTGACAGGAGCCCATACATTCTGATATCATCACTACTGTAATATATACCTCACAGAGGCCCATACATTCTAATATCATCACTAATATATACCTGACAGGAGCCCATGCATTCTGATACCATCACTAATATATACCTGACAGGAGCCCACACATTCTGATATCATCACTACTGTAATATATACCTCACAGAGGCCCATACATTCTGATATTATCACTAATATACACCTGACAGGAGCCCACACATTCTGATACCGTCAATGATATATATATACCTGATAGGAGCCCATACATTCTGATATCATCACTTATATATACCTGACAGGAGCCCGTACAGTCTACAGTATATCTACAGTAATATATACCTGACAGGAGCCTGTACAGTCTATATCTACAATAATATATGCCTGAAAGGAGTCTGTACAGTCTATATCTACAATAATATATACCTGACAGGAGCCTGTACAGTCTGTATCTACAATAATATATACCTGACAGGAGCCCGTACAGTCAGTATCTACAATAATATATACCTGACAGGAGCCCGTACAGTCAGTATCTACAATAATATATACCTGACAGGAGTCCGTACAGTCTGTATCTACAATAATATATACCTGACAGGAGCCCGTACAGTCTGTATCTACAATAATATATATCTGACAGGAGCCCGTACAGTCTATATCTACAATAATATATACCTGACAGGAGCCTGTACAGTCTGTATCTACAATAATATATACCTGACAGGAGCCTGTACAGTCTGTATCTACAATAATATATACCTGACAGGAGCCCGTACAGTCTGTATCTACAATAATATATACCTGATAGGAGCCCGTACAGTCTGTATCTACAATAATATATACCTGACAGGAGCCTGTACAGTCTGTATCTACAATAATATATACCTGACAGGAGCCCGTACAGTCTATATCTACAATAATATATACCTGACAGGAGCCCGTACAGTCTGTATCTACAATAATATATACCTGACAGGAGCCCGTACAGTCTATATCTACAATAATATATATCTGACAGGAGCCCGTACAGTCTATATCTACAATAATATATACCTGACAGGAGCCTGTACAGTCTGTATCTACAATAATATATACCTGACAGGAGCGTGTACAGTCTGTATCTACAATAATATATACCTGACAGGAGCCCGTACAGTCTGTATCTACAATAATATATACCTGATAGGAGCCCGTACAGTCTGTATCTACAATAATATATACCTGACAGGAGCCTGTACAGTCTGTATCTACAATAATATATACCTGACAGGAGCCCGTACAGTCTGTATCTACAATAATATATACCTGACAGGAGCCAGTACAGTCTATATCTACAATAATATATACCTGACAGGAGCACGTACAGTCTGTATCTACAATAATATATACCTGACAGGAGCCCGTACAGTCTGTATCTACAATAATATATACCTGATAGGAGCCCATACAGTCTATATCTACAATAATATATACCTGACAGGAGCCCGTACAGTCTGTATCTACAATAATATATACCTGATAGGAGCCCGTACAGTCTGTATCTACAATAATATATACCTGACAGGAGCCCGTACAGTCTATATCTACAGTAATATATACCTGACAGGAGCCCGTACAGTCTGTATCTACAATAATATATACCTGACAGGAGCCAGTACAGTCTATATCTACAATAATATATACCTGACAGGAGTCCGTACAGTCTGTATCTACAATAATATATACCTGACAGGAGCCCGTACAGTCTATATCTACAATAATATATACCTGACAGGGGCCCATACAGTCTATATCTACAATAATATATACCTGACAGGAGCCCGTACAGTCTGTATCTACAATAATATATACCTGACAGGAGGCCGTACAGTCTGTATCTACAATAATATATACCTGACAGGAGCCCGTACAGTCTGTATCTACAATAATATATACCTGACAGGAGCCTGTACAGTCTGTATCTACAATAATATATACCTGACGGGGCCCATACAGTCTATATCTACAATAATATATACCTGACAGGAGCCTGTACAGTCTGTATCTACAATAATATATACCTGACAGGAGCCCGTACAGTCTATATCTACAATAATATGTACCTGACAGGAGGCCGTACAGTCTGTATCTACAATAATATATACCTGACAGGAGCCCGTACAGTCTGTATCTACAGTAATATATACCTGACAGGAGCCCGTACAGTCTGTATCTACAATAATATATACCTGACAGGAGCCCATACAGTCTATATCTACAATAATATATACCTGACAGGAGCCCATACAGTCTATATCTACAATAATATATACCTGACAGGAGCCTGTACAGTCTGTATCTACAATAATATATACCAGAAAGGAGCCCATAAAACTCTAGCATCTTCAGTAATGAGCCGGCTAGAGTGTATGGGCTGCAGTCAGGCACCTGGAAGGAGCCCATACACTCTAGGCTCAACCCTGCCTTTGCTGAGAAACAACACGCCCCCGGAAATGACGTCACACCTGGAAGGAGCCCATACAGTCCAGCAATTACCATACACTGAGGCCCCTGATCATGTGACGACTGACTCCTCCCCTCCTGTGACCTCATCACAGGTCCTGTGCGCACAGAACAGCCATATATGTGGAGTGCGGCTCTGCGGGTGGAGGTCGGTGCTGGAGGCTCCATTATTCTCTATGTGGAGTGCGGCTCTGCGGGTGGAGGTCGGTGCTGGAGGCTCCATTATTCTCTATGCGGAGTGCGGCTCTGCGGGTGGAGGTCGGTGCTGGAGGCTCCATTATTCTCTATGTGGAGTGCGGCTCTGCGGGTGGAGGTCGGTGCTGGAGGCTCCATTATTCTCTATGTGGAGTGCGGCTCTGCGGGTGGAGGTCGGTGCTGGAGGCTCCATTATTCTCTATGTGGAGTGTGGCTCTGCGGGTGGAGGTCGGAGCTGGAGGCTCCATTATTCTCTATGCGGAGTGCGGCTCTGCGGCTGGAGGTCGGTGCTGGAGGCCCCATTATTCTCTATGTGGAGTGCGGCTCTGCGGGTGGAGGTCAGTGCTGGAGGCTCCATTATTCTCTATGTGGAGTGCGGCTCTGCGGGTGGAGGTCGTGCTGGAGCCTCCATTATTCTCTGTGGAGTGCGGCTCTGCGGGTGGAGGTCGTGCTGGAGCCTCCATTATTCTCTGTGGAGTGCGGCTCTGCGGGTGGAGGTCGGTGCTGGAGGCTCCATTATTCTCTATGTGGAGTGCGGCTCTGCGGGTGGAGGTCGGTGCTGGAGGCTCCATTATTTTCTATGTGGAGTGCGGGTCTGCGGGTGGAGGTCGGTGATGGAGGCTCCATTATTCTCTATGTGGAGGTCGGTGCTGGAGGCTCTATTATTCTCTATGTGGAGGTCGGTGCTGGAGGCCCCATTATTCTCTGTGTGCAGTGCGGCTCTGCAGGTGGTAGGTGCTGGAGGCCCCATTATTCTCTATGTGGAGTGCGGCTCTGCGGGTGGAGGTCGGTGCTGGAGGCTCCATTATTTTCTATGTGGAGTGCGGCTCTGCGGGTGGAGGTCGGTGCTGGAGGCTCCATTATTCTCTATGTGGAGTGCAGCTCTGCGGGTGGAGGTCGGTGCTGGAGGCTCCATTATTCTCTATGTGGAGTGCGGCTCTGCGGGTGGAGGTCGGTGCCGGAGGCCCCATTATTCTCTATGTGGAGTGCGGCTCTGCGGGTGGAGGTCGTGCTGGAGCCTCCATTATTCTCGAGTGCGGCTCTGCGGGTGGAGGTCGGTGCCGGAGGCCCCATTATTCTCTATGTGGAGTGCGGCTCTGCGGGTGGAGGTCGTGCTGGAGCCTCCATTATTCTCGAGTGCGGCTCTGCGGGTGGAGGTCGGTGCTGGAGGCTCCATTATTCTCTATGTGGAGGTCGGTGCTGGAGGCCCCATTATTCTCTATGTGGAGTGCGGCTCTGCGGGTGGAGGTCGGTGCTGGAGGCCCCATTATTCTCTATGTGGAGTGCGGCTCTGCGGGTGGAGGTCGGTGCTGGAGGCTCCATTATTCTTTGTGTGCAGTGCGGCTCTGCGGGTGGAGGTCGGTGCTGGAGGCTCTATTATTCTCTATGTGGAGGTCGGTGCTGGAGGCTCCATTATTCTCTATGTGGAGTGCGGCTCTGCGGGTGGAGGTCGGTGTTGGGGGGGCTCCATTATTCTCTGTGTGGAGTGCGGCTCTGTGGGTGGAGGTCGGTGCTGGAGGCTCCATTATTCTCTATGTGGAGTGCGGCTCTGCGGGTGGAGGTCGGTGCTGGAGGCTCCATTATTCTCTATGTGGAGTGCGGCTCTGCGGGTGGAGGTCGGTGCTGGAGGCTCCATTATTCTCTGTGGAGTGCGGCTCTGCGGGTGGAGGTCGGTGCTGGAGGCTCCATTATTTTCTATGTGGAGTGCGGGTCTGCGGGTGGAGGTCGGTGCTGGAGGCTCCATTATTCTCTATGTGGAGGTCGGTGCTGGAGGCTCTATTATTCTCTATGTGGAGGTCGGTGCTGGAGGCCCCATTATTCTCTGTGTGCAGTGCGGCTCTGCAGGTGGTAGGTGCTGGAGGCCCCATTATTCTCTATGTGGAGTGCGGCTCTGCGGGTGGAGGTCGGTGCTGGAGGCTCCATTATTTTCTATGTGGAGTGCGGCTCTGCGGGTGGAGGTCGGTGCTGGAGGCTCCATTATTCTCTATGTGGAGTGCAGCTCTGCGGGTGGAGGTCGGTGCTGGAGGCTCCATTATTCTCTATGTGGAGTGCGGCTCTGCGGGTGGAGGTCGGTGCCGGAGGCCCCATTATTCTCTATGTGGAGTGCGGCTCTGCGGGTGGAGGTCGTGCTGGAGCCTCCATTATTCTCGAGTGCGGCTCTGCGGGTGGAGGTCGGTGCTGGAGGCTCCATTATTCTCTATGTGGAGTGCGGCTCTGCGGGTGGAGGTCGGTGCTGGAGGCTCCATTATTCTCTATGTGGAGGTCGGTGCTGGAGGCCCCATTATTCTCTATGTGGAGTGCGGCTCTGCGGGTGGAGGTCGGTGCTGGAGGCCCCATTATTCTCTATGTGGAGTGCGGCTCTGCGGGTGGAGGTCGGTGCTGGAGGCTCCATTCTTTGTGTGCAGTGCGGGTGGAGGTCGGTGCTGGAGGCTCTATTATTCTCTATGTGGAGGTCGGTGCTGGAGGCCCCATTATTCTCTGTGTGCAGTGCGGCTCTGCAGGTGGTAGGTGCTGGAGGCCCCATTATTCTCTATGTGGAGTGCGGCTCTGCGGGTGGAGGTCGGTGCTGGAGGCTCCATTATTTTCTATGTGGAGTGCGGCTCTGCGGGTGGAGGTCGGTGCCGGAGGCCCCATTATTCTCTATGTGGAGTGCGGCTCTGCGGGTGGAGGTCGTGCTGGAGCCTCCATTATTCTCGAGTGCGGCTCTGCGGGTGGAGGTCGGTGCCGGAGGCCCCATTATTCTCTATGTGGAGTGCGGCTCTGCGGGTGGAGGTCGTGCTGGAGCCTCCATTATTCTCGAGTGCGGCTCTGCGGGTGGAGGTCGGTGCTGGAGGCTCCATTATTTTCTATGTGGAGTGCGGGTCTGCGGGTGGAGGTCGGTGATGGAGGCTCCATTATTCTCTATGTGGAGGTCGGTGCTGGAGGCTCTATTATTCTCTATGTGGAGGTCGGTGCTGGAGGCCCCATTATTCTCTGTGTGCAGTGCGGCTCTGCAGGTGGTAGGTGCTGGAGGCCCCATTATTCTCTATGTGGAGTGCGGCTCTGCGGGTGGAGGTCGGTGCTGGAGGCTCCATTATTTTCTATGTGGAGTGCGGCTCTGCGGGTGGAGGTCGGTGCTGGAGGCTCCATTATTCTCTATGTGGAGTGCGGGTCTGCGGGTGGAGGTCGGTGATGGAGGCTCCATTATTCTCTATGTGGAGGTCGGTGCTGGAGGCTCTATTATTCTCTATGTGGAGGTCGGTGCTGGAGGCCCCATTATTCTCTGTGTGCAGTGCGGCTCTGCAGGTGGTAGGTGCTGGAGGCCCCATTATTCTCTATGTGGAGTGCGGCTCTGCGGGTGGAGGTCGGTGCTGGAGGCTCCATTATTTTCTATGTGGAGTGCGGCTCTGCGGGTGGAGGTCGGTGCCGGAGGCCCCATTATTCTCTATGTGGAGTGCGGCTCTGCGGGTGGAGGTCGTGCTGGAGCCTCCATTATTCTCGAGTGCGGCTCTGCGGGTGGAGGTCGGTGCCGGAGGCCCCATTATTCTCTATGTGGAGTGCGGCTCTGCGGGTGGAGGTCGTGCTGGAGCCTCCATTATTCTCGAGTGCGGCTCTGCGGGTGGAGGTCGGTGCTGGAGGCTCCATTATTCTCTATGTGGAGGTCGGTGCTGGAGGCCCCATTATTCTCTATGTGGAGTGCGGCTCTGCGGGTGGAGGTCGGTGCTGGAGGCCCCATTATTCTCTATGTGGAGTGCGGCTCTGCGGGTGGAGGTCGGTGCTGGAGGCTCCATTATTCTTTGTGTGCAGTGCGGCTCTGCGGGTGGAGGTCGGTGCTGGAGGCTCTATTATTCTCTATGTGGAGGTCGGTGCTGGAGGCTCCATTATTCTCTATGTGGAGTGCGGCTCTGCGGGTGGAGGTCGGTGTTGGGGGGGCTCCATTATTCTCTGTGTGGAGTGCGGCTCTGTGGGTGGAGGTCGGTGCTGGAGGCTCCATTATTCTCTATGTGGAGTGCGGCTCTGCGGGTGGAGGTCGGTGCTGGAGGCTCCATTATTCTCTATGTGGAGTGCGGCTCTGCGGGTGGAGGTCGGTGCTGGAGGCTCCATTATTCTCTGTGGAGTGCGGCTCTGCGGGTGGAGGTCGGTGCTGGAGGCTCCATTATTTTCTATGTGGAGTGCGGGTCTGCGGGTGGAGGTCGGTGCTGGAGGCTCCATTATTCTCTATGTGGAGGTCGGTGCTGGAGGCTCTATTATTCTCTATGTGGAGGTCGGTGCTGGAGGCCCCATTATTCTCTGTGTGCAGTGCGGCTCTGCAGGTGGTAGGTGCTGGAGGCCCCATTATTCTCTATGTGGAGTGCGGCTCTGCGGGTGGAGGTCGGTGCTGGAGGCTCCATTATTTTCTATGTGGAGTGCGGCTCTGCGGGTGGAGGTCGGTGCTGGAGGCTCCATTATTCTCTATGTGGAGTGCAGCTCTGCGGGTGGAGGTCGGTGCTGGAGGCTCCATTATTCTCTATGTGGAGTGCGGCTCTGCGGGTGGAGGTCGGTGCCGGAGGCCCCATTATTCTCTATGTGGAGTGCGGCTCTGCGGGTGGAGGTCGTGCTGGAGCCTCCATTATTCTCGAGTGCGGCTCTGCGGGTGGAGGTCGGTGCTGGAGGCTCCATTATTCTCTATGTGGAGTGCGGCTCTGCGGGTGGAGGTCGGTGCTGGAGGCTCCATTATTCTCTATGTGGAGGTCGGTGCTGGAGGCCCCATTATTCTCTATGTGGAGTGCGGCTCTGCGGGTGGAGGTCGGTGCTGGAGGCCCCATTATTCTCTATGTGGAGTGCGGCTCTGCGGGTGGAGGTCGGTGCTGGAGGCTCCATTCTTTGTGTGCAGTGCGGCTCTGCGGGTGGAGGTCGGTGCTGGAGGCTCTATTATTCTCTATGTGGAGGTCGGTGCTGGAGGCTCCATTATTCTCTATGTGGAGTGCGGCTCTGCGGGTGGAGGTCGGTGTTGGGGGGGCTCCATTATTCTCTGTGTGGAGTGCGGCTCTGTGGGTGGAGGTCGGTGCTGGAGGCTCCATTATTCTCTATGTGGA
The DNA here is from genome assembly GCF_051348905.1 of Ranitomeya variabilis. Taxonomy (NCBI): domain Eukaryota; kingdom Metazoa; phylum Chordata; class Amphibia; order Anura; family Dendrobatidae; genus Ranitomeya; species Ranitomeya variabilis. The sequence continues at coordinate 739,912,798 of NC_135235.1, read as the reverse complement.
GTGCGGCTCTGCGGGTGGAGGTCGGTGCTGGAGGCTCCATTATTCTCTATGTGGAGTGCGGCTCTGCGGGTGGAGGTCGGTGCTGGAGGCTCCATTATTCTCTGTGTGGAGTGTGGCTCTGCGGGTGGAGGTCGGTGCTGGAGGCTCCATTATTCTCTATGTGGAGTGCGGCTCTGCGGGTGGAGGTCGGTGCTGGAGGCTCCATTATTCTCTGTGTGCAGTGCGGCTCTGCAGGTGGTCGGTGCTGGAGGCTCCATTATTCTCTATGTGGAGTGCGGCTCTGCGGGTGGAGGTCGGTGCTGGAGGCTCCATTATTCTCTGTGTGCAGTGCGGCTCTGCAGGTGGTCGGTGCTGGAGGCTCCATTATTTTCTATGTGGAGTGCGGCTCTGCGGGTGGAGGTCGGTGCTGGAGGCTCCATTATTCTCTATGTGGAGTGCGGCTCTGCGGGTGGAGGTCGGTGCTGGAGGCTCCATTATTCTCTGTGTGCAGTGCGGCTCTGCAGGTGGTCGGTGCTGGAGGCTCCATTATTCTCTATGTGGAGTGCGGCTCTGCGGGTGGAGGTCGGTGCTGGAGGCTCCATTATTCTCTGTGTGCAGTGCGGCTCTGCAGGTGGTCGGTGCTGGAGGCTCCATTATTCTCTATGTGGAGTGCGGCTCTGCGGGTGGAGGTCGGTGCTGGAGGCTCCATTATTCTCTATGTGGAGTGCGGCTCTGCGGGTGGAGGTCGTGCTGGAGCCTCCATTATTCTCGAGTGCGGCTCTGCGGGTGGAGGTCGGTGCTGGAGGCTCCATTATTCTCTATGTGGAGGTCGGTGCTGGAGGCCCCATTATTCTCTATGTGGAGTGCGGCTCTGCGGGTGGAGGTCGTGCTGGAGGCCCATTATTCTCTGTATGGAGTGCGGCTCTGCGGTGGAGGTCGGTGCTGGAGGCCCCATTACTATCTATGTGGAGTGTGGCTCTGCGGGTGGAGGTCGGTGCTGGAGGCTCCTTATTCTCTATGTGGAGTGCGGGTGGAGGTCGGTGCTGGAGGCTCCATTATTCTCTATGTGGAGGTCGGTGCTGGAGGCCCCATTATTCTCTATGTGGAGTGCGGCTCTGCGGGTGGAGGTCGGTGCTGGAGGCCCCATTATTCTCTATGTGGAGTGCGGCTCTGCGGGTGGAGGTCGGTGCTGGAGGCCCCATTATTCTCTGTGGAGTGCGGCTCTGCGGGTGGAGGTCGGTGCTGGAGGCTCCATTATTCTCTGTGTGCAGTGCGGCTCTGCGGGTGGAGGTCGGTGCTGGAGGCTCTATTATTCTCTATGTGGAGGTCGGTGCTGGAGGCTCCATTATTCTCTATGTGGAGTGCGGCTCTGCGGGTGGAGGTCGGTGTTGGGGGGGCTCCATTATTCTCTGTGTGGAGTGTGGCTCTGCGGGTGGAGGTCGGTGCTGGAGGCTCCATTATTTTCTATGTGGAGTGCGGCTCTGTGGGTGGAGGTCGGTGCTGGAGGCTCCATTATTCTCTATGTGGAGTGCGGCTCTGCGGGTGGAGGTCGGTGCTGGAGGCTCCATTATTCTCTGTGTGCAGTGCGGCTCTGCAGGTGGTCGGTGCTGGAGGCTCCATTATTCTCTATGTGGAGTGCGGCTCTGCGGGTGGAGGTCGGTGCTGGAGGCCCCATTATTCTCTATGTGGAGTACGGCTCTGCGGGTGGAGGTCGGTGCTGGAGGCTCTATTATTCTCTATGTGGAGGTCGGTGCTGGAGGCTCCATTATTCTCTGTGTGGAGTGTGGCTCTGCGGGTGGAGGTCGGTGCTGGAGGCTCCATTATTTTCTATGTGGAGTGCGGCTGTGCGGGTGGAGGTCGGTGCTGGAGGCTCCATTATTCTCTATGTGGAGTGCGGCTCTGCGGGTGGAGGTCGTGCTGGAGGCCCCATTATTCTCTGTGTGGAGTGCGGCTCTGTGGGTGGAGGTCGTGCTGGAGCCTCCATTATTCTCTGTGGAGTGGAGGTCGTGCTGGAGGCGCCATTATTCTCTATGTGGAGTGCGGCTCTGCGGGTGGAGGTCGTGCTGGAGGCCCCATTATTCTCTGTGTGGAGTGCGGCTCTGCGGGTGGAGGTCGGTGCTGGAGGCCCCATTATTCTCTGTATGGAGTGCGGCTCTGCGGTGGAGGTCGGTGCTGGAGGCCCCATTACTATCTATGTGGAGTGTGGCTCTTCGGGTGGAGGTCGGTGCTGGAGGTTCCTTATTCTCTATGTGGAGTGCGGGTGGAGGTCGTGCTGGAGGCCCATTATTCTCTGTATGGTGTGCGGCTCTGCGGTGGAGGTCGGTGCTGGAGGCCCCATTACTATCTATGTGGAGTGTGGCTCTGCGGGTGGGGGTGGAGGTCGGTGCTGGAGGCTCCTTATTCTCTATGTGGAGTGCGGGTGGAGGTCGGTGCTGGAGGCTCCTCATTATCCTCTATCATTATTTGCTGCTTTCTTCTTTCATTTGTTCTTCATCTAAAGAATCAGGCAGACGCTCCGGAGGAGGCCGCGTCTCCCAGCGGTTGCTCCCCATTAGAGATGAGAGAACCTTTCAATGTTGAGTTCGTCTAACGTCCCGATAATCACCAAACAATTCGGTGAACATTTCCGAACCCTTTTCAGTGAGAGGCAAAACCAAATGCAAAGACAACACTGTAATGGGGGAAAAAAAAGCTTCCCAAACATCTCAAATTAGGGGCAGACACCAGGAAAAGTGGCAGCAATTGACCCACAGTAGAAATTTGATAATGGCACAGCAGCAGTCAGCCATGTGCCATGCATGAGGTATCAGGGTCTGGGGCAGCAGTTACAGCTTGAAATTGAAGTTTCAATTTAGACGAGATGGGTGAGAGATTGGTGTAGGCCTGCTGTGCTGGGAGCCCTGAAAGCTCATGCAACAGCTAAAACTGTTTTGTTTTTGTTTTTTTCCCAGCCACACTCAGATGGCAGAAACATCAGTTTGGTAGAAAAATGTAAAGATAGTAGCATGGGTAGTTGACTGAAAGTATGTGCAGGCCTGCCGGTCTGGGAGCCCTACTGCTACAGGCAACACACGATGGAGACCCAACTTGGAGTGCCAACATTTCAAAAAATTGCCATACACCACTTAAGTGGCATCAATTTCCCCACAGTAGAAATAGTATGCTTGCGCAACGTTTTGACAACTTATGTTAGTGGACGGGCTACTCGACTCCCTATCTTTAGCAGTTGCACCCAGCCCGCAGGTGCTCAGTCTACAAGGGCTGGGTGAGGAAACAATAGGTTAGGGTAGAGCTGCTTGTGCAGTGGTATGGTGGCATGATGGTTACTGTAGGTTGTACGCTTCTCGGAAGAGGTGGTTTTTCAGGTTCCTTTTGAAGGTTCCCACGGTAGGCGAGAGTCTGATATGTTGGGGTAAAGAGTTCCAGAGTAGAGAGAGCTATGGAGAAATCTAGTATGTGATTGTGGGAAGAAGAGATAACAGGGGAGTAGAAATGGAGATCTTGTGAGGACTGGCAGTTGTGTGCAGGTGAGTACTGGGAGACTAGGTCACAGATGTATGGAGGACACAGGTTGTGGATGGCTTTGTATGCCATGGTTAGGATTATGAACTGGAGTCTCTGGGTAATGAGGAGCTAGTGGAGGAATGGACAGGCTGGTAAATAGTGGGAGATAGGTGGATTAGCCAGGCAGCAGAGTTTAGCATAGATTAGAGGGGTGTGAGACTGTTAGGAGGTAGTCAAGGCAGGAGATGAGTGCATGGCCTAGGGTTTTTGCGCATTCTTGATAAAGAAATGTACAGATCAGGGAAATATTTTTGAGTTGTAGTCAACAGGAGAGATCAGAGTCCAGGATTACCTCGAGTCAGAGAGCTTGCGGGTGTAGATGAGGGCCAGAGAGAGCATGTGCTCCAGTTGATGGCAAGGGCTTCATCAAATGGCCTTCTCTTCCTCCACCTTAACATCACACACAGAACAGTCCTCAGTCTCCAACTGTTTTACTGACTGTGCGAGACTGCAGAGCTGTTCACATATTCTATTCCATAGGCATTAGAGGTCTGCTCCAAAGATTCAGTTTTTTAGTTGTATGCGGGGCCGGACAAAGTGGGGTCTGAGCAGAATCCAGATCCTTGCCACTAAACAACCCCAGGTGATGGGTGGAGGTGATCTTGATGAGTCAGATACCTGAGGTACATGTGGACTGTACTTTGCAGGAAGAGGAGGCGTGTGATTCTCAGGGTGAGGAGTGGGAGAACAGAGAGGATTAGGTTGTACATCCCACTTGGTGTGAACCCAGAGGCACGCAGCTGAGTAGCTCAACAGAGGAGGGGTAAGGAAGATGAGGTTACATTGCAGTTTGCTGCACAGAGACGGAGTAATGCAACCATATGAAGCTCTGCTTCAACAGCCACAACTCAGTCTCGGGTCTGCAGTTTGCATGGGCTGGCAAGGGTGCGTAGCCTGGGCCTTTTCTTAGACCAAAAAGAATGACCCATTCATGTTATCTGCTGTTATCTGCATAAGGGGCATAGGAAGCAAGGTTAAGCATTACCCTGTCACTAAGGCTTCTTTTACACTTACCGTGTTTTTTGCGGCCCATTATTGCAGGCCTGTTTGGTGTGCTGTATCACCGCAATTTTCACGGTCTGCCACAATAACGGGCTGCAAAAAACTTGCGGATCGCTGTTTTTCGGGTTTTCAATACTATAGCAAAAGTATTGGGGGTGGGGGGGAAGGCGGTCTGCAAAACTGGAAGTCATGGTGCACCACAAAACAACCTTCCATTGTTTTTCAGGCCCCATTAATTTTCAATGGGGACCATGTTTGTGAGCTGTGAAAAAGATTGAGCAGGTTAGATCTTTTTTCATGGCCGTAAATACGGACCTCACAGCCATACGGCGCACCGTGGAATGATTGCGGCCCCATAGAAATCTATTGCGGCCGCAAAGCCACGGCAAGTCTAAAAGAAGCCTAAGACGCCATTGACTCGGACCTCATGGAAGCACCCCACATATTAGCACCTTCTTGCTCTATCTGCAACATGATGCCTGTATTGTTGGGATTAGAAATAGTGCTCACTCCTGGGTTGCTACTCTGTTAGAACCGCGGTACAAGACTACATTTTGCCAGATGCTTACCCCCTGTCAAGGGATGCGCATATGCTGCTGGAGTATCAAAACACGCTTGTACACAATCATAACAGTGGTTTTCCCCAAGACAGCAGTCAGGAATACTATTAGGCCATGTGCACACGTTCAGTATTTTTCGGGTTTTTTTCGCTATAAAAATGTGATAAAAACACGAAAAAAACGCTTACATATGCCTCCCATTATTTTCAGTGTATTCCGCATTTCTTGTGCAAATGTTGACAAGTGTGACCAACCTGTCAATCAGTTTTCCAAGCAATGCTACAGTTCGCTTGGAAAACCTTAGCATTCTTCAAGCTAATTATGCTTGCAAAATGCTAAAAAAAAACGGGGAAAAAACGCAAAAAAAAAATGCGGATTTCTTCCAGAAAATTTTCGGTTTTCTTCAGGAAATTTCTGCAAGAAATCCTGACGTGTGCACATACCCTTACTGTGATGCACTCAAGAGTTCCAACCCTGCAAACGCCCAAGAACATTCGCAGCAGCGGTGCAAGTGTTATAACCAATTTCTGTGAGTCATTTCACCCTTTTTTCTCTAGTCACCTTCCACGACGGCATATGGAGGTTGTCTCTTTGCCCTAATGGGGAACAGGAAACACAGAGAGGTTAAAAGGACCTCCCACTTGCCAGTGTCTTTCCTGTTCCCCATGGGACAGGGAGAGGTTTTTTCCATGTGCTGTAGTGGCCGGCGGCTACGGTACCTTCTCAGGCTCTGCCTGTATAGCCGGGCAGCAGACGGTCGCTTCTTGCCTCCTCCTTACGCTGCTCCCGTCGTCCTGCTTGCAGGTCCTCGGGACCCCCTCCCGGCCTTCCCGCGCCCCCACGAGGGCAAAGCAGGCCTGGGTTCCCTGACTGGGCTCCTCCTGGAGCTGCCCGGCTTCCTCTTCCTCCATGCTGTGGCTCGGCGTTCCGGAAGTGACGTCGGCGGCTCGCGCGCGTCACTTCCGGTTTCTCCTTATACTGAGAAGCCGGTACTTCCGGGTTTCGCCGGCCGGCGTGTCGGACCCCAGAGCTCCCTCGCCTGGATCCTGGAGGGGGAGGGGGATTAATCGCTGGAGCAGGTGCTAGGACGGCGTCCATAAAAGCCTGCTGAACCACCACTGAGGTAAGGCTATTTTTCCCAGTATGGATGGTTCTTCATGCCCCGTATCTGCGGAGCCCAGTGCCACCCCTGCCTCTGTGAGTGTTTGCAGGGATGGGATCCGGGAGGAGTGTAGCAGGGATTAGAAGTCCTCACCCCTCTCTCCCTTTATATATTTCAGGGAGAAAAATCTCCCCCTAAAGGTGCCAATAGGAAGAAGTGCCCTGTCTGTTCCACTAAATGTCCTCCTAACTGGGACAAGAAACTCTGTCAGTCATGTACTGACAGAATAATAAGAGCTGAGCAGCCATCTCTGTTGGATGAGATTCGCTCACTAGTAAAACAGGAGGTACAATCTTCCCTGGCAGCTTTCACACCTCCACCTCCACAGCCGCAACCTCATTCCCCGGCTAAGAGGAAGATTCAAGTTGTGGAATCCAACTCTGATTCGGACCTCTCTCATGCCTCATCTGTTGGCTGGGAGGATCCAGTATCACCTAAGGCTGAGGTCAGGAAATACCTTTTTTCCTCAGACTATATTGAGGATCTGGTCTCTGCCGTCCGTAACACCATGGGACTAGAAGAGGAACCTGTACCGCAGTCCATACAGGATCAGATGTTTGGTGGTCTTTCTGTGGAGAAGAGAGTGGGCTTCCCAGTTCATGCTAACATCGTCAGTATGATTAATCAGGAATGGGAACTACCTGAGAAGCGTCTCAGTACCCCGTCAGAAATTAAGCACAGATTTCCGCTTGAGGATGATCTTAAATTGGACATTCCCAAGGTCGATGTGCAGGTGGCTAGAGTCGCCAAAAGAACTGCACTCCCCTTTGAGGATTCTTCACAATTGAAGGATCCCATGGATAGGAAAATCAAAAGTCTCCTCAGAAAATCATGGGAAACTTCTACGTCCATCCTTAAGGCTAACATCGCCTCCACCTGTGTGGCTAGAGCCCTCTCCTGCTGGCTTGAGAAATTAGAAAATCATATATCTCAAGGTACCTCAAGAGGCGAGATATTGGATTCCCTTCCCATTCTGCATAAAGCTACAGGGTTTTTGGCGGACGCTTCTCTGGAGTCCGTAAGAGTCGCCGCCAGATCCCTTGTACTTTCCAACTCTGCCAGAAGAGCTCTCTGGCTTAAGCTGTGGAGTGGGGATATCACCTCTAAGGGCACCTTTCCACTTGCGAGAAACTCGTCCGTATCTTGCATGTGGAAACCAAGCTGTGGAGCCGGCACTTTGGAGCGGAGCTGTGCAGCCGCATAGGAACACATGGAGCTGCACGCTCTGCTCCAAAGTGTCGGCGCCAGAGCTTGGTTTCCACATGCGAGATACGGATGAGTTTCTCGCAAGTGGAAAGGTGCCCTAAGGCTAAGCTCTGCGCCATACCCTTTAAAGGAGACTACGTCTTTGGTCCAGCCCTTGACGATATTCTTGATAAGGCTACCGACAAGAAGAAAGCGCTCCCTGAGCAAAAACTGCCTAGGAAACGTTTTTTTCGTGGCCCACAACCTCAACCCTCTCAAACAAGAGGTAAAGGAAAAACCGGCAGGTGGAGCTACGCAAAGGGTAGGGGAAAAAATATTTTTGTCCCGCAGCAGCAGCAGTCCCAACAGGACAAACAATGACTCCGACCCTGTGGGGGGGAAGACTCTCGAAATATGTGGGTCAGTGGGAGAATATCACCAGTTCCCACTGGGTTCTCAATGTCATCAAGGAGGGCCTGTTAATAGAGTTAATTTCTCCCCCCCCCCCCCCCAGGGTCTAAAAGTCACTTCCCTTCCATCATCAAGGGACCGCAGCCTATTGTCCTTGGGTCTCAAGGATCTTATCAGATCAAATGTAATTTCCCCAGTCCCACAATCAGAATGGGGAAAGGGACACTACTCCCGACTCTTCCTGGTTCCCAAACCTTCGGGAGACGTCCGGATCATTATAAACTTAAAGGGTCTGAATCAGCACGTGAAATATCGCAAGTTCAAGATGGAGTCTGTAAGATCTGCGATTCCTCTGATAGAACATCACTCCTTTATGGCTACCATCGACCTCAAGGATGCGTATTTCCACATCCCTATTCACCCGAGACACAAAAAATATCTCAGGTTTGCGATACAGGGGAGTCATCGGGTGGAGCACTATCAGTTTGGAGTCCTTCCCTTCGGCATTTCATCAGCACCGATGGTGTTCTCCAAGGTGATGGCAGAAGTAGTGTCATTCATCCGGAAACAGGGTGTTTGTATAGTGCTCTATCTGGACGATCTTCTGATAGTAGCTTCCACCGAGGTAACCCTGATATCCCATGTCTCTACGACCCTAGAGATTCTGAGATCCCTAGGTTGGATTCCAAACCTACAAAAATCTCAGCTTCAACCTGCAAAAACCAGGAGATTTCTGGGAGTAATGCTGGACTCAGCAAGACAAATGTCCTTCCTCCCAGACGATCACAGACTTCCCTTAGTAACAAAAATCAAGAAGTTCAAAGAGATGAGGTCTCCTACTCTGCGAGAGGGAATGTCGCTGTTGGGCTCCAGTCGGTGGCTTGGGCTCAAGCTCACTCAAGGACTCTCCAAGCCCACATTCTAGACAATTGGGATGGTCGACCTGGCACTCTTACCAAGAGGATCCACACTCCGGGCAGAGTGAAAGCCTCTTTAACATGGTGGATGAATCCCAGGAACCTTCTGAAAGGAGTATGCTGGATTCAGTCCCCTCTAACCTCGATCAAAACAGATGCCAGCAAGAGGGGCTGGGGAGCCGTAGTAGACCATGTCCCCTATCAAAACCGGTGGAGCCAGTCGACCACCGAGAAATCATCAAACTTCAGGGAGCTCAAAGCCGTGGAAGAGACCCTATTAGCGGCAAGTCATCAGATTTCGGGACAACATGTACAAATATACTCGGACAACATGACCACGGTGGCTCATATCAGGCACCAGGGCAGTACAAGAACCCTCAGTCTAAAAAAGATCTCCGCTTGAATCTTTTCCTGGGCCGAAAAACACCTACTATCCCTGACGGCAATCCACCTGAAGGGTACTACAAACATTCAGGCGGACTACCTAAGCCGCCAGGAGATCCATCCTGGCGAGTGGAGCCTGGATCCTCAAACATTCGACATGTTGGTACACAGATGGGGTCATCCAGACGTCGACCTCTTTGCCTCTCACCAGAACGCAAATGTCGGAACCTTTTTTTCCTTGAACCCAAGAGGCAATCTCAGGGGGTTGGATGCTCTAACCCAAGATTGGCAGTCTCACCTGGCATACGCATTTCCGCCAATCCCAATCCTTGCCAAGGTTCTACGGAAGATACGCCTAGAAAGGACTCCGACTATCCTGATAGCTCCGTTGTGGCCCAAAAGAAGTTGGTACAACTTAATTATCCAACTACAAGTGGATGGACCGGTAATGTTACCGATAAAGCACGATCTTCTTTCTCAGGGTCCCATTCTCCACCCAGACCCTCAGAAGTGGAGCTTGGCGGCGTGGTTGCTGAAACCCAGGTTTTAAGAGCTAAAGGGCTATCAATCCCCGTCATAGCTACTCTCCAAAAATCGAGAAAACCGGTAACCAACGCCATCTACACTCACTGGCCACTTTATTAGGTACACCTGTCCAACTTCTTGTTAACACTTAATTTCTAATCAGCCAATCACATGGCGGCAACTCAGTGCATTTAGGCATGTAGACATGGTCAAGACAATCTCCTGCAGTTCAAACCGAGCATCAGTATGGGGAAGAAAGGTGATTTGAGTGCCTTTGAACGTGGCATGGTTGTTGGTGCCAGAAGGGCTGGTCTGAGTATTTCAGAAACTGCTGATCTACTGGGATTTTCACGCACAACCATCTCTAGGGTTTACAGAGAATGGTCCGAAAAAGAAAAAAAATCCAGTGAGCGGCAGTTCTGTGGGCGGAAATGCCTTGTTGATGCCAGAGGTCAGAGGAGAATGGGCAGACTAGTTTGAGCTGATAGAAAGGCAACAGTGACTCAAATCGCCACCCGTTACAACCAAGGTAGGCCTAAGAGCATCTCTGAACGCACAGTGCGTCGAACTTTGTGGCAGATGGGCTACAGCAGCAGAAGACCACACCGGGTACCACTCCTTTCAGCTAAGAACAGGAAACTGAGGCTACAATTTGCACAAGCTCATCGAAATTGGACAGTAGAAGATTGGAAAAACGTTGCTTGGTCTGATGAGTCTCGATTTCTGCTGCGACATTCGGATGGTAGGGTCAGAATTTGGCGTAAACAACATGAAATCTTTGGGATGTGGTGGAACGGGAGATTCGCATCAGGGATGTGCAGCCGACAAATCTGCGGCAACTGTGTGATGCCATCATGTCAATATGGACCAAAATCTCTGAGGAATGCTTCCAGCACCTTGTTCAATCTATGCCAAGAAGAATTGAGGCAGTTCTGAAGGCAAAAGGGGGTCCAACCCGTTACTAGCATGGTGTACCTAATAAAGTGGCCAGTGAGTGTATAATAAGATCTGGAAAAAGTTTTCTTCATTCTGTCTGCCTAACCTTCCAGACCCTCACAAACCTAATATACCCATCATCTTGGATTTTTTACAAAAAGGCTTGGAAATAGGTCTTAGGCCCAGTACCCTCAAGGTCCAGGTCTCTGCACTAAGCTCAGTTTTTGACCAAGATTTAGCGGGTCATCGTTGGATTAAAAGGTTTATGACATCAGCTACTAGAATGAATCCTAGAAAACAAATCATAGTTCCCCCATGGGATCTCAATATAGTACTACAAGGTCTGACAGGTCCACCCTTTGAACCACTATCTTCTTGTTCTCCACAAAACCTAGCCTACAAAACTGTGTTTTTGGTAGCCATTACTTCAGCCAGAAGGATTGGTGAATTACAGGCCTTATCTATTCGAGAACCCTATCTTCTAGTAAGAGATGATTCAATTGTGCTTCGTCTTGATCCGTCCTTTCTTCCGAAGGTTATCTCTGACTTTCATCGTTCTCAAGAGATTTTCCTACCAACCTTTTGCCACAATCCAGCAAACTTGGAAGAAAGAAGATTCAACACCTTGGATGTCCGGCGCATCCTTTTACAGTACTTGGACCAGACCCGTACGTTCAGAATTGATCATAACCTATTTGTCCATCTCTCAGGACAAAACAAAGGGAAAAAAGTAGCCAAAGGTACCATCGCTACATGGATCAAGAAAGCTATAACGGAAGCCTACCTCGCTCAAAACAAATTGCCTCCAGTAGGGATCAAAGCCCATTCAGCCAGATCTACATCGGTTTCCTGGGCAGAAAGAGCAGGCGCATCTCCAGAGCAGATTTGCAGGGCAGCAACGTGGTCTTCACTCCATACCTTCTCTAAACATTACAGTCTAGATGTATTGTCCAATAAGGACTCAGCCTTCGGCCATAAAGTACTCCAGGCCGTTGTCCCTCCCTAGTGCCAAAATTAGTTGGTATTCCTCCATATGCCGTCGTGGAAGGTGACTAGAGAAAATAGAATTATTCTTACCGTTAATTCGGTTTCTAGGAACCTTCCACGACGGCACTAATTTCCCACCCGATATATATTCCTGGATTAGTTCTGGGATTCTAAAGGTAAACCAGTGCTATGGTCTCAGTTGTAAGTCACTGGCAAGTGGGAGGTGGGAGGTCCTTTTAACCTCTCTGTGTTTCCTGTTCCCCATTAGGGCAAACAGACAACCTCCATATGCCGTCGTGGAAGGTTCCTAGAAACCGAATTAACGGTAAGAATAATTCTATTTTTAGACCACTACATGCACCAGCAGAACAGAGTGCATGTCTAACACTTTGTGAATGACTGGAGAGCTTGGTGCAGGAGTATCTCAAGCTCAATATCAATACTTTTAGTGAGAATTTGGACCCTTTTGCATTTTGTTCCTCAAAAATGCATGAGTGGAGGGAGTTCACGCCTTGGAAGTTTTGCCATCCTTGTCAGCCAGCGTTCTCTCAGAGCGTGCCTAACTTTCAGCAAGATGAATAAGTCATGGATCGCCAATGACTTTAGCACCCCAGTCACAGACTGGGCAGACTAGGCCTTAGTGCAGTTTTTAATTTGGCGCATTGATCTTGCATTATTGCAGTGTGTGATTCCTTTGTTTGTGATGGCTGTTGTTGTTGCTACTATTGATGTTACTAACAATTTTTGCTAATGTGGAGACTCGTTGTCTCCATCTGGTGGCTTGCCTGTAGTGGAAGGGGTGTCAGAGCCCATTATACTATTTCTACTTTAGGGAAATTGCTATGACACTTTAGTGGTGTCTGTCCCTAATTTTTGTAAATGTGTGGAGTCCAGGTTGGTTCTCCTTCATTTTTGTTGCCTGAATTTGGCAAGGTTCTCATAGCCTGCAGGCCTACACCTGTCACTCATCTTACTGTTACTGATCAGTGCTGGTCCATCCCCATGCATCCATGCTGCACGACTATACCATTTGTATTCTGGGTGAGATGAGGTTTGGTGCCTGCACCAGACTATTATCCCAAACTATTTGGATTATGAAATTAGGCCTGGTGCCTGCATCAGAGTATTAGCCCAAACAATTTTGATTAGGAAATGTGAACTCATGCCTGCACACCAATATTAGCCCAAATGATTTTGATATGTAAATGTGACCTCCGGAGTCCTGACTGCAAAACAATGTTAGCCTAAAAGATTTGGATTAGCAAATGGAGCCTCCTTAGTCCTGACTGCAATCCAGTATTAGCCCAAACTATTTTGAGTAGGAAATGTGGACTACGGCCTGCACAACACTATTAGCACAAATTAGTTTGATGCTGGAAGGTCTATTTCACACAGGACAGGATCCTATCTAACTATATGACTGTAACAGTTATAGTGGCACACTCAGGAACCTCTTGGCTTGAGACAAATAAGGCAGCTGAACCCGAGTATGGTGTCAAATCTGTATTGTTCAAACATAGGTGCAACATATGAGCAAAAGTTTAAGGTAATCACAGCAAACAGGGTGATCTTAGGAGTAGTTAATTTGCAGCTGTGCTGCAGGCAAAGTCTCATGGGCGAAGCCTTCACTGGGAAATGCAGATTAGAAGACACAGTTCATACCAGGGCTGGGAGTCTCTAAATAAGAGTCCGGAAACAGTGCAGAGTTACGAGTCCAGAAGAGTCAACTATACTGGCACTGAATACCGTCGAGATTAGCTGTAGTGGCTGAGCTTACGTATCCTAGCAGGCAGGCTGTAGCAGATGCAGAGTAACACACACTCAGCTTGTAGCACAAGCTCCACTGCGAGCTGAGGTTTGCTGAAAAAGGTGAAGCCGGATTCTCTGGAGAGGGAAAGTCTCTTGTAACACAAAGCCTCGAATTCCAGCAGAAAACACAAGTGAGGACTGGAAGGCAAACCGCGTTTATAAAGACAGGGAAGGAGGATCACAAGAGCAGAAGCGAGGCAACAAACAGCATCTTAGAAAAGGGTACTACTGTACCACAGATTAAACAGGGAATCCAGAGTCCTGACAATGACTAGTTAACTTGCAGGAGCTGCCTCGCTGTGCTGTTAAAGGGAATCTATCACCTGAATTTGGCGGGTCCGTTTTTGGGTCATATGGGCGGTGTTTTCGTGTCTTTTATTAACCCCTTTTTGTCCCGCAGGCCGCATGCTGATCGCGAAATTGACTTGCCGTTGATTCGCTTTCCTCCATAGTTAACGCGTGCGCAAAGCAATCTTGGCTTGCGCACGCGCAGTATGCTCTGCCCAACTGCGGGCAAAGCCGAAAACCATTAGTACGCATGCGCCGGCACACTATGTCCCGGAAGTATTTCGCTGTGTTCCGGGACATAGTGCTCCGGCTCATGCGCACTAATTGTTTTCGGCTTTGCCCGCAGTTGGGCAAAGCATACTGCGCGTGCGCAAGCCAAGATTGCTTTGCGCACGCGTTAACTATGGAGGAAAGCGAATCAACGGCAAGTCGATTTTGCGATCAGCATGCGGCCAGTGGGACAAAAAGGGGTTAATAAAAGACACAAAAACACCGCCCATATGACCCAAAAACAGACCCGCCAAATTCAGGTGACAGGTTCCCTTTAAACTGAGAAAATGGCACCAGCCAAACATGTCTGCTTTTTATATGGAAAGGGACATGTCACTTCAGCAACCAATGACAGAAGCCCTTGTGTCATGACGTTGTTGATGGTTTCAGCGCTTTGATTGGCTGCCAGAATGTACATACATTTAAGTTCATTAAAAAAATGTACAGTCCGCCACACCTCTGACTTATTCCTAGTCCCCACCCCCTCCCCTCATCAAACACGTCCCCCTCCGCTCATCATACAGAACCATTATCCTACCCAAAGTCCTAAAAAAAAGTATTATTGCAAATGCGATCATTTACCGAACTGTGACCGAATTTTAACAACTTTAAGGAAAAATACTTTTGAAACCAAACACGAATTTGAATGTGCTATGTACATGCCGAATTTGAGATTGGCGAACGTTTTCTGATCAAGCTCGCTCATCTCTACTCCCCGTATTGCACACTGCACATTGATGCCTTCCTGGACAATCCTTTTTCTTTTTTGTCATGGACTTGTAACAGAATGACTCCTGTGACCTCGCTATAAACATAATATCTGGTCCTCAGAACAGATGGAGTCCTGAGATGCCTTTTTTTTGCATCTTATCTGCTGTTTTCAGGTCACTTCTTGTAACTGTTTTGCAGCTTTAGAAACCTGAAGGGGTTAAAAGAAGTTTAAAAAAAATGAAAGTATGAACAGCGAGTTGTTTTATACAATGCTGTGTGTTTATGTTCCAACTTTTAAGTTTTTTTCGGACAGGTTACAGGACGTGTCCTTCTGAAAAGACACGGTGTGCACATGTCCTAACACTATACCAACATCACTGCTCCTGTATTTTGTTTTCCCATGGTATTTTGTATGATTCTTCATCAGCTGATCTTCCATTTAGGATCCTGGCAGATACAATCGTTATAGCGATTATCTTCTAGAAAATGTACTTTCAACTTTAATAGATGGCTACGGACAAGATGGCGGAGAGGATATTACACCTCACCCTAGAGATCCTCTTCCGTCTAACTGGAGAGGTGAGAGATTCTGATGACGTCACATTACATCATTCTTATCTATGGGAATAACAGATGGACAGAACTGGAGAGGTGAGGACTCTGGAAATGTCTGTAGTGAGATTTATTAATGTGTCTCTCCATAACCAGGATTACATAGTAGTGAAGAAGATCTCTAGTGATCGCTGTCAGGACCCTGTGTCTGAGGGATGGGGAAGACCCCTGAGCCCAATCACAGGGCCTCCACCTCACCCCCTGATATATGATGACATCAATGACCGGAAGATCCTAGAACTCACCTACAAGATGGTTGAGCTGCTGACTGGAGAGGTGACACTGCTGGGAATGCTGGGACATTATACAGTAACACTATGAAGGGATCGGGGGGATGATGGTATCATTGTATGTGTCAGGTTCCTATAAGGTGTCAGGATGTCTCCGTCTATTTCTCCATGGAGGAGTGGGAGTATCTAGAAGGACACAAAGATCTGTACAAGGACTTCATGATGGAGGTTCCCCAGCCCCTCGCATCTCCAGGTAATAGACAGGACTAAATACACACGGCCTATAATTATCTGTATGTAAAGAATGAATTCAGTCCCTGTATGTGTTTCCTCCAGATCTATCCAGTAAGAGGACAACACCAGAGAGATGTCCTCATCCTCTTCTTCCACAGGACTGTAAACAGGAAGATCCCAATGTTCCTCAGGATCATCAGGTAGATGGAGAGAAGGTGACATGAGATCTCCCCTATGATGTGTAGACGGCTGTGAAGGTCTTGTGCTCAGTCTTGTTTATCCACCAGTATTCTATGTTTTATACTTGTGTAATGAGAACGGTGGAGATGGCAGGATTAGAGCTGATCATAGATGTGACTTCTCCATCTGTCTGTGACTTTTACAATATTTGTTTCAGGGTAAAGATCCGACCCATATTAATACTACAGAGACATATGTGAGGGCTGATGAGCGGTGTAAAGGGATGATTCCTATATATGACTACCCAGGTGAGTAATAACCACCAAATGCTGAGAAGTCACAGATTCTACTGTAATAATACACGTGATCAAAATTGTTGGTACCAGTGATGAGGGAGCACAAAAATGCTCGGGTGCTCATTGCTCGGGTCGAGCAGATTGGAATACTCGGGTACTCGGCCAGAACAACGAGCCCAATGTAAGTCTATGGGAGACCTGAGTATTTTTACCGCGATCCTTCCCCCTCCCCCGGGGTCCTTTTTAAGGTCTGAAAATGATAAAAACACTGCTCAAAAGACAAAGGGACATCATGGGGATCACCCCTGGAAGCATTCCTGACTCCTAGTTCACAGCTGTAAACAATAATTTCCGAGATTCACGCCATTTTTCCTGGTGCAATAAAAAACACACAAAAACGAAACCGAAACGGGTTTTGCTAGGAAATATGTCAAAGTACATCCTTTGCAGGTTAATGACTTGCCTGTAAGGCCAAATATTTAACTCCAGACCGAAAATTTCCTCCCCCACTTAGGCTTAGTTCAGACGCAGCGTTTTTTAAGCGTTTTTTAAATTTAACATTGCTTTCAACTACTACAAATGCATTCACTGGGAAATGTCAACTGCAACATTTAACAACCCTAACTGGCCATGTGGTGTGTGACACATAAGCAGACCCATCTTGTTTCATTTATGAAAGAGGGACTCTTAAAGTCAGTCTATTTTTCCTGGTGCGTCAGGCGGCATTAATCTTCTTAAAGGGCCATTATTAAACAGTGGGTCTCCTAAGCTTTTGTAGCCTAAGCTGTGAGTGGATGGGCTGCCAAGAATTACGACGCACCGCAATACCCCTTTCATAAGATGTCCGGGGGGACTCCTGAAAGTGTTGCATTGAATTCAAGGCCTGCCCCCAATTCATATGCACCCCAATAAGCCATTGAACCCACATACTGGATGGGCCCCTGAAAATCCACTTCACAATATGCATTTTGTACTCCCGTACTCCTTTGTTTTACACATTGGCAGCAAGGCCAGCCCCGCTTCATAGTCAGTCATATGCACCCCATTACGCCTTGCAACCCACATACTGGATGATCCCATGAAAATCCACTCGTATTTTTTAATGGTATGATGGTTCCATCTTTGCAGAATTATTTACAGGAGAATTTGGCAGTTTTATTTGCCATGTTTTTAACACTAAGGTTCAGATACGGCTTTAAATAAGGCTAATACTTGCAATACAACACAATTTTATTTCAAACTACAAAATTCAAGTAATACTATGATTGAAAAGTGTGAGTGCATATACTTTTGTACATGTTAACATACAAAGGTTAATAAGTACATATAAGGATTAAATACATATAGTGATTACGTATATATGAAGATTAACTACATACAGTATACTTGCATCATCCACAAGAGGTTTTTTACTCTTTGCCACGACAGCACCCCACTGGAGAGAGGGATCCGCCCCGCAGGAACAGGAAACCTACAGAGAAATAAAAGGGGGCGGTCCGCCTCTCCTCCTCAGTTTAGGTTTCCTGTTCCTGCGGGAACGACAGGATTCTAGGACTATGGAAAATACCTGGGCTTTGCACGCCGCCTGTGCAGTGTCTTTAGGAACGGCAGGGGCTGCAGCCTGGAAGCAGCGTCGGGGGAGTTCCGCTAGACGGCTTCCTCCTCGTCTGGGAGGCATACAGATGGCCGGGTACGGAGGAAGCCGCCCGACATCTGCGTTATGCGGCGGCAGCGGCGCTGAAGATCCTTGTCCGACAGGAGTCGGGTAAGTGAGAGCGACGTTCCAATCGGCGGTCCGGTGCTAGAATGCCGGACCGCGCATGCGCTCGTCGCCAGAAATCAATTCACCCCGGAAGTATACACTGAACTTCCGGGGCATGCAGGCCGAGATCAGCGGTGGGGGAAGCGTGGGTTCGCGCATGCGCAGTACCGCAAAAAAAAAAAACCCTATATAAATCAGTCGATTACTATAACCTGGCGATGTAGGATGTCATCCCCAGGTGCCATGGACTCCACAGCAGGAGACCCAGTACCCCCTACCAAGGATCGCCCCAGCAGGGGATCCTCAGATACCGCTCGTAAAAGTGATGGATCCAGGACAGGACCTTGGCCTTCTGATCCGGTACTAATAGCTTCACTGGGTGAATTGTTAACTCTGCCTATTAAGCTGACGCCTTCTCCCTCCTTTCTCTCTTTTTCCCTCTCGCTATGTCTGATCAGATTAAAAACGACAAAAATCGAAACACAAGGAAGGCGCCTTATGTAGCCAGCCCCTGCCAGACTCCTATCCTAAAAAACTCTGCAGGGACTGTATAACTGAAACAACACAAGGGGCGGCAGTGTCCATTATGGACTTACGTGCCATTATTAGAGAGGAGTTAAATGCTATGTCCCAAGCTAAACCTCACAAAAGTAAATCTAAAATGCCAACACCTTCGTCGGATTCGGATAGTGATCAGGCTGTACATTCAGAGGCTTCCCTATCATCGTCTTCATCATCTGAAATCGAGGGACGTTCTTGTTTCCCTTTAGAGTGTCGACAATCTAGTGAAATCGATAAGAGCCACTATGGAGTGTGAGGAAACAAAGGGCGCACAAACTACGCAAGACATAGTGTTTGCGGGTTTAGCAGAGAGAAAAAGGAGATGTTTTCCAGTCATCCCGGCAGTAAAGGCGTTAGTAAAGAGGGAGTGGGAGAAGCAGGATCAAAGAAGCTTTCTACCCTCAGCGTCAAAACGAAAATATCCGTTTAGTGACGAGGAGCTTCTTACATGGACTAAAGTCCCTAAGGTTGACGCACCCGTTGCCTCTACCTCTAAGCAGTCAACCTTACCCATAGAAGATGCGGGACTGCTCTCTGACCCTCTGGATCGCAAAGCCGAGTCCTCCTTGAAAAGATCTTGGGAGGCAACTACAGGCATATTCAAACCGGCAGTAGCAAGTACTTGCACCGCCAGGTCAATGCTCATCTGGATCGATCAGTTAGACCAACAAATTGAGAATAAAATCTCAAGGGAAAAATTGCGGGCCGCTATCCCCTTAATACGAGGCGCGGCAGCCTTTATGGTGGATGCATCCGCGGATTCTCTCCGTTTGGCAGCAAGATCTGCAGGTCTTGTAAACAACGCAAGACGGGCATTATGGATGAAAAGCTGGAAAGGCGATGCGCAATCAAAATCAAAAATATGCGCAATCCCATGTGAGGGTGAGTTCCTCTTTGGCAAAACCTTAGACGAAATACTGAAAAAAGCGAAAGACAGGAAAAAAGCTTTTCCTGACTCTTCTATCCCTTTTATAGGAGAGCCTTTAAAAGAAGGCCGTTCGGCAAGAGAAGGCAAACAGACAGATCGACAGCATGGACCACTAAAGACGATAAACAGAGAGGTACCATGTTCAGAAGAAACAACCCCCCCAAAGGATAACAAGTACTGATGATATACCAGTAGGGGGTAGATTGAAATTTTTCGCCACCCAGTGGGAAAAAATAACATCTAGTTCGTGGGTTTTAAATATCGTCCGAGATGGAATTAAATTACAATTATCTCGTGTTCCCCACGAATCATATATTATAACATCCCTCAGCTCGCCTGGCAACAGGCTCTGGAGCTTGAAATTCAAACCCTGTTATCAAAACGGGTTTTGGTCCAGGTTCCTGAAGGACAGGAAGGTAGGGGATTCTACTCACCCTTATTCCTGATTTCCAAACCCGATGGTTCATTCAGGACAATCATAAACCTTAAAAACCTCAATTCCTTTATCGAAAACCATACATTTAAGATGGAATCCATTAGATCCACTATAAAACTCCTCTTTCCAAACTGTATGATGGGGGGCATTGATTTGAAAGATGTGTTATTATCTCCCTATCCATGACAGATGCCAAAAATTCTTCATGGTAGCAGTGACAATCAACGGCAAGATTCGTCATTTCCAGTACGTAGCCATGCCCTTCGGCCTTTCTACAGCACCAAGGATCTTCACCAAGATAATGCTAGAGGTTATGGCCTATCTTCGCCAGAAAGAAACATTAATTGTACCCTACCTGGATGACTTTTTGGTCATAGGAAATTGTTACTCAATGTGCTGACCGCTTGGCTCGCGCAATTTCCTCTCAACAGGATCAAGGATGGATCATCAATACCAACAAATCCAGACTTACTCCACTTTCCCGTCAAGCGTTCTTATGGTTCCATCTAGACTCCATAACCCAAAAGTGCTTCTGCCTCAGGTAAAAATACTACTCATCAGACACAAAGTCATAGCTGCAATAAATAGTCCACGTATATCCCTAAGACAAGCTATGTCATTGTTGGGATCCCTTATTTCTTGTATACCTGCACTAAAATGGGCTCAATATCATACCCGAACGCTGCAACACCAGATTTTACAGGAAGAAAGACGGTTATTTGGTCGCCTAAATGCAAAAATAACCTTGTCAAGGAGGTTTTAACCTCCTTAACGTGGTGGCTGGATTCGGACCATTTGATGAGTGGTGTTCTGTTGTGAATTCCGTTCTCGGACTCCCTCCTGTGGTCATGAATGGTACTTCGGTGAGTTCTGTCCTTGGACTCCCTCTGGTGGCTTTGAGTGGTATTGCTGATCCTTGAGGTTGGCTTTCCCGGCTGCCCTCGTTTATTGCTAGGCTGGCTTCTCTATTTAACTCCACTCAGATCGTTACTTCATGCCTGCTGTCAATGTTTCAGTACTGGTTCAGATCTCTCTTGGATCCTTCTGATGACCTGTCTACTCCAGCAGAAGCTAAGTCCCTGCTAGTTCATTTGTGGTTCTTTGCTTACTGAATATATTTCTTAGTACTTGCTAAGTTCTGTCCAGCTTGCTATCATGACATTGCCTTGCTAGCTGGAAGCTCTGGGGGTGCAGAGTGGCACCTCCACACCGTGAGTCGGTGTGGAGGTTTTTTGCACACTCTGCGTGGTTTTTTTGTAGTTTTTTTTATGCTGACCGCATAGTTCCCTTTCCTATCCTCTGTCTATTTAGTGAAGACTGGCCTCCTTTGCTGAAACCTGTTTCATTCCTGTGTTTGTGACTTTCCTCTTAATTCACAGTCAATATTTGTGAGGGGCTGCCTTTTCCTTTGGGGAATTTCTCTGAGGCAAGGTAAGGCTTTATTTCCTATCTTTAGCTCTTTAGCTCTTAGGCTGTGAAGAGGCGTCTAGGGAGAGTTAGGTACGCTCCACGGCTATTTCTAGTGTTTGTGGTAGGATTAGGGTTTGCGGTCAGCAGAGCTCCCACTCCCCAGAGCTTGTCCCGATTTCCAGTTTAACCATCAGGTCATTCCTGGTGCTCCTAACCACCAGGTCCATAACAGTGTTCCATGGGTAATAATGCCATCTCATACCATAACCACTGACGCCAGTCCTCGCCAATGGAGCGCTCATATGGAGAATGATTTTTGCCAAGGGTTATGGAACATGGAAGAATGCTACAACTCCTCTAACCTTAAAGAACTAAATGCAGTAAAATACGCCATTTTCTCCCACAGCTTCGGGGAAAAGACGGCAGAATCCTTTCCGACAACAGCACCACAGTGGCGTATCTAAACGGGCAAGGAGGCACTCGATCAGAGACTCTGATGTCTTCTGCTGGACAAATCTTGAATCTAGCGGAAAGTCACCTGATATCCCTTACTGCGCTTCACATAAGAGGGGAAAGCAACCAGCAGGCAGACTTCTTAAGTCGACACACCTTGAGACTGGGGGAGTGGTGCCTAAACCATCATATTTTTCAAGACAGTGTCCCTATGGTGTCGTCCTCAAATAGATCTCTTTGCCACAAGAAAAAACAAAAAAGTCCAAAGATTTGCCTCCTTATCTCCAGCGGATCATCCGGACATTCTGGACGCTCTCCAAGCCCCTTGGCAGTTCAATCTGGCATATGCCTTTCCTCCGATCATATTACTACCACAGGTCATACGCAAAATCAGAGAGGAAGGAGCGAGAGTTATACTGATAGCTCCATTCTGGCCCAAGAGACCATGATTCTCGTGGCTGCAAACCATGTCGATCTCAGACCCTTAGGTCCTCCCCTCGACACCCAATCTTCTCTTCCAGGGACCGTTTTTCCACCCTCAAGTGGACAATTTCCATCTGACGGCCTGGAATTTGAGAGGCAGATACAGAAATTTAAGGGGGTTCTCGGAGGGATTGATTAACACACTCCTCCAAAGTAGAAAACCTTCCACCACAAAAATTTATACAAGGATATGGAAGAAATTCCTACAATTCCATACATCTCCCAACACGTCAGAAATTCCGATACAATCTATTCTGGAATTTCTTCAAAAACGGAGAGAACTAGGTTTAACTGTAAACACTTTAAAGGTTCATGTTTCAGCACTAGGAGCCCTCTATGGCCATAACATTGCGGGAGATAGATGGGTATCCCGATTTATCACAGCCTGCGAAAGGATAAACCCAGTTAACATACCTAGAATTCCACCCTGGGATCTAAATTTAGTTTTACAGGCCCTAACAGACTCTCCATTCGAGCCAATAGACTCAATACCCATTAAATGCCTATCACTAAAAACGGCCCGCTTGGTAGCACTGACTTCGGCTAGAAGAATCAGTGACATCCAAGCTCTTTCTATAGATCCACCTTTCCTGCTATCTTTTCAGGATAAGTTGATTCTTAAACCAGACCCTTCCTACCTTCCCAAAGTAGCAAAGAAATTCCATAGGTCACAAGAAATAATCTTGCCAACTTTCTTCAGTAATCCCTCTACTCCTGAAGAACAGAAATACCACACTCTAGATGTTAAAAGAGTAGTGTTAAAGTACATTGAAAGGACCAGCAGCTGGCGACAGTGTAGGGCTCTATTTATATCCTTCCAGGGTCACAAGAAGGGTCATGGAGTAACAAAAAGCACCTTATCCCGGTGGATCAGAGAGTCTATCAAACTGGCTTATTCCGCGAGGAAAGAAAACCCTCCGGAAGGCATAACGGCGCACTCTACCAGAGCTATGGCATCCTCCTGGTCAGAAAGGGCAGAGGTCCCAATTGAAACTATATATGTAAGGCGGCAACTTGGTCAAATCCTTCTACTTTCTATAATCACTACAGGCTTGACCTATCGTCAACTTCTGACCTAGACTTTGGCAGGACTGTCCTCAGCACGGTGGTCCCCCCCCCCCCCCCAGGTGATGGTCTCTGAAAGATCTACAGTGTGGTGCTGTCGTGCCGAAGAGTAAAAAGCCGGATTACTCACCGGTAATGCTCTTTTAGTGAGTCCACGACAGCACCCTCTTACATCCCTCCCTAGATTAATATAGTACATACTATTGAGTAAAATTCTTTTAATCATAAGCAAATAAATTTAACAAATGAAATAAATGATATTTGCCTAATACTGGCGGTCCTCCGGGTACTCTGAAATCAAAACTGAGGAGAGGCGGACCGCCCCCTTTTATTTCTCTGTAGGTTTCCTGTTCCTGCGGGGCGGATCCCTCTCTCCAGTGGGGTTCTGTCGTGGACTCACTAAAAGAGCATTACCGGTGAGTAATCCGGCTTTTTAACATCATCCGTCTGGAATATCAGAGAAGCAAGAAAAAGACAGATAACCCCTTGGAGGTTACCTACACTGCATGGGCGTCCCCAATTATGCAGGTATCAGCACACTGTACATGTACAGGTACCCCAGTTTTGGCATCTGTCTTAGTCATGTTTCTCTGGTCTTGTATAGTGATTTACACTATGTAGTAACTCTAGTTTCACCCAGACCTTCAAGTTGCCAGCTTTCAAGGTTGTATGAAACTGAGATATCATGGAGTCATCAGACGAGGGGCCATAAACCCCCCTCCCCCCAAAAAAATATAAGCCAGAATGATTTAGATCAAACTACCACAGGCATAGTTTCAATAAACCTTAATGTTTTACAATGACAAACAGCAAACCTATAGAGGCTTAGAACTGTTTGTGAAGTGAATAAACAAACATTTCTCAAGATTGTGTCACTATGAGCATTGTCTGTCACATCTGTAAATGTTTTACAAGAAATGCAGCTATGTGATTGTCTGAATGCATTTGGTATAAAGTATTTTAATCTGGATTCCAAATCGCCATTTGTATTTTCGCCATTTGTACATTTTAAGCAGCCAAAGTTATCGCTCTCAAGGAGAGAAACTAAAAGCATTGTTTTATCAAATTTATATGAAGTCTATTGTGTCCAATGTGAGCAACCAGGCAACACAGAAATGAGCTTTTCAAGTGAGTTCTTTAAAGGCAACCTGTCACCCCAAAAATCAAAGGTGAGCTAAGCCCACCGGCATCAGGGGGCTATCTACAGCATTCTGGAATGCTGTAGATAAGCCCCTGATGCTGGTGGGCTTAGCTCACCTTCGATTTTGGGGGTGACCGGTTCCCTTTAAGGTACACAAATGTTAAGAATTCTTTGCCAACAAGGATGTGGTTTCACCAATGGGGGTACCTTATTTAAAAATATACCATTGCCATCACAGCCCCCCTTGCTCAAAATTCTGTGGCCTTTAAAAGTACAGAACACGTTCACCCAGGTCATGTCGTCGGAGATAAGGAAGAGACATTGCAGGAAACAGAGTTTAAGAAGTAAGCCCAATGTAGGGGTGTGGGTCTCTGAGACTTGTAATGGAGGGCATGAGATGACAAACCATTCCCCAATGTGGGGTCCTTTATTTTCTAAATAAAATAGTGCCATCACAGCCCCCTTGCCCAAAATTCACCGTACAGAGCACGTTCACTGTGGTGATCTAGTGGCAGGTAAAGGACACATTGCAGGAGACAGAGTTAAGAAGTAGGCCCAAAGTAATGTAATGCCCAATTCCCCAATGTGGGGTCCTTTCTTTACTAAATAAAATAGTGCCATCACAGCCCCCTAGGTTAACCACCTTCATCCCCGTACGCTTAAGTTTAGCTTCCTGATGGCTCTGAGTCTGCGGAGTCGTCCGGTAGTCTACGTTCTATCTACTTAGATGGGCAAGAGGTTGTCTCTTCAAACGGTTCTCCCTTTCTGAGCCGTTTGGTTGATGCAGCAGGGCCTACACTGCTAGGTTGAGATCCAGAGTTTCACCCGAGGTCCCCCTCAGTACGTCCTCAGCGTTTGGCTCTCTAGCAGGTTCTCAGTACCCTATTCTCAAGCCTTTCCTTGCCTTTTCAATTTAATGGTCTTTCCTGGGGTTTTCTCTTGGAATCTTTAGTCCAGCCGTTTCAAAGAGGGAAGTGTCTCGGTTTCCTATATTCCCTCTCTCCTGACCTTACTGCGAACGGGACCTCTTCTCCGTCTCTGAACCCTCCGGTTTCCAGTTTTTCCACCGTTACAGTGCTCCTCTTCCAGAGAGAGCATCCCTCAAGGATACCAACGGCAGACTAATGGTACATGGCAAAGTCGACCATTGAAGTATTGTGCCCTGCCTTTGTTTCCACCTGGGCAGCAAAGGTTATAGACGCATGAGCTAAGCTGCTCCATCAGGGCATCCTTCATGGAGTCCGATCGGAGGAAATCGCTGTCCTTGCGGACTAATTTACTCTTGCAAGGAAGCACATGGTATCCGCCTCCGCGGATGCCTCTGCAGGTGCTGCTTGGACATCCAGCAATATCCTGCCCATCCGAAGGACCAATTTGCTTAAGGCGTGGCAGGCGAACTTATCCTCTAGGAAGTCCCTCACCAGCTCGCCTTCCGAGGTTTTCCGTCAGTTTGGCTCCAACTTGAACCAATTATTAAGGAGGTCATCGGAGGGACAAGTTCTCTTCTTCCTCAGACTAAACCTCGTTGTTCTCCTGGGACCGCATGTGCTTCCCTTTTTTTATGAATGCCTTTATCCAGGTCCTCCTTTTCTTCAAGACATCGGACACTCCTACATTTTGCGATGGGCGGGTCCATTTTCATTTTATACCTTCCCTTCAGGCTCTCAACCACTTCCAGAGTCTGTGGCAGCAGTTTTGTACATTCTGTGGATCAGAGGTTCAGTGCTCCGCCCTTACCTCGCCGAGGTTCTCCATGGCTCTGTCCATCATTCTTGATTCCCTTCCATTCGTCCTGCTTGGACTCATCCTTCGTAGCATTCTCTCATCATGCTACCGGGTCAGGACGCTGAGCATCTATCCAGCTAAGGCCGCCCCTCCCCCTTTTCAGTATACGGGCTCGGCGTAGAGAGGCCCTCCGGCCTCCAAGTCAACGTATGCCTGCTAAATCTGGTCAGCAGTGTTTAGTTTTACCAGGTCAGAGCAGAGCTCCTCCATCCAGGTTTAAGGCGCACTCTACCCGGGCAGTGGGCGCC
The DNA here is from genome assembly GCF_051348905.1 of Ranitomeya variabilis. Taxonomy (NCBI): domain Eukaryota; kingdom Metazoa; phylum Chordata; class Amphibia; order Anura; family Dendrobatidae; genus Ranitomeya; species Ranitomeya variabilis. The sequence continues at coordinate 739,886,284 of NC_135235.1, read as the reverse complement.
TCCCGGCGGTGCACATATAGGGCCTCTGCCTTGCACCTCTACAAACCGATGATCGGTCCGCCACATGTTCGTGAAACTTCCATGCCTAGCTTTGGCGTATGTCGGCTTAGGTAGGAAGACCTTGCATGCGACGGTGGTGAGTTCCTCCGACCTAGATTGGAGTTGACTGCTGTTCCCGCCCCAGGGACTGCTTTGGGACGTCCCATGGTTTCCTGTGTCCCCCAATGAAGCGATAGAGAAAACAGGATTTTTGGTTGCTTACCATAAAATCTGTTTCTCAGAGCCTTCATTGGGGGACACAGCACCCTCCTAAGTTGAACAGCTCTGTTTATTGTGTTATACGATTATTAGATTATTGTTTGAGTTTCTTGTTGCTTCTCCTACTGATTTCTCACTAACTGAATATCCTACTTCCTGTCGGTGGGGTGTACACTGCAGAGAAGGAGCTAACTTTTATTTGCATAGTGTCAGCCTCCTAGTGGCAGCAGCATACACCCATGGTTTCCTGTGTCCCCCAATGAAGGCTCCGAGAAACAGATTTTACGGTAAGCAACCAAAAATCCTGTTTTAGCATTTGGTGAACATGGTAAGAAAAAAATCCAAAAAGCCGTTGTGGAATTGCACTTTATTGCAATTTCACCGCACTTGGATTTTTTTTTCCCATTTTTGAGTACACGATATGGTAAAACCAATGGTGTCGTTCAAAAGTGCAACTTGTCCTACAAAGAAACAAGCCCTCACATGGCCAAATTGACAGAAAAATAAAAAAGGTATGCCTCTGGGAAGAAGGGGAGTGAAAATCAGAAACACAAAAACGAAAAAGGGCAAGGTCTTGAAGGGGTTAACATAGCACAAAAATGTACCAATAAAACTGCTCTCAATTCGGGCGTAGAACTGGTTCAATAATTAGTCCTGGTATATGCTCCCCCATCCCAATATATGTTCCCCCATCCTGCATGCGCTGCTGTTGTTCTATACATACATACAAACAAAAACAATAAACCTTTCACCCGTGCCCCCTGCTACACGTTATCTGCTTTAATATTTAAATAAAATGGCGCCGGAGTCGGCGCATGCTCCTACCATGCTATCGGCGCCATTTTTTTTAAGACATTGTATGTGAATTTGTCTTTAATAAAATAGCGCAGGAGAACGCGCCATGTGCAGTCGCTGACTCCAGCCCAACACTCTTCTAGCCTCGCCAGAGCTCGTAGTAAGTCCCCACGTATTCGGTCAGCGCTTACGCATACCACAATCTCCGATGCTACACTCCTTGTCATCCTCCCTGTCACCTCTATTAACGCTGGATGCATCCTTCTGACTCTGGCCACACTGCGCAGGAGGAGTCTATACCGGCTTCGGACAGAAAGACTCATCCAATGCTACATTATAGATAGTCATGGCCGAAAGCAAATTTTGTCAGTGCCAACAATTTTGTCTGACTCGGAGATATGTGTCTGTGTTTCATATGTGTGGCAACCATGTGCCGCATCAGTATCACACGTACCGGTGCCTGGGAATCGGCGGTACTGTTTGCGCTGATCCCCAGTGTTGGGTGTTGAAGACAGCTCACATCATTGTCCTCTGCTCTGCCTGCGATCAGTGGGAGCAGGGGACAATGTTGAGAGTTATACTCATCCCCCGCTGTCTACATAGAGTAAAATTAAGAATAAAAAAATCACATTATAGTCACATTAAGGGCTCATACTCATTGGCGAGGAAAATGGACTAGTGCAATCCGATAAAAAATCAGACTGCACTCTGATCATTGTTGTTCTATGAGCAAGCTGCGACTGTCTTGCATGTCAGACAAGACTCGCCAATGCAAGTCAATGGGTGCAAGGAATTAATCGCATGGCACTCGGACCATGCGAGAGCCCTCCTTTTTTTTTTTTTTTTTTTTTTTTTTTTTTTTTTTTTGCACACCCGTGTTCTTTGAAAAGCCGGCAATTCATCTGCCGCATACAGTAAAATTATAGCGTGACCCAATAAAGTAGAATAGATAGGACAGATAGATATATATAAAGATGTCAGTAACATTTAGAATTAGCAGATGTTTATAGCCTGGGAAGTGGATAATACACATGGAGCTCCCAGGCTATTAATATCAGTTCACAGCTGTATACTTGGTTATTAAAATGGGGGCTGCCTCAAAAAAAGACATAAAGTCCCCCTATAATTAATAACCAGCAAAGGCTTGGCAGACAGCTGCGGGCTGATATTAATAGCCTACAAATGAACCATAGACATTGACCCCATTCCACACTAAAAACATCAGTTCTCAGCCGCCCCAGAAATGGAGCATATATAAGATGCATCAATACTGGCACTTAGCCTCGCTCTTTTCACTTGCCCTGGTGCAGTGGCAAGTGGGGTGATGGTGGGGATTGATGTCACCTTTGTATTGTCAGGTGACATAAGCCCGAGATTAGTAATGGAGAGGCGTCAATAAGATGCCCCCATTACTAACCCCATTGTCAAATTGAATTAAAAAAAACACACACCAAGAATAAAGTCTTTAATTGAAAGAATGACAGACTCCTTTTATGAATCTAAAATAAACCATACTCACATCATCGCCCAGTCCACTGAAGGCAATGTCTCCTGTAACAGAATTAAAATAATAAATATTCCTCACCTGTCCGCCGAGAAGATGATAATCCATTTGTCCCATGACTGGTCTAGCTCTGCTACATCTACATGGCAGGCTGCCATCCAGCAGAGACACTGAGCTGTACGTGCTTGCTCAGCTCAGTGTCTCCTGGTGAACTCTCATCACGTCACTGATGTCACCACCAGCATGTGAAAGTTCTCATGTTCACAATGCCGTCAGAAAGGTCCTGTAAGTTCACAACCAATGAACTCAGTTCAACTCACTAATGTCAGCACTATCGCCGTTGGAAGAGTTCTAACAGTGCTCGCACTGACGTTAGTGACTTGAACAGAGTTCATTGGCTCTGAATTCCCAGGACCTTTCCTTTGGCAAAGTGAGCCTGAGAACTTTCTCTCGCTCGCTTTGACGTCTGTGAGGTGAAAAGTGCACTGAGACACAGAGCTGAGAAAGCACACAGAGCTCAGTTTCTCTGCTTGATGGCATGCTGTACAGTTGCATCATGCAACAATGCAATCAGGTTGTAGCAGAGCTAGATGTGACGTGGGACAAATGGATTGTTCTCTTCTTGGCGGACAAGTGAGGAATTTGGTTGTTTATTATTTTAATTCTGTTATAGGGGACATTGGCTTCAGCGGACTGAGCGATGGCGTGAGTATGGTTTAGTTTAAGTTTGTTAAAGGAGCCTGTTTCATTCTTTGAATTAAAGGACTTTATTCTCAGTGTGTTTTTACCAATTCAAAGGGTTTTATAAAAAAAAATTTGACTATGGTGTTAGTAATGGGGACGTCTTATAGACACCTCTCCATTACTAACCTCTGGGCTTGATGTCACCTGACAATATAAAGGTGCCATCAACCCACTTGCCACTGCACCAGGGCAAGTGAAAAGAGCGAGATTAAGTGCCAGATTTGTTGTATTCTGTGGATGAGCCTTTTCTGGGGTGGCTGAGAGCTGATGTTTTTAGTCTAGGATGGGGCCAATATACATGGCCCCTTCCCAGACTATTAATATCAGCCCGCAGGTGTCTGCCTAGTCTTTGCTGGTTATTAATTACTAGACTGTGGCCCGATTCTAATGCATCGGGTATTCTAGAATATGCATGTCCCCGTAGTATATGGACAATGATGATTCCAGAATTCACGGCAGACTGTGCCAGTCGCTGATTGGTCGAGGCAACCTTTATGACATCATCGTCGCCATGGCAACCATTATGACATCTACGTCGATACTGTGCCCGTCGCTGATTGGTCGAGGCGAATTCACGGCAGACTGTGCCCGTCACTGATTGGTCGAGGCAACCTTTATGACATCATCGTCGCCATGCTGTGCCCGTCTCTGATTGGTCGAGGCCTGGCGGCCTCGACCAATCAGAGACGCGGGATTTCCAGGACAGACAGACAGACAGACAGACAGACAGACAGACAGACAGACAGACAGACAGACAGACAGACAGACAGACGGAAAAACCCTTAGACAATTATATATATAGATAGGGCGACCCCAAGTTATTTCTGGGGGGGTCCCCCATTATAATAACCAGTAAATTCTAAGTATACAACCGAGAGCTGATGTTTATAGCCTGGGAAGGGAGTAATACCCATGGAGCTTCCCAAGCTATTAATATCAGCCCACAGCCATCTGCTTTACCTCTGCAGGTTATGAAAATTAAACCCATGTAATTATTTTTTCAGAAAAATAATAATTTAATTAAATACATGTTCAATAAGCTGCATACACACTGTAGGAATTATACCATATTTTTTGGATTATAAGACACACTTTTTTTCCCCCACAATTTGGGGGGAAAATGGTACGTCTTATAATGCGTATATACCTTATCGGTCCGCTGCTGTGTGTCTGGTGCTGCCGCTGCCCTGTGTCCGGTCCTGCTGCTTTGGGCTCTGTTGACTTTTGTTTTTGAAAGGCCAGAGCCCCCGCCATTGTATCCTGTGCGGTGGATTCCGGGAAAATGGCCGAGGCTTGGGGGCACATACGCAGATGGAGATCTCGGCACCAATATCTTGGGAGATGAGATTTCAGTGCTCAGATTTGGGGGGAAAATGGTACGTCTTATAATGCGTATATACCTTATCGGTCCGCTGCCGTGTGTCCGGTGCTGCCGCTGCCCTGTGTCCGGTCCTGCTGCTTTGGGCTCTGTTAACTTTTGTTTTTGAAAGGCCAGAGCCCCCGCCATTGTATCCTGTGCGGTGGAATCCGGGAAAATGGCCGAGGCGGGGGGGCACATACGCAGATGGAGATCTCGGCACCGAGATCTTGGGAGATGAGATTTCAGTGCTCAGATCTCATCTCCCGAGATCGTGGTGCCGAGATCTCCATCTGCACATGCGCTGCCTCCCCAGCGGCCATTTTCCCAGAGTCCACCACACAGGAAACCATGGAACTGCCGGGGCCTCTGGACTTTCACAAAATGTCAGCAGAGACCCCCCCCCGCAGCACCGCCAGACACAGGGCACGGCAGCAGCAGCACCAGACCCTCGCAGCGGTGTGCCACACATCAGAACACTCCTCACCCTAGCCTGCGGCCTGCAGCAAAGCTCCACTCTTGCCACCTCCAGCAGTGACCCTGGGACCCCGCTTCACCGCAGCCACCACCCCCGGTAAGCAATAAGACGCATGGATTATAAGAAGCACCACCATTTTATTAGGAAAACAATTTTTTTTCTTTTTTTTTTTCCCCTCAAAATTTGGGGTGCGTCTTATCTGGAGCATCTTATAATCCGAAAAATATGGTATGTGTTTCTGACATCTTTATATCTATTCTATGTATATGTACTGTGTGTAATCTATTCTATCTGTTCTATTCTGTTGCATCATGCTGTGATTCTACTGTACGTGGCAGATGAATTGCCGGCTTTTCCTCAATATAAATATATTGTGAGGGGTTGCCACGCTCGGTAGAAGCCTTCAGGTAGACTCAGGAGCACATGCACTTGACAACACCTGTGGGTTTATTATATACAGGATAAACCATGGTGTTTAAAACAAAACACAGCCCTCTGGGCACAATAGAAAAACAAAAATTATAGCATACAGTTCAGTCCTTTTTGGTGCGGGGTTCTCTTGCACACTGTTAGGCCTCTTTCACACGTCAGTGTGTCCGGTATGTGTGGTTTTCACACGTACCGGAGACAGTGACACACGTAGACCCATTCAAATGATGGGTCTGTGCACATGTCAGTGTGTTTCCACGGACCATGTTTCCGTGGGCAAAACACGCTGACATATCCGTTTACTAGCAGCACAGGCCGCAAAACGTCCCGCACACGGTGAATACACATTGATGTCATCCGTGTGACACGCATTGGCACAGGGGAAGAAGCGCTACAGTAAGCGCTGTTCCCCGGCGGCAGGTCCTAAAGACACTCGTCATTCTCCCCTGCTCCGCCGGCGATCGGCACGAGCAGAGGAGAATGATGAGAGTTATATTCAAGTCCGAACAATGACAGCAGGTGGGGGCTTTTGGGACTATTACTCCCATCAACCTACACCTGCTGCCGCTAAGAACAGTGACTCACCACTGTCTTGGGTCATAGTTTCATTATACTTTGAGTTGTATAGAATTATGTATATAGAAATTATATAAAATATAAAGCAGTGACATTGAAAAATAATAAAATCAGTTTTATTCTTGGCAGATGACTGTGGTGTCAAACCAGATACCTATGAAAAGCATGCCATTATTCCAGCTATACCTCCAGCCCTTCAGAGCAAAAATCAATCATCGGAGTCTTTTCAATCAGTCACCTATTTGGATTCATCACAGACTGCTAAGCAAAATGAAAGCCGCAATAGTGATGTTGAACATCAAAAAATTCTCACAGAGAAGAAACCATTTTCCTGTTCAGAATGTGGGAAATGTTTCATGGTTAAATCAACACTTGTTAGACATCAGAGAAGTCACACTGTAGGGAAGCAATTTTCATGTTCAGAATGTGGGAAATGTTTTAACCTGAAGTCAAATTTGCTTACACATTACAGAAGTCACACAGGAGAGAAGCCTTTTTCATGTCCAGAATGTAGGAAATGTTTCATGGTTAAATCATCACTTGTTAGACATCAAAGAAATCACACAGGTGAGAAGCCATATTCATGTTCAGAATGTGGGAAATGTTTCAACCGGAAATCATATTTCCTTATGCATCAGCGAAGTCACACAGGAGAAAAGCCATTTTCATGTTCAGAATGTGGGAAATGTTTTAACCAGAAGTCAAATTTGCTTGCACATTACAGAAGTCACACAGGGGAGAAGCCGTTTTCATGTTCAGAATGTGGAAAATGTTTTAACCATAAGTCAAATTTGCTTACACATTACAGAAGTCACACAGGAGAAAAGCCACTTTCATGTTCAGAATGTGGGAAATGTTTTAACCGTAAGTCAAATTTGCTTACACATTACAGAAGTCACACAGGGGAGAAGCCGTATTCATGTTCAGAATGTGGAAAATGTTTTATCCAAAGATCAGATCTTCTTAAACATCAAAGAATCCACACAAAAGAGAAGCCATATTCATGTCCAGAATGTGGGAAATGTTTTAGCCATAAGTCAAATTTGATTATACATTACAGAAGTCACACAGGTGAGAAGCCATATTCATGTCCAGAATGTGGGAAATGTTTTAACCAGAAATCAAAGTTCCGTGTACATCAGAGAAATCACAGAGGGGGGAAGCCACATTTATGTCAAGAATGCGGGAAATGTTTTAACTACAAATCAGATCTTCTTAAACATCAGAAAATTCACACAGGAGAGAAGCCATATTCGTGTCCAGAATATGGGAAATGTTTTATCCAGGGCCAAGATCTTATTAAACATCAAAGAATTCAAACAGGAGAGAAGCCGTATTCCTGTCCAGAATGTGGGAAATGTTATAGTTCAAGTTCAAAACTTGTTGCACATCAGAGAACTCATACAGGGTAGAAACCATTTTTTATGTTCAGAATGTTGGAAATGTTATTCCTGGGAATCATATCTTCATCATCTAAAAACTCATGTAGTGTGAAGAAAATAAATAATAAGGAAAATCAATAAGGCAGTAGAGTTACATTTAGTTGACAAAAGGGTGAAACTGGATATACCAGTATTGTAAGCTCAAAGGGGCTTTTGCTGGAAGTAGGTGTCAGGCTATGTGCACACGTTCAGGTTATTTTGCGTTTTTTTCATGTTTTTTCGCGGTAAAAACACTATAAAAAGTCATTAAAAACGCATACATTATGCATCCTATCATTTAGAATGCATTCTGCATGTTTTGTGCACATGTTGCGTTTTTTTCCGTGAAAAAAACGCATCGCGGTAAAAAAAGCAGCATGTTCATTAATTTTGCAGATTTTCTGCATTTTTCCTGCTATTCTATGCATTTTGGAAAAAACGCACCAAAAACGCGTCAAAACTCGAAAAAAACGCATGCGGATTTCTGGCAGAAATGTCCGGTTTTTGTCAGGAAAATTTCTGCAAGAAATCCTGACATGTGCACATACCCTCAATCCTGGAACCTTAGCTCCTGTATTCTCAGCTTAGAGGGGGTTCAGCAAATGGTCTGTACTAGAAAGAATATCTCCTATTGTCTGTGTAGGAAGGGACAAGTATTTGAAAGGGCACACCTTGGCTCATTGACCAAACAAAAAAGGCAAAACAAACTATGCTTTATGACATTGCTGAACAAAAAGTGGAAAAATACACAATAAAAAAAAATCTAAATAAAAATTGTACAGCTGAAAATGTCATCTTGTCTTGCAAAAAACAAGCTGCCATACGAGTCCATCAGCAGGAAAATAAGTGTTAGCTCTCATAATAAAGCAATTCTTTTTTTTTTAATAGAACAGTTTTTATTGTGTGAAAGCGGTAAAACATATAAGAATATAAATGGGTTATTACTGTGAATGTACTGACCCAAAGAATAAAACTGCCTCATCAATTTTACTACATGCGGAACAGCATAAAAAAATTGAATTACTTTTTTTTGTTCACTCTGCCTCCCACAAATGGGAATAAAAAACGATCAAAAAATGTCATCTGTCCAAAAATTATACCAGTAAGCGTCAACTCGTCTTGCAATAAACAATCCCTCACATGACTGTCAGCAAAACTATGGAAAAATTATAGCTCTCAAAATATGGTGATTCAGTTTTTGCAATAAAAAGCGTCTGTGTATGATAGCAGCCAATTATAAAAAAAAATATAACTCTGGTGTGACGACACAGCATTTTATCTTGATTATCCACACGTCTATTTTCTGTAAGCCAGGAGGGATAGACTGTTGTCTATATGTTGAATTTTGAATTTATTTATTTCTTCTTCAGTTGGTCAAGAACCATACACTGCTGTTATATTAGTCTTAAACATTGATTTTTGATCATTTTGAATACCTAATGTTTGCCTCTTACATCAGCTCCTACAACTTATTGTCTGCTATTTTTCGAAGACAGTGATGTAGGGTAATTAAGCACTGGATTTTTACTTAATCTGTTGAATGACCATTGTGTGGGTCCTGTGGCTTGTTGCCTTGCAAAACAGAGGATTAAAAACTATGTTTGTAACTCTGCATTTGGACAAGGTGGCTCTTTTAGTTATGCTCCCTGCACACACTGAAATAAGCACTTATAAAATGTGCCCCCTCATACCGTGAAATCGCCAGGGAGGCGGGTCTTTCCCCTCTAATTAGACGCAGCACAGCCGTCATTTATGTCCCCTTGGCGCCGGGCGCCACCTCCTCAGCGTTGTTTGAATCTGTCTCGGAGCCTGCGCTGTTAGGTTATCCCTTGGGCATGCGTAGTTAGCGCTGCCCGTCTTCTGACCTCATTTGATGTCAGGCTTACTGCGCCTGTGCGGCCGAGATCCCCGGGATTCAAGGGCATGCGCAGTGCATATCTTCGCCTCTCACTCATCTCCTTCCACCTTCTTCAGACTGTGCGGCATCAGCTGATCCCTAATTGCATGCCATGGCGATTAGGGATCAGCTGATGCCACACAGTCAAAATTTTGCCTGGTCAGGAAGGTGAAAACAGGCTTCGGGGTGAAGTGGTTCAATAGACCAATTCAAGTCATCCTGAGCCTATAAAAAGCTGGGTTTGTCACAAACACCATTCAATCAAAACACATGTTCCTTGGATGTGACCACAAATGGGGCCTCCGCTTCCCATTCACTCGTCCACTCATCTATCGCAGTGGGCCAACAATGAGCTAAGCGCATCCCACAGATGGTCTGCACAGCCACGTCACCCTTTAAGCTGCTGTAAGGGTGTGACAGATACTGCTGTTTACCAATTGTAGTGTGAATACTAACGTGGGTGTATTGTGTTTTTATGGTGTAATGTAAAATGCATAGAATGTTATAGGTACTGATGTTGCTGTGTGAGTACTGTGTTGGTAATGCCTAAGGAAACCTGTTACACTCATCTCAGTGGTAGAGAAAGTGAAGAACATAGTTTAGGGCTTAGTTAGTGACAGATAAGAACACTAGGGCACATAGGCAGTGGTGGGCCTAATAGTGTGTAAGATATAGGAGTAGGCTAAGATATTACAGGTAAATGTTTGGGACCAGCCTAGCATCAGAGGAGTAATAAAAATGGGAATCACTTCCTGGTTCAGTTAGATAAGGGAAAGTGGGAGATTCGTGTCAAGTTGAGGTTCAAGCTCCAGTGGGCTTGAGGCACATGAAGTATATATTGTTTTTGCAGCATGCGGTAGTATCAAATTTCCTGCTGAAATCCATGTAACATCTGGGGCCTACAGCCCAAACTAGGCACTGGGAATTGTGCCTTAATCCATTCCATACAGAGTAAGCTGGATGGGGAAATGTAACGGATCTCAGAAGTGCTCTGGTGCTGGACATGAAATCTCTGGGGCTCACAGGAGGAAAAATCGTAGGGATAGTCCGAGTCAAACGTAAGCAAAGTTTGAAATGTACTGTGTTAATGGAACTGGAGGAACACAACCAAGCTATTTTCTCACCCCGCGATCATATGTGGTTTAAGCAACAAAAAACAAACCTATTAAATGTTCCATTTAATAGACAAAAGCAGCATAGTGTTTAAAACAGTTATAAATCGTTCAATAACAAAAAGGTACACTTAAAACAAAAAATCTAATAAAAAGAATAAATTAACCTTCGATGACTGAACTATGAGATTTCTTTGTGGGGAGCTGCCACCAATTACACTGGTCAACAGCATTTTTGGTGCCAAAGATATTTCATCGAATTTAGGGTATTTTTGGGGTGCTGATTCTGAATATGTCATCAGTTTTGCCAGATTGGCTCAAGTTTTTGAGATTTTTGGTATCTTATTTAAAGCACTTGTTGGTAAATGCGACGCATCATCTCATTAATTTCTTTGGATTAGTACTTGAACTGAGCAGTTCTCAATATAGTTTTGTGTTAATTAGTGTTCTAAAAGTTTGTTCATAGCTTGATTTTTGCACTAACTTTATGTTGTCTGTTTTCCAGTGAAAAGCATGAACTCATCAAGAAGAAGTTGTCTTAACGATCCAGACTCATTCTGTTACATTTGTGGTGAATACACACTGCCAAAACATAGAAGAAACATAACAGACTTCGTAAAAAAAGTGTATTTTGCCTATTTTGGGGTTATGCTTGGGGACCAAGACAAGTTTTGGGCACCACACATAGTGTGCAAAGCATGTATCGAATTATTATGAAAATGGAGCAAAGGACAAAGAAAAAGCTTCAAATTTGGTGTTCCAATGGTGTGGAGAGAGCCAAAAAATCATCATGATGACTGTTATTTATGGTAAACACAGGTACAGGCACATCTTCACAATGAGGGACAGGCCTTCTTGCAGATTCCATGTTACTCCCATTTTCGTTTCTTATGCTTATTGAATCCTTGCACTTGCACTGCACAGGAATAACAGTCATCATGATGATTTTTTGGCTCTCTCCACACCATTGGAACACCAAATTTGAAGCTTTTTCTTTGTCCTTTGCTCCATTTTCGTAATAATTCGATACATGCTTTGCACACTATGTGTGGTGCCCAAAACTTGTCTTGGTCCCCAAGCATAACCCCAAAATAGGCAAAATACACTTTTTTTACGAAGTCTGTTATGTTTCTTCTATGTTTTGGCAGTGTGTATTCACCACAAATGTAACAGAATGAGTCTGGATCGTTAAGACAACTTCTTCTTGATGAGTTCATGCTTTTCACTGGAAAACAGACAACAACATAAAGTTAGTGCAAAAATCAAGCTATGAACAAACTTTTAGAACACTAATTAACACAAAACTATATTGAGAACTGCTCAGTTCAAGTACTAATCCAAAGAAATTAATGAGATGATGCGTCGCATTTACCAACAAGTGCTATAAATAAGATACCAAAAATCTCAAAAACTTGAGCCAATCTGGCAAAACTGATGACATATTCAGAATCAGCACCCCAAAAATACCCCAAATTCATTAAAATATTTTGGACACCAGAAAAAATTTTTTTTTTTGTTGACCTGTGTTATCTGTTCACTGCCCCGGAGGGTGCAGGCAGTGATCAGATGCCCTCAGCCTTTGATCTGTATAACTCAAAAATCCATTTATGATAGTCCGAATCATCCTCAAAAATTAGTTTTCTATCCAATCAATTAGTAAAAAAAATGAAGATACTCCAAACCCTCAGTTTCCCTGGAAAACACATGTATTACACTAATGTTTCCCAGGAACAATTCCACAATAGTTTTATTTATTTTTTTATTTACCATGTTTATTATATGGTAAAACTAACCTGACTATATGATTCTCCAGGTTAGTACGACTTCTCATATATGAAGCATATAGGTGTTTTTCTTTATTTAGGGGGTGAAAAAAAATTCATAATTTTGTAAGAAAAATGTTTGGGGGCTTGTGAAGAAACCACATTGTATCTTAATTTCCCAGACAACCATGTTTTTGCAAACCAAGAATTGACTCTCTATATTGGCTTGTGGATTTAAGTGTTTATGTCTGGTGGGTCAAGAAGACAGACTTGCAAACTGATATACCATTTAACATACTGTGTAAGGGTACTGTCACACAGTGGCACTTTTGTCGCTACGACTGTACGATCCGTGACGTTCCAGCGATATCCATACGATATCACTGTGTCTGACACGCAGCAGCGATCAGGGACCCTGCTGAGAATCGTACGTCGTAGCAGATCGTTTGGAACTTTCTTTTGTCGCTGGATCTCCCGCTGTCATCGCTGGATCGTTGTGTGTGACAGCGACCCAACGATGCGTTCGCTTGTAACCAGGGTAAACATCAGGTTACTAAGCGCAGGGCCGCGCTTAGTAACCCGATGTTTACCTTGGTTACAAGCGTAAAAGTAAAAAAAAACAAAACCGTACATACTCACATTCCGGTGTCGGTCCCCCGGCATTCTGCTTCTCTGCATTGTGAGCGCCGGCCAGCCGGAAAGCGAGCACAGCGGTGACGTCACCGCTGTGCTTTCCGGCTGGCGCAGACACAGTGGGGAGAAGCAGAACGCCGGGGGACAGACACCGGAATGTGAGTATGTACGGTTTTGTTTTTTTTACTTTTACGCTTGTAACCAAGGTAAACATCGGGTTGCTAAGCGCGGCCCTGCGCTTAGTAACCCGATGTTTACCCTGGTTACCCGGGGACCTCGGCATCGTTGGTCGCTGGAGAGCTGACTGTGTGACAGCTCTCCAGCGACCACACAACCACTTACCAACGATCACGGCCAGGTCGTATCGCAGGTTGTGATCGTTGGTAAATCGTATAGTGTGACAGTACCCTAAGTCGGTAATAGGGACTTGTACATAGTGTGTTTAGCTTTGTTTATTGTGTGTCCTGATATACTAATTGTGTATTGTATTCTATAACCAGTTTGTTTACTTCAAAGGTAGATATAGAAAGGCTGTGAGGGGGACTGAAGGACACTGGGTAAATCTAAAAATAGCTTACAGGCCTCGGGTATAAAAGAGACATCTTTTCTTCTGGATGGTGTCACTCTTCAGGATCTCAGCTTGAGGGTACATAGGACCTGGCTGAAAGAACACAGGACTGCTCTCAGATATGTCCCTACGCTTGTCGTTACCTCCTCTCTGCGTGCATATCAGGTGGAGTAGCGACTCTGGGAGCTCGGACATAACATCTACCATTATCCCAATTGTTCTGTTTGCTTTTGGGCATTGTGGTTCAATAAAGTATTGGCATGCTGTTTTACCCTAACCCTGTGTTGTCTGTAGTGTATTGCCCACCGGGAGATAGAGCGGGCATTCAGTGGTATGAGCCCTGGTCCATGCAGTCTTGCTAAAGGCAGCCGGGCCAGCGGACGAGAGCACCCACTGACTACGTTTTTCCACAGGGCTAATGTCGCCATTTTCTGAGACCCATAGCGTTTTCATTTTTGTGCTTTAGGGATGGGTGATGGCTTATTTTTTGATAGCCAAACTGATGTTTTTATTGATACCATATTTGGGTACATACAATGTTTTGATCACCTCCTATTGCAATGTTGTGACAGCCAAAAAAAGAGTAATTTTTTTCTCGTTATGCTGTTTACGGATTGGATTAAATTACTTTATATTTTGATAGATTGGACGTTTCTGAACTCGGCGATACCAAATATGTGTATTTTTAATTGTTTTATTTTCAATGGGGCAAAAGGGGTGATTTGAACCTGGGGTTTTTTTTTTTTTTTTTCAAAACCTTTTTTTCACACTTTTTTACTGACTTCGATAGTCATGAGGACTTGAGGCTGCGATTGTCTGATCACTTTGTCATTACTTCTACGTATAGAAAATCTGTGAACGCCGACCAAGGGCGTTCGAGCCCACATCAAAGGAAGGGACATGACCTTTGACGTAAATGCTGTGATTTAGCATGTGATTTGCAAGTACAATCCAGATCCTTCTCTACAAGTGACTCTACTAGTTTATCTCTAGTTTAATGGGTGACTGCACATTATTACAACCAGATCCACATCTCTAAGTTATTTTCCAACATGGGACTCAGTAGTTTTACTGTTTTAATATAATTAATAAGTTTAATAGTGGACCCAGCAATGAACCTTGGGGTGCACCACTCATACCTGGGGCCCACTGATAGCACCAATTATTTACTTTAGGGTTCATTCAGACGTCCATGCAAATCGGCTAAAAATCAGACCACAATGCATGGACTGGTAGCGACTCCTGACCCGAGTGGTACAGTCTCATAGAAATGTATGAAACTGTCTCTCTCGGGTCGGAGACCCACAGCCAGTCCATGCATTAGTGATCCAATCTCGGATCGATGTGCACAGTCAAAGACTTTATCATGTTAGTTAAAAGCCAGTTTTGTTTTATCACATTGAAAAAATATGTTCAGAACCTTTTAACCTTAAAATACTCATTAAGCACCCACAGAATCATAGAATGTTTGAGTTGGAAGAGGGGTCAAAGGTCGTGTCTAACCCCCTGCTCAATGCAGGATTCACATGCCCTGTCTGTCCAGCCTTTGTGTGAACAATCCCACTGAAGGAGAACTAGTCGCCTCCTCTTGTGGCAGCCTGTTCCACTCATTGCTCACCCTCACTATCGCTGTCAAAAATGTTTTCTAATATCTAATCTGTATCTTCTCCCTTTCAGTTTTATTCCATTGCTTCTTGTTTTTCCATGTGCAAATGAGAATAATGATGATCTCTCTACACTGTGACAGCCCTTCAGATATTTGTAGACAGCCATTAAGCCTCCTCTTAGCCTTCTATTTTGCAGGCTAAACATTCCCAAATCCTTTAACTGTTCCTCATAGGACATACTTTGCTGTCCGCTCACCATGCTGGTAGCTCTTCTCTGAACTTGCTGCAGTTTTTCAATGTCTTTTTTAAAATGTGGTGCCCAGAACTGGACACAGTATTCCGGATGAGGCCTGACCAAGGAGGAGTAGAGGGGGATAATTACTTCACGTGATCTAGAATCTGTGTTTCTCTTAATACATCCCAGAACTGTGTTTGCCTTTTTTGCTGCTGCATCACACTGTTGACTCGTGCAGTCTGTGATCTGTTAGTATACCCAAATCTTTTTCACACGTGCTGTTGCTTAGTTATATTCCTGCCATTCTGTAGATGTAATATTTGTTTTTCTCACCCAGATGTAGAATCTTGCATTTCTCCCTGTTAACTACCATTCTATTAGTCGTGCCCATTGTTCAAGCTTATCTAGATCCTTCTGAATCATTTTTCTGCCTTCTCTAGTGTTAATTTCCCTCCTAGATTTGCATCATCTGCACATTTGATTAGTTTATCTTCAGTTCCCTTATCTAGATCATTTATAAAAATGTTGAACAACACTGGGGCCGAGACAGAGCCTTGTGGTCCCCACTTGTGATGCTGGGGCCAGGACAGAACCTTGTGGTACCCCACTTGTAACACTGGTGCCGGGACAGAACCTTGTGATCCCCACTTGTAACACTGGTGCCAGGACAGAGCCTTGTGGTCCCCACTTGTAACACTGGGGCCAGGACAGAGCCTTGTACTGTAGTATTATGTGCAATGTCAAATATTTTTCCTACAATGGATGTTAAAGGGAACCTGTCACCTCAAATTGGCGGGATATTAAAATGAGTTTTTACTGGCCAGATGGGCGGCGTATCCTCATCATTTCTCCACCCTGTCCGTCCCTGTTTTCCGCAATATTTTAGTGAATAAGAGTGCAGTCCTCGGTGGCGCATGCGCAGTATGCTTTGCCCTACTGTGGGCAAAGCCGAAAAGCAATATTGCGCATGCACCCGCACACTATGTCCTGGAAGTATTTCACTGTGTTCTGGGACATAGTACGCGGGCGCATGCGCAGTAATGCTTTTCGGCTTTGTCCGCAGTAGGGCAAAGCATACTGCGCGTGCGCCACTGAAGACTGCATGGCGCACGCACCAACTATGGTGCACGCATACACTTATTCACTAAAATATTGCGGAAAACGGTGGAGAAATGACGAGGTTACGCCGCCCATCTGACCGGTAAAAACTCATTTTAATATCCCTCCAATTTGAGGTGACAGGTTCCCTTTAAGTGTACTTGTCTATAATTACCGGAAGAATACGTACAGTTCTTTTTCAAAATGCAAGATGCTTAATAATAATTTTAATAATAATAATTTTTATTTATATAATGCCAACATATTCAGTAGCACTTTGCAATTAAGTAGGGTATGCTTATTATTTAACATAACACAAATATTAGTGTCGTGATCCAGGTCGGGGTTTATCTTCTCTGCTTTACCTACATCAACTCTCAGGACTCAAAATCCGAGATATTTTTTGCTTTCAAAATTATTCTATAGCTACGTTCTCACCAAATATAGTCAACAAATTCCTCTTTTTCCTGAAGATGTAGCGCCCGCACTTCTGCCTGCAGTCCCTCTCTCCCTACGTAGATACCAGTGTACTCAACACAGAGGCTTCCGTCCTACTCCTTCTTGTTCTGCTGCTGCCTGGGGTGAGTGCACTCCTAGCAGGTCTCCAGGCACTGTGTTTAGAGCGCACATGCGCACACTTCCTCTTTCTTAAAGTAGCCACGCGCGTTTGTCTAAAAGTGTCCCCAGCCAATAGCTGGAGGTCTCTTACTATTTAAAGCCCCTCCTCCAACATGGAGGTGCCTGTGCAATGTTGTAAGGTTGTTCCTAACACAGTTGTCAGTTCTCAGGTCCAAGTACTAGTATCTTGCCTGCTGCATCCGCCAGTGCTCACCTCAACGGCAGCCGAGCCAGCTGCGCCCGCCAGTGCTCACCTCAATGGCAGCCAATCCAGCTGCACCCGCCAATGCTCATCTCCATCAGACTGTCCTATCTGCACCTGCGGTTCCTGCCATCTTCTCTGCCCGCCTGCATCTGTTGGACATTCTCCCGGGCCATCCCAGCTGCCCATTCCTAGGGGTCAGCTGCCATCTACTGAAGGTTAGTCTTGGAGTAGCACCTGGATCACCTCCCTTGTCTCTCCATGGACCTCTGTGTCGTTAGCTGCTGCATGTCTGTGGTCAGATTGGGTGAGGCTCCTAGTCAAGCCCCTCCAGGTCCTCCTTGGGCTTTGGCACAGTGGTTCCATCACCCAGCCCATTACAGAAGATTTAAAAAAATTCCTGATGGGGGAGAAAAGAAAATTGCATATCACTTCTTCAAAGAGGTTTCCTTCAGGATTCCCTTCCAACTAGGCATTGTGAAATAAAAATGTCTGAAAAAAAATGTTGCAAGAAAAATCAAATTCCAAAAAGTCCATAAAAAAACTCAGCTTGAACAATGATTATTAGACTATTTTAGATAAACTATTTTTTATGATTTTAGTGATTATGAGCTTAGAGTGACTAGGAATATTTGTAATTGGTCAGGAATGAGATCTAGTTTACCAAAAAGGGATGACCAGGAAGGCTAAACTCTCCATTTCCTGAGGCTAAGAGAGTAGAAGATTTCAGTTCTGGCCACAATGAGGAGTGATCAGATACAATCTAATATATAAAGCTGAATGTGTGTGTGTGTGTATGTATGTATGTATGTATGTATGTCCGGGATTGGCATCTGAACCGTAGCAGCTACAGCCACAAAATTTTGCACAGTCACACGTCTGGACCCCGAGAGCGTCATAGGCTATGTTGTGAGGTGAAATTTTAACCCCGCGCTTTCCAATTCACCAAACAATTTTGCCCCTATCTACATAATGGGGAAAAAGTGAAAGGAAAAGTGTTGGAGGCGTCGCAGCTACAGGCACAAAATTTTGCACAGTCACACGTCTGGACCCTGAGAGCGTCAAAGCTATATTGTGAGGTGAAATTTTAACCCCGCGCTTTCCAAGTCACCAAACAATTTTGCCCCTATCTACATAATGGGGAAAAAATGAAAGGAAAAGTGTTGGAGGCAAATTAACAGCTGCCAGATGTGAACAAGGGGGACTTAAAGAATGACAGCGATGGCACCAAAGAGTATATACTGTACAGTTGCTAAGGTGGGGCCCCAACATGTGATAATCACACCACCACGGGGATATGAACACACACACAAAATGCGCCACACACTACCACGTGCTCGAACACATATACCACCCTCAGTGCACATTTCACCACACATACACCAACCTCGCCACATAAAAGTAGAAACACAAAAGTCGCCGCTCAAAACTCGCCACGCGCAAAACTCTCCACATGCAAAACTCGCCACACGTGCAAAACTCGCCACACGCAAAACTTGCACACGCAGAAAAATTGCCACACGCAGAAAAATTGCCACATGCACAAAAGTTGCAACACATGCAAAAGTTGCCTCACACAAAACTTGCACATACTCAAAAGGCACCACACATAAAACTCGCCACGCGCAAAACTCGCCATGCGCAAAACTTGCTGCACACAACTTGCTACACTAACCTGTCACATGCAACTCGACACACAAAAAGTTGCTACACGCATGTCGCCACACAAAACTCATCTCACAAAAGTCCCTACATGCATGTCGCCACACGCAACTCAACACACACAACTTGACACACGAAACTCGCCCTAAAACACACACAAGTCTGGTATCCTTCAAAAATAAAAATCTGATTAATAAGCAGACAAACTACAAGAGCAACAAATGTACCATATAGGAATCCGGCAGCTGTCAGTCACATGACCAGTCTATTATGTGTATGTGTGAGCTAATATATACTGCCAGGGGGTGGGCTTACTGTTGGCTGGGGATTTATCAGGCTGCCATTTTAGCTTACAAATACTGAGGTAAAAATACTGACCAAATAACGTGTGAACGAGGGCTAATACAGGAGGAGATGGCATACAGCTATATACTATATACAGGAGATGACACACAGGTATATACTATTTACAGGGGAGATGACACACAGGTATATACTATATACAGGAGGAGATGACACACAGATATATACTATATACAGGAGAGATGACACACAGGTATATACTATATAGAGGAGGAGATGACATACAGGTACATACTACATACAGGAGGAGATGACATACAGGTATATACTATATACAGGAGGAGATGACACACAGGTATATACTATATACAGGAGCAGATTACCTACAGGTATATAGTATATACAGGAGGAGATGACACAGGTATATGCTATGTATAGGAGGAGATGACATACAGGTATATACTATATACAGGAGATGACACACAGATATATACTATATATAGGTGAGATGACACACAGGTATATACTATATACAGGAGATTACATACAGGTATATCTAATATATAAAGCTGAATGTGTGTATGTATGTATGTGTGTATGTCCGGGATTGGCATCTGTACCGTCGCAGCTACAGCCACAAAATTTTGCACAGTCACACGTCTGGACCCCGAGAGCGTCATAGGCTATGTTGTGAGGTGAAATTTTAACCCCGCGCGTTCCAATTCACCAAACAATTTTGCTCCTATCTACATAATGGGGAAAAAGTGAAGGGAAAAGTGTTGGAGGAAAATTGACAGCTGCCAGATGTGAACAATGAGGACTTAAAGAATGAGAGCGATGGCGACAAAGAGTATATACCGTACAGTTGCTAAGGTGGGGCCCCGACATGGGATACTCACCACACACGGGGATATGAACACAAACACAAAATGCGCCACACACTACCACATGCTTGAACACATATACCACCCTCAGCACACATTTCACCACACACACACACCAACCTCGCCACATAAAAGTCGAAACACAAAAGTCACCACTCAAAACTCGCTACATGCAAAACTCGCCATATGCAAAACTAGGCTCACGCAAAACTCGCCACACGTGCAAAACTCACCTCATGGAAAACTCACCTCATGCAAAACTTGCACACACAGAAAAATTGCCACATGTACAAAAGTTGCACCACATGCAAAAGTTGCCTCACACAAAACTTGCACATACTCAAAATGCACCACACATAAAACTCGCCACGCGCAAAACTCGCCATGCACAAATCTTGCTGCACACAACTTGCTACACTAACCTGTCACATGCAACTCAACACACAAAATGTTGCTACACGCATGTCGCCACACAAAACTCATCTCACAAAAGTCGCTACATGCATGTCGCCACACGCAACTCAACACACACAACTTGACACATAAAACTCGCCCTAAAACACACACAAGTCTGGTATTGTCCTTCAAAAATAAAAATCTGATTAATAAGCAAACTACAAGAGCAACAAATGTACCATATAGGAAATACGGCAGCTGTCAGTCACATGACCTGTCTATTATGTGTATGTGTGAGCTAATATATACTGCCAGGGGGGAGGGCTTCCTGTTGGCTGGGGATTTATCAGGCTGCCAATAGCAACCAATCACAGCTCAGCTTCTATTTTGCTACAGTTAATTAACCTGAGCTCTGATTGGTTAATATAGGCAACAAAGACATTCTCAGTATAACAAAGCTAATATATGTTGTGAAATGCTTCTATTTGCTTAGTTTTTGCCTTTTAATAATTACATTTCTATCTATTTGTTTTGTGGTTTTTGTGTGCAGAATAAATTTTTGTTAACACATTCTATTTTGCTAACAGCAGTCATTAACCCGGGCGAAGCCGGGTAGTACAGCTAGTTCATCATAAATACTCCACTGCAGAGCTAGTAATATTTATGTTGGAAGATCAAAAGATATAGTCCCAACTGCTGAGGGTTCACTGTCCTACCTTAAGGCTTGTCCATGAACAGTGACTAGCATTATAGTACGATTGACAGTATACTTTTTCCCTGCCACCAATGGGTCCAGTTCGTAATTTCTGATCAGGTGGCAAGAATCTGACCCGGATGTTACAGGTTCTAGCCAGGGAGCACCAGAAACTATAATCCTTAAAATCCCACCTGCAGCGTCAGTTTTCTAGTACCATGGGTGCTTCTCAAAGCTCTTTGCTACCGACTTTAGTTATGACTTCTGTACCCACTGACATGCAGTTGATCTCGCCCAAATGGTGGTACTTCTGGATAATTTTTTGGGAGAGAAAGACCAGTTTAAGGTATTTAAGGAAGGTTTGCAGATTGTTTTGTACCTTACGACCCCAGTCTTCTAGGGATGAGAGTCAGCGGGTGGGAAAAATTTTGTCACTTCTGTGGGGGCCCTTTCATTTCCCTTGTCTTCACAAGCAACAGAACAATGTTCTGTTGATCCCTTTTTTTTATGCTTTAGGGATGATCTATGATGAACCTGATGGGGTGCAGGTCGCAGAGGCAGAGATCATGAACCTGACACGGGGGGTCGCACTGCTGAGGACTATAGTTACAAGTTCTGGCAATGGTCCTCTGAAGTGCTGTGGAATGATGCACCTCTCAGCTGCCAGTTCCACAGAGGTCTTTCTGAACTCAAGGATGCTCAGGCTTTGAGAAAGAGAACAAGCTATTGTTCGAAACGCGTAACCTGTTACTCATTATCATGTGAATTTATCCTTCTCGGACTCTGCATCTGTTGCGGTTGCACTTGACATTTCTTTAAGGACTGTGTGACATGCCCAAAAGCAAGCAGGCCAACCAAGCCGACTGGAAACGACTAAAGGTACCTTCACACTGAGCGACTTTACAACGAGAACGACAGCGATCCGTGATGTTGCAGCGTCCTGGATAGCGATCTCGTTGTGTTTGACACGCAGCAGCGATCTGGATCCTGCTGTGATATCGCTGGTCGGAGCTAGAAGTCCAGAACTTTATTTGGTCGTCAGATCGGTGTGTATCGTTGTGTTTGACAGCAAAAGCAACTATGCCTGCAATGTTTTACAATGGTAACCAGGGTAAATATCGGGTTACTAAGTGCAGGGCCGCGCTTAGTAACCCGATATTTACCCTGGTTACCATTGTAAAAGTTAAAAAAAAACAGTACATACTCACCCTCTGATGTCTGTCACGTCCCCCGGCGTCCACAGGGTTAAACTGCTTTCGGCAGGAGCGCTGCCAAATGCACGCGCTGCTGCCGAGAGCTTCCCTGCACTGACTGTCAAGGCCGGCCGTAAAGCAGAGCACAGCGGTGACGTCACCACTGTTACTGCCGGGTGCCGGCGCTGACACATTCAGTGCAGGGAAGCTCTCGGCAGCAGCGCAACATTAGCAAGCGCTCCTGCTGAAAGCAGTTTAACCCTGTGGATGCCGGGGGACGTGACAGACATCAGAATGTGAGTATGTAGTGTTTTTCTTTAACTTTTACAATGGTAACCAGGGTAAATATCGGGTTACTAAGCGCGGCCCTGCGATTAGTAACCCGATGTTTACCCTGGTTACCCGGGTGCTGCAGGGGGACTTCGGCATCGTTGAAGACCGTTTCAACGATGCCGAAGTCGTTCCCCTGATCGTTGGTCGCTGGAGAGAGCTGTCTGTGTGACTGCTCCCCAGCGACCTAAACAGCGACGCGTTGCTGAGTGTGACGGTACCTTAAGTCTGGGTGATTGTCTTGGAGGTCAACTACATTTCCAGGTGCCCTTTTATTCCTCAGACAAGATACTGTTAAACATGGAGCTACTTTTTAAAAACCAATGGTTATCTGCATTAGCTTTCATTGAAAGTGGGTCTGCTGCCAATTTCAATGATTCTGGACTGGTTCAGAAATTAGGGTTAGGGACAGTTAGGTGGGAAAGACCCATTATCATTTTTGCTTTTGAGAAGACACCCTTATTTTTGAATCTTGTCCAACTAATTACTGTGGAATTCACACTTACAATGGGAACACTTCACTCTGAGTCGATCTCCTGCTATGTTTTGGACAATTTACCTGCTGGGTTGGTTTTTAGAGTTTCCATGTCTATGTATTCACAATCCTTCTATTGAATGGTGTTGGAAGGATATTGTTAAATGGAGCCCTGATTGTTATAAGAAATGTCTTAAGGCCCCGTCTCACACAGCGACGCTGCAGCGATACAGACAACGATGCAGATCGCTGCAGCGTCGCTGTTTTGTCGCTGTGTGGTCGCTGGGGAGCTGTCACACAGACAGCTCTCTCCAGCGACCAACGATCAGGGGAACGACTTCGGCATCGTTGAAACTGTCTTCAACGATGCCGAAGTCCCCCTGCAGCACCCGGGTAACCAGGGTAAACATCGGGTTACTAAGCGCAGGGCCGCGCTTAGTAACCCGATGTTTACCCTGGTTACCAAAAAAAACAAACACTACATACTCACCATCTGTTGCCCGTCAGGTCCCTTGGCGTCTGCTTCCCGCTCTGACTGTGTGCCGCCGTACAGTGAGAGCAGAGCGCAGCGGTGACGTCACTGCTGTGCTCTCACTTTACGGCGGCAGTCAGAGCAGGAAGCAGACGCCAAGGGACCTGACGGGCAACAGATGGTGAGTATGTAGTGTTTGTTTTTTTTGGTAACCAGGGTAAACATCGGGTTACTAAGCGCGGCCCTGCGCTTAGTAACCCGATGTTTACCCTGGTTACCAGTGAAGATATCGCTGGATCGGTGTCACACACACCGATTCAGCGATGTCAGCGGGACCTCAACGACCAAAAAAAGGTCCAGGCCATTCCGACACGACCAGCGATCTCACAGCAGGGGCCTGATCGCTGGTACGTGTCACACATAGTGAGATCGCTACTGAGGTCGCTGTTGCGTCACAAAACTTGTGACTCAGCAGCGATCTCGCTAGCGATCTCGCTATGTGAGACGGGGCCTTTAGCTCTGTACAAATTTTCTCTGCTAATCTAGAATGTCTGCTGGGGTACCTGAAATACTTCAAAGATGTGTTCTTGGAAAAGAAGCGGAGATACTACCCCAACAATCACTATGATTGTACTATTGGTCTTGTCATTAATGCCAAAGTACCTAAAGCTCGCCTGTATAATATGTTGGTACATGAACATACAGCCATGAAAAAATATGTAAATTTAAGTTTATGTAACTGCTGGATTTTTCTTTGATAAAAAGGAAGATGGTGGCCTTCATCCTTGCCTCGATTTCTGGGAATATATAAAGGTAAGGAATACACAACAGGCAAAATAATTGTAACCATGAAAACATAATGACAATAAAATATCAAAAAACAATTAATAGAAACCTGCTAATATGGATATAACGGAAAAACACCCATGCTGCAAACGCAAGAAAAACCACTAAAAAATGGTGCAGAAAATCCATATAATGTAACAATATAAATTTTATTAAATATACAGGTCCTTCTCAAAAAATTAGCATATAGTGTTAAATTTCATTATTTACCATAATGTAATGATTACAATTAAACTTTCATATATTATAGATTCATTATCCACCAACTGAAATTTGTCAGGTCTTTTATTGTTTTAATACTGATGATTTTGGCATACAACTCCTGATAACCCAAAAAACCTGTCTCAATAAATTAGCATATTTCACCCGACCAATCAAATAAAAGTGTTTTTTAATAATAAACAAAAAAACCATCAAATAATAATGTTCAGTTATGCACTCAATACTTGGTCGGGAATCCTTTGGCAGAAATGACTGCTTCAATGCGGCATGGCATGGAGGCAATCAGCCTGTGACACTGCTGAGATGTTATGGAGGCCCAGGATGCTTCAATAGCGGCCTTAAGCTCATCCAGAGTGTTGGGTCTTGCGTCTCTCAACTTTCTCTTCACAATATCCCACAGATTCTCTATGGGGTTCAGGTCAGGAGAGTTGGCAGGCCAATTGAGCACAGTAATACCATGGTCAGTAAACCATTTACCAGTGGTTTTGGCACTGTGAGCAGGTGCCAGGTCGTGCTGAAAAATGAAATCTTCATCTCCATAAAGCATTTCAGCCGATGGAAGCATGAAGTGCTCCAAAATCTCCTGATAGCTAGCTGCATTGACCCTGCCCTTGATGAAACACAGTGGACCAACACCAGCAGCTGACATGGCACCCCACACCATCACTGACTGTGGGTACTTGACACTGGACTTCAGGCATTTTGGCATTTCCTTCTCCCCAGTCTTCCTCCAGACTCTGGCACCTTGATTTCCGAATGACATGCAAAATTTGCTTTCATCAGAAAAAAGTACTTGGGACCACTTAGCAACAGTCCAGTGCTGCTTCTCTGTAGCCCAGGTCAGGCGCTTCTGCCGCTGTTTATGGTTCAAAAGTGGCTTTACCTGGGGAATGCGGCACCTGTAGCCCATTTCCTGCACACGCCAGACTCAGTCCACTGCTTCCTCAGGTTCCCCAAGGTCTGGAATCGGTCCTTCTCCACAATCTTCCTCAGGGTCCGGTCACCTCTTCTCGTTGTACAGCGTTTTCTGCCACATTGTTTCCTTCCAACAGACTTACCATTGAGGTGCCTTGATACAGCACTCTGGGAACAGCCTATTTGTTGAGAAATTTCTTTCTGGGTCTTACCCTCTTGCTTGAGGGTGTCAATGATGGCCTTCTTGACATCTGTCAGGTCGCTAGTCTTACCCATGATGGGGGTTTTGAGTAATGAACCAGGCAGGGAGTTTTTAAAAGCCTCGGGTATCTTTTGCATGTGTTTAGAGTTAATTAGTTGATTCAGAAGATTAGGGTAATAGGTCATTTAGAGAACCTTTTCTTGATATGCTAATTTATTGAGACAGGTTTTTTGGGTTATCAGGAGTTGTATGCCAAAATCATCAGTATTAAAACAATAAAAGACCTGACAAATTTCAGTTGGTGGATAATGAATCTATAATATATGAAAGTTTAATTGTAATCATTACATTATGGTAAATAATGAAATTTAACACTATATGCTAATTTTTTGAGAAGGACCTGTATAGTGAACATGACAAGGGAAACAGACAATGGTGGATAAAACGACCTACCAACAACATGGAGTGCATGGAGACCTGAAAAAGCTCCTCATGTGCAACAGTGCAACATATACAAAGCAGCGTTATGCATGCCCTACATGCTGAATCAATATGCGATGATAGTATCTGTTAGGGCAGTGATGGGCAACCTTTTGAGCTCGGTGTGTCAAAATTCGCCAAAAAACCGAGCATAACTTGGGTGGTGTGTCACCTTGATAAAAAAAACATAATTTTGCGACATGTATAGTTTAAATAACAAATATGTATAATTAGAATTAACTTACCTGCTTAGTGACTTCTTTGTTCATCTGTCAGTTGGTTTCTTTTGTTGGTCTTGCTATTATTTAACTTGTGTGGGGTGCCGTGAACTAAGATAAGTGAGGGGGAGGGGGAATTCTTCCAGTGATGGCGAACCTGTGGCAGTCCAGCTGTTGCAAAACTACAATTCCCATCATGTCTTCACAGCCAAAGCCTTTGCTTTGAATGGCCAGCCATGATGGGAATTGTAGTTTTGCAACAGCTGGACTGCCACAGGTTCGCCATCACTGATGCCTCCCTCTCACTTATCTCAGTAATGGCCAATGACACCCCACAGTTCACTGGATGATGGTTGCTGTAGTAGTCACAGGGCCTGCAGACAGCAATCACAGGGCCTGCAGACAGCAATCACAGGGCCTCCAGACAGCAATCACAGGGCCTGAGTCCAGACAGCAATCACAGGGCCTGAGTCCAGACAGCAATCACAGGGCCTGAGTCCAGACAGCAATCACAGGGCCTGAGTCCAGACAGCAATCACAGGGCCTGAGTCCAGACAGCAATCACAGGGCCTGAGTCCAGACAGCAATCACAGGGCCTGAGTCCAGACAGCAATCACAGGGCCTGAGTCCAGACAGCAATCACAGGGCCTGAGTCCAGACAGCTATCACAGGGCCTGAGTCCAGACAGCAATCACAGGGCCTGAGTCCAGACAGCAATCACAGGGCCTGAGTCCAGACAGCAATCACAGGGCCTGAGTCCAGACAGCAATCACAGGGCCTGAGTCCAGACAGCAATCACAGGGCCTGAGTCCAGACAGCAATCACAGGGCCTGAGTCCAGACAGCAATCACAGGGCCTGAGTCCAGACAGCAATCACAGGGCCTGAGTCCAGACAGCAATCACAGGGCCTGAGTCCAGACAGCTATCACAGGGCCTGAGTCCAGACAGCTATCACAGGGCCTGAGTCCAGACAGCTATCACAGGGCCTGAGTCCAGACAGCTATCACAGGGCCTGAGTCCAGACAGCTATCACAGGGCCTGAGTCCAGACAGCTATCACAGGGCCTGAGTCCAGACAGCTATCACAGGGCCTGAGTCCAGACAGCTATCACAGGGCCTGAGTCCAGACAGCTATCACAGGGCCTGAGCCCAGACAGCTATCACAGGGCCTGAGCCCAGACAGCTATCACAGGGCCTGAGCCCAGACAGCTATCACAGGGCCTGAGCCCAGACAGCTATCACAGGGCCTGAGCCCAGACAGCTATCACAGGGCCTGAGCCCAGACAGCTATCACAGGGCCTGAGCCCAGACAGCTATCACAGGGCCTGAGTCCAGACAGCTATCACAGGGCCTGAGTCCAGACAGCTATCACAGGGCCTGAGTCCAGACAGCTATCACAGGGCCTGAGTCCAGACAGCTATCTCCTCAGGCCTCAGAAGTGCAGCCTGGGACTTCTGGTCGGTGCAGCCTGGGACTTCTGGTCGGCGCAGCAGGGAGCAGCGCAATGTCGCCCAAACAACACAGATCCGACGCAGAGGCCTGGGACTTCCGGGAGCTGCGCCTGGCCTACTGGAAGTCCCAGGCCTAGACTCTCTGCACCGGAGCTCTGTTGTTTGGACCCACAGACCTCCTGCATGGCATCCGATCCGATAAAAAATCGGATCGGATGCCATTGTTTAGCATTCCGATACCGCAAGTATCGGGTATCGGCCGATATTTGCTGTATCGGAATTCCGATACCGAGATCCGATACTTTTGTGGTATCGGGTATCGGTATCGAAACAACATTAATGTGTGTAAAAGAAAGAATTAAAATAAAAAATATTGCTATACTCACCTCTCCGATGCAGCCTGGATGTCCGCGAGGGAACCGGCAGCGTTGTTTGCTTAAAAATCGCGGTTTTCCTTCCTTACTTGAAGTCCCAGCTTGTGATTGGTCGCGTGCCGCCCATGTGACCGAGACGCGACCAATCACAGCAAGCCGTGACGTAATTTTAGGTCCTTCAGGATTTTAAAATTACGTTCCGGCGTTGTGATTGGTTGCGTGCGGTCACATGGGTGATGCGACCAATCACAAGCCGGGACGTCACGGGAGGCAGGACAAGCGCGCATTTTAAAATGCGTTTTACCTGAAGATTTTTCAAAAACGGTGCGGAAAAATCCACACACAAATCCGCAACGTGAGCACATAGCCTTAGGGTTAGGGTTGGAATTAGAGTTAGGGTTAAGACTAGGGTTAGAGGTGTGTTGGGGTTAGGATTGTGGTTAGGGTTGGGATTAGGGTTTGGGGTGTGTTGGGGTTAGTGTTGGAGTTAGAATTGAGGGGTTTCCACTGTTTAGACACATCAGGGGGTCTCCAAACGCGACATGGCGCCACCATTGATTCTAGCCAAAGCCAATCTTGCGTTGAAAAAGTCAAATGGTGCTCTCTCCCTTCCGAGGCCCGGCATGTGCCCAAACAGTGGTTTACTCCCACATAAGGGGTACCAGCGTACTCAGAAGAAACTGGACAACAACTTTTGGGGTCCAATTTCTCCTGTAACCCTTGGGAAAATAAAAAATTGTGGGCTAAAAAATTATTTTTGAGGAAAGAAAAATGATTTTTTATTTTCACGGCTCTGCGTTATAAACTTCTGTGAAGCACTTGGGGGTTCAAAGTGCTCACCACACATCTAGATAAGTTCCTTTGGGGGTCTAGTTTCCGAAATGGGGTCACTTGTGGGGGGTTTCTACTGTTCAGGCACATCAGGGGTTCTGCAAACGCAACATGACGCCCGCAGAGCATTCCATCAAAGTCTGCATTTCAAAACGTCACTACACTTCCGAGCCCCGGCATGTGCCCAAACAGTGGTTTACCCCCACATATGGGGTATCAGCGTACTCAGGAGAAACTGGACAACTCTTGCCGTCAAATTTCTCCTGTTACCATTGAGAAAATAAAAAATTCAGGGCTAAAAAATTATTTTTGAGGAAAGAAAACTTATTTATTATTTTCACGGCTCTGCGTTATAAACTTCTGTGAAGCACTTAGGGGTTCAAAGTGCTCACCACACATCTAGATAAGTTCCTTTGGGGGTCTAGTTTCCAAAATGGGGTCACTTGTGGGGAGTTTCTACTGTTTAGGCACATCAGGGGCTCTGCAAACGCAACGTGATGCCCGCAGAGTATTCCATCAAAGTCTGCATTTCAAAACGTCACTACTTCCCTTCCGAACCCCGACGTGTGCCCAAACGGTGGTTTACCCCCACATATGGGGTATCAGCGTACTCAGGAGAAATTTGACCCCAAAATTTGTTGTCCAGTTTCTCCTGTTACCCTTGGGAAAATAAAAAATTCTGGGCTAAAAATCATTTTTGAGGAAAGAAAAATTATTTTTTATTTTCACGGCTCTGCGTTATAAACTTCTGTGAAGCACTTGTTGGTTTAAAGTGCTCACTATGCATCTAGATTAGTTCCTTGGGAGGTCTAGTTTCCAAAATGGGGTCACTTGTGGGGGAGCTCCAATGTTTAGGCACACAGGGGCTCTCCAAACGCGACATGGTGTCCGCTAATGATTGGAGCTAATTTTCCATTCAAAAAGTCAAATGGCGCGCCTTCCATTCCGAGCCTTGCCGTGCGCCCAAACAGTGGTTTACCCCCACATATGAGGTATCCGCATACTCAGGAGAAATTGCCCAACAAATTTTAGGATCCATTTTATCCTGTTGCCCATGTGAAAATGAAAAAATTGAGGCTAAAAGAAATTTTTTGTGAAAAAAAAGTACTTTTTAATTTTTACGGATCAATTTGTGAAGCACCTGGGGGTTTAAAGTGCTCACTATGCATCTAGATAAGTTCCTTGGGGCGTCTAGTTTCCAAAATGGGGTCACTTGTGGGGGAGCTCCAATGCTTAGGCACACGGGGGCTCTCCAAACGCAACATGGTGTCCGCTAAAGATTGGAGCCAATTTTTCATTCAAAAAGTCAAATGGCGCTCCTTCCCTTCCGAGTTCTGCCGTGCGCCCAAACAGTGGTTTACCCCCACATATGAGGTATCAGCGTACTCAGAACAAATTGGACAACAACTTTCGTGGTCCAGTTTCTCCTTTTACCCTTGGGAAAATAAGAAAATTGTTGCTAAAAGATAATTTTTGTGACTTAAAAGTTAAATATTAATTTTTTCCTTCCATGTTGCTCCTGCTGCTGTGAAACACCTGAAGGGTTAATAAACTTCTTGAATGTGGTTTTGAGCACCTTGAGGGGTGCAGTTTTTAGAATGGTGTCACTTTTGGGTATTTTCAGCCATATAGAACCCTCAAACTGACTTGAAATGTGAGGTGATCCCTAAAAAAAATGGTTTTGTAAATTTTGTTGTAAAAATGAGAAATCACTGGTCAAATTTTAACCCTTATAACTTCCTAGCAAAAAAAAAATTTTGTTTCCAAAATTGTGCTGATGTAAAGTAGACATGTGGGAAATGTTATTTATTAACTATTTTGTGTCACATAATTCTCTGGTTTAACAGAATAAAAATTAAAAATATGAAAATTGCAAAATTTTCAAAATTTTCTCCAAATTTCCATTTTTTTCACAAATAAACGCAGAAATTATAGACCTAAATTTACCACTAACATGAAGCCCAATATGTCACGAAAAAACAATCTCAGAATCGCTAGGATCCGTTGAAGCGTTCCTGAGTTATTACCTCATAAAGGGACACTGGTCAGAATTGCAAAAAATTGCGAGGTCATTAAGGTCAAAATAGGCTGGGTCATGAAGGGGTTAAATAACTATCATAGTGTGGGGTGAGCCAACACAAATTTGCCACACTAACGATAGACGCCGCACAGGACCGGAAAGCATGGGCCCATGCAATCCAGCGCGAGACTGCGTACCGGAAGTGAGGCGGGACAAGTGTGCGCAACAACGGAAGTGACCATGCGGCCATCTTGGAATGGGGCAAATAGACTGGAATACATATAATGCAGTACAACTAAGGCGCCACAGATGTCATCGATTTCACAAAGATGTAAGTAATAATAAAATCAGCTCGCCGCACACTGGAGCATACATAAATAGGGAAAACAACAACATATATGCAATAAAACCTCTATAAACCCGCACCCATATAGTATATACAGCGCAAATAAACATGCATCTAGACATCTATAAATGCCATAACACAGCATAATAATATTACATAGATAACAACTGTATATATACATACACAGGGATGCACAACATATATATACAAAATAAACAATAACAAACAAAAATTATATATATTTTGTATGACAAAAAAATATAAATAAAATAATATAATAATACCAAGAAAAACAAAATATACATATGCATAAAATAAAAACAAAAAAGAAATATAACAAAAATAATGGAAACCAAATAATACAGAAAACAACAAAATAAATCAATAGAAACAAAAACGAAACATGCAAAATAAAAATGTAAAATAATAAAAAAAAATAAAAAATAGAAAAATAATAAAAAACAAAAAATAAAGAATATGAAATACAGTAATATATGTCGAGATGATATTCCTCTTTCCCCGGATGGAAGAAATTGCAGATGTAGCCTAGCCACTACATGGATGTCATAGCAGAACGACAATGAATACTAAAAAAGTGGAAAGAAAAATGGTTAAAATACAAAGAATAATAAAACATAATCCAGATGGTGGAGGCCAGTCAATTATACCCAGCAGCATACAGACTATAGGAAGGCAGCAAAGGAGAGACATTCATTTAGGCCATGAGGATGGACCGTATTTAACTGCCAAATCCATCTCGCCTCCAGCCTACCCAGCTTCTTAGTTAGTTCCCCACTGCGAACGTTTATCTTAATGATATCTATTCCCCGCACCTTCAAAAGCGAACCATCACAATTGTGGAACCTCTTAAAGTGACGGGGGACCATTTTGAGAGGCTGTGTCCTCCTGACTGGCCGCCGCCTGGATCCCCAGGACATGTTCACGGATGCGGACCTTTAGTTGTCGTGTAGTGAGCCCGACATATATCAGACCACATGGACATGTGGCGTGATACACCACATATCTAGTTGTACATGTGATGTGATGTCTGATATTAAAAGACTTAGTCCCGTCGAAATTAGAGAACATGTCACTGCGAACTATGTTAGGACAGGCGACGTACCTGCCACAAGGCACACAGCCCACTCTCCTGGGTAAAGCGTCGAGGAACGTCGGTTTCTGATAGTTGGTATAGTGGCTGGAGACGAGATGATCCCTTACATTTTTGGCTCGCCTATATGCCATAGAGGGTTTATTCGAAATGATCTTGGATATAAGCGGGTCCACCCTCAATATTGGCCAGGCATTTTGAAGAGCAGAACGAACCCTGTCAGACTGAGAGTTATAGGTAGTAATAAATCTAGTGACTTGTCCACTGGAGGATCCTGGTCGGGAGTGATTATAAAGAAGATCC
Organism: Ranitomeya variabilis; assembly: GCF_051348905.1. Taxonomy (NCBI): domain Eukaryota; kingdom Metazoa; phylum Chordata; class Amphibia; order Anura; family Dendrobatidae; genus Ranitomeya; species Ranitomeya variabilis. The sequence continues at coordinate 739,853,262 of NC_135235.1, read as the reverse complement.
TGACGAGAAGCATGTTTAGCCCTATGGTACGCGCGTTTGATCATCCGCCGACTATAACCCCTAGAGAGAAAACGTTCCTTCAATCCCTCCGCTCTATGCTCAAAGTCAACATCCGAAGAGCATATTCTACGGATACGGAGGAACTGTCCAATGGGGACAGATTTAATCATATGTCGTGGATGACCAGACGCAGCATGAAGTAATGTGTTTGTAGCTGTCTCCTTTCTAAAGATGTCGGTCTGTAAAATGCTTGAGGGGTCCCTCTTTATGGTCACATCCAGGAAATCTAACACCAACCCACTATGACAAAATGTGAGATGGATATTACGGTCATTGCTATTCAAAGTTGCAATGAGCTGCGCAAGGTCGATAGGAGTACCCTGACAGATGAAGAAGATATCATCAATGTAGCGTGTCCAAAATGGGACATGTTCTGGGAATTAAACAAGATTACTGTTAGAAATACTTACCCGTTTCCACTCATCCCTGACCTGTATAATCAGCTTATGGGATCTAAGTGGTTTTCTAAACTGGATCTTAGAGGGGCTTATAATTTGATATGCATCTGGGAGGATGATAAGTGAAAGATGGTGTTTTTAACATCTCATCTGAGGGCCTTTTTCCAAATCTTGTCACGCCAGTGGCATTCCAAAATTTTATGAACAATATATTTTCTGATATTATTGGAAGGTTTATTGTGGTATACCCTGATGATACTGTAATTTTTTTGTCTGTTTTTTTACGAAAACTTGGAGAGAATTCTTTGTTAAATTGGAAAAATGTACCTTTTTTTAAGATGGATCCTGGAATGGTGCAGGTCGTAATTGATTGGGTTTAACCAGCATTACAAAGTTTTTTAGGGTTTGACAACTACTGATCTCACATGCAAGTTTTTTAGGGTTTGACAACTACTGATCTCACATGCAAGGGAGAAAATCATTAGTGTTGGCTGCCGGATGCCATTGGGGCATTTGATAAATTGAAAGAGCGTTTCATGTCTGCTCTACTTTTAATCCAATCTCCAGGATCCGTTCATTGTTGAGTTTGATGCCTCAGAGATTAGCGTAATGGCTGCATTATCTCCAAGTTTCAAACCTCCTACCAACTTGCCACCATGTGCTTTTTTCTCTAGGAAATTCTTGTCTGCTGAAAGAAATTATGATGTTGGGAATCACGAGCTACTCGAGGTTAAATTAGCTTTTGAAGATCAGAGACTTTTTGGAGGGGACAGTTCATCAAGTCATGGTGGGAACAGATGTTTGCATATATTGAATTAGCTAAACTGTTAACCCCTAGACAGGCCCGATGGTCCTTATTCTTTTCTAGATTAAATTTTTCTATCACATTCAGGCCAGGGGCCATGAATGTGAAGGCTGACTCTTTATCATGCAGCCTTGATTCAGTTTCTCCCCCAGAATCTCCACCCGCCATTCTTTCTCAGGGTATTGTTGTGTCTGTGGCATCCTCGGAGATGGATGCGCAGATTCATAAAGCCCAGCCGTTGGCTCCTTCCACTACTCTACGTTGCAAATTATTTGTGCTAGTCTATCTAAGATTACGTCTATTGCAGGAGTTTCATGATTTCATCTTCAGTGGTCATCCTGGGGTCCCAGCTACACTGAAAGCTATTGTTAGACTCTTTTTTGTATCTGCTTGTGAAACTTGCGCAAACGATAGTCTGTCTTAAGGTACCTTCACACGAAGCGACGCTGCAGCGATAGCGACAACGATGCCGATCGCTGCAGCGTCGCTGTTTGATCGCTGGAGAGCTATCACACAGACCGCTCTCCAGCGACCAACGATGCCGAGGCCCCCGGGTAACCAGGGTAAACATCGGGTTGCTAAGCGCAGGGCCGCGCTTAGTAACCCGATGTTTACCCTGGTTAACAGCGTAAAAGTAAAAAAAACAAACAGTACATGCTCACCTGCGCGTCCCCCAGCCTCTGCTTCCTGACACTGACTGAGCTCCGGCCCTAACAGCAGAGCGGTGACGTCACCGCTGTGCTTTCACTTTCACTTTAGGGCCGGCGCTCAGTAAGTGTCAGGAAGCAGACGCTGGGGGACGCGCAGGTGAGTATGTACTGTTTGTTTTTTTTACTTTTACGCTGGTAACCAGGGTAAACATCAGGTTACTAAGCGCGGCCCTGCGCTTGGTAACCCGATGTTTACCCTGGTTACCAGTGTAAAACATCGCTGGTATCGTTGCTTTTGCTTTCAAACACAAGGATACACGGCGATCGGACGACCAAATAAAGTTCTGGACTTTATTCAGCGACCAGCGACATCACAGCAGGATCCTGATCGCTGCTGCGTGTCAAACGAAACGATATCGCTAGCGAGGACGCTGCAACGTCACGGATCGCTAGCGATGTCGTTTCGTGTGAAGGTACCTTTAATCAGCCGGCCAGCTATTTGGTTCTACTGCCAATTCCAGAAAGACAGTGAACTCATTTTCCCTGGATCTCATTATTGATTTGCCTTTGTATGGAGGAAAAGTTGTTTTTGGGTGGTGGTTGATCGATTCAGTATTCACTTTGTTCCATTATCAGTGCTACCTAATGCTGAAACGCTTTCCAGGCTGTTTATTAATCATGTGGTAAGACTGCATAGAATACCTTTGAACATTGTATCTGACAGAGGGGTGCAATTTGTCTCCAAATTCTGGAGAGCGTACTGTAAATGTAGAGGTTTTGTTGTGGCTCAGCAGGAGGACTGGTCTTCATTTTTACCTCTTGCCAAGTTCATTTTTATCAGTTGGGTCAATCAGTCCACTGGAACCTCACCCTTTTGTTGCAATTATGGTTTTCATCCCCATTTTGGTGAATTCTCCAGGATGATGTCTGTTTGTCCTGGAGTAGAGGTGGCCAAACATACACTTAGGGATGTCTGGAGGGACATTCAAAGGAATATTGGGGTGGCTCAACTTTGTCAAAAACAAAAGGCTGATAGGAAATGTTTGGCAGATCCCTTCTTCAAGGTAAGCAATAAGGTTTGGTTACCTTCCAAAAATTTTAAGTTGAAAGTCCCATCTGCGAAGTTAGGGTACTGTCTCACAGTGGCACTTTGGTCGCTACGACGGCACGATCCGTGACGTTCCAGCGATATCCATACGATATCGCTGTGTCTGACACGCTACTGCGATCAGGGACCCCGCTGAGAATCCTACGTCGTAGCAGATCGTTTGAAACTTTCTTTCGTCGTCAAGTGTCCCGCTGTGGCGGCATGATCGCATCGTGTAACAAAGGTTGTATACGATGTGCGCACAGTAACCAACGGCTTCTACATCGCAAATACGTCATGAAATTATCGCTCCAGCGCCGTGCATTGCGAAGTGTGACCGCTGTCTACGACGCTGGAGCGATATTGGAGCGACGCTGGAGCGTCACGGATCGTGTTGTCGTAGCGACCAAAGTGCCACTGTGAGACGGTACCCTTAGGTCCCAACTTTATTGGGAGATTCTGGAGGTATACAATCTGGTTGCCTTCAGATTAAAACGTCACCAGTCTTTCCATGTCTCTAATGTGTTCCACAGATCCTTTAAAAAAATGTGTTCCTTCTGTGTTGTCTGTCTCGACCTCGCCTCCTGGGTATGGGGGCCTTGAAAATAAGTTCTGAATCAGTGACATCAGAAGCCATTAACACTTTTACAGATGATAGCAGGCACAATACTTCTGGTACATTTCTTCTGCTCCGCCTTTGCGAGAGTTACCGTATTTTCCGGCGTATAAGACGACTTTTTAACCCCTGAAAATCTTCTTAAAAGTCGGGGGTCGTCTTATACGCCGGGTATCGCCTTGTACGCCGGGTGTATATGGTGGGTGTGGGGGGGGGGAGTGGTTCTGATGACGACGAGGGGGCGTCTCACAGGAAAGTGAGTATCCCCCATTACCTCATCATAGCGCTGCAGCGTGGGGTCTCTATGCTGGGAGCGGCGGCTGCTGTGCTGTGGGGCGGCGGCTCTTCTTCTGCAGTGTGGGGCCTCTGGTGCTGTGGGGCGGCGGCGTGTCTTCATGCAGTCGGGGCTCCTCCGGCATCTGCTTAAAGCTCGGAGGCCCCGCTGGCAGCTCCATCGGTACAATGCGATGGCCTCCGGGAAAATGGCCGCTGCTCAGATTCAGATCTCGTGTCCCGAGATCTCGGGACGAGATCTGAATCTGAGCATGCGCCGCCCCCAGCGGCCATTTTCCCGGAGGCCACCGCATCGCACCTATTGAGCTGCCTCCAGGAAAATGGCCGCTGCTCAGATTCAGATCTCGTCTCCCGAGATCTCGGGACGAGATCTGAATCTGAGCAGCGGCCATTTTCCCGGAGGCCACCGCATTGTACCGATGGAGCTGCCAGCGGGGCCTCCGAGCTTTAAGCAGATGCCGGAGGAGCCCCGACTGCATGAAGATACGCCGCCGCCGCCGCCCCACAGCACCAGAGGCCCCACACTGCAGAAGAGGAGCCGCCGCCCCACAGCACAGCAGCCGCCGCTCCCAGCACAGAGACCCCACGCTGCAGCGCTACGATGAGGTAATGGGGGATACTCACTTTCCTGTGAGACGCCCCCTTGTCGTCATCAGGACCACTCCCCCCCCCCCAAAAGGCACATATTCACCGGCCCTATAAGATGACATAGGGTGTATAAGAAGACCCCCGACTTTTAAGAAGATTTTATATTTTAACTGGTGAAGTTGGGGGGTCGTCTTATACGCCCAGTCGTCTTATACGCCGGAAAATACGGTAAATACAGCATTTCAATAGTATAGGTACAATTCAAGAGTGACAGAGTACTTCTCAAGGTTTCTAACACTGTTCCCACCTTTTGTATCCTGCTCTGCAATGGGTACCTCGTTTTCCTTCCTGGTCAGAATAGGATTTCTCTAAACCTCCAGGACCGGTTCAGAAAATACCTTATGTAGCCCACTCCTTCTAGCTGCCTCGAGGAATTATGTCTTTCTCGGCGGTTTATGTTACAGCCTGTATTCACTAGTGATAGTGAAAGGGACCTCATTACTCCTTCAATCTTTGAACTCCGGACGTTGAGAACTCAGCTAGTGTAGTATTATGGAACTGGAATTTGCTATCCTTAGAACTTTTGTGGCTAAACACACTATCTCGCTTGTCGCCTTCACATAACCTCCAATGCTTCTTATCTCTTCAGCAACTGCTTAACAATCAGGAACTGGTTTCCTATGTGCCCATGTATCTCCTCCCAACCAGGGTTGGCACTAACTGCTAACTCCTAGGCTAACTACTGCTGTACAACACAGAGCATGTAAAATCACATGACATAAGACACAGAACAGCAATATAATATATGAAGTCTTCAGAGAGGGTGTTTGGATGACTTCTTCACCTTTACAGAAGCAAAGTTAATATCATATGGTATATTCCTATGCAAAGAAACAGCGTCTAATGTTACACACCTGTAAGTGGTCCACCATTGCTCCGAGCTTAAAATGTTATTCATAATAATAATTTAATTAATAATTAAAATGTTATTCAGACATGTGTTGCCTTTAAAGGGACCCTGTCAGGATAAATCTTCCTAAACTGTCTAGATGGGCAAGTAGGTCATAGAAAGTTGAATAAAATGGAACTCTGATATCTATGATCTGATGTCTTACGCCAGAGAAATCCATGTTTTTCTTAATATGGTAATGAGCTGTTTAGATCTAAGGGCTGGACGGAGATCTCCCGAGAATCTGTCTCTAGAGCTTATTTTAAATTAAAGGGGAGTCACCAATATGAGACATGTAGACAAAGAGAGCAGACTGTCAGTCATTACATGTGTGGTGCCCCTGGAGGTTCAGTCACCACAGGGGTACTACACCTCAGCCAGAGGTGTGGTATCCCACTCTTGGGTAAGGAGGGGGCACTATCTGAGACTCAAACACTAACATCCAACACCACTCCAGGCCAGGGGATCTGGGCGGACCCTATTGAGGTAGGGCCCTATCTCAGGCTGGAGGGGAAACTAGGTAGAGGGTGTGGGTGGAGGATGTGAGGTGGAGTCAGGAGGATTCTGTAGGAAAAAGTGAGGAGTTGGTAGAGAGGAGCTGATGAGAGGAGACATGAGGAAGAGGAGCTCCTGGAAGAGAGAAGGGGTCCTAGGCGCCAGGGAAGTGAAGAATCAACACTGGCACCCAAATCCACGCTGACCGTAGTCGGGTGGAAGGATCAGGTCACAGTGGGGGACCGACCCTCAGACTAGTGGAGAACTGCAAGACTCAGCTAGCAAACCGGAGGCTGTGGTGTCTGTAAGTGCCACAACCACATCCAAACATAATCGCTGAAAAGGCAGCCACACAGGGTCAAGGGGACAAAAAGGACGTCGCGCGACAGGACCTGAGGCTGCTGGCTTGGGACACTGTGTGTGAGGCTCAGGGCAGGAGGGTGAGAGCCAGCGCAGAGAGACAGCCAGGGAAGGTACACAAGAAAGGGAGTCTCGGTAAAGTGCACCCAAATTACTTGGGAGCTGGCCGGAGGACACAGCACCCGGCTGGTGATTGAACCAACAGACTGTGAGTAAAGTGTGAAAACTGCACCCTGCTGTGTCCTCAGAATTATTACTGCACCACCCGTCCTGCACTACAACATTCACCATAATTGACTTTAACACTCTAACTGCCCTGGGGCCTAGCTCTACCCATGGAGAGCTGTAACATCTAAGCTGCATCACCAACCACCCCAGTAGACCTGAACCGCAGCATCGGCCATTTTCCTTATTGCCGAATACCACGGGTGGCGTCACAAACTAATCCCCTATAAACTTTATTCCCCTTCATTTCAAATTTTATTGGACGCCCAGGGCCACGGACCAGGTCACTGCTGCCGTGACAACCCCCTTAAGAACAGTCGGACCTGGCCTGAGTACCCCACGGCTCTGTCGGGCGCTCCACATGTGTCACACTGGAAACACCCCTTTTCTTTAAAAATATGCTCTAGAGGCGGGAGATCTATGTCCAGCCCATAGATCTTAAAAAATCTCATACAAATCGTCCATAATGCTTCTTTTTTTCATTGATACATTGCCTATATTAAACTAGGAAAGTGGTCTTGTAAACGTTAGTAACTGGTGATGTAAAAAAACAAATGCACAACAGATTTTTTTCCTGGATGAAAAATGGATGATTTTTTATATGCTGGTGTGAATCATGTCTAAAAGTCATAGGGGAACACAGGAAATGCTGCTAGAGACAAAACACTTGTAAACAACATGCAGAACAGGCACATAGAAGAAGGTGTGACGAACTTAAAATAGTGGCAGCCATCCTTGAAAATACCAGGAGGAAAGATGGCACCTGCACATAACTCACGTCTGATGCAGCAGTCATGGTGGGAATGCTACTTACTTGGGGTGCGTGGCAACACAGGAACCATTTCCATTTAAATGTCCATGCTGCTTTATTGGTGTTTCATAAACGAGCGACAAGCACCGGAAAATAAATGACCTTTCAGTGCAGGCAAAGTAAACAGTTCCAACAATGGCACTTAGAAGACAGTCCAGGACACACAGGCTGGAGAGCATCCAGTATACAGCTCAGTCTGGACATAACACACAGGAGGCCTTCTTACCTGCACCTTCTATTACAGATACAGGACTCTCGAGAGGGCATAGGCATTACCATGTAAGATGCCCAAGCCAGGTAGTCATGGGAAAGCTTTTGCTCCCACTCACTTTGGCATCCTACAGTCACCTCATGTCCCAGAGTGCTGCTGTGTATTTAGGTGCATCACACTTACTTTATGACTGCAGGCCTCTTCTCCTTCTGAGTCCAGGAATCCCTTTTCTGGAACCAGGGAAGCTATTAATCCAGGAAACACAAGAGTCATAAAAACACCCAAACTTTGACTTGGTGAATAGTAGTATTTATGGTATTTACAGGCAGATGTAGAGGATATGGCCCATCAGATTGTTATCTTTTCCCATAGGAACCAGATACAACTTCAGCCCTGGTTCTCGGAAAAGGTAGAATGTCCCTCTCACTGGCTTCTCTAGCTCTAGGGAGTCTTCTCCACCGTTTAATCGGATTACCATACCTTCTGCCCCATGGAGTCTGAGTCCATCGTTCCCTGTAGCTGAGTTCAACCCAGGCCAACAATGTCCATCTTGAGGTTGCCCCAGGCCATTAGACAGAATCACACGGATGGGTATTTTCAGCAAGCCACTGCCCTGAGTATTAGTCCAAGCTGTCCCCAGCAGCCTCTTGACTTAGGACTGCTACTTCACACACTGCTCACCACACTGTGTGTCTTTCTGGACTTGACCCCAACTGTTAGATCCTCCTCCCAAACTGGGCCAGCCATTACAGTTAACCCTGTCTAAGCTAACTGCAGCCCCAGTGGGTATTATCCTTTTATAACATGCATAGAGATCAAATGTATTTAACCCTTGGAGTGTCAGGTAGTCAGGTAGCAAACCACCAGCCCCTCCACTACTACAACCATGTATCTGTAAGGAGGGGGCGGGGACCCTTGGTTGCTCCCTCCCTCCTTTATGTCAGGCACGTGTCCCCCATGCGGTGCCCTGATGTTTTGGCTATATATTAAAGTATTAATATTATGTATTGCTGTCTTATTAATGTGGTGTGTCTGTACATCTGATATTGTAATGTGAAACTTGTACTGCATGTGTTAAGATTAGGACTAGATGAGGTTAAAAGAAAAGGCGGCAAGTCCAGTAGGCTGACTGAACAGGAATTTCCGGCTGCTGGTGCAGAGTCCAAGCAGGTTTGCCCGTGGCAGGACGTGCTCCTCTGATGGGAGTATAATATACTCCCTGGATGGGAGAAAGTGCTGCCAAAGGGCTGCTGAGCAGCTGGAATGGGCACTAGGATTGTGCAAGTGCCCAGTAAAGGACTGTTTGCTCCCCAGAACCGGACGGGCGCTGCTGAAGTAGAGTATCTGGATAGGGACAGCTCAGGAACTGTTATTTTTTCTCTTTTCACTGTTATGAAAGTTCTACTGCTGGGAAAGAACTGTGACTCCGTGGTGCTTCATGGGACCAGAATTCCAGCAGACACCGTGAGTACACATTCCTCCATGTGCAAGGTGCCGGGGTGTTCACTGGCTGTTTACTTAATAGACTCACCCTCAACTACCACCTCGTGCCACATTGTTACATTTGGCATAGTCAGCAGGATCGACCCCAGCAGGCCTGCAACTGCAAGACTGAGAGAGAGGATTCCTGAGATTTGTGAATTGGTGACCACCATGAAAGAGTCAAAGATGGCGGCTGTTGAAGATTTAAAGATGGCACCGACTGCTGCCGCGAAGCTTGTGGCTGTTGGCGCAAAAGATGAGGATGGTGCAGCCTTTCACGGGCGTCAAAGAGGAAATTTGGTTCCGAAATGGAGAAGGCCGCATCCCCCTGTAAAGAATGCCTGCCCTAAATGGCTGCGGGCGAAGTAGAAGCTGTCGCCCTTCCAGCCTGATCAGAAGAAATGGGTGGAGCAGCAGGAAGCGACCCCGCCCACGAATGGGTGGGGCCCAGAAAAGCAAGACAGTGTGTCGGGCAAGGAGACACCATTGCCTGATACAATGCAGAAACAAAGCATATCTTTCCGCGGTGTCATCGGCCGCCAGGACTGGAGGTGATGTGTGGCACGGCCGAAGACGGGCCAGCGTTTCGAGGCCTGTTGGTCGGAGAGACTAGAGGAGTGGCACCCTTTCCGGTGGCCGGACAAGCAGCAGGAGGAGGATGAGGAAAGGTGGTATTGGAATACAGGTGGTACTGGAAGCCATAGTACTTTATGAGTTGTCCTAGGCAAAGGGTATAGATGGAAAAAAGTAGGGGCCCCAGGACAGAGGCTTGAGGGACACCAACAGAGAGAGGGCAGGATGAGGAGGTAGTGTGGGAGTGGGAAACGCTAAATGTGCGGCCGGAAGGTATGAGGCAATCCAGGACAGGGCAAGGTTTTGATGCCAAGGGAAGAAAGAATTTGTAGCAGTAGGCAGTGGTCGACTGTGTCGAAGGCAGAGGACAGGTCGAGAAGGAGGAGGATGGAGAACTGTCTGCTTTGGCTGTAAGTCATTAGTAATTTTGGTCAGGGCAGTTTCGGTGGAGTGGCGGGGGCGGAAGCCAGATTGGAGGTAGTCAAGGAGAGAGTTAGATGAGAGGTGGGAGGAAAGTTGAGCATGGACATGCTGCTCAAGGAGATGTTAAGCAAACAGGAGCAGTGATATGGGGCGATAGCTGGGCATAGTAGTTAGGTCGAGGTTTGTTTTTTTGAGGATGGATGTGATGGTGGCATGTTTGAAGGCAGAGGGGAAGATAACAGAAGAAAAGGTAACAGAAATAGGTTGGAGAGATGGGTTAGGGCTCGAAAGAGCGTGTTAGTGAGGTTGGGGAGCAGGTGGGAAGGGATGGGGTCAAGCGCACAGGTGGTGAGGTGTGATTTGGAATGGAGGTGAGTAAGCTCTCCTTCAGTGATGTTGGAGAGGGTGGTTATTAGGGAAGGGCAGAGGTCTGGTATATGGAATGGTTGGGGTGGTGGAACAGTAAGGGTTTGCCTTGTTTGGTCAATTTTATTTTTGATTTTATTTTTGAAGTAGGTGGCAAAGTCCTCGGAAGAGATGAGGGGAGTGGTGGGCGGAGGAGAGAGTTAAATGTGCTGAACTGTTTTGGGTTGTAGGATAATGAAGATACAAGGTTTGTGAATAAGGTCTGTTTAGCAGAGGTGAGGGCTAATTTGAAGGCAAGTGTAGCTTGTTTGAAAGCAGTCAAGTCATTTGGCAGGTGTGTTTTCTTCCAATGCCGCTCCGCGACCCTGGATGCTTGTCGAAGTTGTTTGGTGAGATTGTTGTGCCAGGGTTGCCTATTGATTCGTTGCACTTTACCATGCATAAGAGGGGCAACTTAGTCTATGGCTGATGTGAGGGTGGCGTTATAGAAAGCGGTGGCGCTATAGAAAGCGGTGGCGCTGTCCATGTCATGGAGTGAAGATATGGAGGACAGAGGTAGAAGAGAGTCTGTGAATGTCTAGGTGTGCGAGGTTTCTGCGAGGATGTACTAGTGGCTGGACATGGGGGGCGGATGAGGAGGACAAGGATGAGAATGTGAGTAGATGGTGGTCAGATAGGGGGAAGGGAGAGGTTGTGAGATTAGATCGGGAACAGAGGCGGGTGAAGATGAGGTCTAGTGTATGTCCGTCTGTGTGGATGGCTGTGGAGGACCACTGAGTAAGTCCAGAGGATGAAGTAAGGGACAAGAGTTTGGAGGCTGTTGGCTGACCGATGTCAGTAGGGATATTAGTCACCCATGGTGATGGTGGGGACATCAGCAGAGAGAAAGTGAAGAAGCCAGGTGGCGAAGTGGTCAATGAAGGCAGTGGCTGAGCCCGGTGGTCGGTATATGACAGCCATTTGGAGATTAGAGGGAGAGTAGATATGCACAGAGTGAACCTCGAAGGAAGGAAGGATAAGGGAGGGTGGGGGTTGGATAGGGTCGAAGGAGCAGTTTTTGGAAAGAAGGAAACCCACTCCTCCGCCATGTCTGTTGCCAGAGCGAAGAGTGTGGATAAATTGGAGGCCACAGTAAGGCCATGTTCACACTTTGCGGTTTTTACCGCGGAACCGCGGCGATTTTGATGCTGCGGGTCCGCAGCAGTTTCCATTGCGTTTACATTTACATGTAAACCCTATGGAAACCGCAAACCGCTGTGCACATGCTGCGGGAAAAACTGCGCAGAAACGCAGCGGTTTACAACCCGCAGCATGTCACTTCTTTGTGCAGAATCGCTGCGATTCTGCACCCATAGGAATGCATTGAACTGCTTACTTCCCGCATGGGGCTGTGCCCACGTTGCGGGAAGTAAGCGGATAATGTGCGGGTGGTACCCGGGGTGGAGGAGAGGAGACTCTCCTCCAGGCCCTGGGAACCATATTTGTGTGTAAAAAAAGAATTAAAATTAAAAAATCATGTTATACTCACCTCTCAGCGCTGCACGCGGCCGGCCGGTCAGAGTTGCTGTGCGAACAGGACCTGCGGTGACATCGCGGTCACATGACCGTGACGTTGCGGTCACATGACCGTGACGTCACGAAGGGTCCTTCTCGCACATCATCTTTGGAACCGGACCGCCGGGTGCAGCGCCGAGGAGATCGGGACGTCAGAGGGTGAGTATATAAACTTTTTTTTTAATTTTAACATTACTATTGATGCTGCATATTGCTGCATATGAAGCATCAATAGTATAGGCGGAAACCCGCAGCGGAAACCGCGGAACAAACCGCGATAAATCTGCATTGATAACTGCAGCGGTTTTGCCCTGCAGATTTATCAAATCCGCTGCGGGAGAACCCGCAGAGGTCACCCGCAAAGTGTGAACATGGCCTAACTCAATGCAGCAGGGGAGGCCATGTGATCGGGCGTCAGTCAGGTCTCAGTGAGGGCCAGGAAGGAAAGGTTGCAGGAAGTAAAGAGATCGTGGATCATGTGGAGCTTGTTGCAGACGGAGCAGGCATTCCAAAGTGTCCCAGAGAAAGGAAGCCGGGGGGTGGGGGTCAATGGCACAGATTTTAAGTGTGAAGGATTGCGGTAGTTTCTCTTAGTGTGAGAAGTAAAGGGGTATTAGTGGGATGTATGAGTCGGAGGGGCCAGGATTGTGGGATATGTCGCCAGCAGTGAGAAGGAGCAGAGAAAAGGAAAGCAGGTGGCTGAAGGAGTGGTCGGGTTATATTATATTTTAGTAGGAGAGGTGTGAGGTTAAGGAGCAGGTCTGCAGATGAAGCGAGGTGGGGAGGTAAGACAGAGGGGGAGATAGTTATTTGGTTCAAGGGTGCAGGGGTTTGGGGATCGCGAAGGAGAGTGAGGATTAGTGGAGCAAAAACGGTTAGGGCAAATGTGAGCATGGTGAAAGAGCCAGGGAAGAAAAGAAAGGTAAGTAAAATTAGAAGACAGTGAGTAGTCTTACCTTCTGGCCGATTTCTGGACTAATTCAGGTATATTTCTAATGTTACACTTAAAGGGAGTCTGTCACCCTCAAAATCGTATATGAGCTGCGGCCACCAGCATTAGGGGCTTATCTACAGCATTCTGTAATGCTGTAGATAAACCCCCGATGTAACCTGAAAGATGAGAAAAAGGGGTTAGATTATACTCACCCAGGGGCGGTCCCAGTGCGGTCCGGGTCCGATGGGCGTCGCGGTCCAGTCCGGCGCCTATCTTCATACGATGACGTCCTCTTCTTGCCGTGGCTCCGGCACAGGCGTAGTTTGTCAGCCCTGTTGAGGGCAGAGCAAAGTACTGCAGTGCGCAGGCGCCGGGCATCTCTGACCTTTCCCGGCACCTGCGCACTGCAGTACTTTGCTCTGCCCTCAACAGGGCTGACAAAGTACGCCTGCGCCGGAGCCACGGCAAGAAGACAAGAAGAGGACATCATCGTAAGAAGATAGGAGGAGCTATGCCCATCGGAACCGGACCGCACCGGGACCGCTCCAGGGTGAGTATAATCTAACCTTTATTTCTCATCTTTCAGGTAACATCGGGGGCTTATCTACAGTGTTACAGAATGTTGGAGATAAGCCCCTGATGCCGGTGGCCGCAGCTCATGTACGATTTTGGGGGTGACAGACTCCCTTTAAAAGATGTCACATCTGACCAAGGTCATATCTGACTGCTCCATTCAACTTATACCATTCAAGTGTCCATGAAATGAAGCCAGGTGAGAGAGACAGAGAGGGGAGGAGGAAGGAGCAGGCAGACAGTTCACACCAGGGAGTAATTAACAGATTGCAGTTAATAAAACGTTTGATTAAGCTACTTTCACACTAGCCCGTCGCAAACCGTCGGCCCAACGGACAGTGTGTTAATTAAGCACAACGGGGGCAGCGGATACAGTTTTTCAACGCACCCGCTGCCCCATTGTGATGTCCGGGGAGGAGGGGGCGGAGTTCTGGCCGCGTATGCGCGGTCGGAAATGGCGGACACGACGCACAAAAAAACTTTACATGGAACTTTTTTTGTGCAGACGGTCCGCCACAACACGACGCATCCGTCACACGACGGATGCGACTTGTGACCATACGTCGCTAATGCAAGTGTATGGAGAAAAAATGCATCCTGCGGGCAACTTTGCAGGATGCGTTTTTTCTCCAAAACGACGCATTCCGACGTACAGCAAGCGACGCTAGTGTGAAAGTAGCCTAAGCATCAAAGTTGGAGAAAGAGACAGAATGAGGTGGAATAATAGTGCTAGGTGTGAGGAGCATGTACATATCAATTTGTATTTAGGAAATTTGAAGTATGATACATGGAATTAAAGTCAGGGAAAAGCAGCAACGTACCAGTTAGAACAGAGGGAGAGAAGTACATGGGATTCTGGGGTGCAGGGGGTATTACAGATTAGGAGTAGTTGTAGTTCACACACGGCTCCGCTCAGTACACCTCGTACACACGGCTCTGCTACATCCACACTGTAAACCTCTCCTGACCCCACACAGAAACTTCCCCTCATCCAGCACCATGACAACCAGCACAGCAGAGTCCTGCATACACTGAGGCCCCTGATCATGTGACCCCTGACTCCTCCCCTCCTGTGACCTCATCACAGGTCCTGTGTGCACAGAGCAGCCATATATGTGGAGTGCGGCTCTGCGGGTGGAGGTCGGTGCTGGAGGCCCCATTATTCTCTATGTGGAGTGCGGCTCTGTGGGTGGAGGTCGGTGCTGGAGGCTCCATTATTCTCTATGTGGAGTGCGGCTCTGCGGGTGGAGGTCGGTGCTGGAGGCTCCATTATTCTCTATGTGGAGTGCGGTTCTGCGGGTGGAGGTCGGTGCTGGAGGCTCCATTATTCTCTATGTGGAGTGCGGATCTGCGGGTGGAGGTCGGTGCTGGAGGCTCCATTATTCTCTATGTGGAGTGCGGCTCTGCGGGTGGAGGTCGGTGCTGGAGGCTCCATTATTCTCTATGTGGAGTGCGGCTCTGCGGGTGGAGGTCGGTGCTGGAGGCTCCATTATTCTCTATGTGGAGTGCGGCTCTGCGGGTGGAGGTCGGTGCTGGAGGCTCCATTATTCTCTATGTGGAGTGCGGCTCTGCGGGTGGAGGTCGGTGCTGGAGGCTCCATTATTCTCTATGTGGAGTGCGGCTCTGCGGGTGGAGGTCGGAGCTGGAGGCTCCATTATTCTCTATGTGGAGTGCGGCTCTGCGGGTGGAGGTCGGTGCTGGAGGCCCCATTATTCTCTATGTGGAGTGCGGCTCTGCGGGTGGAGGTCGGTGCTGGAGGCTCCATTATTCTCTATGTGGAGTGCGGCTCTGCGGGTGGAGGTCGGTGCTGGAGGCTCCATTATTCTCTATGTGGAGTGCGGCTCTGCGGGTGGAGGTCGGTGCTGGAGGCTCCATTATTCTCTATGTGGAGTGCGGCTCTGCGGGTGGAGGTCGGTGCTGGAAGCTCCATTATTCTCTATGTGGAGTGCGGCTCTGCGGGTGGAGGTCGGTGCTGGAGGCTCCATTATTCTCTATGTGGAGTGCGGCTCTGCGGGTGGAGGTCGGTGCTGGAGGCTCCATTATTCTCTATGTGGAGTGCGGCTCTGCGTGTGGAGGCCCCATTATTCTCTATGTGCGGCTCTGCGGGTGGAGGTCGGTGCTGGATGCTCAATTATTCTCTATGTGGAGTGCGGCTCTGCGGGTGGAGGTCGGTGCTGGAGGCTCCATTATTCTCTATGTGGAGTGCGGCTCTGCGGGTGGAGGTCGGTGCTGGAGGTTCCATTATTCTCTATGTGGAGTGCGGCTCTGCGGGTGGAGGTCGGTGCTGGAGGCCCCATTATTCTCTATGTGGTGTGCGGCTCTGTTGGTGGAGGTCGGTGCTGGAGGCTCCATTATTCTCTATGTGGAGTGCGGCTCTGCGGGTGGAGGTCGGTGCTGGAGGCCCCATTATTCTCTATGTGGAGTGCGGCTCTGCGGGTGGAGGTCGGTGCTGGAGGCTCCATTATTCTCTATGTGGAGTGCGGCTCTGCGGGTGGAGGTCGGTGCTGGAGGCCCCATTATTCTCTATGTGGAGTGCGGCTCTGCGGGTGGAGGTCGGTGCTGGAGGCTCCATTATTCTCTATGTGGAGTGCGGCTCTGCGGGTGGAGGTCGGAGCTGGAGGCTCCATTATTCTCTATGTGGAGTGCGGCTCTGCGGGTGGAGGTCGGTGCTGGAGGCTCCATTATTCTCTATGTGGAGTGCGGCTCTGCGGGTGGAGGTCGGTGCTGGAGGCTCCATTATTCTCTATGTGGAGTGTGGCTCTGCGGGTGGAGGTCGGAGCTGGAGGCTCCATTATTCTCTATGTGGAGTGTGGCTCTGCGGGTGGAGGTCGGTGCTGGAGGCTCCATTATTCTCTCTGTGGAGTGCGGCTCTGCGGGTGGAGGTCGGTGCTGGAGGCTCCATTATTCTCTATGTGGAGGGCGGCTCTGCGGGTGGAGGTCGGTGCTGGAGGCTCCATTATTCTCTATGTGGAGGGCGGCTCTGCGGGTGGAGGTCGGTGCTGGAGGCTCCATTATTCTCTATGTGGAGTGCGGCTCTGCGGGTGGAGGTCGGTGCTGGAGGCTCCATTATTCTCTATGTGGAGTGCGGCTCTGCGGGTGGAGGTCGGTGCTGGAGGCTCCATTATTCTCTATGTGGAGTGCGGCTCTGCGGGTGGAGGTCGGTGCTGGAGGCTCCATTATTCTCTATGTGGAGTGCGGCTCTGCGGGTGGAGGTCGGTGCTGGAGGCTCCATTATTCTCTATGTGGAGTGCGGCTCTGCGGGTGGAGGTCGGTGCTGGAGGCTCCATTATTCTCTATGTGGAGTGTGGCTCTGCGGGTGGAGGTCGGTGCTGGAGGCTCCATTATTCTCTCTGTGGAGTGCGGCTCTGCGGGTGGAGGTCGGTGCTGGAGGCTCCATTATTCTCTATGTGGAGGGCGGCTCTGCGGGTGGAGGTCGGTGCTGGAGGCTCCATTATTCTCTATGTGGAGGGCGGCTCTGCGGGTGGAGGTCGGTGCTGGAGGCTCCATTATTCTCTATGTGGAGTGCGGCTCTGCGGGTGGAGGTCGGTGCTGGAGGCTCCATTATTCTCTATGTGGAGGGCGGCTCTGCGGGTGGTCGGTGCTGGAGGCTCCATTATTCTCTATGTGGAGTGCGGCTCTGCGGGTGGAGGTCGGTGCTGGAGGCTCCATTATTCTCTATGTGGAGTGCGGCTCTGCGGGTGGAGGTCGGTGCTGGAAGCTCCATTATTCTCTATGTGGAGTGCGGCTCTGCGGGTGGAGGTCGGTGCTGGAGGCTCCATTATTCTCTATGTGGAGTGCGGCTCTGCGGGTGGAGGTCGGTGCTGGAGGCTCCATTATTCTCTATGTGGAGTGCGGCTCTGCGGGTGGAGGTCGGTGCTGGAGGCTCCATTATTCTCTATGTGGAGTGCGGCTCTGCGTGTGGAGGCCCCATTATTCTCTATGTGCGGCTCTGCGGGTGGAGGTCGGTGCTGGATGCTCAATTATTCTCTATGTGGAGTGCGGCTCTGCGGGTGGAGGTCGGTGCTGGAGGCTCCATTATTCTCTATGTGGAGTGCGGCTCTGCGGGTGGAGGTCGGTGCTGGAGGTTCCATTATTCTCTATGTGGAGTGCGGCTCTGCGGGTGGAGGTCGGTGCTGGAGGCCCCATTATTCTCTATGTGGTGTGCGGCTCTGTTGGTGGAGGTCGGTGCTGGAGGCTCCATTATTCTCTATGTGGAGTGCGGCTCTGCGGGTGGAGGTCGGTGCTGGAGGCCCCATTATTCTCTATGTGGAGTGCGGCTCTGCGGGTGGAGGTCGGTGCTGGAGGCTCCATTATTCTCTATGTGGAGTGCGGCTCTGCGGGTGGAGGTCGGTGCTGGAGGCCCCATTATTCTCTATGTGGAGTGCGGCTCTGCGGGTGGAGGTCGGTGCTGGAGGCTCCATTATTCTCTATGTGGAGTGCGGCTCTGCGGGTGGAGGTCGGAGCTGGAGGCTCCATTATTCTCTATGTGGAGTGCGGCTCTGCGGGTGGAGGTCGGTGCTGGAGGCTCCATTATTCTCTATGTGGAGTGCGGCTCTGCGGGTGGAGGTCGGTGCTGGAGGCTCCATTATTCTCTATGTGGAGTGCGGCTCTGCGGGTGGAGGTCGGTGCTGGAGGCTCCATTATTCTCTATGTGGAGTGTGGCTCTGCGGGTGGAGGTCGGAGCTGGAGGCTCCATTATTCTCTATGTGGAATGTGGCTCTGCGGGTGGAGGTCGGTGCTGGAGGCTCCATTATTCTCTCTGTGGAGTGCGGCTCTGCGGGTGGAGGTCGGTGCTGGAGGCTCCATTATTCTCTATGTGGAGGGCGGCTCTGCGGGTGGAGGTCGGTGCTGGAGGCTCCATTATTCTCTATGTGGAGGGCGGCTCTGCGGGTGGTCGGTGCTGGAGGCTCCATTATTCTCTATGTGGAGTGCGGCTCTGCGGGTGGAGGTCGGTGCTGGAGGCTCCATTATTCTCTATGTGGAGTGCGGCTCTGCGGGTGGAGGTCGGTGCTGGAAGCTCCATTATTCTCTATGTGGAGTGCGGCTCTGCGGGTGGAGGTCGGTGCTGGAGGCTCCATTATTCTCTATGTGGAGTGCGGCTCTGCGGGTGGAGGTCGGTGCTGGAGGCTCCATTATTCTCTATGTGGAGTGCGGCTCTGCGGGTGGAGGTCGGTGCTGGAGGCTCCATTATTCTCTGTGGAGTGCGGCTCTGCGTGTGGAGGCCCCATTATTCTCTATGTGCGGCTCTGCGGGTGGAGGTCGGTGCTGGATGCTCAATTATTCTCTATGTGGAGTGCGGCTCTGCGGGTGGAGGTCGGTGCTGGAGGCTCCATTATTCTCTATGTGGAGTGCGGCTCTGCGGGTGGAGGTCGGTGCTGGAGGCTCCATTATTCTCTATGTGGAGTGCGGCTCTGAGGGTGGAGGTCGGTGCTGGAGGCTCCATTATTCTCTATGTGGAGTGCGGCTCTGCGGGTGGAGGTCGGTGCTGGAGGCTCCATTATTCTCTATGTGGAGTGTGGCTCTGCGGGTGGAGGTCGGAGCTGGAGGCTCCATTATTCTCTATGTGGAGTGTGGCTCTGCGGGTGGAGGTCGGAGCTGGAGGCTCCATTATTCTCTATGTGGAGTGTGGCTCTGCGGGTGGAGGTCAGTGCTGGAGGCTCCATTATTCTCTATGTGGAGTGCGGCTCTGCGGGTGGAGGTCGGTGCTGGAGGCTCCATTGCGGGTGGAGGTTGGTGCTGGAGGCTCCATTATTCTCTATGTGGAGTGCGGCTCTGAGGGTGGAGGTCGGTGCTGGAGGCTCCATTATTCTCTATGTGGATTGTGACTCTGTGGGTGGAGGTCGGTGCTGGAGGCTCCATTATTCTCTATGTGGAGTGCGGCTCTGCGGGTGGAGGTCGGTGCTGGAGGCTCCATTATTCTCTATGTGGAGTGCGGCTCTGCGGGTGGAGGTCGGTGCTGGAGGCTCCATTATTCTCTATGTGGAGTGCGGCTCTGCGGGTGGAGGTCGGTGCTGGAGGCTCCATTATTCTCTATGTGGAGTGCGGCTCTGCGGGTGGAGGTCGGTGCTGGAGGCTCCATTATTCTCTATGTGGAGTGCGGCTCTGCGGGTGGAGGTCGGTGCTGGAGGCTCCATTATTCTCTATGTGGAGTGCGGCTCTGCGGGTGGAGGTCGGTGCTGGAGGCTCCATTATTCTCTATGTGGAGTGTGGCTCTGCGGGTGGAGGTCGGAGCTGGAGGCTCCATTATTCTCTATGTGGAGTGTGGCTCTGCGGGTGGAGGTCGGTGCTGGAGGCTCCATTATTCTCTCTGTGGAGTGCGGCTCTGCGGGTGGAGGTCGGTGCTGGAGGCTCCATTATTCTCTATGTGGAGGGCGGCTCTGCGGGTGGAGGTCGGTGCTGGAGGCTCCATTATTCTCTATGTGGAGGGCGGCTCTGCGGGTGGAGGTCGGTGCTGGAGGCTCCATTATTCTCTATGTGGAGTGCGGCTCTGCGGGTGGAGGTCGGTGCTGGAGGCTCCATTATTCTCTATGTGGAGGGCGGCTCTGCGGGTGGTCGGTGCTGGAGGCTCCATTATTCTCTATGTGGAGTGCGGCTCTGCGGGTGGAGGTCGGTGCTGGAGGCTCCATTATTCTCTATGTGGAGTGCGGCTCTGCGGGTGGAGGTCGGTGCTGGAAGCTCCATTATTCTCTATGTGGAGTGCGGCTCTGCGGGTGGAGGTCGGTGCTGGAGGCTCCATTATTCTCTATGTGGAGTGCGGCTCTGCGGGTGGAGGTCGGTGCTGGAGGCTCCATTATTCTCTATGTGGAGTGCGGCTCTGCGGGTGGAGGTCGGTGCTGGAGGCTCCATTATTCTCTATGTGGAGTGCGGCTCTGCGTGTGGAGGCCCCATTATTCTCTATGTGCGGCTCTGCGGGTGGAGGTCGGTGCTGGATGCTCAATTATTCTCTATGTGGAGTGCGGCTCTGCGGGTGGAGGTCGGTGCTGGAGGCTCCATTATTCTCTATGTGGAGTGCGGCTCTGCGGGTGGAGGTCGGTGCTGGAGGCTCCATTATTCTCTATGTGGAGTGCGGCTCTGCGGGTGGAGGTCGGTGCTGGAGGCTCCATTATTCTCTATGTGGAGTGCGGCTCTGCGGGTGGAGGTCGGTGCTGGAGGCTCCATTATTCTCTATGTGGAGTGTGGCTCTGCGGGTGGAGGTCGGAGCTGGAGGCTCCATTATTCTCTATGTGGAGTGCGGCTCTGCGGGTGGAGGTCGGTGCTGGAGGCTCCATTATTCTCTATGTGCGGCTCTGCGGGTGGAGGTCGGTGCTGGATGCTCAATTATTCTCTATGTGGAGTGCGGCTCTGCGGGTGGAGGTCGGTGCTGGAGGCTCCATTATTCTCTATGTGGAGTGCGGCTCTGCGGGTGGAGGTCGGTGCTGGAGGTTCCATTATTCTCTATGTGGAGTGCGGCTCTGCGGGTGGAGGTCGGTGCTGGAGGCCCCATTATTCTCTATGTGGTGTGCGGCTCTGTTGGTGGAGGTCGGTGCTGGAGGCTCCATTATTCTCTATGTGGAGTGCGGCTCTGCGGGTGGAGGTCGGTGCTGGAGGCCCCATTATTCTCTATGTGGAGTGCGGCTCTGCGGGTGGAGGTCGGTGCTGGAGGCTCCATTATTCTCTATGTGGAGTGCGGCTCTGCGGGTGGAGGTCGGTGCTGGAGGCCCCATTATTCTCTATGTGGAGTGCGGCTCTGCGGGTGGAGGTCGGTGCTGGAGGCTCCATTATTCTCTATGTGGAGTGCGGCTCTGCGGGTGGAGGTCGGAGCTGGAGGCTCCATTATTCTCTATGTGGAGTGCGGCTCTGCGGGTGGAGGTCGGTGCTGGAGGCTCCATTATTCTCTATGTGGAGTGCGGCTCTGCGGGTGGAGGTCGGTGCTGGAGGCTCCATTATTCTCTATGTGGAGTGCGGCTCTGCGGGTGGAGGTCGGTGCTGGAGGCTCCATTATTCTCTATGTGGAGTGTGGCTCTGCGGGTGGAGGTCGGAGCTGGAGGCTCCATTATTCTCTATGTGGAATGTGGCTCTGCGGGTGGAGGTCGGTGCTGGAGGCTCCATTATTCTCTCTGTGGAGTGCGGCTCTGCGGGTGGAGGTCGGTGCTGGAGGCTCCATTATTCTCTATGTGGAGGGCGGCTCTGCGGGTGGAGGTCGGTGCTGGAGGCTCCATTATTCTCTATGTGGAGGGCGGCTCTGCGGGTGGTCGGTGCTGGAGGCTCCATTATTCTCTATGTGGAGTGCGGCTCTGCGGGTGGAGGTCGGTGCTGGAGGCTCCATTATTCTCTATGTGGAGTGCGGCTCTGCGGGTGGAGGTCGGTGCTGGAGGCTCCATTATTCTCTATGTGGAGTGCGGCTCTGCGGGTGGAGGTCGGTGCTGGAGGCTCCATTATTCTCTATGTGGAGTGCGGCTCTGCGGGTGGAGGTCGGTGCTGGAGGCTCCATTATTCTCTATGTGGAGTGCGGCTCTGCGTGTGGAGGCCCCATTATTCTCTATGTGCGGCTCTGCGGGTGGAGGTCGGTGCTGGATGCTCAATTATTCTCTATGTGGAGTGCGGCTCTGCGGGTGGAGGTCGGTGCTGGAGGCTCCATTATTCTCTATGTGGAGTGCGGCTCTGCGGGTGGAGGTCGGTGCTGGAGGCTCCATTATTCTCTATGTGGAGTGCGGCTCTGAGGGTGGAGGTCGGTGCTGGAGGCTCCATTATTCTCTATGTGGAGTGCGGCTCTGCGGGTGGAGGTCGGTGCTGGAGGCTCCATTATTCTCTATGTGGAGTGTGGCTCTGCGGGTGGAGGTCGGAGCTGGAGGCTCCATTATTCTCTATGTGGAGTGTGGCTCTGCGGGTGGAGGTCGGAGCTGGAGGCTCCATTATTCTCTATGTGGAGTGTGGCTCTGCGGGTGGAGGTCAGTGCTGGAGGCTCCATTATTCTCTATGTGGAGTGCGGCTCTGCGGGTGGAGGTCGGTGCTGGAGGCTCCATTGCGGGTGGAGGTTGGTGCTGGAGGCTCCATTATTCTCTATGTGGAGTGCGGCTCTGAGGGTGGAGGTCGGTGCTGGAGGCTCCATTATTCTCTATGTGGATTGTGACTCTGTGGGTGGAGGTCGGTGCTGGAGGCTCCATTATTCTCTATGTGGAGTGCGGCTCTGCGGGTGGAGGTCGGTGCTGGAGGCTCCATTATTCTCTATGTGGAGTGCGGCTCTGCGGGTGGAGGTCGGTGCTGGAGGCTCCATTATTCTCTATGTGGAGTGCGGCTCTGCGGGTGGAGGTCGGTGCTGGAGGCTCCATTATTCTCTATGTGGAGTGCGGCTCTGCGGGTGGAGGTCGGTGCTGGAGGCTCCATTATTCTCTATGTGGAGTGCGGCTCTGCGGGTGGAGGTCGGTGCTGGAGGCTCCATTATTCTCTATGTGGAGTGCGGCTCTGCGGGTGGAGGTCGGTGCTGGAGGCTCCATTATTCTCTATGTGGAGTGTGGCTCTGCGGGTGGAGGTCGGAGCTGGAGGCTCCATTATTCTCTATGTGGAGTGTGGCTCTGCGGGTGGAGGTCGGTGCTGGAGGCTCCATTATTCTCTCTGTGGAGTGCGGCTCTGCGGGTGGAGGTCGGTGCTGGAGGCTCCATTATTCTCTATGTGGAGGGCGGCTCTGCGGGTGGAGGTCGGTGCTGGAGGCTCCATTATTCTCTATGTGGAGGGCGGCTCTGCGGGTGGAGGTCGGTGCTGGAGGCTCCATTATTCTCTATGTGGAGTGCGGCTCTGCGGGTGGAGGTCGGTGCTGGAGGCTCCATTATTCTCTATGTGGAGGGCGGCTCTGCGGGTGGTCGGTGCTGGAGGCTCCATTATTCTCTATGTGGAGTGCGGCTCTGCGGGTGGAGGTCGGTGCTGGAGGCTCCATTATTCTCTATGTGGAGTGCGGCTCTGCGGGTGGAGGTCGGTGCTGGAAGCTCCATTATTCTCTATGTGGAGTGCGGCTCTGCGGGTGGAGGTCGGTGCTGGAGGCTCCATTATTCTCTATGTGGAGTGCGGCTCTGCGGGTGGAGGTCGGTGCTGGAGGCTCCATTATTCTCTATGTGGAGTGCGGCTCTGCGGGTGGAGGTCGGTGCTGGAGGCTCCATTATTCTCTATGTGGAGTGCGGCTCTGCGTGTGGAGGCCCCATTATTCTCTATGTGCGGCTCTGCGGGTGGAGGTCGGTGCTGGATGCTCAATTATTCTCTATGTGGAGTGCGGCTCTGCGGGTGGAGGTCGGTGCTGGAGGCTCCATTATTCTCTATGTGGAGTGCGGCTCTGCGGGTGGAGGTCGGTGCTGGAGGCTCCATTATTCTCTATGTGGAGTGCGGCTCTGCGGGTGGAGGTCGGTGCTGGAGGCTCCATTATTCTCTATGTGGAGTGCGGCTCTGCGGGTGGAGGTCGGTGCTGGAGGCTCCATTATTCTCTATGTGGAGTGTGGCTCTGCGGGTGGAGGTCGGAGCTGGAGGCTCCATTATTCTCTATGTGGAGTGTGGCTCTGCGGGTGGAGGTCGGAGCTGGAGGCTCCATTATTCTCTATGTGGAGTGTGGCTCTGCGGGTGGAGGTCAGTGCTGGAGGCTCCATTATTCTCTATGTGGAGTGCGGCTCTGCGGGTGGAGGTCGGTGCTGGAGGCTCCATTGCGGGTGGAGGTTGGTGCTGGAGGCTCCATTATTCTCTATGTGGAGTGCGGCTCTGAGGGTGGAGGTCGGTGCTGGAGGCTCCATTATTCTCTATGTGGAGTGTGACTCTGTGGGTGGAGGTCGGTGCTGGAGGCTCCATTATTCTCTATGTGGAGTGCGGCTCTGCGGGTGGAGGTCGGTGCTGGAGGCTCCATTATTCTCTATGTGGAGTGCGGCTCTGCGGGTGGAGGTCGGTGCTGGAGGCTCCATTATTCTCTATGTGGAGTGCGGCTCTGCGGGTGGAGGTCGGTGCTGGAGGCTCCATTATTCTCTATGTGGAGTGTGGCTCTGCGGGTGGAGGTCGGAGCTGGAGGCTCCATTATTCTCTATGTGGAGTGTGGCTCTGCGGGTGGAGGTCGGAGCTGGAGGCTCCATTATTCTCTATGTGGAGTGTGGCTCTGCGGGTGGAGGTCAGTGCTGGAGGCTCCATTATTCTCTATGTGGAGTGCGGCTCTGCGGGTGGAGGTCGGTGCTGGAGGCTCCATTGCGGGTGGAGGTCGGTGCTGGAGGCTCCATTATTCTCTATGTGGAGTGCGGCTCTGAGGGTGGAGGTCGGTGCTGGAGGCTCCATTATTCTCTATGTGGAGTGTGACTCTGTGGGTGGAGGTCGGTGCTGGAGGCTCCATTATTCTCTATGTGGAGTGCGGCTCTGCGGGTGGAGGTCGGTGCTGGAGGCTCCATTATTCTCTATGTGGAGTGCGGCTCTGCGGGTGGAGGTCGGTGCTGGAGGCTCCATTATTCTCTATGTGGAGTGCGGCTCTGCGGGTGGAGGTCGGTGCTGGAGGCTCCATTATTCTCTATGTGGAGTGTGGCTCTGCGGGTGGAGGTCGGAGCTGGAGGCTCCATTATTCTCTATGTGGAGTGTGGCTCTGCGGGTGGAGGTCGGAGCTGGAGGCTCCATTATTCTCTATGTGGAGTGTGGCTCTGCGGGTGGAGGTCAGTGCTGGAGGCTCCATTATTCTCTATGTGGAGTGCGGCTCTGCGGGTGGAGGTCGGTGCTGGAGGCTCCATTGCGGGTGGAGGTCGGTGCTGGAGGCTCCATTATTCTCTATGTGGAGTGCGGCTCTGAGGGTGGAGGTCGGTGCTGGAGGCTCCATTATTCTCTATGTGGAGTGTGACTCTGTGGGTGGAGGTCGGTGCTGGAGGCTCCATTATTCTCTATGTGGAGTGCGGCTCTGCGGGTGGAGGTCGGTGCTGGAGGCTCCATTATTCTCTATGTGGAGTGCGGCTCTGCGGGTGGAGGTCGGTGCTGGAGGCTCCATTATTCTCTATGTGGAGTGCGGCTCTGCGGGTGGAGGTCGGTGCTGGAGGCTCCATTATTCTCTATGTGGAGTGTGGCTCTGCGGGTGGAGGTCGGAGCTGGAGGCTCCATTATTCTCTATGTGGAGTGTGGCTCTGCGGGTGGAGGTCTGAGCTGGAGGCAGCTGACAATCAGCGTGATTTCAGTAGTAACGTCCCATTAAAGGGCACCTGTCACCCCGTTTTTTCGGTATGAGATAAAAATACTGTTAAATAGGGCCTGAGCTGTGCTTTACAATAGTGCATTTTGTGGACCCCGATTCCCCACCTATGCTGCCAAAATACGTTACCAAAGTAGCCGTTTTCGCCTGTCAATCAGGCTGGTCTGGTCAAAAGGGCGTGGTGTCTTCCCCCAGATCTTGCTTAGTTTTCCGTTGGTGGCGTAGTGGTGTGCGCATGCCCAAGGTCCCGAATCCACTGCACAGGGGAGTGAAAACAGCGCGATGTGTGCTATTTCATTGGTGATCGGTGGGGGCGGCTATCTTCCTTTGGATAAGAGAATATCCCTAAATAATCTAATATGTCCGTGTTCACAGGACGAGAGCAGCATTCAGGCCAAACCTCCTCCAGTCCTCAGACTGGAGCTCAATAATGGCCACCAGAAAAATACACTGCTCACTAGTCTTTTTCCGGCGTCATACAGGATCACATCCACAGATTACGGCTTTACACTGGAATCACTGCTCCAGTCATTATTTATGATGTTCCTTCGGTTCTTCTTCTCATTCAGGCCTCTACAATATCGGATCCTCTCAGTGAAGATCTTCTATAGAAGAGAATTTTCCTGATTTATCCATCAAGGATGGACATGGACAGGGACAAGATGGCGGAGAGGATATTACACCTCACCCTAGAGATCCTCTTCCGGCTTACTGGAGAGGTGAGAGATTCTGATGACGTCACATTACATCATTCCTATCTATGGGAATAGCAGATGGACAGAACTGGAGAGGTGAGGACTCGGGAAATGTCTGTAGTGAGATTTATTATTGTGTCTCTCCATAACCAGGATTACACAGTAGTGAGGAAGACCTCTAGTGAGCGCTGTCAGGACCCTGTGTCTGAGGGATGGGGAAGACCCCTGAGCCCAATCACGGGGCCTCCACCTCACCTGATACATGAGGACATCAATGACCGGAAGATCCTAGAACTCACCTACAAGATGATTGAGCTGCTAACTGGAGAGGTGACACTGCTGGGAATGCTGGGACATTATGCAGTAACGCTATGAAGGGATCGGGGGATGACGGTATCATTGTATGTGTCAGGTTCCTATAAGGTGTCAGGATGTCGCCGTCTATTTCTCCATGGAGGAGTGGGAGTATTTAGAAGGACACAGAGATCTGTACAAGGACGTCATGATGGAGGTTCCTCAGCCCCTCAAATCACCAGGTAATAGACAGGACTAAATACACACGGCCTATAATTATCTGTATGTAAAGAATGAATTCAGTCCCTGTATGTGTTTCCTCCAGATCTATTTAGTAAGAAGACAACACCAGAGAGATGTCCCCGTCCTCTTCTTCCACAAGACTGTAACCAAGAAGATCCCAATGTTCCTCAGGATCATCAGGTAGATGGAGAGAAGGAGTCATGAGATCTCCCCTATGATGTGTAGACGGCTGTGAAGGTCTTGTGCTCAGTCTTGTTTTATCCACCAGTATTATATTATTATTATTTATTATTATTACACCATTGATTCCATGGTGCTGTACATGAGAAGGGGTAACATACAAGTTACAGATATCACTTACAGTAAGCAAACTAACAATTACAGACTGATACAGAGGGGTGAGGACCCTGCCCTTGCGGGCTTACATTCTACAGGATGGTGGGGAAGGAGACAATAGGTTGAGGGTTGTAGGAGCTCCGATGTTGGTGAGGCGGTAGCTTCAATAGTGGTGAAGAGGCAGCGGGGTTAGCGCAGGCTGTAGGCTTTAGAAGAGGTGTTTTCTCAGGTTCCGTCTGAAGGAGCCGAATGTGGTTGATAGTCGGATGTGTTGGGGCAAAGAATTCCAGAGGATGGGGAATATTCTGTAGAAGTCTTGGAGGCGGTTGGGTGAGGAGCGGATAAGTGTGAAGGAGGTCTTGGGAGGACCGGAGATTACGTGAGGGAAGATATCGGGAGATTAGTTCAGAGATACAGTTCCGTCTATATATATTTGGACAGAGACAACATTTTTCTCTGTCCCCCATGACTGCACCACGGGAGAGGGGATCCGCCCACCAAGGACAGGAGACCTACAGATAAAAAGGCGGTACCTCTCTCCCGCATCAGTTTGGTTTCCTGTCCTTGATGGGAACCTGCAGCAGATCTTACCTTAGATCGTCGTTGGATTCCGGGGCCAGTCAGACCGGTTCAGGCAGCGGGGGTTCCCTGCCTCGGCTAGGCTGGGCCACCCGAAGCGCCATCGCTGGGATCAGTAGGTCTCTAGGGTGAGCGGGGAGCTGCAGCAGCAGCGTTGCGGCTCCTAGGTGGAATCCTCACTGCACGTGGGGGTTCCAGGTGGCATAAACCCGCAAAACCACTGTGAGGGGTCCCTCCAAAGGTGGAACACGGCGCGATAATGCGCGCCTTAACGGCCGCATCAGGAAGCATCAGCGGCATGGAGCCGGGCTTCCTGACGGGTAACACGCATGCGCGGGTGCCGCACTGCCTGCTGGATGGCGCAGGGCATGCGGGGCTTGCTGGGGCGGCGCATGGCATGCTGGGACGAGTGCGCACAGCGGGGTGCGATATGCATGATGGTCCCGACGGGGGCGCGCGAGAGAATCGGCAGCGTGTTTCACTAAGGTACTTAATGGCGGTTGCCTCACTGGCTGGTTGCTCTAATGGAGTCCAGCCAGTGCTCCCCAGCAGCCATGAGTGACCCTGAAGTGCAGGGTTCACCAGCACAGCAACCGCAGATACCGCAGCAGCAGAAACGCCGGCAGCAGGGGAAAGGAACCTCTCATGACCAGCGGCATGGAGCTGGAGCACGGTCGGGATCCCAGCACAGCAAGAATTCTAGTGCTGCATCCGGATCAAAGGAGCATCCCATAGTCGATATGGACCATCCACAGCCGGTACTGAGGGTACACCAGGTGGTGAGTGATCTCCGTGAATGCTCCGGCTAATAGAGCCTACCTTTTCTCTTGCTTATCCTAGGGAAAGAAAAGCTCAGGGAAGTCCAAACACAGGATCTGCGCACTTTGTAAAGAAGATTTACCTGCCATGTGGGAAAAGAGGTTGTGTAAATCCTGTATAGAGGAAACACTCTGCGAGGGGCTTCCAGGGTTCGCTACAGAGCTCAAATCATTAATTAAAACTCAGGTGGAAGACACCATTAAATCTCTCCACGAGGATAAAAAACGTAAAAAGATCAGACACAAATCCCCTATATCTGACTCCAGTGACACAGGTAGCGGGGAGATTAGTTCGAGTTCTTCAAATTCCTCATCATCTTCATCATCGTCCTCTTCTCGGGGGGGCCGTAGTTGCTTCCCATTAAAAGAAACGGACTCCCTGGTTAAAGCTGTCAGAAGCACCATGGGACTAACTGATTCTCACCCTAAAAAAACAGTCCAAGATATTATGTTTGGGGGACTTGAGCAGAAAAAAAGAAGAGTATTTCCACTCAATGATAAAATACAGCTTCTAATTAATAAAGAGTGGAAAAAACCTGTAAGGAAGGCCGTGCTTACTCCCAAGAGGAAATATCCTTTCGAGGACCCAACATGCTCCTTCTGGGAAAAAGCTCCCAAATTAGACGTAGCCATTGCTAAGGCGTCAAAAAAATTTGCCCTACCTTTTGAGGATATGGGAGTCCTAAAGGACAAAAAAGCGGATGCTTTTCTAAAAAGTTCCTGGGAAGCAGCTGGAGGGGGTCTAAAACCAGCAGTGGCCGCGGCTTGTACTTCCCGCTACCTAATGGTGTGGTTAGATCAGCTAGAATCTCAACTCAAAGCAAAATCATCCAGAGACAGCATATTAAGTACCTTGCCAGTAATGAAAGGGGCTGCCGCCTTTCTGGCTGATGCGTCGGCAGATTCTATCAGGCTGACGGCCAGATCAGCAGTTTTCTCCAATGCAGCTAGAAGAGCCCTCTGGCTCAAATGACCTCCAAACAAAGTTTAAACTTTGTAATATTCCCTGTGAAGGAGAATTTCTATTTGGCACCACTCTGGATGATATTCTGGAAAAGGCAGGGGACAAAAAGAAGTCCTTCCCCATCCTGGCATATCCATCTTACAAACGTCCCTTTCGGAGTAAGAGATTCAACCGTAGAAAACCCCCTAGAACACAGGACAGGTGGGAAGACAAAAAGAACAAAAATAAGGGGTTTATATTCAACAAAAGCCCCACCGATACCAAAAAACCCTCACAATGAACTTTCGCCCCAGGTGGGAGGAAGATTGTCCCTCTTTTTCTCAGCCTGGGAAAAGATAACCAGCAGCGCCTGGATTCTAGACTTGATAAGATCGGGACTAAAGTTCAAATTCCTCACTTTTCCTCAGCCGTCCTTCCTGGTAACATCTCAGAGAGCTTCTCCGCAGGAGCGAATAGCTCTGGAACAGGAAGTCCCAACGTTGCTAGGCAAAGGGGTTCTTCTGGAAGTCCCTCTCCGAGAAAGAGGGAGAGGGTTCTACTCTCCGGTTTTTCTCAGGAAGAAGCCAGACGGGTCTTTCAGGACAATTATCAATTTAAAAAATGTAAACAAGCACCTGATTGTGGATCCTTTCAAAATGGAAACAATAAAAACAGCAGTCAAAATGTTGTTTCCGCGTTGTTTCATGGTAGTACTCTATTTAAAGGACGCATACTACCACGTCCCCATTCACAGAGACTTCCAAAAATTCCTCAGGGTGGCAATCGAAATCGAAGGGATTGTAAAGCATTTTCAGTTTGCAGCTCTCCCTTTCAGTCTCGCGATAGCCCCACGGGTATTCACCAAATTGATAGCAGAAGTCATGGCAGATCTGAGAAAACAAAACACCCTAATCGACCCATACCTAGACGATTTCCTGGTGATAGGCAACTCTCCCCAGCATTGCAAAAACCAACTAGAGATGGTAATGGACTCTTTAGAAAACTTAGGTTGGCTCCTAAATCTAAAAAAGTCCAGGCTAATACCGAAACAGATTCAGGAATATCTGGGCATCACGCTAGATTCCATCTCCCAAGAGTGTCGCCTACCCCAAGAGAAAATCCAAAAGATAGTGGGATTAGTGTCCCGGCCAAGGGAACTCCCCTCTATATCGCTTCGAGAAGCAATGTCTCTTCTGGGGTCTATGACAGCCTGCATTTCCGCGGTCCAATGGGCCCAGTCACATACGAGGGAACTCCAATGGCAGATATTAGCAGAGGAAATTTCTCTGGAAGGAAATTTAGAAAGTCAGTTCACCTTCTCGTCAAACACAATCCTCTCACTAGATTGGTGGACAAAGGAGAGCAATCTGGGCCGCGGTCTTCCATGGGTAATCCCGGTGTCAAAAGTGGTAACCACAGACGCAAGTCCCATGGGTTGGGGGGCTCACCTACACGATCTAGTGGCTCAGGGGACATGGTCAGACGACTTAAAAGCAGTATCCTCCAATATGAAGGAACTACTAGCAGTGAAATTCGCACTTACAGAATTCCTAACCCCCCTTCGCTCTCATCATGTAAGATTATTTTCGGACAAGAGGGTGGTAGTGGCCTACATAAACCATCAGGGAGGCACCCACTCTCAATCACTGATGGAAGTGACACATTCAATCTTACAGATGGCCGAGAACAATTTAGCATCCTTGACGGCCCTTCACATAAAAGGGGTGGACAATTTCAAGGCAGACTACCTAAGTCGGTTCTGCCTAAAACAAGGGGAATGGGAGTTGAACCAGTCCATATTCAATCAGATCACGGAGAAGTGGGGAACTCCTGTAATAGATCTCTTTGCAAACAATCTAAATCGGAAGGTGACCACCTTTTGTTCCATAAACCCAGCAGGGAACCCGGTGGCGTTGGACGCCTTCCTAACCCCTTGGAAGCACAAACTGGCTTATGCGTTTCCCCCTATCTCATTGATACCAGCGGTTCTGAGGAAGATAAGGGAGGACAGTGCCCGGGTAATATTAATTGCCCCTTTTTGGCCGAAAAGAATTTGGTTTTCTTGGGTCAGAAGAATGTCTATAACAGACCCTTGGATACTCCCAGATCTGCCCAATCTCCTATTCCAGGGACCAGTAACACACCCGCAGGTAGCGAGTTTACACATGACGGCTTGGAATTTGAAAGGGGGTTACTAATAGAGAAAGGCTTTTCTCAAGGTTTAGTATCAACCCTCCTGAAAAGTAGAAAATTAACAACTACCAAACAATATGGTAAAATTTGGAAGAAATTCCTCTCTTCCTCAGGTTCTAGAGTCTCTGAGGGAATCCCGCTTAAAGCCGTATTGGAATTTTTACAAAATGGGCTAGAAAAAGGCCTAGCCACAAGTACACTGAAGGTTCATATTGCAGCACTAGGGGCACTGTTTAACTACAACCTAGCAAGGAATCATTGGGTTTCCAGATTCGTTAAGGCGGCAGAAAGATCTAGACCTCTACCCTTACGAAGGGCCCCACAGTGGGACTTAAATCTGGTCCTCACAGCCCTAACTAAAACCCCCTTTGAGCCCTTACAAGAACTTCCCTTAAAGATTCTATCCTTCAAAACCTCCCTTTTGGTAGCCCTTACTTCACCCCGAAGAATTAGTGACATACAAGCCTTGTCAGCCGGACCACCCTTCACGCAAATATTGGATGACAGGGTGGTATTAAAAACAGATCCGGCATATTTACCAAAAGTGGCTTCCCGATTCAATAGATCCCAAGAGATCTCCCTTCCCTCCTCTTGTCCAAACCCTAAAAACGAGGGGGAAAAATCATTACACACATTGGATGTTAGAAGATGTCTCATCCATTACCTGGAAGCTACTAGGGAGTATAGGGAGGATAGATCTCTTTTTGTGTTTTCAGGGCCCTCGGAAAGGCAAAAAGGCCTCCAAGGGTACATTGGCAAGATGGATCAGAGATGCCATCAACCTCGCGTATACCTCAAGCGGGATGCCAGTTCCAGGGGAGGTTAAAGCTCATTCAACTAGAGCGATGGCGGCTTCCTGGGCAGAGAGAGCCAGCGCTTCAATTGACCAGATATGTAGAGCGGCTACTTGGTCTTCACCCTCAACCTTCTTTAAGCACTATCGGTTGGACTTAACTTCTTCTTCAGACCTTACCCTTGGTAGAAGGGTTCTGGAAGCGGTAGTCCCTCCCTAATGTACAGTCTCTGCAATTTTCTCCGTGGTGCCGTCATGGGGGACAGAGAAAATGGTAGTTACTCACCGATAACGGTGTTTCTCTGAGCCCATGACGGCACCTGTACATTCCCTCCCTCACGCGTGGGTGTGCACACTTTTATAATGTTTAGTTAAATATATAAGCACTAAGCACGCGTTATCTTTATTAAGGTTTAGTAATATTGAAACATTTGTAACTATTAACCTGATATTCCCTTCATGCTCTGTAAACAACTGATGCGGGAGAGAGGTACCGCCTTTTTATCTGTATGTTTCCTGTCCTTGGAGGGCGGATCCCCTCTCTCCGTGGTGCCGTCATGGGCTCAGAGAAACACTGTTATCGGTGAGTAACTACCATTTTCTAATTTTGGTTATAGACATTACCACAATGAATTTTAAACAAAACAATTCAGATGCAGTTGAAGTTCAGACTTTCAGCTTTCATTTGAGGGTATCCACCTTAAGATTGGATGAAGGGTTTAGGAGTTTCAGCTCCTTAACATGTGCCACTCTGTTTTTAAAGGGACCAAAAGTAATTGGACTATTGACTCCAAGGCTATTTCATGGACATGTGTGGGCAATCCCTTCGTTATGTCATTCTCAATTAAGCAGATAAAAGGCCTGGAGTTGATTGGAGGTGTGGTGCTTGCATTTGGAAGGTTTTGCTGTGAAGAAACATGCGGTCAAAGGAGCTCTCCATGCAGGTGAAACAAGCCATCCTTAATCTGCGAAAACAGAAAAAACCCATCCAAGAAATTGCTACAATATTAGGAGTGGCAAAATCTACAGTTTGGTACATCCTAAGAAAGAAAGCACTGGTGAACTCATCAATGCAAAAAGACCTGGGCGCCCACGGAAGACAACAGTGGTGGATGATCGCAGAATAATCTCCATGGTGAAGAGAAACCCCCTCACAACAGCCAACCAAGTGACCAACACTCTCCAGGAGGTCGGCGTATCAATATCCAAATCTACCATAACGAGAAGACTGCATGAAAGTAAATACAGAGGGTTCACTGCACGGTGCAAGCCACTCATAAGCATCCAGAATAAAAAGGCTAGACTGGACTTTGCAAAAAAAATCCAAAACAGCCAGCACAGTTGTGGAAGAACATTCTTTGGACAGATGAAACCAAGATCAACCTCAACCAGAATGATGGAAAGAGAAAAGTATGGCGAAGGCGTGGTACAGCTCATGATCCAAAGCATACCACATCATCTGTAAAACACGGCGGAGGCAGTGTGATGGCTTGGGCATGCATGGCTGCCAGTGGCACTGGGTCACTAGTGTTTATTGATGATGTGACACAGGACAGAAGCAGCCGAATGAATTCTGAGGTATTCAGAGACATACTGTGTGCTCAGATCCAGCCAAATGCCACCAAACTGATTGGTCGTCGTTTCATACTACAGATGGACAATGACCCAAAACATAAAGCCAAAGCAACCCAGGAGTTTATTAAAGCAAAGAAGTGGAATATTCTTGAATGGCCAAGTCAGTCTCCTGATCTCAACCCAATTGAGCAGCATTTCACTTGTTAAAGACTAAACTTCAGACAGAAAGGCCCACAAACAAACAGCAACTGAAAACCACCGCAGTGAAGGCCTGGCAGAGCATCAAAAAGGAGGAAACGCAGCGTCTGGTGATGTCCATGAGTTCAAGACTTCAGGCAGTCATTGCCAACAAAGGGTTTTCAACCAAATACTAGAAATGAACATTTTATTTAAAAATATTGTATCTGTCCAATTACTTTTGGTCCCTTTTAAAAACAGGGTGGCACATGTTAAGGAGCTGAAACTCCTAAACCCTTAATCCAATTTTAATCTGGATACCCTCAAATGAAAGCTGAAAGTCTGGACTTCAACTGCACCTGAATTATTTTGTTTATGAATTGTGGTAATGTCTATAACCATAATTAGAAAAATGTTGTCTCTGTCCAAATATATATGGACGTAACTGTATATGGAGGAGACAGGTTATGGATGGCTTTGTAGGTCAGTATTAGTAATTTGAACTGGATACGATGAGGGAATGGGAGCCAGTGAAGAGATTTGCAGAGAGGGGAAGCGGAGGAGTAGTGAGGAGAGAGATCAATTAGTCGGGCAGCAGAGTTAAGGATGGACTAGAGAGGTGCAAGGGTGTTAGCAGGGAGGCCACAGAAAAGGTTGTTCCAGTAGTCAAGGCGGGAGATGATGAGGGCATGCACAAGCATTTTAGTAGATTGACGGTTGAGGAAAGGATGGATTCTGGAGATATTTTTGAGCTGGTGGCGACAGGAGGTGGAAAGAGCTTGGATATGCGGTTTGAAGGACAGGGCAGAGTCAAGGGTTACTCCGAGGCAGCGGACTTCTGTACGGGGGAAGGTGTGATGTCACTAATTGCGATAGGTCAGGTAAGGAAGATCTATGGGATGGAGGAAAGATGATGAGTTCAGATTTGTCCACATTGAGTTTGAGGAAGCGAGAGGAGAAGGAGGATATGGCTGATAGACACTCCGGCATTCTAGACAGCAGAGAGGTGGCGTCTGGGCCAGAAAGGTAGATCTGAGTGTCACCAGCATAAAGGTGGAACTGGAATCCATGGGACTTTGAGTTATCCCAGGCCAAGTGTGTAGATTGAGAAGAGTAGGGGTCCTAGAACAGAGCCTTGGGGGACTCCAAGAGAGAGGGTATGATGAGGAGGTGGTGTGGGAGTGGGAGATGCTGAATGTGCGGTTGGAAAGGTATGAGGAGATCCAGGATAAGGCGAAGTCATTGATGCCAAAGGAGGAGAGGATCTGTAGTAGGAGGCAGTGGTCAACTGTGTCAAAAGCAGAAGACAGGTCTAGAAGGAGGAGTATAGAGTATTGTCCGTTAGCTTTGGCTGTAAGTAGGTCGTTAGTGATTTTGGTTAGGGCTGTCTCAGTTGAGTGATGGGAGTGGAAACCAGATTGTAGATTGTCAAAGAGCAAGTTAGATGAGAGGTGGGAGGAAAGTCCAGTGTGGGCGTGCTGCTCCAGGAGTTTAGAAGTGAATGGAAGCAACGATATTGGGCGATAGCTGGACATAGCTGTTGGGTCGAGGGTTGGCTTTTTAAGGATAGGTGTGATTGTGGCATGTTTGAAAGCAGAAGGGAAGGTGCCAGAAGTTAGTGATAGGTTGAAGAGGTGGGTTGGGGATCGGATAAGTGTGGTGGTGAGGGTGGGGAGGAGATGGGATGGGGTCAAGCGCACAGGTAGTGAGGTGCGATTTGGAGAGGAGACAATTAAGCCCCCCTTCAGTGATCTTGGAGAGGGAGGTTATGGGGTTTGGGCATTTTTCTGGTATACAAAGGGGTTGTGTTGGTTGAACAATGAAGACTTGTATTGTTTGGTCAATCTTATTTCTATGTTTTATATTTGTGTAATGAGAACGGTGGAGACACCAGGATTAGAGCTGATGATAGATGTGACTTCTCCATCTGTCTGTG
Source organism: Ranitomeya variabilis (assembly GCF_051348905.1). NCBI lineage: Eukaryota > Metazoa > Chordata > Amphibia > Anura > Dendrobatidae > Ranitomeya > Ranitomeya variabilis. The sequence continues at coordinate 739,817,063 of NC_135235.1, read as the reverse complement.
ACTTTTACAATATTTGTTTCAGGGTGAAGATCTGACCCATATTAATACTACAGAGACATTTGTGATGGGTGATGAGCTGTGTAATGAGGAGATTCCTACATATGACTTCCCAGGTGAGTAGTAACCACTAAATGCAGAGAAGTCACAGATTCTACTGTAATTATATGTTGAATTTCTAGTGTCCGTATCGGTCCTGGAAGGACAGTCAAGTGAGAAGCCAAACCGTTTTGAGGTCAACAAGAAATACGTTTATACTCAAAACTTTACATACCCCAGCAGAATTTTTGCTTTCTTGGCCTTTTTTCAGAGAATATGAATGCTAACACCAAAACTTTTTCTCCACTCATGGTTAGTATTTGGGTGAGCAATTTATTGTCAAACTTCTGTGTTCTCTTTTTAAATCATCATGACAACCCAAAATATCTAAATGACCCTGATCAAAAGTTCACACACCCCATTTCTTAATACCATGTATTGCCTCCTTAAACATCAATGACAGCTTGAACTCTTTTGTGGATGTGGATGAGGCTCTCTATTTTCTCAGTTGGTAAAGCTGCCCACTCTTCTTGGCAAAAAGACTCCAGTTCCTGTAAATTCCTGGGCTGTCTAGCATGAACTGCACGCTTGAGATCTCCCCAGAGTGGCTCAATGATATTGAGGACACGAGACTGAGATGGCCACTCCAGAACCTTCACTTTGTTCTGCTGTAGCCAATGACAGGTCGACTTGGCCTTGTGTTTAGGAGCATTGTCATGTTGAAACGTCCAAGCATGTCCCATGCGCAGCTTCCAGGCTGATGATTGCAAATTTGCCTCCAGTATTTGCTTATAACGTGCTGCATTCATCTTTCCTTCAACTTTGACCAAGTTTCCTGTGACTTGGTAGCTCACACATCTCCAAAACATCAGCGATCCACCTCCGTGCTTTACAGTAGGAATGGTGTTCCTGTCATCATGGGCTTTGTTGACCTCTCCCCAAATGTAACATTTATGGTTGTGGCCAAAAAGTTCAATTTTGGTCTCATCACCAAATTACCTTGTTCCAGATGTTTTGAGGTTTGTCTTTGTGCTGTTATGCGTATTTTAGGCGAGATACTTTGTGCAGTAATTGCTTTCTTATGGCGCCTTGACCATGCAGCACATTTCTCTTCAAGTGTCTCCTTATTGTGCATCTTGAAACAGCCACACCACTAGTTTCCAGTATTTCCGCTGATAGTTGTGGGTTTTTCTTTGCATCCCGAAAAATGTTCCTAGAAGTTGTGGACAACATTTTTGCTGGTCTACCTGACCGTGGTTTTGTTTTTACAGAGCCCCTGATTTTCCATTTGTTAATCACAGTTTGAACACTGCTGACTGGCATTATCAATTCCTTGGATATCTTTTTGTATCCCTTTCCTGTTTTATACAGTTCAACTACTTTTCCCTTAGATCTGTTGACAATTCTTTTGCTTCCTCATGACTCACAATCCAGAAACATCATTGGCTGGATGAAAGATGCAAGAGTCTGTCTGGATCCAAGAAACTCACTCAGCTTTTATGCACCCGCACTGATTACAAGCAAACAGGTCACAGGTGAGGATGTTACCTTTAGTAGCCATTCAAACCCATTTGTGTCATCTTCCGTGCATGTTATCAGGCCAAAATCACCAGGGTATGTGAACTTTTGATCAGGGTCATCAGGATGTTTTGCTTTGTCACTATGATTTTAAAAGAGAAAACACAGTAGTTTGACAATAAATGGCTTCACCCAACCACTAACCGTGAGTGGAGAAAAGGTTTGGGTGTTATCATTCATATTCTCTGAAAAAAGGCCAAGAAAGCAAAAATTCTGCCCGATTATGTAAACTTTTGAGAACTGCATGTGTGTGTGGGTGTGTATATATGTGTATGTATATATTACACACACACACACACACACACACACACACACACACACACACACACACACACACACACACACACACACACACACACACACACACACACACACACACACACACACACACACTTATCCTGGCAGGAATGATCGCCCTCATCCCTATACTGGTATGATTGGCCCCCTCCTTATCCTGGTATGATTGGTCCCATTGGAAAAGACTAAAAAAAAACAACCAAACCATTACACTTGCCTTCTCCGTTCCCTGGCAGTGTCCTCGCATGGCAGGGACATCATGTGCTGCTCACAAGCAGAGCACAGCTGCCGGAATACTCACCGGGACTGTGCGCACATAGAGCAGTGAGTATTCCTTGCTCTTCAGTAGCGCGCGGTGTCAGCCATCGGCTTCCTGCTGCTGCCGGCGGTCACTTGTGCCGATACTTAAAAGAAATGATTGCGCGCTACTGAAGAGCAATGAATACTCACTGGTCTTTGTGCGCACAGTCCCGGTGAGTATTCCGCCAGCTGTGCTCTGCTTGTGAGCAGCACATGATGTCCCTGCCATGCGAGGACACTGCCAGGGAACGGAGGAAGGCAAGTGTAATGTGTTGTTTTTTTTTTTAATACTTTCTGATGGAAGCCTGCATACCAGGGATAGGGCCAGTCATACCAGGATGCCAAAAAGAAATGAATATTCATTACCCTCCCCCCCCCCCCCCCCTCATTTTCCTCCACACTTTGGGAGGAAAAGTTTTCATAGTCCAAAAAATACGGTATATACACTGCACAGTACCACTCCTCCTGTCCTGTATACATACACTGCACAGTACCACTCCTCCTGTCCTGTATATATACACTGCACAGTACCACTCCTCCTGTATATATACACTGCACAGTACCACTTCTCCTGTCCTGTGTATATATACACTGCACAGTACCACTCCTCCTGTATATATACACTGCACAGTACCACTCCTCCTGTCCTGTATATATACACTGCACAGTACCACTCCTCCTGTCCTGTATACATACACTGCACAGTACCACTCCTCCTGTCCTGTATATATACACTGTACGGTACCACTCCTCCTGTATATATACACTGCACAGTACCACTCCTCCTGTCCTGTATATATACACTGCACAGTACCACTCCTCCTGTCCTGTATATATACACTGCACAGTACCGCTCCTCCTGTCCTGTATATATACACTGCACAGTACCACTCCTCCTGTATATATACACTGCACAGTACCACTCCTCCTGTCCTGTATATATACACTGCACAGTACCACTCCTCCTGTCCTGTATACATACACTGTACGGTACCACTCCTCCTGTATATATACACTGCACAGTACCACTCCTCCTGTCCTGTATATATACACTGCACAGTACCACTCCTCCTGTATATATACACTGCACAGTACCACTCCTCCTGTCCTGTATATATACACTGCACAGTACCACTCCTCCTGTCCTGTATACATACACTGCACAGTACCACTCCTCCTGTCCTGTATATATACACTGTACGGTACCACTCCTCCTGTCCTGTATATATACACTACACAGTACCACTCCTCCTGTCCTGTATATATACACTGCACAGTACCACTCCTCCTGTCCTGTATATATACACTGCACAGTACCACTCCTCCTGTCCTGTATATATACACTGCACAGTACCACTCCTCCTGTCCTGTATATATACACTGCACAGCACCACTCCTCCTGTATATATACACTGCACAGCACCACTCCTCCTGTCCTGTATATATACACTGCACAGTACCACTCCTCCTGTCCTGTATATATACACTGCACAGTACCACTCCTCCTGTCCTGTATATACACTGCACAGTACCGCTCCTCCTGTCCTGTATATATACACTGCACAGTACCACTCCTCCTGTCCTGTATATATACACTGCTTAGTACCACTCCTCCCGTCCTGTATATATACACTGCACAGTACCACTCCTCCTGTCCTGTATATATACACTGCACATATATACACTGCACACCATCTCGCGAGACCGCAAAGCACTCTTCAGACCGGAGCGCACGAGGAGCATCGGTAACCGCTTCCTGGATCCAGGGGCCAGCAGAAGGTGAGTATATAACTATTTTTTATTTTAATTCTTTTTTTTTTTTACAGGGATATCATGCCCACATTGCTATATACGTGGGCTGTGCAATATACTACATGGGCTGTTTTGCCACGACCTATCAGCGACTTGGATTCCATGACAGACAGAGGCCGCGACCAATATCCGTGACAGACAGACAGACGGAAGTACCCCTTAGACAATTATATAGTAGATATATTGGAAAATCCATTGAAAATGTATTATCCCAAGTAATCCCCTATCCTGAGAACTTTCCAATTTCCGGGGTCCAACTGCTGGGACCCCCATGATCCTGAGAAATGGAGCTCTAAAAAGCACCATGTAAATGGATCTGTGGTCGCCATTCACATGTGGCTCTTAAAATAACTCCTTTAAGAAGAGTGAGGTGCATGACAAAGTATAGCAAAATCCACGGATCGGGGGTGGGGGGAGGGTTATAGTATGTGGGGTTTGTGCGGCAGGGCTGCTTTTTTGTCCCAGTCCGGCCCCGGTCATGGTTCGTGACATGACAGCATATGAAGTTCTTCTATGTACAAAGGTGTTTTTCTACCTTCTGGACACCATTGATTATTGATACCCTGCTTTACATGATGTGTTTTGTTGTATGAGCTCCCTTGGTAAGGATTAACACGTGTCATGACACAGGACGGGGTTTTTCTCCCGTCCTGGTCAGGTAGGGTTTAACCTTATTTAGCCTCTCTTTGGTTCAGTGAAGGCTATTTAGCTCTGCTGCTGGCCTGGTTCTGTGGCAGTGATACTTTTGCTTACCCGGGTTTAGTTGACCCAGGTTATCGTTCTGATATCGTTGTGCTTGTGTATCCAGTGTATGACCCGGCTTAGACTCTGTTTCTGCCTCTTGATTCGGTGCCGCTCTGTACTCTCTAGTTCTGACCCCTGGCCCTGTCTTTGACCATTCTCTGTCTTGTTCTTTTGTCCTGCGCTCCCATCTGGCTACCGACCTCGGCTTGTCCCGCACCATCCTTCTGTCTCGTTACGTGATCTGCCAGGTCCTGCTCTTCTTTTCCTCGAGCACTGCTGTGTCCGTGCATTCCCTGGTTGTCCTACGTCTCACGTGCAGCAAACCATTGAAAGACACACCGTGTGTGTGTCTTTATCACCCATATCTTGATGCAGAAATGAGTAAACTTTTTTGAAATGACCATACTGCTAAGAATAAAGATAATTTTCTCCTCACTGCATTCAGCTGCGTGCGGGTACCAGGCAGCACAATAATACTGTTAACCTGCATATTGACTGCATATCTGCAGGTTAACAATGTTATTTCTGGTGACACGTTCCTTTTAACATAGAACAAAAATGTACCAATAAAAATGCTCACAACCCGGGAATAGAACTGGATCAATAGCTAGTCCTTGTATATGCTCCCCCAGCCTGGTATATGCTCCCCTCCCCCCCCCCCCCCACCCCCACCCCCCAGCCTAGTACATTCTCCCATATCCCGGTATATAGTGATCCAATCTGGTGTATGCTCCTCCCATATCCTGGTGTATGCTTCCCCCCCCCCCCCCCCATCCTGGTGTATGCCATCCCCCGGCCTGGTTTATGCTCCCTCCAGCCTGGTATATGCTTTCCCCCATCCTAGCATAAGCTTTCCCCCGGCCTGGTTTATGCTTCCATTGGCCTGGTTTATGGTCAAGCTATTTGACCAAGGCATTGTTCAGGAAAACCCTTTATGGGCTTTTATTTTTGAAACGGACTGCAGGAAGGTAGTGGTGCCGGTCCGTTTCCTCCAGGCCTGGTCTTATAAATGGCCCAGATTCCAGTTTAGAAAAACCCTGCAGGAAGAGTTTAGGTGTCAGTTTGGCGTATGCAACTTGGTGAGCAAGATGCAGAAGCTCAGCCTACATACGCCAGCTGCATGTCTGTCATTCGGCCTGCCACACTGCAACCCAGGCCTGCGGACAAAATGGAGGAAATCCTGAGGCAGCTGGTCCTCACACAGCAGCAGACCAATAACCTGTTGCTGCAGCAAATTGCAGCCCTGCGTGAGGCACCTCCAGCGCCGACCCCAGAACGTCGCGAGGCCGAGGCAAGGTCTGCTCCACTCTGAGGAAACTGAGTCCGGAAGACTATGTGGAAGGTTTCCTCACAGTCTATGAGCGCACGGTAGAGCGGGAGAACCTGCCATTGTCCCAGTGGGCCAAAGTGGTGGCTCCTTTCCTGAGCGATGACGCGCTAAAAGCCTACTTTGACCTCAGTCGGGAGGACGCCCAGGACTTTGCCAAGCTAAAAAGTGAGATCCTTGCCCGACTGGGAGTTAATACCTATGTGAGAGCCTAATGGGAGTTTTCTTGTACTTTTGTGGAAGCCCGGACTGCCCAGTCTCAGGTTTATGACTTGATGTAGCTTGTAAAAAAAGTGGCTCCAACCTGAGATTTTGTCTCCGGCCCACATGGTGGAGAAGGTGGTGGTCGACCAGCTGGTGAGGACTCTACCAGCAGCCATACAGTGTTGGGTGGGGCAAGGGGACCCAGGCACTCTGGACCAGGTGGTGGGACTGATTGAGCGGTACACAGCCACTCAGGATTTTATATGGGACACGGCTTATTACGTCGGGCCCCACTAACCCAGGAGCCTGGGAAAAATCCACGTCCCTCTACAGGAGCTAATCAGGACCGGGCCCGTACCGAGGGGGTATCCCAAGGGGAGAAGTACAGCAGTTCCATGTCTCCTAAGTCTGCCCCAAGGTACAGTCACGCCACAGCTATCAAGTTTTGGTGGTGCCAGAGCCCTGACATGTGACTGCCAACTGCCCCCTGACAGCTGAACCCATGGACTGCGGATTTACTCACCGAGTGTCCATGTATGCCCAGCCAGTCTGCCCCGCCACCTACTGGCACTGTCAATACCGAACCCCAGCTGTGCATGGTACTCGCTAGTGGATACCAGACGGACACTCTTTGGGACTTGGGATGCTTAGAGACACTGGTACATGGGTCCCTTGTTGCTGTGGACAATCCCAATGGATGGAAGGTGGGGGTGGTATGCTTACATGGGGAACTCCGAGAGTACCCAACTGTGGAGGTTTCATTTTCCACCCTGTGTGGAGAGATAAGACGTGGTGGGAGTGGTAAAGACTGTTCCGTATGGGACTGTATTGGGAAGAGACTTACCCCTTCTCTGGTGGGAGAATAGGGTTAACCCTCCCAGGGTTTATGTTATTGCGGGCGCGGAACCTAAAGTTACCGAGTCAGGGATACCTGCTGTAGGGGGTCGCCAACCTAGGGACAGAGTGTAACCGCTATAGGTTTCCCCTAGAGGTATTGGCAGGAGAGGTCGAGGAGACCCGACTGATCCCCAAGCTGGAAGTGTCCCCTGGTAAGTTCTGGATAACTCAGCTCCAGGATCCCACTCTGACCCGGGCATTGGACAGAGTAATCAAAGTTAATGGGGTGGCTCAGCAACCGGGTGCAGAGTTGGTGTTCCCACATATGGCGATCAACCAGGATTTATTATACAGGGTTGATAAAATGCAGGATGAGGTGGTTGAACTACTGGTAGTGCCCCAATCCTACCGTCGGGCGGTGCTCGACATGGCTCACCCCCACATGCTGGGAGGGCATTTGGGGGCCATAAAGACGCAGGAGCGCATACTTGGGTTATTTTTTTGGGCCTGGGTTCTACGCTGAAGTCCAGAAGTACTGTGGTACGTGTTCAGAGTGCCAACTAACCTCACCCACCGCAAACTACCAGAGTCCATTGTAGCCTGTGCCCATTATAGAGGTACCTTTTGAGCAGATTGATGGATCTGGTAGGGCCAATAGTAAAATCTGCCTGGGGCCACCAACACATTAGTAGTCAAAGAAAAACACAAAAATTGAGCTTGGATTAATTTGATATACATGCAGAACATAAACGCATGTTCACATTGGCCATAAAGCGCACAGAACCTACAAAAAACAAAATGAGCAAAAAACCCTGCTGTAACTAAATAAGTAAAAAGCAAGTGCAAGTAACTCGGGGTTCTTAGTAATACTGTTTTTGATCAAATATTGCATAAAAGCCATCCCACCATCATTAAGGTGCCCTGATCTGGTGTCCATAGATTGGGATTTGGTCCTTTTTGTCTGCCCTTATTTACACACTAAGGTCAACTTTGACACATGATAAGGTTTTTAATATTAGACAGCATAGGACTGTCCCGATCAGGGCACCTTAACAATGGTGGGATGGCTTTTATAGTATTTTTGATCAAAAACCATATTACTAAGTACCCTGAGTTATTTACATGCACTTGCTTTTTACTTATTTACAGCAGGGTTTTTTGCTCATTTTGTTACTTGCAGGTTTTGTACATATTGGTAGTTGTAGACTACGCCACACGGTACCCAGAGGCCATTCTGCTTCGGCACACCTCGGCTAAGCTTATCGTCTGTGAGTTTGCCATGTTCTGTCGCCTTGGGCTACTGAAGGAGATCCTCACTGTTCAGGGGACTCCTTTCATGTCCAAGGTGATGAAGGAACTGTGCAGGCTCCTCAAGATAAAACAGTTGCTTACGTCGGTGTACCACCCTCAGACCGATGGACTAGTCGAGCGTTTTAACAAAACCCTCAAGTCCATGTTGAAGAATGTAGTCTCCAAAGATGGAAGGGATTGGGACATGTTGTTGCCCTACTTGATGTTCGCCATTCATGAGGTGCCATAGGCTTACACGGGATTTTCGCCCTTTGAGATACTGTATGGCAGGCATCGTAGGAGTCTGCTGGACATAGCCACAGAGACATGGGAGCAGGAACCCTTATCCACATACGAGTGTCATTGAGCACGTGGCTAATATGTAGGACCGGATTGCAGCCATCCTGCCTATTATAAAAGAGCATTTATTGGATGCTCATGCAGCACAGTGCCGCGCATATAATAAAATGGCCACGGCCCTTTCCTTTAAAGCAGGAGATCGGGGGATGGTTTTGGTGCCCACCACTGAAAGCAAGCTTATGGCCAAGTGGCAAGGGCCGTATGAAGTTCAGGGAAAAAATGGGGGAAGTAAACTACCGAGTTTACCAGCCCGGAAAAAGGAAACCCGAACCATTGTATCACGTTAATTTGTTAAAAGCGTGGAAGGACCAGGAGTGTATGCTTACGGAGGTGACTCCAGAAGGATCATCTGGGGCCCCTCCGATGTCAGTTCCGACAGAGGCGCAGGGAGAGGTAAACATGGGAGACACCCTCTCGAAACAGCGGCGTGAGGTGCTGTAATTGGTACAGAAGAATGCAGATGTATTCTCGGGATTACCCAGTCATACCTCTGTCATCCAGCATGACATTGTCACCGAGCCACACGTAAGGCTACGAATGAAACCGTACCGTGTGCCCGAGGCCTGGATAAAAGCCATCGTGAGTGAGGTAAAACAAATGCTCCAACTGGGAGTAATAGTAATAGAATCCCAGAGTGACTGGGCTAGCCCAATTGTGCTAATCCCGAAGCCAGACGGATCATTGCAATTCTGTAATGACTTCCGCAAATTAATGAGGTGTCGAAGTTCAACCTGTACCCAATGCCCCGGGTGGACGAGCAGATCGAGCGAATGGGTCAGGCCCAGTGCTTTATCATGTTCGATCTGAACAAGGGTTATTTGCTGGTGCCTCTTATGGAGTCGGCAAAGGAAAAGACCGCCTTTATAACACCAGAGGATCTTTACCACTATGTAGTCTTGCCCTTTGGACTACATGGGGATCCTGCCACATTCCAGAGGCTGATGGATATAGTGCTGTAATCCCATCGGAAGTATGCGTCAGCGTACTTGAATGACTTTATCATCTTTAGTACTGAATGGCATACCCACTTGTCCCAGGTACAAGCGGTAGTAGATTCGCTCAGAGCCACGGGCTTGATGGCGAGTCTCAAGAAATGTGAGGTAGGGCTCAAGGAAGCCCGGTACTGGGGTTATCAAACCCCAAATAAATAAAATCGAGGCCATTCAGAACTGGCTCTGACCTTTGACCACTAAACAGGTGAGAGTGTTTCTCAGTATCATTGGGTATTACCATAGGTTTATACCTAATTTTTTGGGGAGAACCACACCGTTTACCGATCTCCTCAAGGGAAAGAAGTCAGTCATGGTACGCTTCCTCCGCCTGGGATCCAAGGAACCAATCTATGAAGGTGGCGCTGTGCAGATAGCCCTTCCTCATTAGCCTCAACATTCAGAAATGCTTCATTGTGCAGACAGTTGCCTCTTACGTGGGCCTGGGAGCAGTCCTGTCCCAGGAGTTGGACTGAGAGGAGCATCCGGTCACTTACCTAAGTAGGAAATTCGCCCCGGCCGAGAAAAATTATAGCGTAGTGGAGAAGGAGTGCCTGGCCAATAAGTTGGCCTTGGAGTCCCTACTCTATCATTTGCTCGGTCGACCATTTCACTTGGTGACAGATCATTCACCCTTGGCCTGGATGAGGAATCCACATCTATCATTCATCACTACAGCCACTTCGGCGTGCTCCTATCTACAGTCCTCTGATGAGCCCCTATGGGAGAGGGCGAAACGCGTAGGGACGGGACTAGAACACTGGGACAAATGACTATATATGATCCAGATAAGTGACCTATTATGGTTTTCTTTGCAAGATATTTTACTTCATTATGAACCATGACTTGAATACTATGGCACCAGACTGTGCTGTTGTTGGTATGTGGACACTGAGTCCAATATGGCTGTGACCTTTGACCTATTTTGGCTTATTTAGCAAGCTTTTTCCGCAACAGTGAGGCATTAATTTGTCCCTATTTTTAGGGCATTTTGATGAGACTATGAAACCAACGTTTTGTTGATATTGATTTTGATTCACCCAGTATGCATGTCTGTGATATCAATGGTGACCTCAATATCTAATGGGACCCATATTGGGTTATCAGGTGCTAATGCAGTAAGTCTCTATCTAACTTATCATTTATATTGGCCTGAGTATCGAGGGTGACTTAATGTAATCATGAAATAGTAAAAAAAACATTTTAAGGCCGCAGTTCGATATTTATCGAATTTTTTGCAATTTTTTGAGTTAGTTAGAGCCTTGTGTGAATGGTGTTGGGTTTGGGCGTGGGTAGCTGTTAGGGACACTTGAGGGTCAGGAGGGACAGCCGACGAGGAGTGGGGGTGCCATATCGATTCTAGGGTGCCAAACTCCACTGTCAGGAAGGGCTACTCTACTAGGAGCCCTTCAGGGTCACTCCTGGAATTTATACCCTTATTTTCACATTTTTGACCTGATTTGTACAGCTTTACCCAGCCCTGGTGTTGGTAATATACATTTTTAAATTAAAATTTATTATTAGTATTTTAGTGCATAACTAATAAAAATAATTTTTAAGGGTTTTTCTTATTGTTGTGGTTTACCTGGATGAGGAATGCCAAGGAGAGAAATGTGCTGATCACCCAATGGTTCCTGTCTTTGCAAAACATCAATTTTACCGTGGAACATTGAGCTGGGAAGTCACAGGGAAATGCGGATGCCCTGTCATGGGCCCCCCGTATGGTGACAAATGTTCAACCCCACAAGTTTGAACAGAGAGGGGGATATGTGAGGCAGCGACTGGTGTTATTTGCAGGGATCACTGTGTCCCCCCCAGGATGCGCTCAGAAGCATATTAGACCCGCTGGAGTGCCTTGTGGGCACAGCAGGACGCCTGTGAGTCACAAGGCAAAGTGAGGCTGTGTGCCCATGTTGCGTTTTTTCAGCGTTTCCGCAGCGGAAAACGCTTAAACGCTCACAAAACGCATCCCATTAATTTTAATTGCAATTGGTGTGCCCATACTGCGTATTTTTTCGCAGCAGAATCACATTGCGAAAAAAATACGCAGCATGTTCATTAATTTTGCGGAGTCGCTGTGCTTCCACCGCCATAGACTTGTATAGGAAAACGCTTGGAAAAAATGCAATAAAAATGCATCAAAATCTGCAAAACTGAAAACCAATTATGGGCTTTTATTTTTCAAATGTACAGCAGGAAGGTAGTGGTGCTAGTCCGTTTCCTCCAGGCTGGGTCTTATAAGTGGCCCATGGACACAGATTCCAGTTTAGAGAAACCCTACAGGAAGGGTTTGGGTGTCAGTTTGGAGTGTGCAACTTGCGGAGCAAGATGGCTCTGCAGAAGCTCAGCCTGTGTTAACAGAGTCAGCAGAGCGAACTTCTGGAACTCCGCAGTGTGATACGGTGGTGCTGTTGCCCTCGGCAACCAGACTCCCAGTGACTGCTTTGTTTCCCTGCTGCGATCCGGAGGATTCCGTATGCTGTACACTGTGTGAGTGTGGACATTAAAAACACGTTTGCTGTGAACTTTTTCTCTGGTCACTGACTGTCACACTGAACCAGCCCTGCTGCACTGCAATATATACAAACAAACAAACAAGGAAAAAACCATAATCGCTCCTACTCACCTTTTCCCCGCTCCTCTGCAGCGCGTAGTCTGTGTTAAATATTTAAATAAAATAGCGCCGGCCTCGCCGGAGCTCGCGGTAAGTCCTCACATATTCGGTCAGCACCTACATATACCGAAATCTCCGGCGCTACACTCCTCCTCCATCCTCATCGTCCTTCCTGTCACCTCTATTAACCCTGGATGCGTCCTCTGATATTGACCACACTGCGCAGGAGCAGTCAACACCGACTTCGGACAGAAGGACACAACCAAAGCTACATTATAGATACAGTCATGGCTGAAATTTAATTTTGGCAAAGCACTAACAATTTTGGCTGGACCATCTTTTGGAGGCGTTTATTCTCTGTATTTTTTTTTTATTCCAATACACACAAAGTAAACAATTTTCAATGGTGCCAACAATTTTGTCCATGACTGTATATAAAGAAATGTGAGACAATATAGAGATTAACCCCTTTACCCCCAAAGGGTGGTTTGCACGTTAATGACCGGGACAATTTTTACAATTCTGACCACTGTCCATTTATGAGGTTATAACTCTGGAACGCTGTAACGGATCCCAGTGATTCTGACATTGTTTTCTCGTGACATATTGTACTTCATGATAGTATAACTCACAAAAGGTTGCCCTTAATAGAATACCCCTGAAACAGGGAAATAAGTACCACTAGATACCAAATACATAAATCATTTTTTTGTTTTTGGTGATTACACTATATAGTAAATCCCAAAACAAGTGGTGCTTATTAAATAAAATATCATTTATTAAACATAAATTAAAACATAAATCAACATACAATACAAAAAAGTGCAAAATCCAATAAAAGAGGGACAATACAACCATAGGAAAACCACCAGATTTCTGTAACTAATTACTAATTTCTGAAGAAGCGGTCAGTGAAACGCGCGTCGGGGCAGAGGGACGCCGTGGAAAACCACACCATACACTTCTGGTAATGTGTTATTGTCGTATCTTACAGAGCTTTTACTCTCACATTTACTACTTTAGTCATAAGGGTTTCTTGCACATTTTACCATATGCCGTAACTGCCACAGTATATGACAGTCTAAGCTTTAGACATCAATTAATTATATGGCTAGTATGGGCTATGGTATTTACCCTACTGGATCCAATTTGAGGTCTTTTTGTGTGGTATCTAGCTCTTTTCATATTTTGTATTCAGTCACACCATAGTGTTACAGAAATCTGGTGGTTTTCCTATGGTTGTATTGTCCCTCTTTTATTGGATTTTGCACTTTTTTGTTATTGTATGTTGATTTATGTTTTAATTTATGTTTAATAAATGATATTTTATTTAATAAGCACCACTTGTTTTGGGATTTACTATATAGTGTAATCACCAAAAAAATGTGATTTATTTACTTCATGATAGTAGTAAAATTTCAATATGACTTGCGTTTATTTATGAAAAAAACGGAAAATTACGAAATTTTCTCTATATTTCCGACTTTGAATTTTTATGCCCTTAAATCACAGAGATATGTCACACAAAATACATAATAAGTAACATTTCCCACATGTCTACTTTACATCAGCACAATTTTGGAACCAACTTTTTTTTTTATTTCTTGTTAGGGATTTATAAGGGTTAAAAGTTGACCAGCGATTTCTCATTTTTGCAACACACTTTTTTTTTTTTTTTTAGGGACCACATCACATTTGAAGTCACTTTGAGGGGTCTATATGATAGAAAATACCCAAGTGTGACACCATTCTAAAAACTGCACCCCTCAAGGTGCTCAAAACCACAAGAATGATCTTTTTGCCCCCAAGTTTTTATTTTCGCAAGGGTAACAGAAGAAAGTGGACCCCAAAAGTTGTTGTGCAATTTGTCCTGAGTACGCTGATACCCCAGATGTGGGGGTAGAGGTGCATGGCAGAGCTCAGAAGGGAAGGAGCGCCATTTTGGAATGCAGACTTTGATGGAATCGTCTGCGGGCGTCAATTCTAACCCCAACACACCCCTAATCCTAATCACAACCATAACCCAAACCACATCCCTAACCCTGACACATCCCTAACCCTAATGGGAAAATGGAAATAAATACATCTTTTTTATTTTTCCCTAGCTAAGGGAGTGATAAAGGAGGGTTTGATTTACTATTTCTAGCGGATTTTTATGTTTGGCAGCTGTCACACACTAAAAGACGCTTTTTATTGCAAAAAATAGTTTTTGCGTCACCACATTTTGAGAGCGATAATTTTTCCATATTTTGGTCCACAGAGTCATGTGAGGTCTTGTTTTTTGCAGGACGAGTTGATGTTTTTATTGGTACCATTTTTGGGCACGTGACATTTTTTGATCGCTATTTATTCTGAAATTTGTTAGGCAGAATGAACAAAAAACAGCAATTCATGTATTTTTTAGGGGTGGCGTTTATACCGTTCCGCATTTGGTAAAATTGATGAAGCAGTTTTATTCTTAGGGTCAGTACGATTACAGCGATACCTCATTTATATATATTTTTTTATGTTTTGGCGCTTTTATACAATAAAAACTATTTTCTATAAAAAATAATTATTTTTGTATCGCTTTATTCTGAGGGCTATAACTTTTTTTTTTTCACTGACGCTGAATGGCAGCTTGTTTTTTGCGGGACAAGATGACGTTTTCAGCGGTACCATGTTTATATCCGTCTGTTTGATCACATGTTATTCCACTTTTTGTTCGGTGGTATGATGATAAAGCATTGTTTTTTTGCCTCATTTTTTATTTTTTTTACGGTGTTCACTGAAGGGGGTTAACTAGTGGGGCATTTTTATAGGTCGGGCCGTTACGGACACAGCAATACTAAATATGTGTACTTTTATTGTTTATTTTTTAAATTTACATAAAGAAATGTATTTATTGGAACAATATTTATTCTTTATTTAGGTTTTTGTTTTTTTTTTACATTGACCCAGGGTGGGACATCACTATATAGTGTCAGATCGCTGATCTGACACTTTGCAGAGCACTGTGTCAGATCAGCGACCTGACAGGCAGTGCAGGAGGCTTGCCTGATCTCAGCAGGCGCTCGCAAGCCACCTCCTTGGGAGAAAGGACCCGGAAGGACCTCCGCGGCCATCTTGGATCCAGGGCCTGCAGGGAGGAGAACGGAGGAGACCCTTGGAATAACACGATCACATCTCGCTGTTCTGAGGGTCTCAGGGAAGCATGCATGGAGCCCCCTCCCTGCGCGAAGCTTCCCTATGCCACCGGAACACTGCGATTATGTTTGGTTGCAGTGTTCCGGCAATTAATGTGTCGGGAGCGGTCCATGACCTCTCCTGGCACATAGAGCCGGATGTCAGCTGTGATAATCAGCTCACACTCGGCCGCGCTCCCCCCCATGAGCGCAGTTGATTGTGTATGATGTACTATCCCGTCGATGGTCATACGGGCCCGGGTCACCTCGATGGGATAGTACGTCAGATGTCAGAAAGGGGTTAAAAATACACTTTATTAGATTGCAATTGAAAACAGATAAAAATACAAAAAGCCATTTAAGAGGGATAAAT
Source organism: Ranitomeya variabilis (assembly GCF_051348905.1). NCBI lineage: Eukaryota > Metazoa > Chordata > Amphibia > Anura > Dendrobatidae > Ranitomeya > Ranitomeya variabilis. The sequence continues at coordinate 739,801,138 of NC_135235.1, read as the reverse complement.
GTAATCACAAAAGACAATGGAATGGGACATCTGGATGAGCAGTGGATAAGTCCTAAGCATCCAGCCTTATGGATCTTTCACGCGTCTTGATATTTCCAGTACTGGAAAAACCAGAACCGGAGATATCCGTGTCCATTTGTACGTGTATTTCATACATGTGGCAACCATGTGCCGCATCAGTATCCTAAGTACCGGTGCCTGCTTAAAAATTTAAAATAAAAAATCACATTATACTAACCTGAAGAGCTCATGCTCCTCTGCGAGGAAAACTAACAAGTACAATGTGATTAAAAGTTGGACTGCACTCTGACCAGTGTAAATCTATGAGCATGCTGTGGTTGTCCTCGTATCTCGGACGAGACTCGCCAATGCAAGTCAATTGGTGTGACAATTTATTGACCAGCAGAGGGGAAGCCGACGGCTGGGGGCTGATGTTTATAGCCTGCGAAGGTGGTAATACACATGGAGCTTCCCAGGATATTAATATCAGCTCACAGCTGTATACTTAGTCTTTCCTGGTTATTAAAATAGGGGCCACCTCAAAAAATAAAATGACGTAAGATGCCCTTTACTTAATAGCCAGCAAAGGTTAGGCAGAGAAATGAGGGCAGATTTTAATAGCCTATGAAGGGACCATAGACATTGACTCCATTCCAAACTAAAAACATCAGCTCTCAGCCGCCCAAGAAATAGCGCATATATAAGATGCACCAATCCGTGCACTTAGCCTCGCTCTTCCCACTTGCCTAGGTGCTGTGGCAAGTGGGGTGATAGTTGGGGGGATTGATGTCACCTTTGCATTGTCAGGTGACATCAAGCCCAGAGATTAGTAATGGAAAGGCGTCTTTAAGACATCCACATTACAAACCCCATAGTAAAATTGTATAAAAAAAAAAAAAACACACACACCCAGAATAGTCTTTAATTGAAAGAATGACAGACTCCTTTAATGAATCTAAATTAAACAATACTCACAACATCTCCCAGTCCACTGTGAAGCCAATGTCTCCTGTAACAGAATTAAAATAATAAACCACAATACTCCTCAATAGTCCATTTGTCCCACGGCGGGTCAAATACAAAGGTGCCATCAACCCCCCCCAACCATCAACCCACTTGCCACCGCACCAGGGCAAGTGAGAAAAGCGAGGTTAAGTGCCAGATTTGGTGCATCCTGTGGATTTGCCTTTTCTGGGGTGTCTGAGAGCTGATGTTTTTAGTCTAGGATGGGGCCAATATACATGGGAAAGTACCCCATTATAATAACCAGTAAAGGCTATGTTTACAACTGAAAGCTGATATTAATAGCCTGGGAAGCGCCATTGGTATTAAATTAAGCCCATGCCATTTTTTTTTTTTTTCCCCCCCAGAAAAATTATCATTTAACCCCTTCATGACCCAGCCTATTTTGACCTTATTGACCTGGCCATTTTTTGCAATTCTGACCAGTGTCCCTTTATGAGGTAATAACTCAGCAACGCTTCAACGGATCCTAGCGATTCTGAGATTGTTTTTTTCGTTACATATATGGGGTTCATGTTAGTGGTAAATTTAGGTTGATAATTTCTGCATTTATTTGTGGAAAAAAAATGGAAATTTGGCGAAAATTTTGCAATTTTCACATTTTGAATTTTTATTCTGTTAAACCAGAGAGTTATGTGACACAAAATAGTTAATAAATAACATTTCCCACATGTCTACTTTACATCAGCACAATTTTGGAAACAAAATTTTTTTTGCTAGGATGTTATAAGGGTTAAAATTTGACCAGTGATTTCTCATTTTTACAACAAAATTTACAAAACCTTTTTTTTTTAGGGACCACCTCCCATTTGAAGTCAGTTTCAGGGTTCTATATGGTTGAAAATACCCAAAAGTGACACCATTCTAAAAACTGCACCCCTCAAGGTGCTCAAAACCATATTCAAGAAGTTTATTAACCCTTCAGGTGTTTCACAGCAGCAGAAGCAACATGGAAGGAAAAAATAAACATTTAACTTTAGTCACAAAAATGATCTTTTAGCAACAATTTTGTTATTTTCCCCAGGGTAAAAGGAGAAACTGGACCACGAAAGTTTTTGTCCTGAGTACGCTGATACCTCATATGTGGGGGTAAACCATTGATTGGGCGCACGGCAGGGCTCGGAAGGGAAGGAGCGCCATTTGACTTTTTGAATGAAAAATTGGCTCCAATCTTTAGCAGACACCATGTCGCGTTTGGAGAGCCCCCGTGTGCCTAAACATTGGAGCTCCCCCACAAGTGACCCCATTTTGGAAAATAGACGCCCCAAGGAACTTATCTAGATGCATAGTGAGCACTTTAAACCCCCAAGTGCTTCACAAATTGATCCGTAAAAATGAAAAAAGTACTTTTTTTTCACAAAAATATTATTTTAGCCTCAATTTTTTGATTTTCACATGGGCAACAGGATAAAATAGATCCTAAAATTTGTTGGGCAATTTCTCCTGAGTACACCGATACCTCACATGTGGGGGTAAACCACTGTTTGTGCACATGGTAAGGCTCGAAAGGGAAGGAGCGCCATTTGACTTTTTGAATGGAAAATTATCTCCATCGTTAGCGGACACCATGTCGCGTTTGGAGAGCCCCTGTGTGCCTAAACATTGGAGCTCCCCCACAACTGACCCCATTTTGGAAACTAGACCCCCCAAGGAACTTATTTAGATGCATAGTGAGCACTTTAAACCCCCAGGTGCATCACAGAAGTTTATAACGCAGAGCCGTGAAAATAAAAAATAATTCCTTCCTCAAAAATGATTTTTTAGCCCGGAATTTTTTATTTTCCCAAGGGTAACAGGAGAAATTTGACCCCAAAAGTTGTTGTCCAGTTTGTCCTGGTACCCCATATGTGGGGGTAAACCACTGTTTGGGCACATGTCCGGGCTCGGAAGGGAGAGAGCACCATTTGACTTTTTCAACGCAAGATTGGCTGGAATCAATCGTGGCGCCATGTCGCGTTTGGAGACCCCCTGATGTGACTAAACAGTGGAAACCCCTCAATTCTAACTCCAACACTAACCCCAACACACCCCTAATCCCAACCCTAACCACAACCCTAACCCCAACACACCCCTAACCCTAGTCTTAACCCTAATTCCAACCCTAACCCTAAGGCTATGTGCCCACGTTGCGGATTTGTGTGCGGATTTTTCGGCACCGTTTTTGAAAAATCTGCAGGTAAAACGCACTGCGCTTTACCTATGGATTTACTGTGGATTTCCAGTGTTTTTTGTGTGGATTTCACCTGCGGATTCCTATTATGGAGCAGGTGTAAAACGCTGCGGAATCCGCACAAAGAATTGGCATGCTGCGGAAAATACAACGCAGCGTTTCCACGCTGTATTTTCCGCACCATGGGCACAGTGGATTTGGTTTTCCATAGGTTTACGTGGTACTGTAAACGTGATGGAAAACTGCTACCAATCCGCAGCAACCAATCCGCTGCGGATCCGCAGCCAAATCCGCACCGTGTGCACATAGCCTAATTCTAACCCTAATTCTAACCCTAACCCTATCCCTAAGTGCAACCCTATCCCTAAGTGCAACCCTATCCCTAAGTGCAACCCTAACCCTAATGGAAAAACAAAAATAAATATATTTTCTGTACTTTATTATTGTCCCTACCTATGGGGGTGATAAAGGGGGGGGGGGGGTTTATTTACAATTTTTTTTATTTTGATCGCTGTGATAGAATTTATCACAGCAATCAAAATGTACAGGGAACGAATCTGCCGGCCGGCAGATTCGGCGGGCGCACTGCGCATGCGCCCGCCATTTTCCAAGATGGCGGCGCCCATGCGAGAAGACAGAGGACACCGGGAGGGACACCAGGACTAGGTAAGTATGGGGGGGTGCGATCGGACAGCGGGCGGAGGGAAGGACTGGGGAGGGTCGGAGGGGAGAGGAAGGCACTTAGCACAGGATGGAGGGGTAGGGAACACTGAAATCAGCTGCAGATCGCCGCTGTCAGTCGGTGGGGGGGCCAGACCGGGGTCTCCAGCCATGGCCAATGGTATTGCAGCATCGGCCATGGCTGGATTGTAATATTTCACCAATTTTCATAGGTGAAATATTACAGATTGCTCTGATTGGCTGTTTCACTTTCAACAGCCAATCAGAGCGATCGTAGCCACGGGGGGGGGGGGGTGAAGCCACCCCCCTGGGCTGTAGCACCACTCCCCCTGTCCCTGCATGTCAGGTGAAATTGGAGTTAACCCTTTCACCCGGCCTGCAGGGACGTGATCCGACCATGACGCATATGCTGCGTCACAGGTCGGATTGGCACTGGTTTTCATGATGCATACGCTGCGTCAAAGGTCGGGAAGGGGTTAATTAAATACATGTACAGTAAGCTGCACACACACCGTACGAATTGTGTGTGTGACTGATATCATTTATATCTACAGACAGTGTACACACAGAATAATGTATCTATTCTATCTGCTCTGTCGCATCATGCTGTGATTTTATTGTACGCGGGAGATGAATTCTGGCTTTTCATCAATATATATTGTAGGTGTTATATATACATACACACACAGATGTGCTCAAAATTCTACATACCCCAGCAGAATTTTTGCTTTCATGTCCTTTTTTCAGAGAATATGAATTATAACACCATAACTTTTTCTCTACTCCTGGTTAGTGGTTGGGTGAAGCCATTTATTGTTAAACTACTGTGGTTTCTCTTTTTAAATCATAATGACAACCCAAAACATCCAAATTACCTGATTATAAGTTCACATACCGTGGTGATTTTAGCCTGATAACCTGCACAAAACTTGACACAAATTGGTTTGACTGGCTACTAAAGGTAACATTCTCACCTGTGACCTGTTTGCTTGTAATCAGTCTGTGTGCATAAAAGCTGAGATGAGTTTCTGGAAACCAGACTCTTCAGCCTGGAAGCTGCTCATGGGATCTTCCAACATGACAACGATCCAACACACAAGGCAAGGTTGATCTGTCATTGGCAACAGCAGAGCAAAGTGAAGGTTCTGGAGTGGCCATCTCAGTCTCCTGACCTCAATATCATTGAGCTACTCTGGAGAGACCTCAAGTGCGCAATTCATGCTAGACAGCATAGGAATTTACATGAACTGGAGGCTTTTTGCCGAGAAGAGTGGGCAGCTTTACCATCTGAGAAAATAAAGAACCTAATCCACAACTACCACAAAAGACTTCAAGCCATCATTGATGTTAGAGGGAGCAATACACGGTATTAAGTGGGGTATTGAACTTTTGATCAGGGTCATTTGGATGTTTTGGGTTGTCATTATGATTTAAAAAGTAAAAACACAGAAGTTTGACATTAAATGGCTTCACCCAACCACTAACCATGAGTGGAGAAAAAGTTTTGGTGGTATCATTCATAGTCTCTAACAAAAAAAAGCCAAACTTTTGAGCACAACTCTGTGTGTGTGTGTGTGTGTGTACACACACACACACACACACACACACACACACACACACACACACACACACACACACACACACACACACACACACACACACATATATATATATAAAAAATTTCCTTTGGAAGAATGTGTGTAAATTCTCTGTTAAAGTTCATGTTACAATCGTATTGCAATCGATTAGCAATCACATGGCATTCAGATGTCAATTGGATGTTGGGTGTGAAAAATTGGATTGTACTCACATGAAACTCACATTGCACTTGCATGACCCTAGTCCTACTTTTCTGGACTGAATTTGGAACTTTTCACAGTAATGGGTACAAGCCCTTAACACCTAATACACTGAAGCCATTGTCCCCTGTAAACATACCAAAATAAATGACAACAGTATCTCTCACCTGTCCAAAGTTGAAAGAATCGAGTTCCCAACGCTGTAATCCATCTGTGCGACATTTGCTCATAATAATATAATATTTATTTATATAGCGCCAACATGTTCCACAGCGCTTTACAATTCAACAGTTCATATACAACAATCATAACAAAGTTAATGATACAATCATTAATGCAAAGATTGACGACCCTGCCAGTAACAGCTTACAATCTATAATGTGGTGGGAGTGGGGCTTATTTACAATGATGGTCCAGCCATCTTGAGGAATTGTGGGTAGATAAAGGTTGGATGAGTTAGTCACCAGCCAATATTTGTAGTGCTTTTGGGTGTGACGAAGTTTGATAGAGGGTTATGAGGCAACCGCTCCCACTGAAGAGCTGGGGAAAACGACTCCTTGCAGCGTGAACGGGCCCATGAACTGTTGACCTCAGTGAGATCATCGCCGTTCACCGTGAGAAGTCGGGGTGCAACGAGTCATACTCCCCAGCTTTTCAATGTGAGTGGTCATTTCAGGTCACCGCTTATGCTGATGAGCAAATGTTGCACAGATGAATTACGGCGTGGGACACTTTGGATTCTTTCAACTTTGAACATATGGGGGATATTGTTGTTTTGTCATTTGTATTTCTTTACAGGGGACAATGGCTTCACTGGATTAGGTGTTAAGGTGAGTATAATGTGACTTTTTTATGTTATACTTAATTTTACTCTATATAGACAGCGGGGGCTGAATAGAACTCTCAATATTGTCCCCTGCTCATGCTGATCACTGGCAGAAAATTGTACAATGATGTGAGGTGTCTTCAACACCCGGCGCTGGGGATCAGTGCAAACAGAACTGCTGATTCCCAGGTGCCGCTACCTGTCACACTGATGACCCATGGATGTCATCCATGGGTCATCAGTATGCACGTCTGCGGGAAGTTTTGCAGCCGGTGCTGCTGCTAAAAAAAACAGTCATGTCCGCATGTCTTGCCCACAGACACACGGTCTGTGGAAACACACTGACGTGTACAGATTCATTCACTTGAATGGGTCAACTTGTTTAGGTTTCTCCGGTACATATGAAAACTGTCACCACATACCGGAGACACGGACGTGTGAAGAAGGCCTTAAGGGGGAACTCCCGTTTCCAAGATCTTATCCCAAAATATAGTAGGTGTAATAATAATAATAGCAAATAGCTCCAATTAGAAATATGGTATAGTTTTCCTGATTCTCTGCCACTTACTCCATGTCCAGGGCATTACAGAGCTTGGGTATCCATGGTTATGACCACTAGCAACTACCATTCACTATATGAGTGGTAGTAACCATGGATACCTAAGCTAATGCAATGCCCTGCACATGGGGTGAGCAACATAGCGAGTCAGAAGAACTATACTACATATTTCCTAATATTATCACATCTACTACATATTGGGATAGTTGATCAGAGATGGGAATACCCCTTTAAGAATCTTATATGTTTTTATGGTGTTTATTTTTATCTGTTGCTATAGATTGGAATGTAATAAAGCTTATTTTTAATCTTCCCTTTATTGCTTCAAACTTTTCGGCTTTTGTATATTATGTTTGTCGATTGTACTTGTAGAGGTTCTGTATCATGGGATTTGTGAACAGGTGCCTCACCACTGTCTTAGGTCATAGTATTGTTATACTTTGAGTTGTATAGAATTATGTATATAGAAATGATATAAAATATAAGGCATTGATATTGAAAAATAATAAAATCAGTTTTATTCTTGGCAGATGACTGTGGTGTCAAACCAGATACCTATGAAAAGCATGCCATTATTCCAGCTGTACCTCAAGCCCTTCAGAGCATAAATCAGTCAGCGGAGCCTTTTCAATCAGCCACCTATTTGGATTCCTCACAGACTGTTAAGCAAAATGAAAGTGGAAAAAGTGATATTGAACATGAAAAAATTCCCAAAGAGAAGAAACCATTTTCCTGTTCAGAATGTGGGAAATGTTTTAAATATAAATCTAAATTGCTTGCACATGAGAGAATTCACACAGGAGAAAAGCTATTTTCATGTCCAGAATGTGGAAACTGTTTCAACCACAAATCATATGTCCTTATGCATCAGCGAATTCACACAGGAGAAAAGCCATTTTCATGTTCAGAATGTGGGAAATGTTTTAACCAGAAGTCAAATTTGCTTACACATTACAAAAGTCACACAGGGGAGAAGCCGTATTCATGTTCAGAATGTGGGAAATGTTTTATCCACAGACCAGATCTTCTTAAACATCAAAGAATTCACACAGGAGAGAAGCCATATCCATGTCCAGAATGTGGGAAATGTTTTATCCGGAGATCAGATCTTCTTAAACATCAAAGAATCCACACAGGGGAGAAACCATATTCATGTCCAGAATGTGGGAAATGTTTTATCCAGAAACCAGATCTTCTAAAACATCAAAGAATTCATACAGGAGAGAAGCCATATTCATGTCCAGAATGTGGGAAATGTTTTATTCAGGGACAAGATCTTATTAAACACCAGAGAATTCACACAGGAGAGAAGCCATATTCATGTCCAGAATGTGGGAAATGTTATAGTACGAGTACAAAACTTGTTGCTCATCAGAAGACTCATACAGAGTAGAACCCATTTGTTATGTTTAGAATGTGGGAAATGTTATTCCTGGGAATCATATCTTCCTCATCTAAAAACTTATGTAGAGTGTGAAGGAAATAATAAGGGAAATCAATAAGGCAGTAGAGTTTCATTTAGTAGACATAAGGGTGAAACTGGATATACCAGTATTGTAAGCACAAAGGGGCTTTTGCTGGAGGTAGATGTTAATCCTGGCACCTTAGCTCCTGGATTCTCAGTTTAGGCTAAGGGTACCATCACACAGTGCCATTTTCATCGCTACGATGGCACGATCCGTGACGTCGCAGCGTCGTATGATTATCGCTCCAGCGTCGTAGACTGCGGTCACACTTTGCAATCACGGCACTGGAGCGATGCCGAAGTCCCCGGGTAACCAGGGTAAACATTGGGTTACTAAGCGCAGGGCCGCGCTTAGTAACCCGATGTTTACCCTGGTTACCAGCGTAAACGTAAAAAAAACAAACAGTACATACTTACATTCCGGTGTCTGTCCTCCGGCGTCTCAGCTTCTCTGCACTGTGTAAGCACCATAGCCGGAAAGCAGAGCGGTGACGTCACCGCTGTGCTCGCTTTCCAGCCGGCAGGCCACACACACACAACAATCCAGCGATGTCAGCGGGTGATCAAGCGACGAAAGAAAGTTCCAAACGATCTGCTACGACGTACGATTCACAGCGTGATGTCTGATCGCAGTAGCGTGTCAGACACAACGATATCGTAACGATATCGCTAGAACGTCACGAATTGTGCCGTCGTAGTGATGAAAATGGCACTGTGTGACAGTACCCTAAGGTCAGATTAGCATTCAGGGGCTTTGCCAAGGGCTGCATACGTCCTCCGCTAAGCGCTGCCTACTTCTGCATGCGTCCTGCATATCTATCTTTAACATTGGGTACGCAGGACATGCGCATGTGTTTTTTTGCGTTCCCGTGCGGTTAGTGGGCACGTCAAAACGACGCATCTACATACATCTGCATACATCCGCATGTTTTGCGTACCCAATCTTAAAGATAGGTACGCTGGTCGCATGCAGAAGTATGCGGAAGTATGCAGGGCTTTGCGCAGGACGTACGCAGCCCTCCGCAAAGACCCCGGTTGCTAAAGTGAACCCGGCCCTACGCGGTGTTAGCAAATAGTCTGTACTAGCAGGAATACTTCCTATTATCTGTATAGGAAGAAATGGGTATTTAAAAGGGCACAACTTGGCTCATCATCCATTCATAGACAGCATTGTTTAACACCTTCCCGATTTGCGCTGTATATATATGTTGCAGGAGTGGTGTTCCCGCAAACCACCGTATACATATGGTGCTGTGATCAGCTAGGTCAGCGATCTGTCATTATACAGTTGATGCCCCATCCTGGGGCAATGTAAAAGAGTAAATAAAAAAGTAAATAAATTGAAAAAATATTTTTGAAAAAAATCCCAAAATAAAGATCAAAAAAAGAAAAATTATAAATCCAATAAATAAATTTATTTATGTAAAAAAAAATAAAATAGAAAAAGTACACATATTTGGTATCACCCCTTGTGGAACGACCTGCCCTATAAAACTGTCCCACTAGCTAATCCCAACAGTGAAGATCGTAAAAACAAACAAAAAAAAAACAAGGCAAAAAACTGCTTTATCATGATATTGCTGAACAAAAAGTGGATAAAAACACAATAAAAAAAACAAACTACATAAAAATTGTACAGCTGAAAACTTCTTGTCTTGCAAAAAAACAAGCTGCCATACGTGTTTGTCAGCAGAAAAATAAAAAAGTTATAGCTCTCATAATAAAGCGATTCTTTTTTGTGTAAAATAGTCTTTATTGTGTAAAAACACTAAAACATAAAAAAATAAATGAGGTCTTGCTGTAATCGTACTGACCCAAAGAATGAAACTGTCTTATCAATTTTGCTACACGAGGAACGGCATAAAAAATAAAATGTGTGAATTACTTTTTTTTGTTCATTCTGTCTTCCAAAAATCGGAATAAAATGCGATAAAGTCATGTGTCTGAATATTATACCAGTAAACGTCAACCCGTCCTGCAAAAAACAAGTCCTCGCATGACTCTGTCAGCAAAACTATGGAAAAATTATAGCGCTCAAAATATGGCGATGCAGTTTTTGCAATAAAAATAGTCTCTCAATGTGTGACAGCAGACAAACATAAAAAAAAAAAGATAAATCTGGTGTGACGACAGAGCAATTTGTCTTAATTATCCACACATCTATTTTCTGTAAGCCAGGAGGAATAGACTATTATCTATATGTTGAGATTTGTATTTATGCGTTGTTTGTTCAGTTGGTCAAGATAAAACCATACACTGTTGTCATTGTAGTATTAAACGTTGATTTTTGATCATTTTGAATAGCTAATGTTTACCTCTTATATTAGCTCCTACAACTTGGGGTACTGTCACACATTGGCACTTTGATCGCTACGACGGTACGATCCGTGACGTTCCAGCGATATCCATACGATATCGCTGTGTCTGACACGCAGCAGCGATCAGGGATCCTGCTGAGAATCGTACGTCGTAGCAGATCGTTTGGAACTTTCTTTCGTCGCTGGATCTCCCGCTGTCATCGCTGGATCGTTGTGTGTGACACCGATCCAACGATGCGTTCGATTGTAACCAGGGTAAACATCGGGTTACTAAGCGCAGGGTCGCGCTTAGTAACCCGATGTTTACCGTGGTTACCAGCGTAAAAGTAAAAAAAAACAAACAGTACATACTCACATTCCGGTGTCTGTCCCCCGGCGTTCTGCTTCTCTGCACTGTGAGCGCCAGCCGGCCGGAAAGCGAGCACAGCGGTGACGTCACCGCTGTGCTTTCCGGCTGGCACAGACACAGTGGAGAGAAGCAGAACGCCGGGGGACAGACACCGGAATGTAAGTATGTACTGTTTGTTTGTTTTTACTTTTACGCTGGTAACCACGGTAAACATCGGGTTACTAAGCGCGGCCCTGCACTTAGTAACCCGATGTTTACCCTGGTTACCCGGGGACTTCGGCATCGTTGGTTGCTGGAGAGCTGTCTGTGTGACAGCTCCCCAGCGACCACACAATCACCAACGATCACGGCCAGGTCGTATCGCTGGTCGTGATCGTTGGTAAATTGTTTAGTGTGACAGTACCCTTATTGTCTGTTATCTTTAGAAAACAGTGATGTAGGGTAATTGAACAATGGATTTTTACTTAATATGTTGAATGACCATTGTGTGGGTTCTGTGGCTTGTTGACTTGCAAAACAGGGGATTAACTATGCAAATTGATTAAATAGTCAAACAATGTGAGTTAAGGTACCTTCACATTTAGCGACGCTGCAGCGATCTAGACGACAATCTAGATCGCTGCAGCGTCGCTGTGTGGTCGCTGGAGAGCTGTCACACAGACAGCTCTCCAGCGACCAACGATGCCGAAGTCCCCGGGTAACCAGGGTAAACATCGGGTTACTAAGCGCAGGGCCGCGCTTACTAACCCGATGTTTACCCTGGTTACCAGTGCTAATGTAAAAAAAACCAAACACTACATACTTACATTCCGGTGTCTATCCCCCGGCGCTGTGCTTTCTGTGCTTTTCTGGTTACCAGTGAAGATATCGCTGAATCGGCGTCACACACGCCGATTCAGCGATGTCTGCGGGAGTCCAGCGACGAAATAAAGTTCTGGACTTTCTGCTCCGACCAACGATGGCACAGCAGGATCCAGATCGCTGCTGCGTGTCAAACTCAACGATATCGCTATCCAGGACGCTGCAACGTCACAGATCGCTAGCGATATCGTTCAGTGTGAAGGTACCTTTAACCTCATCACATCTTCCTCTTGAACTCTGGATACTGGCTTGAAGGACAACAATTGTGAGCTATATAAGTGGAATATGCCTCTAACAATATACAGTGGGGCAAAAAAGTATTTAGTCAGTCAGCAATAGTGCAAGTTCCACCACTTAAAAAGATGAGAGGCGTCTGTAATTTACATCATAGGTAGACCTCAACTATGAGAGACAAACTGAGAAAAAAAAATACAGAAAATCACATTGTCTGTTTTTTTATCATTTTATTTGCATATTCTGGTGGAAAATAAGTATTTGGTCAGAAACAAAATTTCATCTCAATACTTTGTAATACATCCTTTGTTGGCAATGACAGAGGTCAGACGTTTTCTGTAAGTCTTCACAAGGTTGCCACACACTGTTGTTGGTATTTTGGCCCATTCCTCCATGCAGATCTCCTCTAGAGCAGTGATGTTTTTGGCTTTTCGCTTGGCAACACGGACTTTCAACTCCCTCCAAAGGTTTTCTATAGGGTTGAGATCTGGAGACTGGCTAGGCCACTCCAGGACCTTGAAATGCTTCTTACGAAGCCACTCCTTCGTTGCCCTGGCGGTGTGCTTTGGATCATTGTCATGTTGAAAGACCCAGCCACGTTTCATCTTCAATGCCCTTGCTGATGGAAGGAGGTTTGCACTCAAAATCTCACGATACATGGCCCCATTCATTCTTTCATGTACCCGGATCAGTCGTCCTGGCCCCTTTGCAGAGAAACAGCCCCAAAGCATGATGCTTCCACCACCATGCTTTACAGTAGGTATGGTGTTTGATGGATGCAACTCAGTATTCTTTTTCCTCCAAACACGACAAGTTGTGTTTCTACCCAACAGTTCCAGTTTGGTTTCATCAGACCATAGGACATTCTCCCAAAACTCCTCTGGATCATCCAAATGCTCTCTAGCAAAGTTCAGACGGGCCCGGACATGTACTGGCTTAAGCAGTGGGACACGTCTGGCACTGCAGGATCTGAGTCCATGGTGGCGTAGTGTGTTACTTATGGTAGGCCTTGTTACATTGGTCCCAGCTCTCTGCAGTTCATTCACTAGGTCCCCCCGCGTGGTTCTGGGATTTTTGCTCACCGTTCTTGTGATCATTCTGACCCCACGGGGTGGGATTTTGCGTGGAGCCCCAGATCGAGGGAGATTATCAGTGGTCTTGAATGTCTTCCATTTTCTAATTATTGCTCCCACTGTTGATTTCTTCACTCCAAGCTGGTTGGCTATTGCAGATTCAGTCTTCCCAGCCTGGTGCAGGGCTACAATTTTGTTTCTGGTGTCCTTTGACAGCTCTTTGGTCTTCACCATAGTGGAGTTTGGAGTCAGACTGTTTGAGGGTGTGCACAGGTGTCTTTTTATACTGATAACAAGTTTAAACAGGTGCCATTACTACAGGTAATGAGTGGAGGAAAGAGGAGACTCTTAAAGAAGAAGTTACAGGTCTGTGAGAGCCAGAAATCTTGATTGTTTGTTTCTGACCAAATACTTATTTTCCACCATAATATGCAAATAAAATGATAAAAAAACAGACAATGTGATTTTCTGGATTTTTTTTTCTCAGTTTGTCTCCCATAGTTGAGGTCTACCTATGATGTAAATTACAGACGCCTCTCATCTTTTTAAGTGGTGGAACTTGCACTATTGCTGACTGACTAAATACTTTTTTGCCCCACTGTACATCCAGAGAGCCAAGATATCCAGAGAGCCAAAGAACCAAAAACTCTTTACAAAACCACAGCCAGGAACACTCTACAGGATTGCTGCCAGATCATGGCTCCATCACGAGGGAAACAGATTTGACATTTTACAGAATGCCAGCATAGAGGGCCATGGCCCCAGCTGAAAGAATGCAGATCTGATCCATCGCTGAACCATGGATATGTTTGGGGTAGTCAGAATTTGGACCCACCGGTCACCAGAGCCCCATGGAAACGTTTGGGAAAGCCATGATTGTCAACCCCTGGTCACCTGGCTCCATGGAGAAGCCAGCATGTCACCCCTGGTCACCTGGCCTTGTACCTCAATGGGCTGTCAGCTTCCTAAGCTTTTAACAAGCTGGGTAAGTAATCCAAGAAAAATCAAATGGATAATAGCAATTGGATACTATAAAACTTAACCTTTAATAGGTTCATTAAAAGGTGTCATATACACTAGAACAAAATAGGTCCCTTCTCAAAAATCCCCCTCCTTATCTTCCATGCTTCTAGACATTTGTCTAAGTGGTGTCTCGTACATATAAATTAATTTATTAAGACCCTGTACATCTTTTTCATTGGGAGTTTATTCAACAATTTTTTTCTTCCACACAGTAGTATCATGTCTCTCGTCCTATGCCTCAATTGTCATCTGGTTTTCCTTCTAGTGTGGCACATCTGGTCTGTATTTACCTCTCTTAGTGTCATTGTAATAAGGTGTTAAGTGAACGCTGAATCATGCCATTGTGGGTTTAAGACGGTGCTGATACCAATCGAATCCGCCTTATTTTGCATGCTTAGCCCATAAGTAATGTCTGTTATACACAGGCAGACATCCATTTAATGTGCGGCACAAATTGGGACTTTCCTGCCTGGGGAGATACTTACCAGCGCATGACATATGTCCCAACACACGGGTATGGGGGTGGATAAGCTATAGATCTGGACGGGCGCAGAATCACAACTCAGGTGAACGCTTGCGTTTCACCTCATTGTGATGTTTGCGGTCCATGACTCCAGACGAGCGCCCTGATAATACCGGAAGTAATCTTCACGACCCTGAGACGCGTCACACGCCAAGGGCGGGGCTTCCCTGACGCGCCGACAGTCTGAATCTTTAAATTCCACAGAACTGGGGAGACCGGTAAGGCAGCCAACGCAGATCTTGAGACTCCCCTGATGATTCCATAAGGATGAAACGCCATTCATAATCGAGGCTTCATTTTTATCTCACCGCCTTTGAAAGGTTGCACCATGAGACAACGTTTCTTCAATTTGCGGTGAGATCTACCCACATTTGTGGGCTGTTGATTATATAACTCTATGCATATCAGCGTGCAAATGGAGCACTAAGGGCAAATAAATTAATTGATAGTCCGCAAAACTGACCACTATGGAATGCTCATAGAATTTGATGAGGAAGCATGGTTCCCTCCATATATGTGTGTTTTTTGCGGTTATGAATGTTTTTTATGATTTTGAAGCCTCTATTATAACCTGCTGCATTTGTACTGACAGCAACTATGGTTCATGATAGACAAGCGAATTAATTAACTATGGTTTATATGAACTCAGAAGCAGTATTTTTTACAATAGGAGGGAAAAGCAATACGGTTTATTAAGCTCCTATGGGTTCTAGGACGAGATAACTCACAGCTGTATTCAACATTGGACAAGATCTTGTCTGTATGACACCAATAAGATATTGATCTAGACAGTGTGATATTTGGTACATTAAGCTCGACCAGTGCGTATATGTTAATTGGTAAATTTGGTCCTGCTCAAATGTCCTCATAGAGTTATCCTTTTGTTACCCAGGTGTTTATCTGCTTCTCCTCTCTGATTGTATCGTATTCAGAGACCAATAGTGCTGTCATTTTACACGTTTTTGTGTGCTGTTTTTGTAGATTGTTTTTCCTTTTCTGTGTTGGGTTCCTAGGGCATAGTAACTCACTGGGGTTCCTTTTCTACTTTTGTATTTTGTTCTAGTGTATATGACACCTTTTAATTAACCTATTAAAGGTTAAGTTTTATAGTATCCAATTGCTATTGTCCAGCTTCCTTAGCTTGTTGTGTGCTTTGCCCTGGAAGATCTGAAGTCACAGCTGCTCTTATCTCGGTGACACTACCTAAAAATAACCCTAAGTGAAGTAAATATATAAAATATAACCTTTAATGAATAATCTTAAAAAAGACAGACAACAATCACCGTGCAAGCAACTGCTAGCTGAGTTCACCCTGCACAAAATATCCTGGACTCAATACCTGCCTAACAGCGGAGGTTGGCACCGTAGACAAATGAACGAGTATGGCACCCCTGCTCCTAGGAAATGCTGTGTGAGGACTGATAACAAAGGCAGACAACCTAAAAAGGTATGTGCTGAAAAAGGTGAACACTATCACATTGATAAATTGACATGTGCATAAAAGAAAGTACCTCGCTTTGCTGTTCCCTACAAATGAAAGTCCTGCCTGTCAGCGGAGGTTGGCACCCTACTTGTCAGCTGAATTGGCACCACTCAAGGATGGCTGACCTTGCATAGGTCCCTTATGATAAACAAACTGGCCCACAGGCTTTTTGCGGCATGCACCACTGTGCCCGGTTCCCCTTTCCACATGGGTAAGCATTGATTTTTGGCACTTTACCCCCTGATGTCTTGGGAGCATGATTGGTAACATTATGCACTAGCATTTTGGAATTAACCAGTAGATTTTCTGCACCAAGCTTGGTACTAACCATTGTGGTATTAAGTGTGGCTGGTTTATGTTGCTATTAGCAAATGCTGGGGATCAGTGGCAGGAATGTGCATTCCGGTTTTCTTCCCCTTAATATGACTTTGTCAAGTGTTTTTTTTTTTAACTTTGTTCTGTAATATATTTGGGGGGTTTTAACCCTTATTACTTATGTGAGGTTCTGCTGTTCAATAAAATAGTTTTTTCACTATACATTTGCATGCAGCCTCAATTATTAATTGGTTATTGGAGTGATTCACTCAGTTGTCGATGTAGGT
Source organism: Ranitomeya variabilis (assembly GCF_051348905.1). Classification (NCBI taxonomy): domain Eukaryota; kingdom Metazoa; phylum Chordata; class Amphibia; order Anura; family Dendrobatidae; genus Ranitomeya; species Ranitomeya variabilis. The sequence continues at coordinate 739,784,149 of NC_135235.1, read as the reverse complement.
TTAATAAAACTAGCCCACAGGGTAGCTTCATAGCATAGTATATACGCAGGTCATAAAACATATATAACCAAGGACAAATGAATGTTCAAAGGCACATGAAAAATATAACTATTGTCATGATAACAGCAATCAGGAGAGGTACTTTGGGTTTAGATGTTTTCAGAAACTCTACGCGTTTCACCTTTGTGGATCATCAGGAGGTTGAATATGTTGATGCTGCATTCCACAGGTGGGGTAGTCAGCACTGGAAATTCTGAAGTCACAGCTGCTCTTATCCTGGCGAGTCAGCATTAGGCTGCCGTCACACTAGCAGTATTTGGTCAGTATTTTACATCAGTATTTGTAAGCCAAAACCAGGAGTGGGTGATAAATGCAGAAGTGGTGCATATGTTTCTATTACACTTTTCCTCTATTTGTTCCACTCCTGGTTTTGGCTTACAAATACTGATGTAAAATACTGACCAAATACTGCTAGTGTGACCGCAGCCTTAGTGTGAGACTCTGTAATTTTTCACCATCTTGGGTATTTTGTCGGGACTGTTCTATATGTAATATGCCTGTTTTGTGGCTCAATAAAGTATTGCCACACTGTTTTACCTGTGTTTTCTGAGTAATATTATGCCCACGGTAAAAGGATAGCGGGCATTCGGTGAGATGATCACTGGTCCATGTGGTTTCAGCTAGGGGACTAGAGCACCCACTGACCCCTGTGTCCCCACGTCTGGTATCACTGTAATCGCACTGACCCGAAGAACAAAGTTGCCTAATCACTTATAACACGCAGTGAACAGCGTAAAAATAAATAAAAACTATTTTTCACCTGTTGTTGATTTGTTTATTCTGCCTCCCAAAGATCGCAGTAAGGCTGGGCTCATATTTATTCTGAGCTGAGCGCTTACACGGGGTTTCCATGTAAATCTCTGAAATACATGATTGAGATGAAACCTCAGGTGGAAGATTCCCTATAATGAGGCAGATGGAGTCACTGTGGATGCCGTGTGGTTTCCTATGATCCTGTGGTGTTTGTCATTTTAGGCATTCATAAAAGCGCAGTTAACCATAGTTTTGCTCACCTCTGAAAAGAATGACATCACTGAACAAAGGCTGAACGGAGTCCAGAGTTAAGGCCCCGTCTCACATAGCGATTTACCAACGATCACGACCAGCGATACGACCTGGCCGTGATCGTTGGTAAGTCGTTGTGTGGTCGCTGGGGAGCTGTCACACAGACCGCTCTCCCCAGCGACCAACGATCAGGGGAACGACTTCGGCATCGTTGAAACTGTCTTCAACGATGCCGAAGTCCCCCTGCAGCACCCGGGTAACCAGGGTAAACATCGGGTTACTAAGCGCAGGGCCGCGCTTAGTAACCCGATGTTTACCCTGGTTACCAAAAAAAAAAAACACTACATACTCGCCTTTCGGTGTCCAGGTCCCTCGCCGTCTACTTCCTGCTCTGACTGAGTGCCGCCGTACACTGAGAGCAGAGCGCAGCGGTGACGTCAGCGGTGCTGCGCTCTGCTCTCACTGTACGGCCGCACTCAGTCAGAGCAGGAAGCAGACGGTGAGGGACCTGGACACCGAAAGGCGAGTATGTACTGTTTGTTTTTTTTGGTAACCAGGGTAAACATCGGGTTACTAAGCGCGGCCATGCGCTTAGTAACCCGATGTTTACCCTGGTTACCAGTGAAGACATCGCTGAATCCGTGTCACACACACCGATTCAGCGATGTCAGCGGGACCTCAACGACCAAAAAAAGGTCCAGGCCATTCCAACACGACCAGCGATCTCACAGCAGGGGCCTGATCGCTGGTACGTGTCACACATAGCGAGATCGCTACTGAGGTCGCTGTTGCGTCACAAAACTTGTGACTCAGCAGCGATCTCGCTATGTGAGACGGGGCCTTAGCTCTGCTGCTGCATTATAGTACAGAAAGAGAAAGGTATTAGATGGCCACATCTCGTAGGTAGCATCCGCACGTATATACCTAACTACGTGCTAGCCGGACTTATTTAACCATATCGTAATCTATTTAACCAGCAAAGGGGGGGGGAATGTGGAAACCACAAAAAATACGACAATGGGAAAAACTAGAGAAAATAAACCTTTATTAAAGTACATAACATATACATAAAATACGGACATAACATGGAACAAAGTGCAAGGATAGTGCAGAGCAACAAAGACTGCTGTCTGTGCAAAAAGAGGGACGTGCAGCTGAGGAACTGGCTACTTATAAAATGGATACACGGTTATATGCTGGGGAATATGGCTTGCCCACTATGGAGCCTAATTACAGATGGTGTCCATGTCCACCTGAGCATTATACCCTCCCTATACAAATAGAGGCTAATAGCGTGGCTCCAACAATAATAACTACTATGCCAGTGCAAAAAGAATGAGCCAACATAACACCATATAATCAGCAAGGGTAATGCATGTTTTAGGAGGTCTCACACATCAGACCTAATCCACAAATGAACCAAAGATACTTCCCCATAACCGCTACCATTAGGGTGTATCACCTCCCCACATGGAGTAGAGCAAGGCACAGCTGCTCCCGAAAATGTTACCCGCCCCCTGACGAAGGAGTTCCGCTCCGAAACGCGCGTCGGGCGAACGTGCTGTTGAGGCCCTGGCAGAACATTAGCAGCCGCACTAGCAGGTAACATTTTCGGGAGCAGCTGTGCCTTGCTCTACTCCATGTGGGGAGGTGATACACCCTAATGGTAGCGGTTATGGGGAAGTATCTTTGGTTCATTTGTGGATTAGGTCTGATGTGTGAGACCTCCTAAAACATGCATTACCCTTGCTGATTATACGGTGTTATGTTGGCTCATTCTTTTTGCACTGGCATAGTAGTTATTATTGTTGGAGCCACGCTATTAGCCTCTATTTGTATAGGGAGGGTATAATGCTCAGGTGGACATGGACACCATCTGTAATTAGGCGCCATAGTGGGCAAGCCATATTCCCCAGCATATAACCGTGTATCCATTTTATAAGTAGCCAGTTCCTCAGCTGCACGTCCCTCTTTTTGCACAGACAGCAGTCTTTGTTGCTCTGCACTATCCTTGCACTTTGTTCCATGTTATGTCCGTATTTTATGTATATGTTATGTACTTCAATAAAGGTTTATTTTCTCTAGTTTTTCCCATTGTCGTATTTTTTGTGGTTTTCACATTCCCCCCCCCCTTTGCTGCATTATAGTGAATAACTTGGGGGTCTCATCTGTATCACGTCACTCATTAGATGTAAACCCAGATGTAAGTGCTCAGCATAGAGCGCCGGATAAATGTGATCCCAAATGTTATGGAAAATGTTCCCTACAAAAGCGTCAAATCAATCCACAAAAAAGCATGTCCCCACTCATGTCCATCCCTTGTCAATGGAAATATAAGTGGCTTCCATGCTACTGGTAGCACAAAAGCTCTGGAAAAGCGCTATGGCTCCTCGCCTCCCAAAATAAAGTCAATAAGTTCTGCACTCACCAATCCAAATGTCCCTCCCTTCTGATCACCGCAGTGTGTCTAAACCACATTTAGCATCCACATGTTTGGCATTTTTGTAGTGATGACAGCCCGCCTAATTTACAGTTGTGTGTCTACAGAAGCATGAGCCGGGCACTACCACATACTGGTGACTGCAATGTACTGGGCACTACAACGTATGGGTACCACAATGGCAGTTTGCAATTTTCACTAAGCAACATCCACTGCTGCTTGTTGCTGCAAAATAACCATGGAGTCAAAATAGTCAATAAAGCTGTAGATAAATTCCAAAAAGGGTTTAATTTCCAAAACTGGGTTACTTGAGGGGATTCTGCTCTTCTAGCACTTAGTGGCTCTGTATATGGAGTACACAAATTATTCTAGAAAAATCTGGAGGAATTAGGAAATAGGAGGAAAATAACGCTCCGTCCCTCCTGAGTCTTGCTATATGGCTAAGCAATACTAAAACAAAATTTTGGTTGTAAAAATGTAATTATTTTTTCTTCACTGCCTAAAGTTTTAAAATTCTGTGACCCACCTGTGGTGTCAATATGATTACTGCACCCATAGATTAATTTATTGAGAGGTGTAGCTTGTAAAATGGGGTCACTTTATGGGGGCTCTGCTACTCTGGCACTTCAGACACTTCAGGGGCTCTCCCAATGTGACATGCACCCTCAAATTAGTTTAGCAAAATCTGAACTCCAGTATTCCCTTGTGAGCTTTGCTCTGTGCCTAAAAAGTAGTTTTTGGACACATGTGGGGAATACTCAGGAGAAACTTTGAAATCCATTTTCCCCTGTTAACTTTGTGAAAATAAAACATTTGGGGCTAAAAGAACATTTGCGGTAAAAATGTAATTTTTCTATTTTCATGGTTCAACAATATTAACTTCTGTGAAGCATCTGTGAGTTCAAGGTGCTTAATACACATCTATATAAATTCCTTGAGGGGTCTAATTTTCAAAATGGGGTCACTTATGGGGGTTTCCACTGTTTAGGCACATCAGGGACTCTCCTAACACAACACGAAACCTGCACAACATTCCATCAAAATCTGCTTTCCAAAACATCACTCCATCTTTTCTGAGGCCTGCCATGCACCCAAACAGTAGTTTTTCCCCCATATATGGGTAATCTGCATACTCAGGAGAAATTGCACAACAAACTTTGGGGTCCAGTTTTTCTTGTTACCTTTGTGAAAATATATCAACATTGGGTCTAAAGTAAATTTTGTGTGAAAAAGGGTTAAATGTTCATTTTTTCCATCCACATTCCATTAATTACTTTGAAGAACCTGAAGGGTTAATAAACTTCTCTTATGTCATTTTGAACACCTTTAGGGGTGCAGTTTTTAGCATGGTGTCACTTTTGGGTATTTTCTATCGTGTAGCCCCTCAAAGTCACCTCATGTGATGTGGTCTCAAAAAAATGATTTTGTAAATTTTGTTGGAAAAATGAGAAATAACTTGTTAACTTTTAACCCTTATAACTTCTTAGCAAAAAAAATTATGTTTAAAAAATTGCTGATGTAAAGTAGACATGTGGGAAATGTTATTTTTTAACTACAGTGCCTTGCGAAAGTATTCGCCCCCCTGGAACTTTTCATCCTTTTCCCACATTTCATGCTTCAAACGTAAAGATACCAAATGTAAATTTTTGGTGAAGAATCAACAAGTGGAACACAATTGTGAAGTTGAACGAAATTTATTGGTAATTTTAAATTTTTGTGGAAATTCAAAAACTGAAAAGTGGGGCGTGCAATATTATTCGTCCCCTTTAACTTAATACTTTGTTGTGCCACCTTTTGCTGCGAATACAGCTGCAAGTCGCTTGGGGTATGTCTCTATCAGTTTTGTACATCGAGAGACTGAAATTCTTGCCCATTCTTCATTGGCAAATAGCTCGAGCTCAGTGAGGTTTGATGGAGATCGTTTGTGAACAGCAGTTTTCAGCTCTTTCCACAGATTATCGATTGGATTGAGGTCCTGGACTTTAACTTGGCCATTCTAACACCTGGATACGTTTATTTGTAAACCATTCCATTGTAGATTTTGGCTTATGTTTGGGATCATTGTCTTGTTGGAAGACAAATCTCCTTCCCAGTCTCAGGTCTTTTACAGACTCCAACAGGTTTTCTTCAAGAATGGCCCTGTATTTGGCTCCATCCATCTTCCCATCAATTTTAACTGAAGAAAAGCAGGCCCAAACCATGATGCTGCCACCATGTTTGACAGTGGGGATGGTGTGTTTAGGGTGATGAGCTGTGTTGTCTTTATGCCAAACATATCGTTTGGCATTGTTGCCAAAAAGTTCGATTTTGGTTTCATCTGACTAGAGCACCTTCTTCCACATGTTTGGTGTGTCTCCCAGGTGGCTTGTTGCAAACTTTAAACAACTCTTTTTATGGATATCTTTGAGAAATGGCTTTCTTCTTGCCACTCTTCCATAAAGGCCAGATTTGTGCAGTGTACAACTGATTGTTGTCCTATGGACATACTGTCCCACCTCAGCTGTAGATCTCTGCAGTTCATCCAGAGTGATCATGGGCCTCTTGGCTGCATCTCTGATCAGTCTTCTCCTTGTTTGAGATGAAAGTTTAGAGGGACGGCCGGGGCTTGGTAGATTTGCAGTGGTATGATACTCCTTCTATTTCAATATGATCGCTTGCACAGTGCTCCTTGGGATGTTTAAAGTTTTGGAAATCATTTTGTATCCAAATCTGGCTTTAAACATCTCCACAACAGTATCACGGACCAGCCTGTTGTGTTCCTTGGTCTTCATGATGCTCTCTGTGCTTAAAACAGAACCCTGAGACTATCACAGAGCAGGTGCATTTATACGGAGACTTGATTACACACAGGTGGATTATATTTATCATCATTAGGCATTTAGGACAATATTGGATCATTCAGAGATCCACAATGATCTTCTGGAGTGAGTTTGCTGCACTGAAAGTAAAGGGGCCGAATAATATTGCACGCCCCACTTTTCAGTTTTTGAATCTCCACAAAAATTTTAAATAACCGATAAATTTCTTTCAACTTCACAATTGTGTTCCACTTGTTGTTGATTCTTCACCAAATTTTACATTTGGCATGTTTATGTTTGAAGCATGACATGTGGGAAAAAGTTGAAAAGTTCCAGGGGGCCCAATACTTTCTCATAATGTGTGTGTTTTGAAGAATATTTCGTTTTAAAACAATGTGTAAATTACAGAGAACTGCTGTATGTAAAAGAGAACACTTGTGTTACTCGGCCTAGAGAATCGAACTGATTTTTAATAAGTTAAGTTATAAGCAATAGCATTTACAGACACCCCCACGCTCTGGACCTTCCCCACCAGGACTGTCACCCCCTGCTCCTGTTCACGCATGCGTGCCTCACTCCCTACTTAAGTGAAAGTCATTTGGGGTTCACCCATACACGTTCTCGCAGGGCTTGTTTTGTCAGCACGTCTCTCAAGCCTGTCACTAGGAGGTCTCGTAGCATTATGTCTGTGGGTCCTAGTCCCCTGACATCTTTCCTAATTGCGGTGTGTAGCTCTTTTGCAAGGCATTCATATATTGGGTCACGGTCTCCCCTCCTTCAACATCCTACTAAAAAGTTGTGTTCTCAGTTCCCCTATGTCTGTGGGGTCCCCGTGAGTCTTCTCCAAGATCTGTAGCACCTTATTAAAGGTATCCCGCTCTCGTGGGGTCCATAACATTACTGAATCCCTGGCTTCTCCGACCAGGGCCATAGTGGCCACCTCAGTCTCCAGCACAAGGGTCATGGGGTGCATTCTCATCATGCCTCTAAGGCGCTCAGTCCAGCTCCAAAGCATAGTGTTGCTCCCCGTGAACTTGGGAAAATTAGCATGGCCCCCAAGGAAAGGCTAGTCCTGGGCCCCCCCAACTGCTTGGTCTGCTGCCTGCATACTACCTGACTGCATCCTGCCGCCTATGCCACTTGTAGGATACCAGCAGGTGTGTATGATGCAGTGACACACAGGAGGCAGAGCAAGGGTTAAAAAGTTCTTTATGTATAGCAGGGGCCCCCAACCTGTAGCTCGGTCGGTCCCATGAATTGTGGCTCGCGGCTGTCCGCTTGGTGCATTAGCTCTAGATTTAGTAAACTGGTACGAAGAGCACATCTCAAAATTGTGAACTTTGTGAGTAGCCCTGCACAGAAGAGCAGATTTGGGTACACTTCTACTGGTCATGGGGGTTTAGAGAATTTAAGTATGGTACACTGGAGACAGGATGATACTACCTGTTAGAGGAGGTGCTTGAAGATGGATGTGACTGGTGGGAGTGCGTGATGAGAGAATGCTTAATGTGGTGGGAACCCCTGGAACATGGTATAGTGCTTTGGGGTGATTTGTGTGTAAAAGCTTTGGTTATCATTATACCTGTAATTGGGGCTTTTGATGCCACTAGTGTGAGGGGAGCAGGAGCTGGATATGGCTAGCGACCCTCTTGCAGAGCGGAATGTGGCTCTCAAGGTCAGAAAGGTTGGGGACCTCTGATGTATAGGAACAGTAATTGTACAAGCATGGGGGTAAAGATTGTGAGATGAGGATGGAGGAAAGTCAAATGCACAAGAATATAACAGGTTAACTTATCAGTCTCTGTGTGCTGGAGGAAGGTGGCTGGAAGATCCCTCGGTCGCGCGAGATGTATCTGATTCAGTCCCGCAGATGAGCGATGCACTTTCTCCTTGCGATGACGAATCCTTCGGGTTCTTCGCCATGCGATCTGCGTGCGCATGTTGGGGATGGTGGGGTGGAGGTGATGGTCGGCAGCACAGAAGCAGAAAGTTCAGTGAGCAAGGCCGCAGCAGGAGACTATAAGACAAGCAAGGCCACAGTAGGAGCACACAGTCCAGCGGACACAGGCACGGGCCAGTCCTCAGCAGGCACCGCAAGGATGGGACTAAGCGGTGCCTCTGCGGTGGTGAGCAGAGCAAAGGTACGTTCTCTATCCTGGTCACTACCTGGTATGGAAGTATCTTTGGGCTGAGGGTAGGATGTCTGGCTAGCTGGGGGTATAGACACAGCTAGCGGGCGTGGGTCCATGAAGAGGGAGTTAACCGTCTCACTACTCACAAGCTCGGTCCCCACCAAGTGTCCCGTCTTCCCGCTCAAACTATTTTTGTTGGACCCGCCCCCATCAGTCAGATGTCCTGAACTACTCCAGCCAGCAATCTCTTCCCCCTGCAACACTGGTGACAGCCCGGTCGGTTCCAGTCCAGACACACAGGAAAGTCTGCTAACTTGGCTCTCCTCCCTACACTGCCCCCGCTCTTTTTCTTCACCATTCCACGGGCGAGAATCTTCGAGAAGTTTATGGCCTTATGGCCGTCTTCTCTTTCTCTGTGCGAATGTACAAAATTCTCTTGGTCATAGCGATAGGGGGGCTTGCCGGCTGTTGTTCGTTCAGAGTGTCTTAGATCAGGAAAAGTAGTGGAGCTCTCTTGTATATAGCTCTTGTATATAGTATATACTTCTATGTCATCTTTTCCTGTATATAGTATATACCTGTATGTCATCTGCTCCTGTATATAGTATATACCTGTATGTCATCTCCCCTGTATATAGTATATACCTGGGTGTAATCTCCAGGTTCCCGCCCATCTGTACTCGGTGGAGGCGCAGTGTCCCGCAGCAAAGAGCATTTCAGTAATAACATTTAGTTAGACACTGTAAAGAAGGAGTCATTTAGAGCGGCATTAGTTGTAGCTGTATAAATAGGTATAAAGTGAACCCGGCATTGTCAGGGTGGAGCTGTTACACAGAGTAAAATGATTCCTGGGTTGGAGAAATCCGTCTTGTGTGTCTTTTTTTAATCTGTGTGTGAAGTTTTTAAGTTAATGAGATGCTTCATGCCAGACAAATAGAAGTTCCTGATTCTGGGCCCCCTGCAGTCTGTGGCAGAGGGGGGGTCTGTGTCTGCACGGTAATAAATTGTGTTATTCCCAGATTTACAGAAGGACGATAACACCATAGAAATGAGAATAATAGGCCTCAGTTACCACAACTGTCTACAAGGAAAACTGATGCTCACAGCAACCAATCACAGCTCAGCTTTCATCTTTTAAACAGCTCTGATGAAATTAAAGATGCTTAGTGATTGGTTGCTATGGGCAACACAGGCAGTGGAACCTGTTGTGGTCAAGAAGATGTGCCTATGAAGTACAAATATTAAATATTTATTATACGGGGCTTTGTGTGTGGAGTGAATGTGGCTATGCGGAGTGGGTGGGGCTATGTGGAGTGGGCGTGGCTTCACACACACACACATATATGTATGTATACATGATTGATTACCACTTTTGTCTCTGTGAAAACAATCCTCTTTAACCCCTTTCCAACATCAGGCATAAATGTACGCCGATGTCAGACTCCCTCTCTTTGATGTTGGCTCCAGCGCTGAGCCCACATCTTTTCTGGCACATGTCAGCAAGCGCGCCGAAAATACTGCCCATCAGTGTGACCCCATCACATGATCGTGGGTCACCTATGGGTCGGCATGACAACCAGAGGTCTCCAGCAGAAGTCTATGGTTGTCACTGCCGGAATGCTATGAGCGCCGCCCGCTAGCCGAAAACGCATGGACCAGGGATCGTCACGCCGAAATCACGCTTTCCTTTTAACATGGGCAAAACGCTTCTCAGGCAACATAGGGTGAGGGTAAAACAGTGTGGCAATGCTTTATTGTACCACAAAACAGGCAGAGAGTACATAGAACAGTCCCAGCACAGTACTCAAGATGGGGCACATTACAGAGTCTCACCCTTCCACTGACTCGCAGGGATAATAGCACCTGTGACTAAAGATCTTCCAGGGTCGGTTACTCCACCTGTGGCACGCACACAGAGAGAGGGTAACGACAAGCATAAGAAGATGACAGTCCATACAAGGCCAGTTGATCTGAGGATCAAAACCTGGCTTCTTCAAACGTATCTATGGTTCAGCGATGGTCAATGGAGCAGATCTGCATTCTTCCAACCGAGGCTGAAAACCCCTAGGTTGTTTCCTATAGAATGATAGATCCGTGTCCCACGTAATGGAGCCATGATGTAAAATGGCTGCTGTCCTGTCTCCGGTTAATTTGAGATGTATGGATGTCTTAGGAGAGAGAAACAGCCAGAGAGATTCTCAGTCTCTTTATATAGAGGCATGTAACATATTTTTAGACTTAACAAGCATACCTAAAGGGTAAGAATGGAGACGAGATCAAGCAGCATTACCTCATTATTTAAACTATTTTCATAGTTTTTCCCTCTCTGCTTTACAAGTCAACAAACTGGCTCAATAACACAATGCATAATTAGCATATCAGCAAACATCACTAGTGATCAAGGATAAGTCACAATAAAAGTCAGTATTACTGGCCTACACAAACAAAAGTCTGTCTTCTTGACCAACCAGAAATCAACACTTAATTTGAAAGGCAACATACAGATAACATTCTATCAGTGGCGTAGGAAGGGGGGTGTGGGGGGGGCGGGCCGCCCCAGGCGGCACAATGCTGGGGGCGGGTCCGACCCAGAGAGGAGGAGGAGGAAGAAAAAAAAAAAAAGAGAGACGCGGGCCCTTTAAATCTTCGGGCAGCGCCGACCGCCGCCACGACCAGGGCCCCCCCCCCCCGATGCCAGCGCTGGCATTGGGCCCCCCTTCTACAGCGCTGGCATTGGGCCCCCCATTCTAATACTCACCTCTCCTGGTTCCTGCGGCAGCTGCAGCGTCTTCGGCGCCCTCTGACTCTGCGACGTCTCAGGGCAGAGGGTGCGATGACGTCATCACTGCGCGCTCAGCCTCTCTGTCCTGAGCGTTGCAGAGCCGGAGAGAGGCTGAGTGCAGCGGACCTGCGCTGGGAACGGGAGAGGTGAGGATTTAACTTTTTTTTTTTCTTTATGTCTGACTCAGACACACTGGGGGTAATATGCTGGACACACTGGGGCAGATTGCTGGACACACTGGGGCAGATAGATTGCTGGACACACTGTCTGGGGGCAATGCTGGACACACTGGGGCAATGCTGGAGACCCTGGGGCAGATTGCTGGACACACTGGGGCAATGCTGGAGACCCTGGGGCAGATTGCTGGACACACTGGGGCAATGCTGGACACACTGGGGGCAATGCTGGACACTGGGGCAGATTGCTGGACACACTGGGGGCAATGCTGGACACTGGGGCAGATTGCTGGACACACTGGGGGCAATGCTGGACACACTGGGGCAGATTGCTGGACACACTGGGGGCAATGCTGGACAAACTGGGGCAGATTGCTGGACACTGGGGCAGATTGCTAGACACTGGGGCAGATTGCTGGACACACTGGGGCAATGCTGGACACTGGGGCAGATTGCTGGACACACTGGGGCAATGCTGGACACTGGGGCAGATTGCTGGACACACTGGGGCAGATTGCTGGACACACGGGGCAGATTGCTGGACACACTGGGGCAGATTGTTGGACACACTGGGGCAGATTGCTGGACACACTGGGGGCAATGCTGGACACTGGGGCAGATTGCTGGACACACTGGGGGCAATGCTGGACACTGGCGCAGATTGCTGGAGACACTGGGGGCAATGCTGGACACACTGGGGCAGATTGCTGGACACACTGTCTGGGGGCAATGCTGGACACACTGGGGCAATGCTGGAGACCCTGGGGCAGATTGCTGGACACACTGGGGGCAATGCTGGACACTGGGGCAGATTGCTGGACACACTGGGGGCAATGCTGGACACTGGGGCAGATTGCTGGACCCTGGGGCAGATTGCTGGACACACTGGGGCAATGCTGGAGACCCTGGGGCAGATTGCTGGACACACTGGGGCAATGCTGGACACACTGGGGGCAATGCTGGACACTGGGGCAGATTGCTGGACACACTGGGGGCAATGCTGGACACTGGGGCAGATTGCTGGACACACTGGGGGCAATGCTGGACACACTGGGGCAGATTGCTGGACACACTGGGGGCAATGCTGGACAAACTGGGGCAGATTGCTGGACACTGGGGCAGATTGCTAGACACTGGGGCAGATTGCTGGACACACTGGGGCAATGCTGGACACTGGGGCAGATTGCTGGACACACTGGGGCAATGCTGGACACTGGGGCAGATTGCTGGACACACTGGGGCAGATTGCTGGACACACGGGGCAGATTGCTGGACACACTGGGGCAGATTGTTGGACACACTGGGGCAGATTGCTGGACACACTGGGGGCAATGCTGGACACTGGGGCAGATTGCTGGACACACTGGGGGCAATGCTGGACACTGGCGCAGATTGCTGGAGACACTGGGGGCAATGCTGGACACACTGGGGCAGATTGCTGGACACACTGTCTGGGGGCAATGCTGGACACACTGGGGCAATGCTGGAGACCCTGGGGCAGATTGCTGGACACACTGGGGGCAATGCTGGACACTGGGGCAGATTGCTGGACACACTGGGGGCAATGCTGGACACTGGGGCAGATTGCTGGACCCTGGGGCAGATTGCTGGACACACTGGGGCAATGCTGGAGACCCTGGGGCAGATTGCTGGACACACTGGGGCAATGCTGGACACACTGGGGGCAATGCTGGACACTGGGGCAGATTGCTGGACACACTGGGGGCAATGCTGGACACTGGGGCAGATTGCTGGACACACTGGGGGCAATGCTGGACACACTGGGGCAGATTGCTGGACACACTGTCTGGGGGCAATGCTGGACACACTGGGGCAATGCTGGAGACCCTGGGGCAGATTGCTGGACACACTGGGGGCAATGCTGGACACTGGGGCAGATTGCTGGACCCTGGGGCAGATTGCTGGACACACTGGGGCAATGCTGGAGACCCTGGGGCAGATTGCTGGACACACTGGGGCAATACTGGACACACTGGGGGCAATGCTGGACACTGGGGCAGATTGCTGGACACACTGGGGGCAATGCTGGACACTGGGGCAGATTGCTGGACACACTGGGGGCAATGCTGGACACACTGGGGCAGATTGCTGGACACACTGGGGGCAATGCTGGACACACTGGGGCAGATTGCTGGACACTGGGGCAGATTGCTGGACACACTGGGGCAATGCTGGACACACTGGGGCAATGCTGGACACTGGGGCAGATTGCTGGACACACTGGGGCAGATTGCTGGACACACTGGGGCAGATTGCTGGACACACTGGGGCAGATTGCTGGACACACTGGGGCAGATTGTTGGACACACTGGGGCAGATTGCTGGACACACTGGGGGCAATGCTGGACACTGGGGCAGATTGCTGGACACACTGGGGGCAATGCTGGACACTGGGGCAGATTGCTGGAGACACTGGGGGCAATGCTGGACACACTGGGGCAGATTGCTGGACACACTGTCTGGGGGCAATGCTGGACACACTGGGGCAATGCTGGAGACCCTGGGGCAGATTGCTGGACACACGGAGGGCAATGCTGGACACTGGGGCAGATTGCTGGACCCTGGGGCAGATTGCTGGACACACTGGGGCAATGCTGGAGACCCTGGGGCAGATTGCTGGACACACTGGGGCAATGCTGGACACACTGGGGGCAATGCTGGACACTGGGGCAGATTGCTGGACACACTGGGGGCAATGCTGGACACTGGGGCAGATTGCTGGACACACTGGGGGCAATGCTGGACACACTGGGGCAGATTGCTGGACACACTGGGGGCAATGCTGGACACACTGGGGCAGATTGCTGGACACTGGGGCAGATTGCTAGACACTGGGGCAGATTGCTGGACACACTGGGGCAATGCTGGACACTGGGGCAGATTGCTGGACACACTGGGGCAATGCTGGACACTGGGGCAGATTGCTGGACACACTGGGGCAGATTGCTGGACACACTGGGGCAGATTGCTGGACACACTGGGGCAGATTGTTGGACACACTGGGGCAGATTGCTGGACACACTGGGGGCAATGCTGGACACTGGGGCAGATTGCTGGACACACTGGGGGCAATGCTGGACACTGGGGCAGATTGCTGGAGACACTGGGGGCAATGCTGGACACACTGGGGCAGATTGCTGGACACACTGTCTGGGGGCAATGCTGGACACACTGGGGCAATGCTGGAGACCCTGGGGCAGATTGCTGGACACACTGGGGGCAATGCTGGACACTGGGGCAGATTGCTGGACCCTGGGGCAGATTGCTGGACACACTGGGGCAATGCTGGAGACCCTGGGGCAGATTGCTGGAAACACTGGGGCAATACTGGACACACTGGGGGCAATGCTGGACACTGGGGCAGATTGCTGGACACACTGGGGGCAATGCTGGACACTGGGGCAGATTGCTGGACACACTGGGGGCAATGCTGGACACACTGGGGCAGATTGCTGGACACACTGGGGGCAATGCTGGACACACTGGGGCAGATTGCTGGACACTGGGGCAGATTGCTGGACACACTGGGGCAATGCTGGACACACTGGGGCAATGCTGGACACTGGGGCAGATTGCTGGACACACTGGGGCAGATTGCTGGACACACTGGGGCAGATTGCTGGACACACTGGGGCAGATTGTTGGACACACTGGGGCAGATTGCTGGACACACTGGGGGCAATGCTGGACACTGGGGCAGATTGCTGGACACACTGGGGGCAATGCTGGACACTGGGGCAGATTGCTGGAGACACTGGGGGCAATGCTGGACACACTGGGGCAGATTGCTGGACACACTGTCTGGGGGCAATGCTGGACACACTGGGGCAATGCTGGAGACCCTGGGGCAGATTGCTGGACACACGGAGGGCAATGCTGGACACTGGGGCAGATTGCTGGACACTGGGGCAGATTGCTGGACACACTGGGGCAATGCTGGACACTGGGGCAATGCTGGACACTGGGGCAGATTGCTGGACACACTGGAGGCAATGCTGGACACTGGGGCAGATTGCTGGACACACTGGGGGCAATGCTGGACACTGGGGCAGATTGCTGGACACACTGGGGGCAATGCTGGACACTGGGGCAGATTGCTGGACACACTGGGGGCAATGCTGGACACTGGGGCAGATTGCTGGACACACTGGGGGCAATGCTGGACACTGGGGCAGATTTCTGGACACACTGGGGGCAATGCTGGACACTGGGGAAGATTGCTGGACACACTGGGGGCAATGCTGGACACTGGGGCAGATTGCTGGACACACTGGGGGCAATGCTGGACACTGGGGCAGATTGCTGGACACACTGGGGGCAATGCTGGACACTGGGGCAGATTGCTGGACACACTGGGGGCAATGCTGGACACTGGGGCAGATTGCTGGACACACTGGGGGCAATGCTGGACACTGGGGCAGATTGCTGGACACACTGGGGCAATCCTGGACACTGGGGCAGATTGCTGGACACTGGGGCAGATTGCTGGACACACTGGGGCAATGCTGGACACTGGGGCAGATTGCTGGACACACTGGGGCAATGCTGGACACTGGGGCAGATTGCTGGACACACTGGGGGCAATGCTGGACACTGGGGCAGATTGCTGGACACACTGGGGGCAATGCTGGACACTGGGGCAGATTGCTGGACACACTGGGGCAGATTGCTGGACACAATGGGGCAATGCTGAACACTGCGCCTGTGCGGCCGCCCTGCTTGTGAATCCCAGCCCCGCACTCTGCATAATGCATAACACACTGCGGGGCTGGGATTACCAAGGTGGGTGGCCGCACTCGCCGCACAGGCGCAGTCTGCAAGCCTGGCTGTGACGTCAGACGGCCAGAGCTCTCTGCGCCTGCACCAAACAGCGATACACAGTGCAGGCACCGGATTTCATGGGTAAACAGCGCTGAGGGGGCGGTGCCTGGCGTTGAGTGACGGCAATGGGGGGGGCGCCAAACTTGGGAACAGCCCCGGGCGGCAAAAGCTCTAGCTACGCCAGTGCATTCTGTTATTCTTCATTTGCTAAAAATAGTCATCTGGATAATTAAGATACAATGTGGTATGTCTTCACAATAACAAACGTTAAAAAAAATGTTTTTAAATATATTAAAAAAATAAAAAATATAAAAGTTAAAATCACCCCCTTTTGCCCCATTCAAAATAAAACGATAAAAAAATCAAATATACACATATTTGGTATCGCCGAGTTCAGAATTGCTAGGTCTATCAATATAAGAAAAGAATTAACCCGATCGCTAAACGGCGTAATAAGAAGAAGTCAAAACGCCACAATTAAGCTTTTTGGTCACTGCAACATTGCATTAAAATGCAATAACGGGCGATGAAAAGATCGAATCTGCACCAAAATGGTATTCATTAAAAACGTCAGCTCGGCACGCAAAATATAAGCCTTCACGCAACCCAAGATCATGAAAAATGGAGATGCGACGGGTATCGGAACATTGCGCAATTCTTTTATACTTTACCTAATAAAGAGGAGTTATTTTTACTGATGTTTGTTTTGGGTCGTTTATTTTCTGTTGGTATTTGGTTTATCCTATAAAACTCCCATATAATATTCCATCCTTGAATGCACGCTGCGCGCATCATGTTTTTGTACAATTTGTCAATAATATATATAGGTTCTCCCCGTCTGAGTTATTTTTGAAGGTCAACAAAATAAGATTTTCCTGTAATTCATTTCCCACACTCTAGGTATAATAATGACTTTTAATAACAAGAAAAAAATGAATGGCAACAAGGTAATGCAGTTGTATAGCCTGTTGTGGTGGATGATCGGCACTTTAAGAACAGCGAGAAATGAGCTCCGGGTATAGGTGCACAGCATGAAGGGAAAGATTCCATGAACAGTATAAAAACAGAAAAAAGATGCAGCACTCACCCATGAGCTGTGTGAATGAATTCCTTTATTGAACCATGATCGGTCTGTGGACAAAGTTTATGGGACAAGCAGGTGTAGGAGGAATGCGGGGAAAGACGACGGCCGTTTCACGTGAAAAACGCTACTACGGGTCCACCAGAGTATGAGTGTTTTTATTTTAACCCCTTCCCGACCTGTGACCGTATGCGTCATGAAAGTCGGTGCCAATCCGACCTGTGACGCATATCATGTGTCACAGAATGATCGCGTTCCTGCAGGTCGGGTGAAAGGGTTAACTGAAATTTCACCCAACCTGCAGGAACAAGGGGGCTTGTACTTGAGCCCAGGGAGGATGGCTTTGCCCCTCCCCGTGGCTACGATGTTGAATGTGAAACAGTCAATCAGAGCAATCGTAATATTTCACCAATGAAACTTGGGGAAATATTACAATCCAGCCATGGCCGATGCTGCAATATCATTGGCCACGGCTGGAGACAGCGATCTGCCCCCCCCCCCACCGACTGATGGCAGTGATCTGTCGCCGCCATCAGTCTTTCCTCCCCTCCGTCCTGACCTCCGCTGCCCTCCTCTCCCCTTCGTCCTGTCCTCAGCTCCCAGTGAATTTTACCTGTGCATTTTTCAAAAACCGTGCAGAAAAATCTGCATACGAATCCACAACGTGGGCACATAGCCTTAGGGTTAGGGTTGGGATTAGGGTTAGGAGTTAGAATTAGGGTTAGGAGTTGGAATTAGGGTTAAGATTAGGGTTAGGGGTGTGTTGGGGTTAGGGTTGTGGTTATGGTTGGGATTAGGGGTGTGTTGGGGTTAGTGTTGTGATTAGGGTTATGGTTAGTGTTGGGATTAGGGTTAGAGGTGTGTTGGGGTTAGTGTTGGAGTTAGAATTGAGGGGTTTCCACTGTTTAGGCACATCAGGGTGTCTCCAAACGCATCATGGCGACACCATTGATTCCAGCCATTCTTGCGTTCAAAAAGTCAAATGGTGCTCCCTCCCTTCTGAGACCCGACGTGCACCCAAACAGTGGTTTACCCAAACATATGGGGCATAAGAGTACGCAGGACAAATTGCACAACAACTTTGGGGGTTTAATTTTTCCTGTTACCCTTGGGAAAATAAAAAATTGAGGGCTAAAAAATTATTTTTGTGGGAAAAAAATGTTTTATTTTCACGGCTCTGCGTTATAAAATTCTGTGAAGCACTTGGGGGTTCAAAGTGCTCACCACACATCTAGATAAGTTCCTTGGGGAGTCTAGTTTCCAAAATGAGGTCACTTGTGGGGGGTTTCTACTGTTTAGGCACATCAGGGGCTCTGCAAACGCAACGTGACACCCGCAGACCATTCCATCAAAGTCTGTATTTCAAAACGTCACTACTTCCCTTCCGAGGCCCGATGTGTGCCCAAGCAGTGGTTCCCCCCCCCTTGGGGTATCAGCGTACTCAGGACAAACAGGACAACAACTTTTGGGGTCCAATTTCTCCTGTTACCCTTGTGAAAATAAAAAATTGCGCGTTAAAAAATATTTTTTTAGGAAAGAAAAATATAGTTACTTACCGATAACAGTATTTCTCTGACCCCATGACGGCACCACGGAGAGAGGGGATCCGCCCCGTCGGAACAGGAAACCTACAGATAAAAATGCAGTACCCTTTTTCTGCATTAGTTGTTTACAGAGCACTAAAGGAACTATCAGATTAAAGTCATCATTATATCAAATATTTAAGCATTTACTGAACAGAAGCACCGCGTGACGACTTTCTTACTGTAACTAAAATAAACACAATGGACGTGCACACCCACACGTGAAGGGAGGGAATATACGGGTGCCGTCATGGGGTTAGAGAAATACCACTATCGGTAAGTAACTATATTTTCCTCTCCTCCCCCATGACGGCACCACGGAGAGAATTGCAGAGACATGCAGTCTAGGGTGGGATCACCGCCTCCAGAACCCTTTTGCCAAAAGTAAGATCTGAAGAGGAGGCTAGATCCAGCCGATAGTGGTTGAAAAAAGTAGATAGAGTGGACCAAGTAGCGGCTCTACATATCTGTTCTATCGAGGCTCCGGCTCTTTTGGCCCAGGAAGTTGCCACTGATCTTGTTGAGTGAGCCTTTGGTCGGCCTCACACTCAGCGTATGTAAATACGGTCCGTTTTTTTACGGCCGTAATACGCAGAAAAGTCCCCAAAATAGTGATCCGTATGTCATCCGCAGGCAGGGTGTGTCAGCGTATTTTGCGCATGGCATCCTCCGTATGTAATCCGTATGGCATCCGTACTGCGATATTTTCTCGCAGGCTTGCAAAACCAACATCTAATGGATTTATGTGCTCAAATGTTCGTTAAAACATATATACAGTATATATATATATATATATATATATATATATATATATATGTCATTGAGACACATATATATATATTCTGTATTTATATTTAATTCTGCGCGATATATGTGAAAAGCCGGTAATTCAATTGCCGGCTTTTCATTTCTCCTTCCCAAACCCGACAGGATATGAGACATGGTTTACATACAGTAAACCATCTCATATCCCCTTTTTTTTTGCATATTCCACACTACTAATGTTAGTAATAATAATATAATAATAATAATTTTATTTATATAGCGCCAACATATTCCGCAGCGCTTTACAACTTATAGAGGGGACTTATACAGACAATAGACATTACAGCATAACAGAAATCACAGTTCAAAACAGATACCAGTAGGAATGAGGGCCCTGCTCACAAGCTTACAATCTATGAGGAAAAGGGGAGACACGAGAGGTGGATGGTAACAATTGCTTTAGTTGTTTGGACCAGCCATAGTGTAAGGCTCGGGTGTTCATGTAAAGCTGCATGAACCAGTTAACTGCCTAAGTATGTAACAGTACAGACACAGAGGCTATTAACTGCATAAAGTGTATGAGAACATGATGGAGGAACGTGATTATGTTGTTGTTTTTTTATTAATAGGCCACACAGGGATAGTTAGGTTAATGCGTTGAGGCGGTAGGCCAATCTGAACAAATGAGTTTTTAGGGCACGCTTAAAACTGTGGGGATTGGGGATTAATTGTATTAACCTAGGTAGTGCATTCCAAAGAATCGGCGCCGCACGTGTAAAGTCTTGGAGACGGGAGTGGGAGGTTCTGATTATTGAGGATGCTAACCTGAGGTCATTAGCAGAGCGGAGGGCACGGGTAGGTTGGTAGACTGAGACCAGAGAGGAGATGTAGGGTGGTGCTGAGCCATGGAGTGCTTTGTGGATGAGGGTAGTAGTTTTGTACTGGATTCTGGATTGGATGGGTAGCCAGTGTAATGACTGGCACAAGGTAGAGGCATCGGTGTAACGGTTGGCGAGGAGTATGATTCTGGCAGCAGCATTCAGGACAGATTGGAGTGGGGAGAGTTTGGTAAGAGGGAGGCCAATTAGTAGAGAGTTACAATAGTCCAGACGAGAATGAATAAGTGAGACAGTAAGAGTTTTTGCAGAGTTGAAAGTAAGAAAAGGGCGAATTCTGGAAATGTTTTTGAGATGCAGATAAGAAGAGCGAGCCAGTGATCGGATGTGGGGGGTGAATGAAAGCTCGGAATCAAGGATGACTCCAAGGCAGCGGGCATGTTGCTTTGGAGTAATGGTGGAACCGCACACAGAGATGGCAATGTCAGGCAAAGGTAGGTTTGTAGAGGGAGAGAACACGAGGAGTTCAGTTTTTGACAGGTTCAGTTTCAGATAGAGGGAGGACATGATGTTAGAGACAGCGGTAAGACAATCACTGGTGTTTTCTAAAAAGGTCGGCGTGATAACAGGAGAAGAGGTATATAATTGGGTGTCGTCAGCATAGAGATGGTACTGGAAACCAAATCTACTGATTGTTTGTCCAATAGGGGCAGTATACAAAGAGAAGAGGAGGGGGCCTAGGACTGATCCTTGAGGAACCCCAACAGTAAGGGGAAGGTGAGAGGAGGAGGAACCAGCAAAACAAACAGTGAAGGATCGGCCAGAGAGATAGGAGGAGAACCAAGAGAGAACGGTGTCCTTGAGGCCGATGGAGCGGAGCAT
Source organism: Ranitomeya variabilis (assembly GCF_051348905.1). NCBI lineage: Eukaryota > Metazoa > Chordata > Amphibia > Anura > Dendrobatidae > Ranitomeya > Ranitomeya variabilis. Next base: position 739,762,767 of record NC_135235.1, on the reverse strand, counting down.
AGTGAGGAGGAGCTGATGATCCACAGTGTCGAATGCTGCGGAGAGATCCAAGAGAATTAGCATGGAATAGTGACCATTAGATTTAGCTGTTAGTAGGTCATTAGAGACTTTAGTGAGGGCAGTTTCAGTAGAGTGTAAAGAGCGGAAACCAGATTGAAGAGGGTCGAGAAGAGAATTATCTGAGAGATAGCGGGTAAGACGGGAGTGGACCAGGCGTTCCAGGAGTTTAGAGATGAAGGGAAGATTAGAGACAGGTCTATAATTAGCGGCACAATTTTGATCGAGGGAGGGCTTTTTAAGTAGTGGATGTATGATGGCATGCTTAAATGAGGAGGGAAAAATACCGGAAGTGAGGGAAAGGTTGAATATTTTTGTTAGGTGAGAGGTGACAGCCGGGGAAAGGGACTGGAGGAGATGCGACGGAATGGGGTCGCTGGTGCAAGTGGTCGGGCGAGAAGATGCAAGGAGCCTGCTTACTTCTTCTTCTGTAACTGGTTCAAAGTCAGAGAGTGAACTAGATGCAGTGGGGGAGGGAGGACAGTGCTTGGTATGAAGAGATTGGGAAATGATTTCCTGTCGAATGTGGTCAATTTTTTCTTTGAAGTAATTGGCCAGATCGTCAGCGCGGAGATCTGTGGTTGGGGCCTGCTCTCTTGGGTTGAGTAGGGACTGGAAGGTGTCGAAGAGACGTTTAGGGTTATTGGACAGCGAGGTGATGAGGGTGTTGAAATAGGTTTGTTTGGAGAGGTGAAGGGCAGAGTTGTATGTTTTTAACATGAACTTATAATGGATGAAATCTTCGGGCAGATTAGATTTTCTCCACAGACGTTCGGCGCACCTGGAGCACCGCTGCAGGAAACGTGTTTGCAGCGTGTGCCACGGTTGTCGCCGTCTGTGCCGAGTTGTTCTATGTATAGGAGGTGCAGCTTCTTCCAGGGCACTTTGCATGGTTTCATTGTAATGCTTCAGAGCAGAATCAGGACAAGAGATGGAGGAGATTGGGGCCAATGAAGACTGCAAGTTCTTCATAAGTTTCTGGGTGTTAATGGCCTGTATGTTTCTATAAGTGTGGAAAGTGGGGGTGACCTGAGCGGGATGGCAGTTCTTGATAGAGAATGAAAGAAGGTTGTGGTCAGAGAGCGGGAGAGGGGAGTTTGTGAAATCATCCAGTGAGCAAAGCCGGGAGAAGACCAAATCAAGGGAGTTTCCATCATCATGTGTTGGAGAGTTAGTATGCTGCGAGAGGCCGAAAGAGGAGGTTAGAGATAAAAGGTGAGAAGCAGATGGGGAGAGGGGAGAAGCAATTGGGATATTGAAATCACCCATGATGAGGGTGGGGGTGTCATAAGAGAGAAAGTGTGGAAGCCAGGTGGCAAAATGATCCAGGAACTGGTGAGAGGGGCCGGGAGGACGATACACCACCGCCACTCGCATGGAGAAGGGGACGTAGAGTCTGACAGCATGGACCTCAAAGGAAGGGAATACAAGTGAGGGTACTTGGGGGATAACTTGGAAGGTACATTTGGGTGAAAGGAGCAGACCAACGCCTCCACCTGCTCTGTTGTCTGATCTTGGGGTATGAGAAAAGTGTAGTCCACCAAATGAGAGAGCAGCAGCAGCGGTGGTGTCTGACTGCTGGATCCAGGTTTCAGTAAGAGCCAGGAGATTAAGAGAGTTAGAAAGGAAGAAGTCATGAATGAAGGAGAGTTTATTACACACAGAGCGAGAATTCCAAAGGGCACAATTCAAAGAGACAGAAGGCATGCATGGAATATTAATAAGGTTAGAGGGGTTTCTGGGTGTAGCAGTTGGGAGGTTTGACTGGCTATAACATGGGGGGCCGGGGTTCGGAGAGATGTCTCCAGCAACTAGGAGAAGGAGGATAGAAAGAGTGAGCAGATGGTTAAGTGATTTGTGAGAGCGTCTTTTGTGTTGGATGGTGGGACTGAATGGATCTGCGCTGTTAAGCAATGTGAACAGAGCATGAGTGCTATACATAGGAGAGGCAACGACAGAGGGGCCAATATGGATGGAGTGTAAAGAGTTGATGCAAGGGCGGTGATTGTGTGTGAAAGCAGCAGCCAGGATATAGATTATACAGATACATATGGTGAGTATTTGCTGTGTGCCAACTGAATAGGGAATAGATTTAGATTGTCTTACCTGTCTCCTGCCCTGTCTAACTGCCATGTTATAACTGCTGAATACTTAGAAAAAAAAGTACTTTGAAAAAAAAAATGTACACGAATAATAGTGCACGAATGCCCCCTGCATGAATGCTTCCCCAAGCTATATCTACATTTATAGGTGGCCAGCTCTTAGATCTCACTTTTTTTTTTTTTTTTTTTTTGTCTTCCCCCTCTCGTTACCAACCAATCTAACTCAATTGAGACAGCAGGGCACAATAAATGTAGTGATCAGATAAACAAATGTCCAGGTCTACATGGATCATAAACCCCTTTGAAAAACAGTTATGCGAACTCTTGGCATAAGGACAAGCAGAAGAGAATGAAATATCTAGAAACAAAAACAATTGCATAACAAGCTGACTAACAAATATAGATATAAGCAGGAATCAATGCCGAAGGTAGAAGGACTCTGATACCATTCAAGCTTGCTTGCTGTCAGGGAATGGAGCAATAGACATGCAGGATATTTCAGTTCAAAGAATGAATGATATGTTACCATTCAAGCTTGCTTGCTGTCAGGGAATGGAGCAATAGACATGCAGGATATTTCAGTTCAAAGAATGAATGATATGTTACCATTCAAGCTTGCTTGCTGTCAGGGAATGGAGCAATAGACATGCAGGATATTTCAGTTCAAAGAATGAATGATATGTTACCATTCAAGCTTGCTTGCTGTCAGGGAATGGAGCAATAGACATGCAGGATATTTCAGTTCAAAGAATGAATGATATGTTACCATTCAAGCTTGCTTGCTGTCAGGGAATGGAGCAATAGACATGCAGGATATTTCAGTTCAAAGAATGAATGATATGTTACCATTCAAGCTTAGTAGTGTGTATGTGCAAAATTTGGGCGCTGTAGCTTGTAAAATAAAGGGTTAAATGGCGGAAAAAATTGGCGTGGGCTCCCGCGCAATTTTCTCCGCCAGAGTGGTAAAGCCAGTGACTGAGGGCAGATATTAATAGCCTAGAGAGGGTCCATGGTTATTGGCCCCCCCTGGCTACAAACATCTGCCCCCAGCCACCCCAGAAAAGGCACATCTGGAAGATGCGCCTATTCTGGCACTTGGCCACTCTCTTCCCACTCCCGTGTAGTGGTGGGATATGGGGTAATGAAGGGTTAATGTCACCTTGCTATTGTAAGGTGACATTAAGCCAGATTAATAATGGAGAGGCGTCAATTATGACACCTATCCATTATTAATCCAATTGTAAGGGTTAAAAAAAAACACACATTATTAAAAAGTATTTTAATGAAATAAACACACAGGTTGTTTTAATATTTTATTGCTCTCTCAATCCACCTGAAGACCCTCGCTCTGAAAAATAATAAACCAACAATATACATACCTTCCGAGGAAATAGGCTGGGTCATGAAGGGGTTAACGATGCCAAACATGAGGAATGAGTTCACTGAGAAAAAAAAAAATATATATATATACTGTATTTTTTGGATTGTAAGATGCACCTAGGTTTTAGAGTAGGAAATTAGGGGGGAAAAATGAAGCAAAAAATGTTGTCAATTCTGTACTTAATATCCCCTATCCTGGTATGCAGGTCTCCTCATGCCTATCCTAGCAGGAATGATCACCCTCATCCCTATACTAGCATGCATGGCCCCATCCCTATCGTGGTATGCATGGCCCCATCAGAAAACATAAAAAAAAAAACATTACACTTACCTACCCGGTACTCCCTCGCAGCGTTCTGCACCGATGCCAGCAGCTGCTTTATGCTTGTAAGCAGCACATGGCACATGGCTGCCGGAGTACTCGCCGGGACTGTGTGCACAGAGCAGTGAGTATTCATTGCTCTTCAGTAGTGCGCAGTGTCAGCCACCGGCTTCCTGCTGCTGCCGGCGGTCACGTGTGCCGCTACTTAAGAGAAATGGATATTCATTGGATTCATTCATCAGGAGACTATTTAATATTGAACTATATTTAAGCGGGACTAGACGAAGAAAACCCTAAAATCATGTATCATGTTATCCAAAACAGTCAGAAAACTAGCCACATATTGGCAGACCTCAAACTATATACTTTGTAAGTTTATAAGCCACTTCAGTGTCAGGAATAGATAGTATGTGAAAATACAGTATATACCACTCAGGGAACACTTAACTATCACAGATAATCTCCATATTCATACTAAATAATGGCACAGATCTTCCAGACATTAGTTTAGTCTAGGATAATTTGTCTGCACTACTAATTAACAGCTGTTACATTACCAAACTAGGGCAGTGAAAAAAGAACCAAAAAAACTGAACTCATGCCCAAAATTTTTATGTGTATTGAATAATGATATTTATTAAAGATGTGGTACACCATAAGGTGGGGGGAGGAATACCAAAAAGAGGAGCACTAAACCAGGAGGCAGAAGAGTGTTCTTACAATATACTGTGGTGACCCATGAGAGTAAATTGATTAAAGATATAAATAAGTACATACCACAAACAGTAAAAATAAAAATAAATACATACAGGAATGATGCAGCAAACATGTACATAAGAGTACACAGTAAAAATAAGGTGCAAGAGCAGAGTTACTGAAGGCTTGGGCAGTAAAGACTAGTGAATAATCAGAGAATAAAGTTCATACAATTATTTGCTGCTAACTAATCATTGATCCCACATGTAGCCGCATAGAAATTACCTGTAAGTGGTATGGAAACCGTCTCCTGGATGCGCCCAGCTCCGACGCGCGTTTCGGCATCAGCCTTCGTCAGGGGGTGGTGTCATCCAGAAGAGGGAAGGTATTTATAAGGGGAGAACCCAATGGACAGCGGGAGCGAGTGTGGAGCGAAGCGCACGGCCATTGGAGGTTGCCATGGCGCCATCCGCCGCCAGCCCATGTGATCCCTGACGCTGCGATCAGCTGACGCGGCCCCGAGGGACATAAGGCCGGCGGGTGGAGATGCCAGGAACACAATGGCAATGCGCGTACCACCTGGCCTGCTGCCATTGGAGGGTTGGAGACATGTGATCAGAAGGTCCTATAAGGTAAAAGTGAGAAGAAAGTGTTCAGGTCCTTGTGTATGTATTACATACTAAATAGTGTTGCGGTATACTGGAGTACAACAATACCAGAATGAAATAAATACTAAAAGAAGGGGATAATAAGTGTATGCAAAGAAAAAAAAGGGGAGAAACGGCAGTAAATAAGGAGATATGGAAAGACAATATAATGAAAAATAAATAAATAAAAATGATAATAAAGGATGAATAATAATAATGAACTGCATGGGAAGAGATCAAGCGAAATGACAAGTGAGTGAAAAGGAGAAGGGAGAGAAACAATAAGATAAATGAAGTGACAATAATAAATGAATAAAATCTAAATGTAAAAAATACATTAATGATGAAATATATAATAGATAATATATAAAAGTGAAATGTCAAATATATATATATATGTGTGTAAATTATAGATATGTGTATAAGAGTGAAAAAAATTGACATAAATGTATATGTCTAGGAGTGTGACAAAATTACAGGGAAAATAAATTACAAAAAAGTGGGGGAAAAAAAATCACAATAGTCCGTAATTCTTTGTCACTTTCTCTCTATGATCCAAAAGGAGGAAGGAATATCTTCAGCCGGATAACCACACAGGTGATGGAACATCGAGCCAATGGAAAAATAAATATATACTGCCGTAGCTCCAATGTCAACGTGCGCCCAACATGAGGGAACTCCAAAAGTGCAAGAACGTCAGTATGCAAAGACCAAGAAGAAAATATACAATGTAAGTATAATGCAAATTTACATATATAATAATAGTAGATGATACATACAATATGTGAAAGAGGGAAATAAGAATGTAATGTGCTCACTAAAATCGATATTAAAAGAGATAATAAAGACAAAACTTTAATAATATTATAAATAGAATAAAAAAATGAAATACTTAAGATAATGTTACAAAAGATATAAACAGGATGACTAGGTGGAAGAGAATAGTCACAAGAACAGAACAAAGCTGATATTCTCATTTAGGCCACAGGGTTGTATCGTATGAAGTAACCATGTCCATATCCATCTTGTCTCCATTTGTGCCAACTTCTGGCTGATGTGGCCTCCACGTATAGATGGCATGATTTTGTCAATGCCTCTAACTCTTAAAGACGATGGATCACAATTGTGCAATTGTTTAAAACGTTTCGGGATGGTTTTAAGGATGGAAAGGTCATTCTCATTCTGTGCAGCAATTATACCATTAACATGTTCCCGTACACGCACTTTAAATTGGCGAGTGGCAAGGCCAACATAAATTTTAGGGCAGGGGCATGTGGCATAATAGATAACTGTCTTGGTTTCATAGTTAATTAAATGTTTAATGGTAAAGTGCTTTAACCCTAAGGAATCGCTGAATGTGTCTGTTCTTTCAATGTTGGGACAAGCTACACAATGGCCACATTGGAAAGATCCTTTCTTTTGTTGTTTCTGAGTGAGAAAGGTTTTAAAGCTGCTCTGGTAGTGACTGTTTACCAGGGTATCCAGAATATTTCTTGATCGCCGAAACGTGATACTTGGTTCCTTTTGAAGATATTTAGAAAGTGCTTCATCTGCAAGTAGTGTGGGCCACGCTTTTTTTTAGAGCATGTCTCATTTTATGACTCTCGAAGTGATAATCGGTAATAAACCACACATTCGTTGTTTTAGATGGTTTAAAAGGTGAGTATAGCAATTCATTTCTAGATGAATATTTGGTTGTTATAGGCCCTTTTTATTACTGCGGTGGCCGTAACCGTGGTCCATAAATCTGGTTTTGAGTTCCTCTGCACATATTTCAAAATCACTGGCTGTAGAGTACAGACATCTGAGCCTCAAAAATTGGCCCACTGGGATCGATTTTAGAGACTCAGGATGGGCAGATGAGGCATGTAAAAGTGAATTGGTTGAGGTTTGTTTCAGATATATATCATTTTGAAGAATGTTGTCAATGTCATGTTTTATAATAACATCCATAAATTCTATAATTGTGATGATGGTAGGTCAACTGTATATTCAAATTGTTGTTGTTCAGATGGGAAATGAATAAATCCAATGATTCAACCGTTCCCTGCCAAATGAAAAAAATATCAATATACCGTGTCCAAAATAGGACACGGCACATGAATTGATGATTGTCTGACATAAAGAGGTCCCTCTCCCACAGCCCCAGGAATAGGTTTGTGTACACGGGCGCGTAGAGTGTGCCCAAAGCGGTGCCCTGGAGCTGTAGGTAGAAGGCCTCTTTAAAAATGAAAAAATGATGTGTCAGATTGAACTCCAAGACCTCGGTGATGAAGTCAATCATTGTTAGGGTTGGCGGAATGCACCGAGTATATATATGTATAAATAGGTGCGCTCGCAACCCGGGGTCCACCGTGCAGAAGAGGAACCTGCTGCTGGCAAATGGCGGCGCTATATGGTGGTATAAGCAAACTCTGTTAACTACACAGAGTCGCTAGAAATAAGATGCTGTGCCCTGTTAGTGTCACAGGGGAACACAGCTAACTGTTGAGCTGATGGCAGTCAGTGGTCACGCACCCAGAAAAGCACACAAACACTCCTCACCAGAGGTGCCGGTATTCTAGGGGCTTATTTCAGCTGGGTCCCTGAATGCATACATGCAAACTCCTCACCGGAGGTGCCGGTATTCTAGGGGCTTATTTCAGCCAGGTCCCTGAACACATACATGCAAACTCCTCACCGGAGGTGCTGGTATTCTAGGGGCTTATTTCAGCCAGGTCCCTGAACACATACATGCAAACTCCTCACTGGAGGTGCCGGTATTCTAGGGGCTTATTTCAGCCGGGTCCCAGAATACACACATACAGGCGCGACCACAAATAACAAGCTCATGACATGAGGTGATACTAGCGCATGGCCGTGCGGCCATGCAAACCTTTTATAGCTGCAGCAGCTTCAGGACCTTCCTAGGGAACCAATAGAAGTTGCTACAGTACCTGAGCAACTTCAGGACCTTCCTAGAGGACCAATGATAGCTGCTGCAGCACCTGACCATGTGACCCCTGACCTCCAATGAAAGGTCTTACCTTGGGCATGCTCAGTGTGTGCAAAGCAGGATTTAGTCCCAGAAAAGCCTGCTCGCTACTGCTGACCAGTGCAGGCTACAACAGCAGAACCTGGAAAGACAGCAGTAACCCTTTGCACAGTATCACACTGAGTGAGACGCTGGGACCGACGTCTCCGCTGAGCAGGCTCCACTGCTGCTGATGTAGAATGGGAGATCGCAGCAGATATAGCTCGAGATTCCCCCTGTGCAGCGGCGGGAACTCGACTCCTAACATTACCCCGCCCCCCCTCCTTGGGCCTCGCTACTCTCAAAGGCTGCAATGAGCAGCGGAGCCCGAATGTGCTCCACAGGTTCCCAGGTTCTATCCTCTGGGCCGTGACCCTTCCAGTCCACCAGATATCTCTTGCCACGTACCACCTTGCACCCCACAATAGCATTCACCTCAAACTCATCTGTGGATGAACCCGATGTCCTGGCAGACTCGGGAAAACCAGGACAAATAGACGGGCTTTAAGAGAGAAACGTGAAAGGTGTCGGTGATACCAAGGCACCGAGGAATTGCGAAACAGTAGACCACAGGGTTGACCTGTTCCAGAACCTTGAAAGGGCCTATGTAGCGAGGCGCAAACTTAGTGGACTCAACTCACAGCCTGATGTTACGGGTGGAGAGCCACACTAAGTCGCCAGGAGTAAAGGTCAGAGCGGGGCGCCAGTGTGCATCAGCAGAAACCCTCATTCTCTCCTTGGAGGCCCGGATGGCATCCTGTTTGCGGTCCCAAATGTCACTTGCCTCCACCGCCCAGTCTGCCACCCTGGAATCGGTGGATGACACGGGCATGGGTACAGGAACACGCGGATGCTGGCTGTAATTAAGGAGAAAAGGAGTCTGCCCGGTAGAGTCGGCTACGGCGTTGTTCAAAGCAAATTCCACCCAAGGTAGCAAAGATGCCCAGTCATCCTGTCTGGCGGAGACAAAATGTCGTACGTATGTGACCAGAGTCTGGTTGGCCCTCCCTACCAACCCACTCGTCTCGGGATGGTATGCAGAAGAGAGATTCAGCTCAATGCTGAGTAAACGACAGAGTTCTCTCCAGAACCGAGACACAAACTGAGGACCACGGTCACTGACAATTTTGTCAGGCATGCCGCGTAGACGAAAAACATGTTTGAAGAACGCCGCTAAAGCCTGTGCAGAAGGTAACTGTGGAAGCGGAACCAAGTGCACCATCTTAGAAAAATGGTCGGTGACTACCCAGATAACTGTACAGCTACGAGACTTGGGTAAGCCTTCCACGAAGTCCATCCCGACCATCTACCAGGGTCTGTCTGCCACCGGCAGGGGGTAAAGTTGCCCAGCAGGCCATTGCCGAGGAGACCGATTCTTGGCGCAGGAGAAACACGCCCGAATATAGTTCCCTAAAGTCACTGGGCCATATGCGGCCACCAGTACGTCCTCGCCAAGAGCTCAGATGTCCTCTTGGTCCCAAAATGTCCACCCACCCTGGACGAGTGAGCCCAAGTGAGAACCTCTGTTTGCAAATTAGATGGAACGAAAGAGTTGCCTGGGGGCACAGACTAGCCACAGTTCTCAGGCTCTCTGAAGGGACAATAAGCCGAGGCTCCTCCTCCTCTGATGACACTACAGAGCGAGAGAGAGCGTTGGCACGAACGTTCTTCTCCCTGGAAAGAAAATGGAGAGTGAAATGGAACCGGGAGAAGAACAGGGACCATCTAGCCTGACGAGAATTTAGCCGCTGGGCTGTCTGTAAATACACCAAGTTTTTGTGGTCTGTGAACACCTGGAAGGGAAAGCGAGCTCCCTCCAGATGTCTCCACTCTGAGAAAGCCAACTTCATAGCTAGCAACTCCCTGTCACTGATGGAATAATTCCTCTCCGCTGGTGAAAAGGTCTTAGAGAAGAAGCAAGGATGCTTCCGACCTTGTGCATCCTTTTAGAAGAGGACTGCTTCAGCACCAACTGATGAGGCATCCACCTCCATAATAAATGGCTTATCTACATCGGGGCGATGTAGGATGGGAGCACTAGCGAAGTGTGACTTAATCGAGAGAAAGGCCTTGGAGACCTCCTCCGACCACAACTTGGGATTTACCCCCTTCTTGGTGAGGGCAACCAAGGGAGCTACCAAAGTTGAGAAGTGGGGAATGAACTGGCGATAGTAATTAATGAACCCCATAAAGCGCTGCACCACTTTGAGAGAATGGGGTTCCTGCCAGTCCATCACAGCCTGTAGCTTGGCAGGATCCATAGCCAATCCCTGGGCAGAGATGATATAGCCAAGGGAAGGCAAGGACTCCTGCTCAAACACACTTCTCCAACTTGGCATATAGAGGGAGTTAGCCCGTAGGAGGTCAAAGACCTTGCAAACATCTCTCCGGTGGGAGTCTATATCTGGAGAGTAGATGAGAATATCATCCAGATAAACTACGACCGAGGTGGAAAGCATATCCCGGAAGATGTTGTTTACAAAGTTTTGGAAAATGGCTGGGGCATTACAGAGCCTGAAGGGCATCACCAGATATTCATAGTGCCCATCCCTGGTGTTAAAAGCCGTCTTCCATTCATCCCCCTCATGGATGCGAATCATGTTGTAAGCACCCCACCGATCTAATTTAGTAAATACCCTTGCTCCCCGTAGCCTATCAAAAAGCTCAGCTATCAGGGGTAGTGGGTACCTATTCTTAATGGTGATGGCGTTAAGACCCCTGTAGTCTATGCATGGACGCAGTTCTCCACTCTTCTTCTGTACGAATAACCCAGCCCCTGCAGGTGACACTGACTTCCTAATGAATCCTCTTGCCAGACTTTTGTCGGATATACTGACATTGCCTCCGTCTCTGGGAGAGACAACAGATAGACTCGACCATGGGGAGGCTCAGCACCAGGCAAGAGGTCAATAGGACAGTCATAGGGGCGGTGAGGTGGAAGGGTCTCCGCAGCCCTTTTGGAGAACAGGTCTGCATAGGCCAATATTGCTTGGGGAGAGGGGATAAATCTGTGGGTACCTCAGTTGTAACAACCTGAACGGTTTCCCTGACATCTACCCCCACAGGATTCACCCCATCCTAAAATTCTGCCTGTGGACCACTCAATATGAGAGTGATACCATAGCCAAGGCATCCCCAACAGGATCTCATCAGTTCCCTCAGGAATGACGAGCAGAGATATAATCTCCTGATGAGATGGCGACAAGAACAGAGTGAAAGGGATGGTCTGGTGTGTCAACCCATTCACCTTTTGTACAGTTACTGGTTGAGCTAGCATTACCAGGGGTATTGTGTGACGTTATGCGAAGGCAGAAGACATAAAATTGCCCTCCACCCCAGATTCCAGGCAGAGCTCTACCGAGTGAGTGAATGAGCCAATTGTAATTGTCCCCTTAAAGGACGATTTGGAGGCAAACGTCGCCGTGTCTAGTGTACCTCCACCTGCTACCACTAGACGCTGACGTTTCCTCGACCGCTGTGAACATCTGGTGGCAAGATGTCCTGACTGCTGGCAAACATGGCAGACCTTTAGTGCAGGAGCTGTCTGGGACTTAGATCCCGCTCGTGACACTTCCATGGCCTCATGTGACTCAGGGACCAGGACCAGAGATTCCAAAGGTTTGGCGAAGGTGGGAGCCAGCCGAAACCTCTGCCTACACTGGGCCCGCTCTAACCTCCGCTCGTGAAAACAGAGGTCAATACGGGTAGACACAGCTATTAACTCCTCCAGTGTGGCAGAAATCTCCCTTGAGGCCAGAGCGTCCTTCACGTGGTCAGCCAGCCCTGTCATGGTTCCCAATGGCAAGGGAACGTAAGAAACATATAAATAACGAACGAGCTCTCGGGTGATGGAAACTCGAGTTGACCGTGAGCTAAATCTACCACACAACTAATAGTAGCCAGGGAGCATACCTACGGCTTCCTATATGCCACGCGCCAGCCGGAGGACTAACTACGCCTGGTAGAGGAAGAAACAGACCTGGCTTACCTCTAGGGAAATACCCCAAAAGATGATAGCAGCCCCCCACATGTAATAACGGTGAATTAAGAGGAAAAGACATACACAGTATGAAAGTAGATTTAGCAAAGAGAGGTCCACTTACTAGATAGCAGAAGGATACAAAAGAGGACTTCACGGTCAACTGAAAACCCTTTCAAAAACCATCCTGAAATTACTTTAAGACTCCTGTGTCAACTCATGACACAGGAGTGGCAATTTCAGCCCGCAAGAGCTTCCAGCTACAGAGAATTACAAAAACTGCAAACTGGACAAAAGGTACAAAACAAAAGGACAAAGTCCACTTAGCTGATCAGCAGACTAGTAGCAGGAACATGCAACCGAAGGCTCTGGTTACAATGATGACCGGCAAGGAAATGACTGGAGAGCAAGGCTAAATAGGAAACTCCCAAACGCTGATGGAAGCAGGTGAACAGAAGCAGCAAAGTGCAAACAAGTCACCAGTACCACCAGCAACCACCAGGGGAGCCCAAAAAGCGGATACACAACAGTACCCTCCCCTTAAGGAGGGGGCACCGAACCCTCACAAGAACCGCCAGGGCGATCTGGATGAGCCCTATGAAAGGCACGAACCAAATCCGAGGCATGAACATCAGAGGCAGTTACCCAAGAATTATCTTCCTGACCATAGCCCTTCCATTTAACCAGATATTAAAGTCTCCGTCTGAAAATACGGGAGTCCAAGATCTTTTCTACCACGTACTCCAATTCACCCTCCACCAGCACAGGAGCAGGAGGTTCAGTAGAAGGAACCACCGGTACCTCATATCTCCGCAACAACGACCGATGGAACACATTATGGATAGCGAAAGATGCCGGGAGGTCCAAACGAAAGGAAACAGGGTTAAGAATCTCCAAAATCCTATAAGGACCGATGAACCGAGGCTTAAATTTAGGAGAAGAAACCCTCATAGGGACAAAACGGGAAGACAACCACACCAAGTCCCCAACACGAAGGTGGGGGCCAACACGACGACGGCGGTTAGCAAACTGCTGAGTCCTCTCCTTAGACAATTCCAAATTATCCACCACTTGTCCCCAAATCTGATGCAACCGATCCACTACCGCATCCACTCCAGGACAATCCGAAGATTCAACCTGACCAGATGAAAAACGCGGATGAAACCCTGAATTGCAAAAGAAAGGAGAAACCAAAGTGGCAGAACTAGCCCGATTATTAAGAGCAAACTCCGCCAACGGCAGAAAGGCAACCCAATCATCCTGATCCGCAGACACAAAACACCTCAAATAAGTCTCCAAAGTTTGATTAGTTCGTTCCGTCTGGCCATTGGTCTGAGGATGGAATGCAGACGAAAAAGACAAATCAATGCCCAACGTGGCACAGACTGCCTGCCAAAATCTAGACACGAACTGGGTACCCCTGTCAGAAACGATGTTTTCCGGAATACCATGCAAGCGAACCACATTTTGAAAAAACAGAGGGACCAACTCAGATGAGGAAGGCAACTTAGGCAATGGCACCAAATGAACCATTTTAGAAAAACGGTCACACACCACCCAGATGACAGACATCTTCTGAGAAACAGGGAGGTCCGAGATAAAGTCCATAGAGATGTGCGTCCAAGGCCTCTTCGGAATAGGCAAGGGCAACAACAACCCACTAGCCCTAGAACAACAAGGCTTGGCCCGAGCACACACATCGCAAGACTGCACAAAAACACGCACATCTCGAGACAAGGAAGGCCACCAGAAGGATCTAGCCACCAAATCTCTGGTGCCAAAAATTCCCGGATGACCTGCCAGAGTAGAAGAATGAACTTCCGAGATGACTCTAGTGGTCCACTCGTCAGGAACAAACAGTCTACCAGACGGACAACGATCAGGTCTATCCGCCTGAAATTCTTGCAAAGCACGTCGCAAATCTGGAGAGACAGCAGACAAAACCACTCCATCCTTAAGGACACCAGCAGGTTCAGAATTCCCAGGAGAGTCAGGCTCAAAACTCCTAGAAAGAGCATCTGCCTTCACATTCCTAGAACCCGGTAAGTACGAGACCACAAAATTAAACCGGGAAAAGAACAACGACCAACGTGCCTGTCTAGGATTCAGGCGCCTGGCAGACTCCAAATAAATTAAATTCTTGTGATCAGTCAAAACTACCACCTGATGTCTGGCACCCTCAAGCCAATGACGCCACTCCTCAAATGCCCACTTCATGGCCAAAAGCTCCCGATTACCAACATCATAGTTTCGCTCGGCGGCCGAAAATTTTCGCGAAAAGAACGCACAAGGTCTCATCACCGAGCAGTCGGAACTTTTCTGCGACAAAACCGCCCCCGCTCCGATCTCGGAAGCATCGACCTCAACCTGAAAGGGAAGAGAAACATCAGGCTGGCGCAACACAGGGGCAGACAAAAAGCGGCGCTTAAGCTCCCGAAAGGCCTCCACGGCAGCAGGGGACCAATCGGCAACATCAGCACCCTTTTTAGTCAAATCCGTCAGAGGTTTAGCAACGCCAGAAAAACCAGCTATAAATCGACGATAAAAATTAGCAAAGCCCAAGAATTTCTGGAGACTCTTCAGAGAAGTAGGCTGCGTCCAGTCGTAAATAGCCCGAACCTTGACAGGGTCCATCTCAATAGAAGAAGGGGAAAAAATGTACCCCAAAAAGGAAATTTTTTGAACCCCAAAAACACACTTTGAACCCTTTACACACAAAGAATTCTCCCGCAAAACCTGAAAAACCCTCCTGACCTGCTGAACATGAGACTCCCAGTCATCAGAAAAAATCAAAATATCATCCAAGTAAACAATCAAAAATTTATCCAAATATTCACGGAAAATATCATGCATTAAGGACTGAAAGACCGAAGGAGCATTAGAAAGGCCGAAAGGCATTACCAAATACTCAAAATGGCCCTCAGGCGTATTAAATGCGGTTTTCCACTCATCCCCCTGCTTAATTCGCACCAAATTATACGCCCCACGAAGATCAATCTTAGAGAACCACTTAGCCCCCCTTATGCGAGCAAACAAATCAGTCAGCAAAGGCAATGGATACTGATATTTGACTGTAATTTTATTCAGGAGTCGATAATCAATACAAGGCCTCAGAGAGCCATCCTTTTTAGAGACAAAGAAAAAACCGGCTCCTAAAGGTGATGAAGAAGGACGAATATGTCCCTTTTCCAGGGACTCCTTAATATACTCGCGCATAGCAGCATGTTCAGGTACAGATAGGTTAAACAAACGACCCTTTGGAAATTTACTGCCAGGAATCAGATCTATGGCGCAATCACAATCCCTGTGAGGAGGGAGTGAACCAATCTTAGGCTCTTCAAAAATATCACGATAATCAGACAAAAATGCCGGAATATCAGATGGAATAGATGACGAAATGGACACCATAGGAGTGTCCCCATGAGCCCCCCGACATCCCCAGCTTAACACAGACATAGCTTTCCAGTCAAGGACTGGGTTATGAGACTGTAACCATGGTAATCCAAGCACCAAAACATCATGTAAATTGTACAACACAAGGAAGCGAATCACCTCCTGATGGTCTGGAGTCATACGCATAGTCACTTGCGTCCAGAACTGTGGTTTATTACAAGCCAAAGGTGTAGAATCAATACCCTTCAGAGGTATAGGGACTTCCAGAGGCTCTAAATCAAACCCACAGCGCCTGGCAAAGGACCAGTCCATAAGACTCAGAGCGGCGCCAGAGTCCACATAGGCATCCACGGTAATAACTGATAATGAACCAATCAAGGTTACAGACAAAATAAATTTGGACTGTAAAGTGCCAATTGAAATGGACTTGTCAACCTTCCTAGTACGTTTAGAGCATGCCGATATAACATGAGCAGAATCACCACAATAGAAGCATAACCCATTTTTACGCCTATAATTCTGCCGCTCGCTTCTGGACATAACTCTGTCACATTGCATTTTCTCTGGCGTCTCTTCAGAAGATACCGCCAAATGGTGCACGGGTTTGCGCTCCCGCAAACGCCGATCAATCTGAATTGCCATTGTCATGGACTCATTCAGACCTGTAGGCGCAGGGAACCCGACCATAACATCTTTAACGGCATCAGAAAGACCCTCTCTGAAATTTGCCGCTAAGGCGCACTCATTCCACTGAGTAAGCACAGACCATTTACGAAATTTTTGGCAGTATATCTCCGCTTCATCTTGCCCTTGAGATAGGGCTATCAAAGCTTTTTCAGCTTGAATCTCCAAATTAGGTTCCTCATAAAGCAACCCTAAAGCCAGGAAAAACGCATCCACATTGAGCAACGCAGGATCCCCTGGTGCCAATGAAAATGCCCAATTTTGAGGGTCACCTCGCAGCAAAGAGATTACAATCTTAACCTGCTGGACAGGATCTCCTGAGGAGTGAGGTCTGAGAGAAAGGAATAATTTACAATTATATTTGAAATTCAAAAACCGAGATCTATCTCCGGAAAACACCTCTGGTGTAGGGATTTTAGGTTCAGAAATAGGAGCATGTATAACAAAATCTTGTAAATTTTGAACCTTCGTAGCAAGATTATTTAAACCTGCAGCCAAACTCTGAGGATCCATCTTTAAACAGGTGAGCTCAAAGCCATTCAAGGATTATAAGGAGAGAAAGGCAAAGGCTGTAATTAGAGCTGAAATACAACTGATCCAACTATGGAGCAAGCATAGGGGAAAAAGAGAAAAAAAAAAATTTACAGACTTCTTTTTTCTCTCCTTTCTTCTGCCAATAAGTTTAACACTGGCCGGTCATACTGTCATGGTTCCCAATGGCAAGGGAACGTAAGAAACATATAAATAACGAACGAGCTCTCGGGTGATGGAAACTCGAGTTGACCGTGAGCTAAATCTACCACACAACTAATAGTAGCCAGGGAGCATACCTACGGCTTCCTATATGCCACGCGCCAGCCGGAGGACTAACTACGCCTGGTAGAGGAAGAAACAGACCTGGCTTACCTCTAGGGAAATACCCCAAAAGATGATAGCAGCCCCCCACATGTAATAACGGTGAATTAAGAAGAAAAGACATACACAGTATGAAAGTAGATTTAGCAAAGAGAGGTCCACTTACTAGATAGCAGAAGGATACAAAAGAGGACTTCACGGTCAACTGAAAACCCTTTCAAAAACCATCCTGAAATTACTTTAAGACTCCTGTGTCAACTCATGACACAGGAGTGGCAATTTCAGCCCGCAAGAGCTTCCAGCTACAGAGAATTACAAAAACTGCAAACTGGACAAAAGGTACAAAACAAAAGGACAAAGTCCACTTAGCTGATCAGCAGACTAGTAGCAGGAACATGCAACCGAAGGCTCTGGTTACAATGATGATCGGCAAGGAAATGACTGGAGAGCAAGGCTAAATAGGAAACTCCCAAACGCTGATGGAAGCAGGTGAACAGAAGCAGCAAAGTGCAAACAAGTCACCAGTACCACCAGCAACCACCAGGGGAGCCCAAAAAGCGGATACACAACACAGCCCCCTCCAAAATATTGGGATAAGGGCTTTATCCGACCACTCCAGCTCAGATGCTAGGGTGCGGAAGTGGACGGCAAAATGGCTGACCAAGGACGAGCCCTGAGTCAATGCAAACAGTTGGAGCGCTGTATCATGGGTGACTCGAGGCCCTAAAAAGACCTGTTTCAGAGTGCTCAGGAACAGCAGAGCACTCTGCAACATATGATCGCCACGCTCCCACAGCGGCGTAGCCCACTCCAACGCCCTGTCCGACAGGAGACACAATAAATCCCACCTTTGCTCGCTCTGTGGGGAAACGTGCGGCCAGGAGCTCAAGATGTATAGAGCACTGGCTCACGAAACCCCTACAAGATTTACTATCACCAGAAAATTTTTCTGGCAGAGGGAGGCGAGATAGTCGGAACAGGGGTGGCCGTGGACAAGGTTGCTGCAGCCACGCTAGCAGCCTGAACAGCAACTGCAGTAACATCCACAGCTGAGGTTGTGCGCTCGAGTGCCGCCAACCTACCCTCCAGCTGCTGAATGTACCGCAAGGATTGCTGTTTGTCTGCCATTTACTAGCCAGATCCTGGCGCTAGTATTGTTAGGGTTGGCGGAACGCACCGAGTATATATATATATATATGTATAAATAGGTGCGTTCGCCACCCGGGGTCCACCATGCAGGAGAGGAACCTGTTGCTGGCAAATGGCGGCGCTATAAGCGAACTCTGTTAACTTCACAGAGTCGCTAGAAATAAGATGCTGTGCCGTTAGTGTCACAGGGGAACACAGCTAACTGCTGAGCTGATGGCAGTCAGTGATCACGCACCCGGAAAAGCACACAAACACTCCTCACCGGAGGTGTCGGTATTCTAGGGGCTTATTTCAGCCGGGTCCCTGAATGCATATATGCAAACTCCTCACCGGAGGTGCTGGTATTCTAGGGGCTTATTTCAGCCGGGTCCCTGAACACATACATGCAAACTCCTCACCGGAGGTGTCGGTATTCTAGGGGCTTATTTCAGCCGGGTCCCTGAATGCATATATGCAAACTCCTCACCGGAGGTGCTGGTATTCTAGGGGCTTATTTCAGCCGGGTCCCTGAACACATACATGCAAACTCCTCACCGGAGGTGCCGGTATTCTAGGGGCTTATTTCAGCCGGGTCCTTGACAACACACATACAGGCGAGACCACAAATAACAAGCTCATGACATGAGGTGATACTAGCGCATGGCCGTGCAAACCTTTTATAGCTGCAGCAGCTTCAGGACCTTCCTAGGGAACCAATGAAAGTTGCTACAGTACCTGAGCATGTGACCCCTGACCTCCAATGAGGTCTTACCTTGGGCATGCTCAGTGCAAAGCAGTCCCAGAAAAGCCTGCTCGCTGCTGACCACAGTGCAGGCTACAACAGCAGAGCCTGGAAAGGCAGCAGTAACCCTTTGCACAGTATCAGACTGAGTGAGACGCTGGGAACATCTCCGCTGAACAGGCTCCACTGTGGCTGATGTAGAATGGGAGACCACAGCAGACATGGCTTGAGATTCCCCCTGTGCAGTGGCGGGAACTCGACTCCTAACAATCATCGCCAAGGAATTGTTAGACATGGTAAGAAAACATTTTGTTGCATGTATACCATGTGTGCTTTATACTGGTATAGAGCAATTCAACATCGCATGTGATGAGAATAGTATCGTCATCAATATGCAATCCATAAATTTTTTTGAGAAAATCACCCGTATCTCGAGTGATCGAAGGAAGACATTCCACCAGAGGTTGAAGTTTGTAATCAATAAATTTGCCTATATTCTCCACGAAAATGCGATTACCGAAGACAATTGGTCTACCAGGGGGTGACTCAAGGTTCTTATATATCTTTGGTAGAAGATAAAATGTCGGTATACATAGTTCCTTGATCATAAGTGCTTGACATAATTCTTTATATATAGTGCCCTATTAGCCCTATTCAAGATAACATTTACTGCAGATGTAAAAGATGACAGCGGGTTGTAAGTTAATTTTTTATAGCACGTTTTATTTTTCAATTGTCTGTAGGCTTCGGCTTCGTTCATGGAGGATGGCCAAATCACGATATTGCCCCCCCTTATCCGTGGGTTTAATCACAACCTCCTGGTCCTGGCGTCTTCGCCCGCCAGCCTTAAGTCCCTCGGGGCCACATCAGCTGATCACGGCGTCGGGGATCACGTGGGCTGGCGGCATGGCAACCTCCAATGGCCATGCGCGTCTCTCCACACAGGCTCCCGCTGTTCATTGAGTGCTCCCCTTATAAATACCTTCCCTCTTCTGGATGACACCACCCCGTGGCGAAGGCTGAAGCCGAAACGCGCGTCGGGGCTGGGCGCATCCAGGAGACGGTTTCCATATCACTTACAAGTAATTCCTATGCGGCTACATGTGGGATCAATGATTAATTAGAAGCAAATAATTGTTTGCACTTTATTCTCTGATTACTCACTAGTCTTTGCTGCCCAAGCCTTCAGTAACTGTGCACTTGCACCTTATGTTTACTGTGTATTCTTATGTACCATATTTTCCGGCGTATAAGACGACTTTTTAACCCCTGAAAATCTTCTTAAAAGTCGGGGGTCGTTTTGTACTCCGGGTGCAGGCCAATGTGTATATAGTATGTGAGGGAAAGTGGTCCCGATGACGAAGAGGGGGCATCTCACAGGAAATTGTGAGTGGAGTATTCCCCTATTACCTCATTGTAGCAGGGTGGGGTCTCTGTGTTGGGGAGCGAAAGTGGCTGCTCCTCTTTGTGCCGCGTTGGTGCTGTGCTGCGACGTATCTTCGTGCAACGTCGGGGCTCCTCCGGCATTTCCTCAAAGCCTGGAGGCACCGACAGCTCCATTGCTGCAATGCGGTGGCCTCCGGGAAAATGGCCGCTGGGGGCGGCGCATGCTCAGATTCAGATCTCGTCTCCCGAGATCTCGGGACAAGATCTGAATCTGAGCATGCGCCGCCCCCAGCGGCCATTTTCCCAGAGGCCACTGCATCGCAGCAATGGAGCTGCCGGTGCCTCCGGGATTTGAGGAATTGGGAAATGCCGGAGGAGCCCCAACTCTGCACGAAGATACGCTGCCCCACAGCACAGAGCCCTGACACTGCACGAAGAGGAGCCGCTGCCCCACAGCACAGAACCCACGCGGCTCAAAGAGGAGCAGCAGCCGCCGCCACTCCCCAGCAGAGACTCCACGCTGCTACAATGAGGTGATAGGGGGATACTCCACTCACACTTTCCTGTGAGATGCCCCCACTTCGTCATCGGGACCACTCCCCCCCCAAAAGGCACATTAGTCCCCGGCCCTATAAGACGACACATGGCATATAAGAAGACCCCCGACTTTTAAGAAGATTTTATATTTTAACTGGAAAAGTTGGGGGTCGTCTTATACGCCGTAAAATACAGTACGTTTTCTGCATCATTCCTGTATGTATTTATTTTTACTGTTTGTGGTATGTACTTATGTATTTATATCTTTAATCAACTTACTCTCATGGGTCACCACAGTATATTGTAAGAACACTCTTCCGCCTCCTGGTTTAGTGCTCCTCTTTTTGGTATTCCTTTCCCCCCACCTTATGGTGTACCACATCTTTAATAAATATCATTATTCAATACACAAAAAAATTTTGGGCATGAGATCGGTTCTTTTTTTTTTCCTTGCTTATAATTGCCGAGATGTCCGTCATTTTGTCCATGTTGGTATACATAGTGGTCATGATTGAGAAATTTTGTCTTGTTATATTTTTTGATTGATTTAGTTGCATGTTTACCTCACCTTGAGATTTGTGTTCAAAGTAGGGCAGTCCCTATAGGAGGAAAAACACAAGAATTATACTGTATTTTCACATACTATCTATTCCTGACACTGGAGCAGCTTATAAAGTATATAGTTTGAGGTCTGGGATCTGCCAATATGTGGCTGGTTTTCTGACTTTTTTTCTTTTAACATGATACATAATTTTAGTTTTTTTTTGTCTAGTCTCGCTTGAATATAGGTTAATATTAAATAGTCTTCTGATGAGTCGCCTTTGGTGAGGACGAGGAAACCCATAGAAATGAGAGGCTTGGAGAGTGAGTGTGTATATGTCACCTCACCCTATGTACTGAACTGTGGGGTACATGATTTTTCTACTAGTCACCTACTGACTAACCTTCAGGGGGTAAATAAGTGGTATAGTGTTTTACATTTGGAATGAATAAAGTTTAGTTTCATCCTTTGGTCAGCAAACATGATGAATGACAACAGACAAGAAGATTCAATTTTGGTTAAAACTATTCCAACATTATGAACGTAATAAAGGCTTCTCCCCCTATGTGACGTCTCTGATGTTTATTAACAGTTGATTTCCAAGTAAAATATTTCCCACATTAAGAAAATGAAAAAGGCTTCTCCTCTGCGTGACTGCTCTGATGTCTAACAAGAAGTGCTCTCCGGTTAAAACATTTCCCACATTCTGAACAGGAAAAAGGCTACTTCCCTGTGTGAGTTCTCCGGTGAGTAACAAGACTCCCTTTCTGGATAAAACATTTCCCACATTCTGAACAGGAAAAAGGTTTCTCCCCTGTGTGAGTTCTATGGTGATTGATAAGACTCCCTTTCTGGTTAAAACATTTCCCACATTCTGAACATGAAAAAGGCTTCTCCCCTGTGTGGGTTCTTTGATGGCTATCAAGATTTATTTTCCATTTAAAACATTTCCCACATACTGAACATGCATATGGCTTCTCTGCTGTGTGAGTTCTCTCATGTGAAACAAGATTTGAAATGTGAGTAAAACATTTCCCACATTCTGAACAGGAAAAAGGCTTCTCCTCCGTGTGAGTTCTATGGTGATGAACAAGACTCCCTTTGTGGTTAAAACATTTCCCACATTCTGAACAGGAAAAAGGCTTATCCTCCATGTGAGTTCTATGGTGATGAACAAGACTCCCTTTCTGGTTAAAACATTTCCCACATTCTGAACAGGAAAAAGGCTTCTCCTCCGTGTGAGTTCTATGGTGACTAACCAAATGTGATTTCTGGTTGAAACATTTCCCACATTCTGAACAGGAAAAAGGCTTCTCCCCTGTGTGAGATCTTTGGTGTGTAACAAAATTTGATTTCTTGTTATAACATTTCCCACATTCTGAACATGAAAATGACTTCTTTGCTTTAGGAGCAGTTTGTTTTTTAATTCCTCTTTTGTGACTTTTATTTTCCTTAGTAGTCAGTAATGAATCAGAAGATGAGACCTGTTTCATAGGATCAGATGACAGATCTTTGCTGTGAATGGATGATGATATATCTGGAGTAACAGCAATCACTTCAGTTGTATCTTGTAGGATCTCAAGATCATCAGATTTAAAAATTGAAGATGTCAGCTGTCCCTCTGATCTCCTGGTACAGTCATCTGTGAAGATGAAAAAAAAAAAAGAAAGTTTTTTTTTTATAAAATATCCTTGAGTTTTATATTTTTGAACATTTCTACTAACATTTATACATTTATAACCCTAAACTGTCCATAAAATAGGCAAGCTATGTAATGTAATTAATTATTTACCAAGACAATGACAGTTCACAGTCTAATGGAAAATCTTGTTGGATGAGCCAGTAGTGTGTGGTGTTCAACTGTTCGTTCATTCTGCCTCCGAAATATCGAATAAAAAGAAACCAACAATGTTATGTAGGAGAAAATAATGTCAATTCTCATCTCACAAAAAAGTCCCCACTCAGGTCCATCATCTGTCAATGGAAAAACAGAGGTTCCTACATTATTAGTGGCTCATAGGCTGTTGAAAAGCAACAGAGTTTCTATAAACCAATCCAGCAAAATCCGCTCTCACTTCTGAGTCTTGCAGTGTGCTCAAACAACATTTAGGATCCCTGTATTTAGCATTATAGTGAGAAGAATCCACTTAATTTGCGGTGTCTCTCTCCTGGAGCACAATCTGGGCACTATGTGCTGGGTAATAAAATGGCAAATGTGTAATTTTCACTCTCCAACATCCACTGCTCATCAGGACCCCCACGTACCTTATAATGAGGGTATTCTAGAACACAACACTTCCTGTGACCCCCGACCTCATCGAGACCTGATTGGTTCAGGTCCTGATGACGTCAGCATCACATCAGCCAATGAGACAAATCACTAGGAAAGTTTGTTATAGCAACGAACTTTCTGCCTAAAAAAAAATGCTGTTTCTCCTCAGATCTCCTGTCAGTGAGAGATTAGAGGAAAACACGGGTATTACATACCTGGTAATGTGTTTTTTCATGAGACATGACGGCACCACGAGAGAGGGGATCCACCCATCAAGAACAGGAAACCTTCAAGATAAAAGGGGCGGCTCCTCTCTCCACATCAGTTGTTTTACAGAGTACGAGAGGAACTCCGCTGGTTAGTGTACACATAAATAATACATCCTATACGGTTCTATTCACCGATACCCCAGGGAGTGTATAATACAAATAATGCTAATAATGCACCCAACTAATGACATGATGAAAAGGGTGGGAACATAAGGGTGCCGTCATGTCTCATGAAAAAACACATTACCAGGTATGTAATACCCGTGTTTTTCCATCATACATGACGGCACCACGAGAGAGTTACAGAGATTTGTATTCTCTTTTAGGGAGGGATCACTGCTTGTAACACTCTTCTCCCAAATGTGAGATCAGAGGTAGCAGATAGGTCTAGCCTATAATGTTTAAAAAATGTAGACGGAGAGGACCAAGTGGCCGCCTTACAGATTTGGTCGGTGGTAGTATCTGCTCTCTCCGCCCACGATGTCGCCATGGCCCTCGTGGAATGGGCTTTCAGACCCTGTGGAACAACCCTGCCTGCACTACTATACGCTAGAATAATGGCCTCTCTCACCCATCTAGCTATAGTTTGTTTTGAGGCTTTACGGCCCTTCCTTGACCCCTGGAACGAAACAAATAAAGCCCTCTGTTTCCTCCAGGATTTTGTCATCTCTAGATACTGTCGGATACATCTCCTGACATCTAGGCAATGGAGTCTCTCCTCTTTCTTGTTGCTGGGATTGGGACAGAAAGAGGGTAGGGTTATATCCTGAGCCCTATGGAATCTCGATACCACTTTGGGAATATACGCCGGATCTAATTTTAATACAACCCTATCGTCCATAATTTGTGTGTAAAGGGGGTCAGCTGACAACGTGTGTAAATCCCCAACCCTACGGGCCGATGTAAGTGCCACTAACAAAGCCGTTTTTAATGTTAGTACTTTATCTGAGGTTGTATTTAATGGCTCAAAGGGGCTTTCTGTCAGAGCTGTCAACACTAAATTTAGATCCCATGGTGGAGGAGTAGGGGATGGAACAGAGTCAGCTCTACTACAGGCTCGGACAAACCTCATCACCCACCTATTGCTTGCCAGGTCACAGTTGAATAAGGCTGCTAAGACTGAAATGTGTACTTTCAGGGTACCAACAGCTAACCCCAGATCTAAGCCCTTTTGTAGGAACTCCAGTATTGCCACTATTGGGACCTCCCCTTCCCGTATTGGCCCTGAGCTGGACAGGAATTTCTTCCATATTCTCCCATAGATCTTGGTCGTTACTGGTTTTCTGCTACTGACCAAGGTGGATATTAAACCAGCTGAGAACCCTTCTTTCTCTAGTAACGACCGTTCAAATGCCAGGCTGTCAAATGTAGCCCGGAATTCTGCGGGTGGTTGAAGGGACCCTGCGTTAGAAGGTCCTGGTCTTCCGGGAGAACCCACGGGTCCGTCACTGACAACAGTCTCAGCCAGTAAAACCATGGTCTTTTTGGCCAGAAGGGAGCTATTACAATTACCCTGGCCTTGTCCTCCCTGATCTTCTTCAGAACTGCTGGGATTAGACATATCGGTGGGAAGGCATACAGGAGTCCTGACGTCCATTCTATGCTGAAGGCGTCTACTGCCAACGGCCTGTCTGCTGGGTTCAGGGAGCAGAACTTTTGAACTTTTTTGTTGGCTTTCGAGGCAAAGAGGTCTACACTGGGTCTTCCCCACATGTGTACTATCCGTTGAAAAATGGACTCTTTTAGGGACCATTCCCCTTGCCTTAATTGGTTCCTGCTTAAAAAGTCTGCCTTTATTTGTCCACACCTCGAATATGCATGGCCGATAATGAAAAGAGATGCCTTACGGCTAGAGCCATGAGTCTTCTGGTTATGTGCATCAGTGACCGAGAACAGGTGCCCCCCTGGTGGTTCACGTATGCGACCGCTGTTCGGTTGTCCGATAGGACTCTCACATGATGCCCTGTCAAGTGTAGAAGTAATCTCTCTAGCGCCTTTTCTATTGCTAGGAGTTCCCACTCGTTTGAGGATAGATTTTTCTCCTTTTGAGCCCAGGCATCTTGGACCCATAGTGTTATCTGAGTGAGCTCCCCACCCCCATGGACTGGCGTCCGTTGTGATCACTTTGGAGGCTGTATATGTCCAGGGAACTCCTCTCGGAGATGACTATCTGTAACCACCATCTGAGTGATTGGAGTACAGAGAGTGGGAGAATGAGCTTCTGCTCTAGCTGCCCCTGAAGTTCCAGGTCGTTCTGCAGCACACACCACTGCAGTTCTCTTGCATGGAACTGGGCCCATTTTACTGCCGGTATGCAGGTGGTTAGGGACCCCAATACAGACATGGCTCTTCTTAAAGTCATCTCTGGCTTTGTTAATGTTGTCATAATCATTTGTTTGATTTTTTCCTCTTTTTCTTCTGGGAGGCGACACTCCTGTGCCACGGAGTCTACCGTTATCCCCAGGAAATTCTGGACCATAGCTGGCTCTAGCTTGGACTTCTTGAGATTTAGTTGCCATCCCAGTGTCTGAAGAGTGTCCATCACTATCCTGACCTGCTCCTGACAGTGAGAAAAGTTCTTCCCCACTATCAGGAAGTCGTCCAGGTAGGGTATTATCAGAGAGTGTCTTTTTCTCTGAGATGAGCTGTGACCTCTGCTATCAGCTTTGTGAATACCCGTGGGGCTGTTGCTATCCCAAAGGGCAGAGCCTTGTACTGAAAGTTACGCAACTGGGACCCCATCTGAACTGCCACTCTGAGAAACTGACGATCTTGTTGTCTGATTGGGACGTGATAATAAGTGTCCTTGAGGTCGAGGACGGACATGTAACCCTGGGGATATAGAAGTTTCACCGCTGATTTTATGGTTTCCATCTTGAATGATGGTATTCTAAGAAATTTGTTGAGGCCTTTTAAATTTATTATTGTCCTCCTAGAATTGTCTTTTTTTATGAGAAAAAGAGGGGAATAAAATCCTTCCCTCCTTTCCTCCATAGGAACTTCTTCCAAGATGTGCTTGTCTAGGAGTGATGTTACTCCCCCCTCCAGACTGTCTTGTTTCTCTTGGGAGGACTGTACCGGAGTCTGCATATATCTTTTTGGAGGCCAGTGGTGGAATTTTAGTTTTAGGCCTGATCCTACGATCTGTCGGATCCATACGCAGGATGAGATCCTCTCCCAGGCTGGAAGGAAGTGAGAGAGCCTCCCTCCCACCTGAGAAGGACAGTCACTGGGAGGGTTTTTTGGTGTCTCTGGGGGACTTGCCAAAATAGAAGCCCTTTCCTCCCCTGGGTCGCTTGTCCAGGTTGCTCCTGTCTCGGTCTCTATGCTGCTGCCTTCGGAATTTTTGGCCTCTCCGAAAGGGCTGAAATGGCTGTTTTGGAAAGTTTTTCTTTTTGTTACTGGCTTTCTCCAACACCTCTTCTAATGCCGGTCCAAACAGGAAGTTCCCCTCACAAGGCAACGAGCAAAGCTTCATCTTTGACTGTGTATCTCCTGGCCAGCATTTAAGCCATACGGCACGGCGTCCTGTGTTGGCTAAAGCTGCCGATTTTGCTGCCAGTCTAGCCGAGTCTGCTGATGCTTCAAGCTAGAATCACTGCCGCTGCACTCATGGTTGGTATTGCCTCTAGGATAGTCTCTCTGGGAACTTTTTGTTCTACCTGTTCCTCCAGGTTGTGTATCCAGATTTTTAAGGATCTGGCTACACAAGTGGCCACGATAGCTGGCCTTAGTGCTCCTGCCGAGGCTTCCCATGCTGTCTTCAGGGAACTATCCACCTTCCTATCCAGAGGTTCTTTTAGAGAACCTAGGTCCTCGAATGACAGGGAGGATTTCCTGGCAACTTTTGAGACTGCCACATCAATCTTTGGGGCTCTATCCTCAAATGGATACCTTCTCTTTAGGGAGGTGGTTATTTGGGACCTTTTTTCCGGTTTTTGCCATTCCCTTTTAATCAGTTCTTGTAGCTGTTCATTAATAGGGAATGACCTCCGTTTTTTTCTTTTGTAGACCACTGAACATAAGTTCTTGGGCTGTCTTTTTGGCCTTCTCGTCTACCAGCCCCATGGTAGAGCGAACAGCTTTTATAAGCTTTTCCGTAGCCTCTGCTGGAAATGCATCCTCCTCCTCTGAGCTACTATCTGAGCAGCGGGCTGTATCTGATTCCTCCTCTGACTCCGAGGAATCTCTTTGGGATGCTACTGAGGGGCTGGATCTGTCCCTAGATCTGGCATCTGTGTCAGCTGTCTGTAATGCTTTTACGGACCTAGAGACTTCGGACTGGATCAGAGATGTTAGGATGTCCGTAAAGGAGGGTGTTTCCTCTGCCACAGTCTTGTTGATACACTCCTGACACAGTCTTTTACCCCAAGATGTCTTTAAAGGCTTTTTACATAAGGGACATTCCTTATTTTTAGTTTTTGCCTTATACTTTTTGGGGACCTCCTATACTCCACCCCCCAATGTATGTAAGAAAAGAGGGGAGAGAGGAGATAAGAGAAAAGAACAGACATTAACGTGCTGGACTTTCTCGCAGTTCACTCACCACTCGGACGCTTTCAAAGTGCGGGTACCGGATCCGGAGGTTGTTTTTTTTCTGTGTCTCCCAATGAGACTAGGGACCCCTCCTTGGTATGCCGATCCGTCCGTACGCTGTCCGAGCGGCTTCTGCTGCTGCCATGGCGGATCTGGCTCTTTTCGCTTGAGCGGGACCGCCTCTCCTGCGCCTCTTGCTGTGGCATCAAATGTTCTGGTGAAAAGCTCTCCATTATACACACCACCACGCAACAAGAGTAGTCACCTTCAACCTGGCCTGGTTTAGTGACACAGGGCAGCACTTCTGGCTCGTTTAAATAGATTCACTTCCCTTTTTTTTTTTTTTTAAATGGATCACCTGGTTATTAGATCCACCATACACCTGGTTGATCCTGCCTCCGAGTGCTGCCGCCTGGTCCTGCGCGTGCACACGGCTATTATTCCCGGTGCATGCTCCTTCACTTCCGGGCGCGCACCCGGCCTTTACTCCCGGTGCGCGCCGAAGATTATGGCCCCCCTGCCCGCATTAAACGTTCCGTGTGCTGCCGCCGAGCGCACGCACGTACCTCCATTCCCGGATACCTGGTGCTGGCTGGAGGGAGGCTTCCGGGAGTGTCCACGCCACAGATGTCAGGCAGCGCAGTTTCTCTTCACTCACCACTCTCCGAACACCGCTCCAAACCGCTCTATGTAGCATCAGGTACCGTCAGGGATGAGGGAGGAAGGGGGAGACCTGCTTTTGAAACTCAACAGGGAGGGCCCCAACCTCCGAGGCGACTTACTAAGCCTGGGCACCGATGTGCCTTACGGGCTGCATGGCCACCTTTGGTCAACAGGGGGGGCACTGTAAGGTGACCCCCGTGGACAGCAGGATTTTTCAATCAACAGGGGGGGAAACGGCACCTGCGGCCCCCATGGATAATTTTCACCCGGGCGATCGCCTCACTCAGGGGGGGGCATGGTATACATAGCCCCCGAGGCGACTACCGGTACCTGGTGACAGGTGCAGCAGACCAGCGCCTGCCCAATTCCACCCGACCCAGGCATCCTCTTTTGTCTTCATCAGAAGTCTTCCATCTTGAGGGTTCCCCGTCAAGGACAGGAAACCAACTGATG
This sequence comes from Ranitomeya variabilis, assembly GCF_051348905.1. Taxonomy (NCBI): domain Eukaryota; kingdom Metazoa; phylum Chordata; class Amphibia; order Anura; family Dendrobatidae; genus Ranitomeya; species Ranitomeya variabilis. The sequence goes on along the minus strand of NC_135235.1, from coordinate 739,733,112 downwards.
TGGAGAGAGGAGCCGCCCCTTTTATCTTGAAAGTTTCCTGTCCTTGATGGGCTGATCCCCTCTCTCGTGGTGCCGCGTCATGTATGATGGAAAAAACAGTGTTACATGTGCTGCTGGCAACAGCTGTGTCAATCAGTGATCTTGTTATAAAGTAAAAAAAACCAAACAGATAAGGCAGGTTAGGGTTAGTGCTATAATTAGGGTTAGTGTTGGGGCTAAAGTTAGGGTTTATTCTAAAGTTAAAGTTACACTAAAGAATTAAGCTTTTCTCAATTGTCTCGCCAATAATTTAGTCAGGTCAGAATGTCACAGTTCACACCGTGCTGCCAACACTAGGTCACCAATCCCAGCGTATATGTCAGCGATCCCGGGGAGGGTGTCTTTATCGTCCCCACTACTCACACCAATTTGCCGGGGTTGTTTGGTTGCCCGCTGGTTTCTTCTGAAGGGGATTTATCTATATCCCTCTTCCCAGTTCGGAACCTGCAGCTCGCTGGCGCCCCCCCTTACCCTCAGGTCAGATTAGGTACTGCACCTAAGGTAATTGGTTGCCAGAAAGGCTGCCTGCTATGTACTGGCTATTGGGCTCACTGCAGCTAGGGCGATTTTACTACTCACACTCAGTCGGGAACAATAATTAACAACGACGCCGTCGCTAGAAAGCTTCCCAAACGCACAGAACTAAAGTATGCTGCCACCACCTCCGATTTTCACCAAAGGTTAACGGGTCCGGAGCCAACCCAAATCAGTAGTGTAATTCACCTCAGAGGACACACAGTTCGTTATAGAGCAGAGAGAGACAAGAGAGCAATTCTGTATTTTACTCCATAAAAAATTAGGCACTGTTTACAAAGTATTAAAAAGATATTATAAAGGAGACAATACATGCGTACATTACATATTACAAAATAAAATAGGATTAGCGGAAGAAAAACACACAGGTCATTCAGCTCATTTCAAATCAGCATGGCGGCCGTGTGCTCAGGAGATACATCCAGGTGCATTAGCAGAGCTTTGCTGAGCTGATATTAGTTCGCTTCCTGGACCAAGACTAAACCACTACTCAGTAGGCATAAAAGATATGCCCTCTGTCGTGACATCACTAAGTGGGTCGAGTAATGATATGCACTGGTTTTCCAGTTATTTACGTTTTTAGAGTCTTGAGACAAAGGCATTCCTTTTAGTGGGAGGGGCTGCTGCACCTTAGTCTCCCTTTACACTATATAGCAGGGGAGAGAGAGGGCTAGTGACTTACAGGATTGGTCGCCCGCAGTTTAAAAGCCACACCCTGCTCACACATTAATATCAAGTTGCCCAGTGCATCAGCCATAGGACTTTGTTTGTGGTATGTGCGAGTGCAGATGGGGGGGGGGGGGGGGGGGGGGTCGATGCTGCAGTGTGTGTCTAGGACCATGGTCACATGTGCAAAACTCCCTCAGACCATGGTATTTTACATTATCGTGACACAAAGTTTTCTATTAGCTTGCTAGAGCGTATTGTCCTACAAATTTATATGCGTCGCAATTCATCAGCCAGAATCTACGATCCTATTATGCTAGGTCACATTTATGGATACCAACTAATGCCCTAGAAATGAAAAAAATGTTTAGGACTTACATTCGCTATGGTGCTTGCTAAAAAAAACAAAAACGAGCAATCGGTCCTATTGGTCCAACCGCCCTGTTCAAGCCACCCCAATGTTTTCTGCCGTTCTTCCAAGGACCAGTTATGAAATGCTCATGAGATTTTGGCATTTTAACGAAAATAGTCAATGCCTGCCCAGATGCCCCAGAACATGACAGACTATTCAAAATCAGAACCATCATCGAAGACTAGACAGAAAAGTTCTTAAAGGGAACCTGTCACCCCCTGGGCCTATTAAAGGGAACCTGTCACCTGAATTTGGCAGGCCCTTTTTTTTGGTCCGATGGGTGGTGTTTTTGGGACTTTTATTCCCCCCTTCCTTTCCCGCTGGCCGCAATATTGTCTTGAAGTTGATTCACTTCCTCCGTAGAACACGCGTGCGCAAGGCAATCCCCGTCCATCCCCCCCTAAGTGCACCGGGCCCTGCCTCCTCTGTGTTTCCTCACGTCACTGGCGCATGCGCCGTGTGCACTGCCCTGGAACTCACATCAGCTGATGTACTGATATCGTGCCTGCATGTGTCGGAGGTCCGAGATCCCGCCCCACAGTGTGTTATGATTTATTCACAATGTGGGGCTGAGAATCTGGCGCTGTGCGCAGGTGCGACCTACTTACATCACTGGCACCGGTGACGGTACAAGACAGAGGAGGTGGCGCCCGGTGGGATGATGGACCGCTGCGAGGCGGCTGACTCAGGGGAAGAAAACGTACCCCCAGGACTCAATACAGATATGGCGCACAATTTATAAAAGTGAATATTTCAGCATTATTAGGGATCAAAAACATAAGAGCCACCTTCACAAAATGCAGCCTTAGTGCTGCAGAAGGTGGCTCTTTTACCTCCATAGGCCCTGGGGGGGGGGGGGGGTGACAGGTTCCCTTTAAAGCTTCACACCCCAACAGAAAACCTTTCTGTTGATGAGTCCCTTATAAAATTCAAAGGAAGACTGCACCTGTTCAAGCCACCCCAATGTTTTCTGCCATTTTCCTAGGACCCGTTATGAAACGCTCACGAGATTTTGGCATTTTTACGACAATAGTCAATGCCTGCCCAGAAATGCCCCAGAACATGACAGACTATTCAAAATCAGACCCATCATCGAAGACTTGACAGAAAGGTACTTAAAGCTCTACACCCCAACAGAAAACATTTCCATTGATGAGTCCCTTGTAATATTCAAAGGAAGACTGTACCTCAAGCAATTTATTCCTTCTAAGAGGGCAAGGTTTGGAATAAAGCTCTATAAAATGTGCGACAGTTCAACCGGATACACATCAGTTTTTCACATTTGAGGGGAAAGATAGTCAACTAAACCCACCAGGATGCCCTACTTATCTGGGGACATCTGGAAAAAATTGTTTGGGAGCTGATAACTCAATTTTTACAAAAAGGCTACGATCTGTATGTTGACAACTACTACAACAGCATACCCCCATTTGTAAGTCTGGTTGAACATAACATGGGGGCTTGTGGGACCATTCACAAAAACCGTCAGGGGTTTCCACAATCATTGGTCAATGAAATGTTCCGAAAGGGGCAGTCAGGGGCTTTACACAATGGAGAGATGCTTGCCCTTAAGTATAAGGATAAAAAAAGATATTGCAGACCAACAGGGATCCACTAATCCAAAACCTGTATCTGTCATTGACTACAACAAATATATTTGGGGTGTGGACCTTGCAGATCAACAGCCATACCAGGTATCAAGAAAATCATACACCTGCTATAAAAAGTTAGTCATTTATGTTTCAGGTGGCCATATATAATTCTTTTGTGTTATACAAAAAAGCCGGAAATGCAGATATTTTCCTTGATCATCACGAAAAGGGGATTGAAATTCTTGTTTTTGAAAATTTTGTCCCCACCAATCCTTTAGAATCTGAAGATGTCAGAAGACTCACTGAGACATTTTATTGCACTCATTCCAGCAACTGAAACATGAAAGAACCCCCAGAGAAGATGTCGTGTATGTTCCAAGAGAGGAATGAGGCATGATACCCGCTATTATTGCCCATCATTGCCGGCCTTATGCCTCCATGACTGATTTAAAATCTTCCACACAGAACCACGTTTTTAGACTGTTTTGACATTCAGGCATTTGGTTTATTTAGTGACAGACATCTGAGTAGAGCTGGCTTAATTTCCGGGGGTAGGTGGGGGGATGTCTCCAGAGACACAAGCTGGGCACAATATATTGGGCACTACAATGACATTTTTGCTCTAAAACTTCCACTACATGTTTCTGGAAATCATCCGTGTAGTGAAAATGGTCACTATATCCATAGATGAATTCCCAGAGGGGTGTCATTTCCAAAACGGGGTCAATTCAGGGGGAATTCATCTATGGGTGTAGTGACCATTTACCTATCTACCTACTTTCCAATGTAAATTCTGGGGTTAAACAACATTTTAGTGGTTAAAATGTAATTTTTTTTTTCACTGGTATAATTTTCTATGGAGCAGATGTGGTATCAGTATGCTCACTGCACTACTAGAAGAATTCATTCAGGGAAGTATTTTGTAAAATGCAGTCACTTTTGGGGGCTTATGCTGTTCTGGCACATCAGAGGCTCTGACAACGTGATATGTAACCCACAAACAATTCCAGCTAAATCTGCTCTCCAGTATGGCTCTCCTTTCCTTCTGAGCTATGCCATGCACCCAAACAGTGGTTTACCCCAACATATGGGATTTCGGCATACTCAGGACAAATTGCACAACAACTTTTGGGGTCCAATTTCTCCTGTTACCCTTTGGAAAAAAACGAGAGCAAAAAAAATAATTTTTTGTGGAAAAAATATGCTCTTTTATTTTCACGGCTCTACATAATTACCTTCTGTGAAGCACTTGGAGGTTCAAAGGGCCTACCAGACATGTAGATAAGATCCTTGGGGGGGGGGGGTGTCTAGTTTCCAAAATGGTGTCACTTGTTGGGGGTTTCCACTGTTTAGGCACGTCAGGAGGTCTCAAGACGCGACATAGCAATCGCTAATTACTCCAACATATTTTACATTCAAAAAGTCAAATGGCGCTCCTTCCCTTCTGAGCCCTGCCTTTCACCCAAACAGTAGATTTCTCCCACATGCTCAGGAGAAATTGCAAACCAAAATGTATAGCCCATTTTCTCCTGTTACCCTTGTGAAAGTCAAAAAAATTAGGTCTAAAGGAAATTTTTTGTGAAAGAAAAGTAAATGTTTATTTTTTCCTTCAACATTCCATTCATTCATGTGAAGAATCTGAAGGGTTAATAATCTTCTCGAATGTGGTTTTGCGCACCTTGAGGGATGCAGTTTTAAAATATTGTCACTTTTGGGTATTTTCTGTCATTGGCCCCCCAAAGTCACTTCAAATGTTATGTGGTCCTTAACCCTTTAACCCCCAAGGGTGGTTTTGCATGTTAATGACCAGCCCAATTTTTACAATTCTGACCACTGTACCTTTATGACGTTATAACTCTGGAATGCTTTCATGGATTCCGGTGATTCTGACATTGTTTTCACATGACATATTGTACTTCATGTTAGTGGTAAAATTTCCTCGATATTACTTGCGTTTATTTGTGAAAGAAGAGGGATTTTTGGTACTCACTGTAAAATCTCTTTCTTGGAGCCTTCATTGGGGGACACAGGTAACCATGGGTGTATGCTGCTGTCGTTAGGAGGCTGACACTATGCAAAAAAGGAAAATAGCTCCTCCTCCGCAGTATACACCCACCGACAGGCACAAAGTACCTCAGTTAGTGTTAGAGCAGGAGAAGCAACCAAAAAACTCAACATATGTACCAATCCAACAACGAATGCATATAAACCAAATAATGGTACGACACATGTACCAATCCAACAATGAAGGCACATAGACCAAATAATGGTACAAACAGTTAGGGAAGGTGCTGTGTCCCCCAATAAAGGCTCCAAGAAAGATTTTATGGTGAGTACCAAAAATCCCTCTTTCTTTATCGCTTCATTGGGGACACATGTAACCATGGGATGTCCCAAAGCAGTCCCTAGGATGGGAAAGATGGGGAAGATTCAAGGAATAAACGGACTCAGGTCAGCTGGTGCAAAACCGCCGCATACCGCACCTTCCTTCCCAGGCCTGCATCAGACGAGGCATGGGTATGAACCCCGTAAAAACTCGCAAATGAGTGCAAAGATGACCAGGTTGCGGACTTACAATCTGTAAAGTCAAATCTTGGTAACGAACAGCCCAGGAGGCCCCCACCGCAGAGCGGAGTGAGCCTTCATTCCCGGAAGAGCCTTCACCTCCGGAAGAGGCCGTTTCTCCTGAATGCCTCCACGGCAATAGTGAACTTAGAAGCTAGCAGCCCATTAAGAAAACCCTCATAGATGACGAACAGGGCATCAGATTGATGAAAGGGAGCAGTCCTTGAAAGGTAGACTCGGATAGCTGTGACGGGATCCAGATGTAGAGGGACTTCTCCAGGAGATGGACCGGAGAGACACAGAAGGAAGACAATGTCTTCGTTAATGAGCAATAACAAGACCACCTTGGGTAGAAAGGAAGGAACAGGCCTGAGAACTACCTTGTCCTGATATAGAATCAGGAGCGGGGAACGGCAGGACACTCTCCTGAAGAACGAGAAGCCAGACTTCGTTGGAAAAGAATTGACAGAAACAATAGAGCCAAGTCAAGACCCGCTTGTAGAAAACCAAAAATGGAAGGAAGAGAAAAAAAGGGCATAGGGACCAAACCCATGTCCCCACTCCACCAGAAGAAGGCCTTTCAGTATTTGTAGTACATATGCAAGGATGCTGGTTTCCTGGCCCTAATAATGGTCTGAATAACCAGATGGGAAAAAACCAGCCTCCCTCAGGATAATGGTCTCAACGGCCATGCTGTTAAACTCCGAGACTATAAACTCTGGTGGAAGAGGAAACCTTGAAGAGAGAGAATCTGGATGGCCTGGAAGCTTCCAAGGGGCATCCATGAACATGTTCACCGGGCCCTTCTTGGCCAGTCCGGAGCCATCAGGATTATAGGGATCCCTTCTTCCTTTATCCTTTTCACAACGCTCGGACAAGGGGAGAGACGGAAAAAGATAAGGCAGTTGGAATTGTGACCACGATATTACTAGAGCATCTCAAGAGGTGGCTAGCAGATCCCGGGACCTGCCTACGAACCAAGGAACCTCGTGATTTATCTGAGACGTCATGAGGACGACATCCGAGGAGCCCCATTTCTCTAGATGAAGATGGCGGGGCTGAGCAATCACCCGCCCGAAGCGAGACCATGATGGCTCAGAAAATCAGCTGCCCAACTCTCTACCCTCGAAACGTGCACGGCTGACATGGCGGAAATGTGACTTTCTGCCCATTGCAGAATCCTTGTTACCTCTATCATAAGTTGTTTATGTAAGCCTCGGCCGTGTATGCAGACTGGCTGTATGCAGACTGGCTGGCTTGGAAAGAGAATGCCAGTGGCGAAGAGCAAAGAAAAAATTGCCCTGATCTCCAGGAGATTGACAGGGAAAGAGACCTCTTAGGCGTTCCAGTGGTCCTGCGCTGTGTGACGGAGAAAAAAGCGGCTCCCCAAATGAGGAGACTGGCGTAGGTGGTGATGACCAGCCACCAGAGAGGAAGGAAGGCCTTCCTTCATAGGACTGATGCCGACAGCATCACCAGATGAGGGACTGCCTCACCCTGAGAGGTAGAAGCACGGGATCCTCCAGGGAGATGACCAGATGGCAAGCTGAAGAGGACGAGCATGGAACTGGGCAAAAGAAACAGCTTCCATGACGACAATCCCTTTCCCCTAGAACTCTCATGCAGGACCGTAGGAGAGAAGCTGGACGCTTTAGAGTACGGATTCCCAGGCAGAGGGATGAAAATCCTCTCCTTTGTAAAGAAAACACGGGCTTGGGTCATGTCGAACCTTATACCTAGAAACACCAGATGCTGAGAAAAGGTGAGGGAGAACTTCTGTCTGTTATAATCTAGTTGAGATGCACCAGAGTATCCAGAGTAAGCTGAAGACTCTGGTTGCAGTCCCGGCGGAAAGGCTCCTGATCAGAAGATCATCCAAGTACGGAAATATGAAAAAACCCCTGGAGAGAAGGATGTCCATGACCGCTGCCATGACGTGACTAGTCTGGGAGCAGAGGCAAGTCGAAAGAAAGGGCCATGAACTGATAAAGACCTTCCTGGATCGCACAACATAGGAACCTCTGATGCTAAACACGAACAGGAATGTGAAGAATTCTCCCGAGTCAATGGAAGTGATAACCGAACGTAGGGACTCTGTCCTGAAAAGACAGAACCAAACGTGACAGGTAAACCGCTCGAGGTCCAAAAATGGAGGGCGCGGTCCGTCTTCCTTCGTGACTATGAAAAGAATAGAGTAGAACCCCGAAAACCGTATGTTTCTGGGGACGGGTACGATCCCTCCTGTGCGTGGTAGGGAAAGGACGGCCTGAAGAACTCCTGGGGCTTGCGACGTAAGTCTTGGCGGGCGAAACAGAAGGAAACTTCTTTTTGGGGGAGAAGAAAACTCGGCTTTGTAGCTGGCAGTCGCCATCTCTCTCGAGATTGAAACAACCTTTTCCTATTAAAAAGGACATTTAGACTTGGACTGGGAAAGCGGGGTGCTTTTCCCACCGTTGGCATCCGAAATTATTTGATCCAGGTTGGATCCAAAAGGTCTAGAGCCTTGTAGTGCATAGCAACAATGTTGCTGGTAGCCGTGGCGGGACAACCAGCCGCATGAAAAGGGAGGGGTCACGAGATATTTGCCGGCATGGGCAATCTGATATGCCAGATCTGGCATCCCATCCGGAGAAGCTGCCGCTAGAATACCCCGAGTAATCATTCTTGCCCCGGCAGACATGGATTTTGACACCCAGGTGTAGGCAAGTATGGGACAGAGAGGCGCCAGCTGCTTCAAAGGCGGACTTAGAAAATGATTCAATCCATCTGTAGAATCCTTAAGTGATGCACTGATCGGTAGAGACAAGGCTATCTTGGAAGACAGGCGAGAAGCCAGCGGATCCACATTAGGGATTCTGCCCATTTATAAAGAAGGTCTGGGCTAAAGGAGTAGAGGATGTGTAGCCTCTTCCTACCTGGGAAGAGCTTTTCAGGGTGTTCCTAGTGTTTAGAAATAATCATGACAACTTCCCTGAGATTAGGGAAAACTCTGGGAAGGACATTTTACCCCCTAGAAAGCAACGGAGTGCTCCTAAGCAGGTGCCTCGTCCTTCCTTAGGTTCAGAATTTTGGTAATTTGCTAAGATGAGGCTATTGAGCATATCTTGCATCTTTCAGGTCTGGTCCTTATCGGACCCAGACTCAGACTGGGAATCCATTTCAGACCCCAAAAACCGCTCGGAGGAGGGGGCATGGGATGAGGAATGCATCCAGGAGAAAGAAGAGGAACCCGCAGCTTCCTTTGTTTTGTACCCGATTTGTCCCTGTGAAGGTCACGGACAGGTGCATGCGAATCACCGTGAGAGGTGTTCGGAGCACTGGTGGCAGAAAACAAACGTGGAGGTTGCTTCAGGACCTGGACCAGGGACTGTGAGACTTTAGTCAGATCTGAGACCGACTGTGATATGGCAACAGCCCACTCCGAAGGGAGGGAAATGCTCTCATCCCAGGCATTATAGGGTTTCTCTGAATGCCACTTTTCTTTTACAGATGGCACAGGCGTCACAGATTATAGGGACAGGAATGGGCCTCCCTGAGATTGGAGTGATAGACAAGGGCTACAGCTGGGGAGAGCTAAGCCCTTGTGAAGAGAGAAATTAACCAGTCTGGGCTGGTCCTACCTGATAACAGAGACGGCGCTGTCACTGCTCAGGCTGCAGTGTCCCCCAGATCCAGTGCAGGTTAGTGATGGACGCCTGTTGTGCTCTGGGGAACCGGAAGACGATGTGACTGCACGATTCTTCATACGCTTTCGAATCTTCACACACTTTGCAGGCAGAGATACAATATGTCCCCCCTGCGGGGGGCACATTTCAGGAGAGAGGGGTAGAGAAAACACACTCTTATTAGGCCAGGAGACAGGGCCTCAGCGTACAGCGTCCCCTAATTAGCCGAGAGGCCAGCAAGGAGGCGTGACTAAGCGGATGGCAATCGCTTATTGGCCGGGGTAAGCAGGCGTGGCTACACAGAGTCCGGGAGAAGGCCCAAAGCGGGGGGGGCTAAATTAACAGAGGACATGCCATTTTGCGAAGCCTCGGCACCCGCCATGACAGGACCGGAAAAGGGCATTAGCTAAGGTCCTATTGCAGTATGAAAATTAGCCACGTCTGATAGTATCAGGGAGTAGGGGTCCTCCTATTGGTTGTGCCGCCGGAGTTGTGCACCCGGGAAGGAAGAGGAGGCCCCTTGATAGGGAAAAAAGCACGCGATAATTACGCGCGCTTAATGCCCCCCGCATTAAGCGCGCGTAATTATCGCGTGCTTTTTTAATGAAGCACTAGCATGAAGAAAAAGATGGCCGCTGTTGTTCTGAGAAGCCATATTCTGTGAGCAGTTCTGTCACGGCTAAACAGTGAGTCAAGCGGGTAGCTGCCGGGGACAGAGAAAGGGACATACCTGTAAAAGGTGAGTCCCAAATCCCTCTTCACTGACGAGGATCACATCAGGAGCCCTCAGGGTGGGTGATGGTCACTGGAAACCGGGATCCTCCTTCCCACACCGTGTCCGGACGGTGCAGAAGACGGCATCAACTCATTACAAGAAGGGGGGAGGCCACCACTGGTGACCACCGTCTTCCTCTCTGCCCTCTCAGAGGAGAGGGGTGAGGAGGGGAAAAGGCAAGGACTGGCCACCAATAATCACCCTGAAACACCAGTAAAGGTGACAGGGGATAAAGCCCTGCCTGTGGGTCCGAGAGTGGGTGATGTGGGTGACACCACACTGCTCTCTCGGTCGCATAAGTGTGGGAAAGCAGGGTGAGACATTACACCGTTACCCTGAAGCTGAAGAACTTGAAAGACAAAGGAAAAAGACTAATAAAACACAACAGGTGACCTGAAAAGGAAAAGACGGATCTGGGATCAGATCTAGGTCTGCCTGCTACAGACACTAAGCTTAAAGGGAACCTGTCACCCCCAAAAATCGATGGTGAGGTAAGCTCACCGGCATCAGGGGCTTATCTACAGCATTCTGTAATGCTGTAGATAAGCCCCCGATGTTACCTGAAAGAGGAAAAAAAGACGTTATAATATACTCACCTGGGCGGTCCCGCTGCTGGTCCGCGGTCAAATGTGTGTCTCAGGTCCGCCCGGCGCCTCCCATCTTCATTCCATGACGTCCTCTTCTGGTCTCCGCGCTGCGACTTCGGCGAAGGCGTACTTTGTCTGCCCTGTTGAGGGCAGAGCAAAGTACTACAGTGCGCAGGCGTCGGGCCTCTCTGACCTTACCGGCGCCTGCGCACTGCAGTACTTTGCTCTGCCCTCAACAGGGCAGACAAAGTACGCCTGCGCCGGAGTAGCGGCGCGAAGACCAGAAGAGGACGTCATGGAATGAAGATGGGAGGCGCCGGAGCGGACCTGAGACACCCATCGGAGCGGGACCGCCCCTGGGTGAGTATAATCTAACGTCTTTTTCTTCTCTTTCAGGTAACATCGGCGGCTTATCTACAGTATTACAGAATGCTGTAGATAAGCCCCTGATGCCGGTGAGCTTACCTCACCATCGATTTTGGGGGTGACAGGTTCGCTTTAAACTGAGGTACTTTGTGCCTGTCGTTGGGTGTATACTGCGGAGAAGGAGCTATTTTCCTTTTTTGCATAGTGTCAGCCTCCTAGCGACAGCAGCATACATCCATGGTTACCCGAGTCCCCTAATGAAGCGATAAAGGAAATTTGGAAACTTTGAATTTTCATGCCCTTAAATCACACAGATATGCCACACAAAAAACATAATACGTAACATTTCCCACATGTCTACTTTAAATCAGCACAATTTTGGAACCAAAATTTTATATTTTGGTAGGGAGTTATGAGGGTTAAAAGTTGACCAGCAATTTCTCATTTTCACAACACCATTTTTTTTTAGGGACCTCATCACATTTGAAGTCAGTTTCAGGGGTCAATATGATAGAAAATACCCCAAAATGACACCATTCTAAAAACTGCACCCCTCAAGGTGCTCAAAACCACATTCAAGAAGTTTATTAACCCTTCAGGTGCTTCACAAGAATTTTTGGAATGTTAAAAAAAAATAAATGAACATTTAACCTTTTTTTCCACAGAAAAATTACTTCAGATCCAATTTGTTCTATTTTACCAAGGGTCAGGGTATGTGACGCTGCGGATTCGCAGCAGTTTTCCATGGGTTTACAGTACCATGTAAACCTATGGAAAAATCAAAAATGCTGTGCCCATGCTGCAGAAAAAACCACGCGGAAATGCTGCGTTGTTTATTCCGCAGCATGTCAATTCTTTGTGCGGATTTCGCAGCGTTGTGAAATCTGCATAAAAACCGCAGGTAATCCGTGGTAAATCCGCAGGTAATTTGCAGTGCTTTTTACTTGCGGATTTTCAAAAAAAAGGTGCGGAAAAATCTGCAGAACATTCTTCTACGTGTGTTTACGTTTATATGAGAAAATCGGTGGAGATACATAGACGATGTCTTCCTCATTTGAACTGGAACAGAAAATTCACTACTGGAATTTCATGATTACCAGAATATGATTGATGAAACAATTAAGTTTACCCCTGTGCATTCAAACACAAATATACAATTTTTGGATGTTAATGTAAAAATTGAGTGTGATAAACTCACTACTCAATTGTATACAAAGGCCACTGATAAAAATGATTTGTTACTTTTCAACAGTCAACACCCGAGAAAAACAAGAGTCTATTCCATATAGTCAACTAATGCGAATTAAAAGAATTTAAAGTAAAGAAGACTCATTGGAAAAATTTATGGAAGTGACTCTTAAAAAATTCTCTGATACAGGATATCCAAAGAGTTTATTACAAACTCAAAAAAATAAGGTTGATACACTTTTAAGAAAAGATTTACTTCAAAAAAAGTCAAATACAAAGGAACTTACCGTATTTTCCCGACTACAAGACGCACTTTTTCCCCCCCAAAAAGGGGGGAAAATGGGGGGTGCGACTTACAGTTGGAATACAGGCTTACCGGCAGTGGTGTGGCTGCGGCAGAGGTGCAGGGATGAGGAGGCGGTATGGCGTGAGCGGGGTCCCTTCCACGGGTGAGGTGACGCAGCAGCCCGGTAAGCAGAAGAGCGCACGCACGGCCTCAGGAAGATGGCCGCCGCCACCGATAAACCGGTAATTAACCCAGCTCTGCTGCTCACATTGGAATGGATACCGGGCAGCTGCGTCACCTCACCTGTGGAAGGGACCCTGCTCACGCCATACCGCTCATTATCCCCGCACCTCTGCCATCGCCACACCACTGCTGCATCCCCCCCATGGACACCACGCTGTGGCGTCGCCCACCTAAGCAGGAAGGGACCCTGCTCAGGTGCACGCCGTACTGCATCACCCCACCTCTGCCGACACCATGCCTGCTCTGACCCTGCTCTGCCACCGCCAGCCCTCAGGTAAGCTACTGTAAATTCAGACAATGAGACGGACCCCCATCTTATAAAAAATCTTTTTTTCTGCAATTTTCACCCCAAATTTGGGGTGAGTCTTATGGTCCAGTGTGTCTTATAGTCCGAAAAATGCGGTAATCGTATTCCTTTTGTAACTTCTTTCTGTGAGGAAAGTGGAAAAACTGCTGACATTGTGTGCAAACACTGGGGAATGTTACATAAATGTCTACCACAGGTGAAAGAATTTTCTAACCCACCGATTTTCTCATATAAACATAATCGCACCATGGCTTCTACTTTGGTGAAGTCGGACATCGGTTCTTTCAAAAAACATGGTCAAACTACGCTAACTGACCAAGATAGAAGAGGATGTTTTCCATGTTTATCTTGCATTAATTGCAATTTGATGCTTAAGGGCTCTAGTTTCACTCACCCTATAACTAATGAGGAATTTAAGATACAACATTTCTTGACGTGCGATTCAGAATTTGTTGTTCATTTGTTGCAGTGCCCTTGTTCCTTATGGTATGTCGGTGAAACTACATGTGATTTTAAAACAAGAATTAACCAACACCGACATACCATAAGGAAAAAACGTATGGACCTGCCGGTCTCCAAACATTTTGCGGAAAAATCACATACTGAGAAACAGTTACTTTTCTGCATTATAGATATGATACCTATTCAAAGAAAAGGGGGGGGGGGGGGATCGTGTACGGCTACTTAAAAGGAGGGAATTGGAATGGATAACGAGATTAAATACCCTAAAACCATATGGTCTTAATGTGGACTTTAAATTGAATCAGATTGTCTAGAATACGGTGATGTCTATATTCTCTCTCATGACATGTAGTATTTGTCTTTATTTATAAAGAATTTCGGGTTTTTTTTTGATAAAAGATTTATTTCTTTGTTTTTTTTCTTTTTCAGATGTCCCATCCTATGAAACGAATACAGTCAAAATTATTGTATTTTTTGCCAATGAGTGAGCTGACATACCTATTTTTTTTTTTTAATAATTTTTCCTTATTACATTTTTTTTCACGGAACTTCACATCACCTGATCCATTTAATGTAGTTGAAGTTTATATTTGGCTTGTTTTGTAAAAATAAAAAAAGTAAGAATAAAAAAAATAAAGGATGAAGTTGTTTGAAGCAATTCTGTCGTGATCTTGTTTTTGCTCTCTAAGGGATGTATATGATGTGGCCAAAGATATGTGGTCGTTTTGTTTCACACGCAATGGATAAAAGAAACGCGGGGGACTATCCGCCCCCTAAGGTCTCTACGTTCATGCACAGGAGTGGGATGCCCCACTTATTTGGGGAGGGTTTCCTGGACCTAGTGATACTAATTTGGGCTTATGTCCTGACCCTCTAAGTTCGGCGGCACATCTAAATCTTTCCCATAAGAGAACTATGGTGCGTGTTCATGCACCCGTCTTGACGTATTGCTGCCTTCTAATTTTTTATTAAGAAGCCTCTTTTAGGTACTCTCCTGAGTCCAGTGGTTCGGTGATGTGGAGATCAGTGTAATTTTTGCATATTTTTATATAATTAATTTCTTGTAAGCGGTATGTCAGCATCTTAGGTGTTTTACCTTAACCAACATGGCGCCGTGATCTTCACAGCGACTCTGCGCAACTGCAGCTTTAAGCATTATGGGTCTTTGACATAAACGTCACTGACATGCGCAGTAGGCGTATGAGGACGCCGAAGTCCGGGCGTGCATGAAAAAAGTATAATTGTAAGTTCACTTTAGTCATGTTTTATGGGACAGGGACAACTGATTTTATCTAATTGATTATTTAATTAATTTCAACTAAAACCATAACTATAAGAATTTAAAAAGATCAATTTAATATGCACAGATGCACTTTATTTATTGATTGTAACTTATGCACTTTTTATTAATTTTGCGATATTGCACTTAATGAATTTATCAATGAGAAATGTATGTGTTTTATATAAAAGTTTGTCTCACTTGTGCTCACTGCTTGAAAAAGGATATTACATCCGAAACATATACATATATATATATATATATATATATATATATATATATATATATATATATATATATATATATATATATATATATATATATATATATATATATTTATTTTATTTTTTTTATTAAAAATAAAAAACCATTGGTAGCAGGAGATGACCTGTATAAGGCACCGTCAGGCATACCAGGGTGAGTTATAAAGTCTATATGCTCATATTTTAGCCCACATACCCATAAATGTTTGTGTACAAGGTTAGCTAATAAAGGCGTATTCAAACCTAAGAAAATGAGATACACAAGCGCTGGAGTAACAAAAGAAGATCACTTTTATTTTTATTTTTCCTCTACCAAGATGGCGCCCGCATGTCACAATGGACAAAATGCGCAGGCGCTGAGAGGATGTTGACACACATTGTACCTCATTGGCTGTAAAGGCCGGCTGACGCAATGAGAATCTTGCGCAGGCGCAATAGAATTGTATACAGGGTGGAATGGCGTCCTCCATGTGTTTTGTTGTGATCACTACTTAGCGGTGAGTTTTCTTAAAATGCTTTGAAGCACAGTAGCACTTCATTAAGAATTAATATAGAATCGCTTTGTTAACACTGCACGATGCACTTTAGGGGATGATATTTCCTAGCAAGAGGCGCAGTATGTTACACGTTGGATCCATGCACAAAATAATAGGTATTTGTTTTTGCAAAAAATGAGCAATTTTTGTGACGCTGTTTTTACTTTTGAAAAAAGAAAAAAAAAAATATGGTGTGTGTAATTAGCACAGGTATTTAAGCACACAGTTGTGAATGATTCACTGCTTGAGAAAGGCTCATCCAGAGCCGAAACGTCGCCTGCCATGTGGGTCTGAATTAAAACACAGATTTTCACTTGAAGAAAAGGAGTGCTGCCTTATTTTTTCTTTTTATTGGATTTATGCATAGTGGATGGATTGCAATTAAGGCCTGTGCACCCGAAAGGCATTTATAGTGTGCTGTCTCGCTACGTATGTATTTACTGATCTGACACTTTGCACAGCACTGTGTCAGATCAGCAATCTGACAGGCAGTGTAGGAGGCTTCTCAGGTCCTGCTCTCAGCGGGCACAGACAAGCCACCTCCCTGCAGGACCCCACGGCCATCTTGGATCCGGGGGCCTGCAGGGAGGAGACCCTTGGAACAACGCGATCACATCGCGTTGTTCGGAGGGTCTCAGGGAAGCACGCAGGGAGCCCCCTCCCTGCGCGATGCTTCCCTATACCACCGGAACGCTGCGATTTTGTTTGATCGCAGTGTTGCGGGGGTTAAAGTGCCGGGAGCGGTCCGTGACCGCTCCTGGCACATAGTACCGGGTGTCAGCTGTGATAATCAGCTGACATCCGGCTGCGCTCTCTCCGTGAGTGCAGCTGATCGCGCTGGACGTACTATCCCGTCCATGGGAATTAATTCCCAGGTCACATGGACGGGATAGTACGTCCGATGGCAGAAAGGGGTTAAAACATGGTTTTGTAAATTTGGTTGTAAAAATGAGTCAATTTTTAACCCTTATAACTTCCTAACAAAAAACAAATTGTGTTTCCAAAATTGTGCTGCTGTAAAGTCGGCATGTGGGAAATGTTATTTATTAACTATTTTGTGTTATATGACTTTCTGATTTAACCCCTTAATCCCATATGATGTACTATCCCATCCAGGTTACCTGGGACTTAATTCCCTGAGATGGGATAGTATATATGTGATCGGCCACACTCACGGGGGGAGCGCGGCCGATCGCGGCTGGGTGTCAGCTGATTATTACAGCTGACATCCGGCACTATGTGCCAGGAGAGGTCACGGACCGCTCCCAGCATATTAACCCCCGGAAAACTGATCAAACATGATCGCAGTGTTCCGGCGGCATAGGAAAACCTGCTTCCCTGAGACCCTCAGAGCAAGTGATCGCGTTGCTCTGAGCGTCTCCTCACCTGAAGGCCCCCGATCCAATATGGCTGCAGGGCTTCTTCAGGGTCCTGCAGGGAGGTGGCTTGCAAGGGTCCCTGCAGTGCCTGTCAGATCGCTGATCTGACACAGTGCTCTGCAAAGTGTCAGATCAGCGATCTGACCCTATAACATGATGCCCCCTGGGAAATGTTATAAAGTAAAAAAAAATGTAAAAATTTGTATATATATCACACACACAATAAAAGTACACATATTTAGTATCGCTGCATCCGTAATGACCCGTCCTATAAAAAACTGTCCCACTAGTTAACCCCTTCAGTGAGCACCGTAAAAAAAAAACGAGGCAAAAAGCGCATTATTATCATACTGCCGAACAAAAAGTAGAACACGCGATCAAAAATACGGATATAAATAACCATGGTACCGCTGAAAACGTCATCTTGTCCCGCAAAAATTGAGCCGCCATACAGCATCATCAGCGAAAAAATAAAAAAAGTTATAGTCCTCAGAATAAAGCGATGCCAAAATAATTATTTTTTATATAAAAGTTTTTATCGTATAAAAGCGCCAAAACATTAAAAAATGATATAAATGAGGTATCGCTGTAATCGTACTGACCCGAAGAATAAAACTGCTTTATCAATTTTACCAAACGTGGAAAGGTATAAACGCCTCCCCCAAAAGAAATTCATGAATAGCTGGTTTTTGGTCATTCTGCCTCACAAAAATCGGAATAAAAAGCGATCAAAAAAGTCACGTGCTCGAAAATGGTACCAATAAAAACGTCAACTTGTCCCGCAAAAAACAAGACCTCACATAACTCTGGACCAAAATATGGAAAAATTATAGCTCTCAAAATGTGGAGACGCAAAAACTATTTTTTGCAATAAAAAGCGTTTTTTAGTGTGTGACAGCTGCCAATCATAAAAATCCTCTAAAAAACCCGCTATAAAACTAAATCAAACCCCCCATCATCACCCCCTTAGTTAGGGGAAAATAGTAAAATAATTAAAAAAATGTATTTATTTCCATTTTACCATTAGGGTTAGTGTTGGGGCTAGGGTTAGTGTTATGATCTGGTGACCTAGGAGCCGCATGAAACTTTCTCTGGAGTCGGTGGAACCTATACTGACCGCAAATCCTGAACTGACACCGCAACTAGAAGTAGCCGTGGGGTGTGCCTAACATACCCTAGACACCTCGACACAGCCGGAGGACTAAATACCCCTATAGATGGAAATAGGAATGCTACCTTGCCTCAGAGCAGACCCCCAAAGGATAGGCAGCCCCCCACGAATAATGACTGTGAGTAGGAGAAGAATAGACACACGCAGGTAGAAAACAGGATTTAGCAAAAGAGGCCACTCTGGCTAAATAGGAAAGGATAGGACAGATTACTAGGCGGTCAGTATTAAAACCCTTCCAAAAATATCCACAGCAGATAATACAAAAAGTTCCACAATCTAACTAAAGACATGGAATGTATATCTGCCACTCCAGAGAATCCAACAAGACTGAGAAAATACTGACACAATCTAAGCTGGACAAGAAAACACAAAGAATAGCACTGAATTGTGAAGCACACAGCATGTGTGCCACAGGAAAAAAAACCAGACACTTATCTTTGCTGATTTGGCAGAAAGGCAGGAGGAACAAGGCAGAGGTCCTACACCTCCCAACAACAATTGACAACTGGCAAGGACTAATGAATCCTGCACGCCTAAATACCCCAGTCAGAACTGCAATCAGCAGATACACCTGACCAGGACTGCAACTCAGGGGCAACTGCATTACCACCTACAACCACCGGAGGGAGCCCAAAAGCAGAATTCACAACAGGTTAGAGTTGGGGCTAGGGTTAGTGTTGGGGCTAGGGTTAGGGCTAAAGTTAGGGTTGGCGCTAAAGATAGGGTTTGGATTATATTTATAGTTGGGATTAGGGTTAGGGGTGTGGTTGGGTTAAGGTTTCAGTTAGAATTGGGGGTTTCCACTGTTTAGGCACATCAAGGGCTCTCCAAACGCGACATTGCGTCCGATCTCAATTCCAGCCTATTCTGCGTTGAAAAAGTAAAACAGTGCTCCTTCCCTTCAGAGCGCTCCCGTACACCCAAACAGGGGTTTACCCCAACATATGGGGTATCAGCGTACTCAAGACAAATTGGACAACTTGGTCTAATTTCTCCTGTTACCCTTGGGAAAATACAAAACTGAGGGCTAAAAAATAATTTTTGTGGAAAACATGATTTTTTATTTTCACGGCTCTGCGTTATAAACTGTAGTGAAACACTTGGGGGTTCAAATTTCTCACAAAACACCTATTTAAGTTCCTTGGGGGGGTCTAGTTTCCAATATGGGGTCACTTGTGGGGGTTTTCTACTGTTTGGGTACATCAGGGCAAACGCAATGTGACGCCTGCAGACCATTCCATCTAAGTCTGCATTCCAAACGGCGCTCCTTCCCTTCCGAGCTCTGCCATGCGCCCAAACAGTGGTTGCCCCCCACATATGGGGTATCAGCGTACTCAGGACAAATTGGACAACAACTTTTGGGGTCCAATTTCTCCTGTTACCCTTGGGAAAATACAAAACTAGGGGCTAAAATATAACTTGTGTGGAAAAAAAAGGATTTTTTTTATTTTCACGGCTTTGCTTTATAAACTGTAGTGAAACACATGGGGGTTCAAAGCTCTCACAACACAACTAGATAAGTTCCTTAGGGGGTCTACTTTCCAAAATGGTGTCACATGTGGGGGGTTTCAATGTTTAGGCACATCAGGGGCTCTCTAAAAGCAACATGGCGTCCCATCTCAATTCCTGTCAATTTTGCATTGAAAAGTCAAATGGCGCTCCTTCCCTCCCGAGCTCTGCCATGCGCCCAAACAGTGGTTTACTCCCACTACTTTTGGGGTCCAATTTCTCCTGTTACCCTTGGTAAAATAAAACAAATTGGAGCTGAAGTTAATTTTTTGTGAAAAAAAAAACTTAAAATGTTCATTTGTTTTTAAAAAAACATTCCAAAAATTCCTGTAAAACACCTGAAGAGTTAAACTTCTTGAATGTGGTTTTGAACACCTTGAGGGGTGCAGTTTTTAGAATGGTGTCACACTTGGTTTCTATCATATAGACCCTTCAAAATGACTTCAAATGTGATGTGGTCCCTAAAAAAAAAAAAAAATGGTGCTGTAAAAATGAGAAATTGCTGGTTAACTTTTAACCCTTATAACTCCCGAAAAAAAAAAAATTTGGTTCCAAAATTGTGCTGATATAAAGTAGACATGTGGGAAATGTTACTTATTAAGAATTTTCTGTGACGTATCTCTGTGTTTTAAGAGCATAAAAATTCAAAGTTGGAAAATTGCAAAATTTTCCAAATTTTCGCCAAATTTCTGCTTTTTCACAAATAAACGCAGGTAATATCAAATAAGTACCAAAAAGAACAAAGAAGACATGCATCTACACAGGGATCAACAGAGAAAATTAACAATTTTTATTTATCAAAATGTCATTTCACCACACACAACACATTTTAAAAACATTTAAAACCACCAAACAGAAATTATACCCAAGAAAAAATATGGGAAGAGGGGGTAGGGAGCATGGATTCTGTCCAAAATATTACAATATAAGCAATATGACACACAATATCATATTAAATACAATCCCAGTGTCACAGATTGGTACCCAATATATAGGGGGGCCTATACCATACACCTCTATGAGGGTGGTTTGGCCCCCATAAATAGCCATTTCTGAAGATTTTATGATATTTGGGTATTCTAACACACGAAAATAAAAAAACAATACCTTTTTTTTGGGTAGGACAATTTTTTGTTCTGGTTTAAGTTATTTTTGATGGTCTTTGGCCATTCCGTGTTTTAACATGCACTGATGGGCCTTTTTGGGATACTGTCTGGAGGGGTTTCAACACATATTTCCCTATCCATAGGGGGGACGTACATGAAGCTACTTGAATAGCCTTTTTGTATCAGTATGTATCTGTGCTTAGTCATAGCTCCCAACCGTCCTTCATTGTGCAGGAATGTCCCGGATTTCATGCTTTGCCCTGCTGTCCAGCGCAGGACGCTCTGATCCCGGGGAGTCAGCAGTAGAAGCTTCCGTCACACCCCCTTTTGTTAGGCCACGCCCCTTCCCCATGTTCCTGAGTCTCCCAGCGTCACTGTTCAGAGAGGGAGAGAGAGGGGACACTTCGAGGTACGTAACAGCCGAACACAGCCTGGGTGCCGGCGGCAATGTAAGCAGCAGACCAGTGGACTGGAGCTAATAATGCCTGGCTACTAGTAATCATGCGTGGAATCAGTGGGGTGAGCAGGGAGGGATGGACACACTCACAGCCTCCCTCCGTTTGCCTCGGCTGTTCAGTGCTCACTGACAGTAATGCCTTGTGTGGGGTCAGGACGTGTACAGTGTGGATGTAGCAGAGCCGTGTGTGTGTGTGCGAGGTGTATGGAGCAGAGCCGTGTGTGTGCGAGGTGTATGGAGTGGAGCCGTGTGTGTGCGAGGTGTATGGAGTGGAGCCGTGTGTGTGCGAGGTGTATGGAGAGGAGCCGTGTGTGCGAGGTGTATGGAGAGGAGCCGTGTGTGTGCGAGGTGTATGGAGCGGAGCCGTGTGTGTGCGAGGTGTATGGAGCGGAGCCGTGTGTGTGCGAGGTGTATGGAGCGGAGCCGTGTGTGTGCGAGGTGTATGGAGCGGAGCCGTGTGTGTGCGAGGTGTATGGAGCAGAGCCATGTGTGTGCGAGGTGTATGGAGCAGAGCCGTGTGTGTGCGAGGTGTATGGAGTGGAGCCGTGTGTGTGCGAGGTGTATGGAGCGGAGCCGTGTGTGTACGAGGTGTATGGAGCGGAGCCGTGTGTGTACGAGGTGTAAGGAGCGGAGCCGTGTGTACGAGGTGTATGGAGCGGAGCCGTGTGTGTGTGAGGTGTATGGAGCAGAGCAATGTGTGTATGAGGTGTATGGAGCGGAGCTGTGTGTGTATGAGGTGTATGGAGCGGAGCTGTGTGTGTACCAGGTGTATGGAGCGGAGCCGTGTGCGCGAGGTGCATGAAGCGGAGCCGTGTGTGTACGAGGTGTATGGAGCGGAGCCGTGTGTACGAGGTGTATGGAGCGGAGCCGTGTGTACGAGGTGTATGGAGCGGAGCCGTGTGTACGAGGTGTATGGAGCGGAGCCGTGTGTGTATAAGGTGTATGAAGCGGAGCCGTGTGTGTATGAGGTGTATGAAGCGGAGCCGTGTGTGTATGAGGTGTATGGAGCGGAGCTGAATGTGTACGAGGCGTATGGAGCGGAGCCGTGTGTGTATGAGGCGTATGGAGCGGAGCCGTGTGTGTACGAGGTGTATGGAGCGGAGCCGTGTGTGTACGAGGTGTATGGAGCGGAGCCGTGTGTGTACGAGGTGTATGGAGCTGAGCGCGTGTGTACGGAGCGGAGCCGTGTGTGCAAAGTGTAGCTATGTGTGGCCATTATATGGTACAAAGTATCATGTGCGGCCATTGTACAGTATGGAGCATCATGTGTGGTCATTATACAGTATGGAGCATCATGTGCGGTCATTATACAGTATGGAGCATCATGTGCGGCCATTATACAGTATGGAGCATCATGTGCGGCCATTATACAGTATGGAGCATCATGTGCGGTCATTACACAGTATGGAGCATCATGTGCGGTCATTATACAGTATGGAGCACTGTGTGGCCATATTTTTTTGTTTAGAATTATTGTATATGAAACAGTGTGATCAGCAGTGCTAAATGGGTGTGGTTGGGACGTGGATATGGGTGTGACTAATTATGAATGGGTGTGGCCAGAGGCGTGGCCTAAAATTTGCCACGGTACACGTTGCGCGCCGCACACTTTGTCCCTCTTTCCCATCTTCAAAAGTTGGGAGGTATGGCTTAGTTGAGATATCTATGGTGCGTATGGAAAGGTGGGTTGTTATGCCATCTTCTTACAATCCCCTTCCATCTACTCCCGATAGTCCCCTATGTTTGAAGAGTCAGGCAGGGTCATTTGCTCTCCCTTGTTCGGCTGTAATAGATCCAGCACCTTCAGAGGTGCCGGGAACTTTTGTATATATAAAGATTTCTGTATATGGCATGTATTTTGTATTTAGCAGGCTTTGTGATCTATTTCTTTGCTGCAATTGGGTTTGTATCCATTCATTCAAAAAGTTAAACATAACAGACAAAATGTCCATCTTCGTATACTATCACTCGTTATTTACTTTTACCTTAACGGCGCCCGTTTCGGCGTCTGCGTATGTGGGGTCTGTTTACCTCTAAGTGTGCTATATTTGTATATGGAAGAAAACTCTGGCACCTTTGGGGGGTGCTGGGCCTTTATGTTCTTGTAATCATCAGGCTAGGATGTGCTTATATTTGTCGCACTTGCGCAATGGGGTCGACGCTGACCCATTGCCTTGGTGACCACTGCCTATCCACATTGGATAACTTCCTTCTAAATTGTGCAGCAATTTACTGCGTTTCATGATTCTTGTCGATGTTTGGGCTGTAGTGCTGATGCATTAAGATGAACATCGCCGTATCTCTATGCAACCGCTCGCTCTATCTTGTGCCTCTAACACTGTCTAGTAGGCATATTAGCTTCTAGGCGACTCAATTCGCCATACCTACGCAATGGAGTCAACGCTGATCCATTACCTTGGGCAACCGTTGCTCATGCGCATTTGACCACTGCTCGGTCAGCAGTACAGCAATCTGCCGTCTGCTCCACTCCTAATAGTGTTCAGGCCAATTGGGTACCAATCTGTGACACTGGGATTGTATTTAATATGATATTGTGTGTCATATCGCTTATGTTGTAATATTTTGGACAGGATCCATGCTCCCTACCCCCTCTTCCCATATTTTTTCTTGGGTATAATTTCTGTTTGGTGGTTTTAAATGTTTTTAAAATGTATTGTGTGTGGTGAAATGACATTTTGATAAATACAAATTGTTAATTTTCTCTGTTGATCTCTGTGTAGATGCATGTCTTCTTTGTTCTTTTTGGTATTGGTTTAAAAATGGACATGCTGCAGGTTGAGCACATAGATTATTGCTGTTGATGGTGCCCTCTATCTTCATTGTTCTAATATCAAGTAAGTTTTACAACTATCATGAAGTACAATATGTCACGAGAAGACAATGTCAAAATCATCAGGATCCGTTGAAGCGTTCCAGAGTTATAACCTCATAAAGGGACAGTGGTCAGAATTGTCAAAATTGGCCCGGTCATTAAGGGGCAAACCACCCTTGGGGGTTAAGGACATAAAAATTTAAATTTTGAAAATTGCAAAATTTTCGAAAAATTTCCATTTTTGTTTAACAAATACACGCAAGTCATATCAAAGAAATGTTACCACTAACATACATAACAAAGTACAAAATGTCACAAGGCAATATTATCTCAGAATCACCAGGATTCATTGAAGAGTTAGAGTTATGACCTCAAAGTAACACTGGTCAGAATTGAAAAAAAAAAAAAAAATCGGCCCGGTCACAAAGGCAAAAACAGGCTCTGGCGCGAAAGGGTTAATAATTTGTTGAACAACCTTTTGAGGTAATCACTGCAATCAAACGATTCCTGTAACTGTCAATGAGACTTCTGCACCTCTCGACAGGTATTTTGGCCCACTCCTCAAGAGCAAACTGCTCCAGTTGTCTTGTGTTTGAAGGTTGCCTTTTCCAGACGGCATGTTTCAGCTCTTTCCAAAGATGCTCAATAGGATTTAGATCAGGGCTCATTGAAGGCCACTTTAGAATAGTCAAATATTTTCCTCTTAGCCATTCATGGGTGTTTTTAGCTGTGTGTTTTGGGTCGTTATCCTGTTGCCAGACCCATGACCTGCACTTGAGACCAAGCTTTCTGACACTGGGATTCGTAGCAGTTTTCCATCACGTTTACAGTACCACGTAAACCTATGGAAAACCAAATCCGCTGTGCCCATGGTGCGGAAAATACAGCGCGGAAACGCTGCGTTGTATTTTCCACAGCATGTCAATTCTTTATGCGGATTCCGCAGCGTTTTACACCTGCTCCATAATAGGAATCTGCAGGTGAAATCCGCACAAAAAACACTGGAAATCCGCGGTAAATCCGTAGGTAAAGCGAAGTGCGTTTTACCTGCAGATTTTTCAAAAACGGTGCCGAAAAATCCGCACACAAATCCGCAACGTGGGCACATAGCCTTAGGGTTAGGGTTGGAATTAGGGTTAAGACTAAGGTTAGGGGTGTGTTGCGGTTAGGGTTGTGGTTAGGGGTGTGCTGGGGTTAGTGTTTGAGTTAGAATTGAGGGGTTTCCACTGTTTAGGCACATCAGTGGGTCTCCAAACGCGACATGGCGCCACCATTGATTCCAGCCAATCTTGCATTGAAAAAGTCAAATGGTGCTATCTCCCTTCCGAGCCCAGACGTGTGCCCAAGCAGTGGTTTACCCCCACATATGGGGTACCAGCGTACTCAGGAGAAACTGGACAACAACTTTTGGGGTCCAATTTCTCCTGTAACTCTTGGGAAAATAAAAAATTCTGAGCTAAAAAATTATTTTTGAGGAAAGAAAACGTATTTATTATTTTCACGGCTCTGCGTTATAAACTTCTGTGAAGCACTTGGGGGTTCAAAGTGCTCACCACACATCTAGATTAGTTCCTTTGGAGGTCTAGTTTCCAAAATGGGGTCACTTGTGAGGAGTTTCCACTGTTTAGGCACATCAGGGGCTCTGCAAACGCAACGTGACGCCCGCAGAGCATTCCATCAAAGTCTGCATTTCAAAACGTCACTACTTCCCTTCTGAACCCCGACGTGTGCCCAAACAGTGGTTTACCCCCACATATGGGGTATCAGCGTACTCAGGAGAAACTGGACAACAATGTTTGGGGTCAAATTTCTCCTGTTACCCTTGGGAAAATAAAAATTTGCGGGCTAAAAAATCATTTTTGAGAAAAGAAAAATTATTTTTTATTTTCATGGCTCTGCGTTATAAACTTCTGTGAAGCACTTGGGGGTTCAAAGTGCTCACCACACATCTAGATTAGTTCCTTGGGAGGTCTAGTTTCCAAAATGGGGTCACTTGTGGGGTAGCTCCAATGTTTAGGCACACAGGGGCTCTCCAAACGCGACATGGTGTCCGCTAATGATTGGAGCTAATTTTCCATTCAAAAAGCCAAATGGCGTGCCTTCCCTTCCGAGCCCTGCCGTGCACCCAAACAGTGGTTTACCCCCACATATGGGGTATCAGCGTACTCAGGACAAACTGGACACCAAGATTTGGGGTCCAATTTCTCGTTACCCTTGGTAAAATAAAAAATTCCAGGCAAAAAAAATTATTTTTGAGGAAAGAAGAATTATTTTTTATTTTCACGGCTTTGCGTTATAAACGTCTGTGAAGCACCTGGGGGTTTAAAGTGCTCATTATGCATCTAGGTAAGTTCCTTGGGGCGTCTAGTTTCCAAAATGGGGTCCCTTGTGGGGGAGCTCCAATGTTTAGGCACACTGGGGCTCTCCAAACGCGACATGGTGTCCGCTAACGATTGGAGCTAATTTTCCATTCAAAAAGTCAAATGGTGCGCCTTCCCTTCCGAGCCTTGCCGTGCGCCCAAACAGTGGTTTACCCCCACATATGAGGTATCGGCGTACTCAGGAGAAATTGCCCAACAAATTTTAGGATCCATTTTATCCTGTTGCCGATGTGAAAATGAAAAAATTGAGGCTAAAAGAATTTTTTTGTGAAAAAAAAAGTACTTTTTCATTTTTACGGATCAATTTGTGAAGCACCTGGGGGTTTAAAGTGCTCACTATGCATCTAGATAAGTTCCTTGGGGCGTCTAGTTTCCAAAATGGGGTCACCTGTGGGGGAGCTCCAATGTTTAGGCACACGGGGGCTCTCCAAACGCGACATAGTGTCCGCTAAAGATTGGAACCAATTTTTCATTCAAAAAGTCAACTGGGGCTCCTTCCCTTCCGAGCCCTGCTGTGCGCCCAATCAGTGGTTTACCCCCACATATGAGGTATCAGCGTACTCAGGACAAATTGGACAACAACTTTCGCGGTCTAGTTTCTCCTTTTACCCTTGGGAAGATAACAGAATTGTTGCTAAAAGATCATTTTTGTGACTAAAAAGTTAAATGTTCATTTTTTCCTTCCGTGTTGCTTCTGCTGCTGTGAAGCACCTGAAGGGTTAATAAACTTCTTGAATCTGGTTTTGAGCACCTTGAGGGGTGCAGTTTTTAGAATGGTGTCACTTTTGGGTATTTTCAGCCATATAGAACCCTGAAACTGACTTCAAATGTGAGGTGGTCCCTAAAAAAAACGGTTTTGTAAATTTTGTTGTAAAAATGAGAAATCACTGGTCAAATTTTAACCCTTATAACATCCTAGCAAAAAAAAAAATTTGTTTCCAAAATTGTGCTGATGTAAAGTAGACATGTGGGAAACTTTATTAACTATTTTGTGTCACATAACTCTCTGGTTTAACAGAATAAAAATTCAAAATGTGAAAATTGCGAAATTTTCAAAATTTTCCCCAAATTTCCGTTTTTTTCACAAATAAACGCAGAAATTATCGACCTAAATTTACCACTAACATGAAGCCCAATATGTCACGAAAAAACAATCTCAGAATCGCTAGGATCCGTTGAAGCGTTGCTGAGTTATTACCTCATAAAGGGACACTGGTCAGAATTGCAAAAAATGGCCAGGTCATTAAGGTCAAAATAGGCTGGGTCATGAAGGGGTTAAACAAGTTTCTGATATGGGTTCGAATGGACATTGTGTTAGACTATTTAGCACCAAATTTAGGTCCCAGGGGGGAACACAATTATGAACTCTGGAACGGAGTCTACTGGCTGAAGTCATGAAGCGTTTTATCCAGCGATGGTTGGCCAAATTATGGTCAAAAAATGAACTAAGCGCAGAGACCTGAATCTTAAGGGTATGTGCACACGATGCGGATTTTTCCACGCAAAAACGCTGCAGATCCGCACTGTGATGTACAGGACAAGGTTAGTCAATGGGAAAAAATAAAAAAAAAGCTGTGCAGATGGTGCGGAAAAATCAGTGTGGAATTGCTGCGGATTTCAAAGAAGTGCATGTCACTTTTGTGCTGATCTGCAACGTTTCTGCACCCCTCCATGTTAAAATTCCGCAGTGGCAAAAACAGCAGAAAATCCGTATCAATTCCGCATAAAAACCGCACAAAATCCGTATAAAAACCGCAGCAAATCCGCGGCTGCAGATTCTGCCAGGAGATGCGGATTTTGTGCAGAAAATTCTGCACCTCTTTTCTTACGTGTGCACATAGCCTTAAGGTACTAGGTCTAAGCCCTAACTCTAGAACTCTCTGGAGGAAGTTCAAGATCTGGGCAACATTCGGATGGAAAGGGTCCGGAGTATTTGGAAAGCACCATGAAGAAAATTTCTTCCAGACTTTGCCATAAATGGCGTTTGTTACAGGTTTCCTACTTTTCTGAAGAGTCTGAATTACTTCATAGGAAAGACATCTTGCTCTTAGAATTTCGGCTTCAGTAACCATGCTGTGAGGTTCAATCTGTGTAGGTTAGGATGTATTAAAGGACCTTGATGAAGAAGGTTGCTCTTCTGGGGTAGTTGTATTGGACCCTCCTGGACCATCTCCAATAGTGCACTGTACCAACCCCTTCCCGGCCACATGGGGCAATCAAAATTGTAGTGACCCGTTCGGATCATATTTTCTGAAGCATTTTTTACAGCATCGGGATAGGCAGAAAAGCATAAGCGAGGTTGAATTCCCAGGGGTGTGAGAAAGCATCCAAGCAAAGTGCTTTGTCTGTCATGTTTAGGGAGAAATATGTTTGTAGTTTGGTATTTTGGCTTCTGGCAAATAAGTCTACATCCGGGATCCCCCATCGGGAAACTAGGGAGAGGAAGACCTCCTGATCCAGACATCATTCTCCCGTATGTATATCTCTTCTGCTGAGAAAGTCTGCCTGGGTATTGGCAGACAGCCGTGATGGATAAGAGGTGTTGTTCTGCCCAGGAAAAAAATTCTTGCAGCCAGAGATTTTAATTTCTCGAACCTCGTGTCCCCTGATGACAGAGGTAAGCTACCGTGGTCATGTTGTCGGAGTATATTTTGACATGGTAACCTTGGAGAAGAGTCGATGCGGCCTTTAAGGCCTCCTCCACCTCCTTAAGTTCTCTGAAGTTTGATGAGCAGGCTCTGATGTTTGGAGACCATATGCCCTGGAAGTGAGATTTCTCTACTACAGCTCCCCATCCCGTGACTGGCATCTGAAGTAAGAATCTTCAGCGGGATTTGGTCCCAGCTGACCCCGTTTAAGGTTCCAGAGACACAGAGCCACCATGTCAAAGACGTCCTGACATGGTTGGGAAGGAGAACTTTCTTTGATAGGGAGCTCTGCTGCCTGTCCCAAGACGACAGTACGTGTGTCTGAAGGATTCTGGTATGGGCCTGGGCCCATGATACCATCTGGATACAAGAGGTTAGGGACCCCAGAATGGACATGGAATGGTTCGGGAGTAGTAGCCCTCAGGGTTTTGTACTTTATCTTTTGCACCAGATCCCGTTGTCATTCTTTGGGCAGAAAGGATTTTCTTAGCTCCGAATTCAGAAGTACCCCTAGGAATATCTTCCTTGTGGATGGAAGCAGATCCGATTTTTCTCGGTTTGGGATCCATCCCAGGGATTCTAGGATTTCTAGTGTCCTTGGCACATCCGTGTTTAAACGGCAGGCCAATGGAGCGATGATGAGCAGGTCGTCTAGATATGGTATAATGCAAATTCCCTGAAGTCGTATGAAAATCACTGCCTCCGCCATGAACTTTGTGAACACACGAGGTGCTGACGAGATTCCGAACGCGGGGGGGGGGGGGGGGGGGGGCATTGAACTGATAATGTGTGATCAGCTGGTCCTTGGAAATTGCAAACCTTAAGAATTTTCTGAAACTCTGATGGATGGGGACGTGATAATATGCCTCCCTTAAATCCACTGTAGCCATCACCCAATTCTGACCTATCAGGGGAATAGCAGATCTTATTGATTCCATTTTGAATCTTCTGTATGTAATTACCCGATTTAAGGGTTTCAGATTGATAACTATCCTGTGCTTCCCTGAAGGTTTTTTTGATTAGAAATAGGCGAGAATAATGACCTCTGCCTATCTCCTGTTGAGGAACTGGGGAAATTACTCCGGTCTGGAGTAATTCCTGAAGGCCCGAGGGAAATGCATCCAGGTGATGGAGACTTTGTAAGGGGGTAACCCTTAGGCGACAAGGGGGAGGACTCTCGAACTCCAATCTTAGCCCATCCTGAATGGTATTGAGTACCCACGGGTTTGAAGAGATGGAACGCCACTGGCCGATAAAGTTTGAGAGTTGACCCCCGACCCCCCGGGAATAGTCATTTTATCCGGGGCCTGCTGGGTTTGGGGAACAAGGATATTTTTTTCCCTTTCCCCCCCATAGGATAGCTCCAGCGGCCCGATTTGCCCTTACCTCTGAAATCCCTCTGAGAGGCTTGATCTTTTGAGGGACGAAAAAAACTTTTTCGGATTCCTTTGCTCGGGAAGTGCCTTCTTTTTGTCTGTGGCTTTGTCAAATATTATCGAGGGCCTGACCAAACAGGTATCGACCCTGAAACGGAATGGCACAAAGTTTCGCTTTGGATGTGATGTCGCCACTCCAGGACTTCAGCCACAGAGCTCTACTGGCAGAGTTAGAAAGCACCACGGATTTGGCTGCCACTCTAACCGATTCCGCCGAGGCGACAGCAAGAAACCCCGTAGCTTTTTGGAGAAGGGGACTGGAATCAAGAATCACTTCTCTCGAGGTTCCCTGGGTAAGGTAATCCTCCAGAGTGCGGAGCCAACGAAACAGAGATCTAGCTACACATGTAGATGCTATGCTTGATTTAAGGAGGTTCGTGGATGTGTCCCAAGATCTCCTAAGGAGACTTTCCATTTTCCGATCCATGGGATCCCTGAGCTGGGATGAGTCTTCAAATAGCAGTGCTGTCTTTTTTGTTACTCTGGACATCTACCTTTGGTGTGTCCAAGAGAGGTGTCTCCACCTAGAGGGAAGCGGTTTTTTAACTCAGATGGGACACCAAGCCCTTTCTCAGGGGTCTCCCATTCATGTAGAATCAGGCTTTGCACATTTTCATGGACCGGGAACCCCTTTAGTTTCTTGGGTTTTAAACCCCCAAACATTTAATCCTGCACGGATTGCTTAACCTCCTCTTCCTCAACACCCATAGTCCCTCCCTGACCATACTAATTAGCTCTCGTATGTCCTCAGAGAAGACATAATATTTTTTTATTATCCCCTTTGGGGTTAGAAGTGGAGCCCTCATTCTCCTACATATCTTCCGAATCAGAAGAATGTATTTCCCCAGAGTCTGAGTCAGACTCTACCACAGATATTTTCCTCTTTTTTGGAGGAGGTCTGCATTCAAACAGCTAAATGGCGCTCCATTCCCTTCTGAACACTGCCATGTGCCCAGAGAGTAGTGTGCAATCGTATGTAGGGTATTGTGAGAAGCTGGAAAAGATTTTGCAAGATCCATTTGTTTTCTATTATCCTTTGTGAATAATTCCAAAGTTATCACCACATAAAGTGACACACGTCAGATTGTAAAAAAGGGGCCTGATTAAGAACACAAAACAGGCTGCGGGAAGAGGTTAAATCAGAGGATTTAGGACACTACTGTAATCAAAAACTGTGACTATAGACAATAACATATACTGACATGCTCAAACTGAACAGTTTCCATCAGTAATAAATGAGGAGCTAGTGGTGAAACCTCTCTGGGGTAATTAGAGCACGGGGCTCGGTGACTTCACAATCTAAGCTATCATTAGCTCCAATATTTTCTGTCAGATGAGTTTCAAGAAGAAATATTACACATTTAAAGAGATCTGTGTATAATATTGCAAAGCTGAGATGTATTACAGAAAACCTGTCAGCAGGATTGTGCACAGTAACTACAGACACTGTCAGGTCGATGCCGTTATACTGATTACACTGATACCTGGTGATGAAATCAGTCTTGTGGTTGTTGTTTAATCTGTATTTGTAGCTTTCAGTTAATGAGATTCTCGTGCTCTGGGGCGGGGCTGTGGGCGGGGCTTTATGTGCTGCTCCGATTACATATGCATCTGTATTGGCCCCGCCCCAGAGCACCACAAAGCCCCACCCACAGCCCTACCCCAGAGCACGACAATCTCTAACTGAGAACTACAAATATAGATTAAACAACAGTAAACCAGAGTTGCATTAATTTAAGGCGGACCATTGGAGCTACTATGAATCCTGATAAGAAGATCAGAGAAAATAATATTGCTCCCCATTTCAGGAGAGATTGTGTAGTAATCTGAATTTCTTAGGATCAAAAACAATGTAATTTATGACGTGGAGTGAATCCATGAAACCAGGGCTCGAGCCAACACATCTTCTGCAGGCGGGAATAAATGTATATTACAGCCATCAGCCACATACAGCTCAGAGATATATCATGGCTTAGGGGTAATGTGTTTTACGTAGATTATCACAATCCTCCTTGAAGTTAGTTGGTTTTAATACAAATTGAAGAGTCAGGATAAAGGGAAACTCTGTTATTGTACAGAAATTCACATTTGGCCTCACTGCACATTTAATGTTGTCAATCATAAAAGTGAAGTTTGGCCAGAAAGACTGGACCTGGTCTTGTAGGGACCATATGAGCACATTCAGCAGCACAGGAGGGAGAGTAGATTCATCCAATAAGATATCAGGGTTCTAGGAAGCCAACAGCATCATTACCCTCCGCTTTCTCTTACAGGCCCATCATATTTTTCTTCAAGTGATTTTCTATCTTGTCAGCACATTTTACGTACGCTGTCATTTGGCTTTGTAGTTTACAGATCTGGGCAGGTAACAGCGTCTCCTAATCTCAGGGAGTAGGTGGATCTTCCAGGTTGTAAGTTCTATAGAAAAGGGCTTTCAATGACCAAAGTCATTTGAACAGTTTTGGGTGGAGGAGAATGTTGTGGTCAAGAGGCAAAATGGCGATCATGGTAACACGGCCGGACTACACCACCGATAAAGCAGCCACAGCCGGTGACTGAGAAGAATCTGTGACTACTCTGCATTTAGTGTTTACTACTCACCTGGGTAGTCATATGTAGGAATCTCCTCTTTACACCGCTCATCACCCCTCACATATGTCTCTGTAGTATTAATATGGGTCAGATCTTCACCCTGAAACAAATATTGTAAAAGTCACCGACAGATGGAGAAGTCACATCTATGATCAGCTCTAATCCTGCCATCTCCACCGTTCTCATTACACAAGTATAAAACAATACTGGTGGATAAAACAAGACTGAGCACAAGACCTTCACAGCCGTCTACACATCATAGGGGAGATCTCATGACACCTTCTCTCCATCTACCTGATGGTCCTGAGGAACATTGGGATCTTCTTGTTTACAGTCCTGTGGAAGAAGAGGACGGGGACATCTCTCTGGTGTTGTCCTCTTACTGGATAGATCTGGAGAAAACACATACAGTGACTGAATTCATTCTTTACATACAGATAATTATAGTTCTTGTGT
The DNA here is from genome assembly GCF_051348905.1 of Ranitomeya variabilis. NCBI lineage: Eukaryota > Metazoa > Chordata > Amphibia > Anura > Dendrobatidae > Ranitomeya > Ranitomeya variabilis. Next base: position 739,699,379 of record NC_135235.1, on the reverse strand, counting down.
ATTTAGTCCTGTCTATTACCTGGTGATGTGAGGGGCAGGGGAACCTCCATCATGACGTCCTTGTACAGATCTTTGTGTCCTTCTAAATACTCCCACTCCTCCATGGAGAAATAGACGGCGACATCCTGACACCTTATAGGAACCTGACACATACAATGATACCATCATCCCCCCGATCTCTTCATAGCGTTAGGCTAAGTTCACACTGCGTTAGCAGCAGCCCGTTCAGCACATACCCTAACGGGCTGCTGCTAGCGCAAGTGCCGGCGTTTGCATCCCGCTAGCGCAGATAGAGCTCTGCTAGTTCTATCTGCGCTAGCAGTGACGGACCCGGAAATGCTGCAGCCCGCGTTTCAGGGCCCGTTACTCAATGACGGCACATTGCTAGCGCACGCCCATTGTGGGCAGGCGCTAGCGATGCGTCCGCCATTGCATTCAATGGCGGCGTTAACGGACTATATTACACCGCGTTATACTGTGGTGTAACGTAGTCCGTTAAACGGGTCACACTAACGCAGTGTGAACCCAGCCTTACTGTATAATGTCTGAGCATTCCCACCTCTCCAGTCAGCAGCTCAATCATCTTGTAGGTGAGTTCTAGGATCTTCTGGTCATTGATGTCCTCATGGATCAGGGGGTGAGGTGGAGGCCCTGTGATTGGGCTCAGGAGACTTCCCCATCCCTCAGACACAGGGTCCTGACAGCGTTCACTAGAGGTCTTCTTCACCACTGTGTAATCCTGGTTATGGAGAGACACATGAATAAATCTCACTACAGACATTTCCAGAGTCCTCACCTCTCCAGTTCTGTCCATCTGTTATTCCCATAGATAAGAATGATGTAATGTGACGTCATCAGAATCTCTCACCTCCCCAGTAAGCCGGAAGAGGATCTCTAGGGTGAGGTGTAATATCCTCTCCGCCATCTTGTCTCTGTTCATATCCATCATTGATGGGCAATTCAGGAAAATTCTCTTCTATAGAAGATCTTCACTGAGAGGATCCGATATTGTAGAGACCTGAATGAGAAGAAGATGATGTAACATCATAAAAATCCTGTGTAATAATACAATTACTGGAGATAATAAGGGAAACATATGAGGTTTATTATTTTACAGTATTTAGTTTCCTTCTTTACATCTACTAATAAAACCTATATATTTAGGCCACAGACAACAAGCAGTTTCTTCCTCGGAGTCGGCAGCTGAATACGTTCCTCATAGACTCATCTTCCATAACGCTAATTCTCGTCTCATTTACCGACCCTGGAATCGGCATTAGTAATACTGCAGGAGATATTCATTACACGTGACAGGAGAAATAACGACTTCATGATGAGGACGACATCTTCATCTTCTACTACGGCTCTAGAAATATATTTGTCCAGAGTTCATCACTGACTCCATCCCCACCGGCCTCTATATGGAGGTTTCCCGTCTTCCCCGCACTGTAATCTTCTATCACGTTAGATCTCAGCTCTGAGTCACACACAGAAGTTTGAGGCTTTTAGAAAAACATTTTTGTTTCCACAATCAACGTGCAATGCACAGGTGAACCAGAGGTTCAGCCTGACATCACTTCAGGTACGCACGGCATTCGGATTAGGCCAGCAAGAGGAGGACGCCGGGGAGCGGCAAGAGGACCCTGGCTGCACATCATTGCTCCGCTTTAAAGGGAACCTGTCACCCCCCCCCCCCAGGCGTTTGTAAATAAAAGAGCCATCTTGTGCAGCACTAATGCTGCATTCTGAAAGGGGTGGCTCTTTTAGTTATTGTCCGAGATCCCGTGCGTGCACGCAAGTGCAGTAAACAAGACAACAAGTGATGTCAGTGGTCGGGCAGCGCGAACTGCGCATGCCCAAGGCAAAATATGACAGCGCAGGCGCCTGGACAACTGAATAAAGCCAAGGCGGCGGCGCCCGGCTCGCAGAGTGACGGCTGTGTTGTGTATGGATGAGGGGGGAAAGACCTGCCCCCGTGGCGATTTGAAGGTATAAGGGACAAAATTCAAAAGCGATTATTTCTACAGTGCAACGAACAATAACTAAAAGAGCCACCTTGTCACCTAATTCTTCGGAGCCAGTAATAGCAGGTGTCTCAGAATAATCACTCCTAATAAAATCAATCTGCCTCTTACAATCCTTACTTGTTTAACCCGATGTAAAGAGGCACGGTGTCTCATTCCCCTTAATTACTGCACCGCACCAAACAGCAGTCGGGTAGGTTCTTCACTATACTGCTTCCTCTTCAGAATAACGTGTTCTCCAGATATAAATATGGAGGATTATTCTCGGTTTATCACTCTGTTATTGAGAGGTTTTGAGGGATTACCACTCTCTGTGTGACTTACTACATCACACATTTATGCTCTTTATTAGTAGGTGTTATTATGTTTGATTTCATTATTTATGTCGTTTGCATTCTTAGTTTCCATTGTTAGTCACTGATGAAGGTCACTGACCGAAACATCAGGATACTGTATTAGGCTATGTGCACACGCAGAATGGTCCATTGCGGATTTTTCCGCAGTGGATTTGATAAATCTGCAGGGCAAAAACGCTGCGTTTTTCCTGCAGATTTATTGCGTTTTTTGTGCGGATTCCACTGCGGTTTTACATCTGCGGTTTTCTATTGCAGCATGTGTAAAACCGCTGCGGATTCCGCACAAAGAAGTGACACGCTGTGGAATGTAAACCGCTGCATTTCAGTGTGTTTTTTCCGCAGCATGGGCACAGCGTTTTCGGATTCCCATAGGTTTACATTGTAATGTAAACTCATGGGAAACTGCTGTGGACCCGCAGCTGCGGAAACGCTGAAGATCCGCAGCAAAATCCGCATCGTGTGCACATAGCCTTACAGTATTGGCTGCATTATAATTACCTGTATCTTCAAGAGTTGAGCGCCAAGTTTCTTTATCACAATATTTGGTTTGGGACCCTACCTGAGCACCATACCAGAAGTGCCACGTTACAACACTGCTTAACCCCTTACTGACCTCGGACGGGATAGTACGGCCGAGGTCAGCTCCCCTGCTTTGATGCAGGGCTCCGCAGTGAGCCCGCATCAAAGCCGGGACATGTCAGCTGTTTTGAACAGCTGACATGTGCCCGCAATAGCGGCGGGTGAAATCACGATTCAACCGCCGCTATTAACTAGTTAAATGCCGCTGTCAAACGCAGACAGCGGCATTTAACTACCGCATCCGGCCGGATATGAGCGCATCGCCGACCCCCGTCACATGATCGGAGGTCGGCGATGCTTCTCCATTGTAACCATAGAGGTCCTTGAGACCTCTATGGTTACTGATGCACGGTAGCTGTGAGCGCCACCCTGTGGTCGGCGCTCACAGCACACCTGATTTTCTACTACATAGCAGCGAACAGCAGATCGCTATGTAGCAGAGGAAATCGTGCTGTGCCTGCTTCTAGCCTCCCATGGAGGCTATTGAAGCATGGCAAAAGTAAAAAAAAAAAAAAAAGTTAAAAAAAAATTGAAAAAAATAAAAAAATATAAAAGTTTAAATCACCCCCCTTTCGCCCCAATCAAAATAAATCAATCAAAAAAATATCAAACCTACACATATTTGGTATCGCTATGTTCAGAATCGCCCGATCTATCAATAAAAAAAAAGCATTAACCTGATCGCTAAACGGTGTAATGAGAAAAAAATTTGAAACGCCAGAATTACGTTTTTTGGGTCGCCGCGACATTGCATTAAAATGCAATACCGGGCGATCAAAAGAACGTATCTGCACCGAATTGGAATCATTAAAAACACCAGCTCGGCACGCAAAAAATAAGCCCTCAACCGACCCCAGATCATGAAAAATGGAGACGCTACGAGCGTAAATGCGTTTTTTTTAGCATTTTGCAAGCGAAATTAGCTTGCAGAATGCTAAAGTTTTCCAAGCGATCTGTAGCATCGCTTGGAAAACTGACTGACAGGTTGGTCACACTTGTCAAACATAGCGTTTGACAAGTGTGACCAACTTTTTACTATAGATGCAGCCTATGCAGCATCTATAGTAAAAGATAGAATGTTTAAAAATAATCAAAAAAATTTAAAAAATGGTTATACTCACCTTCTGCAGACAGCCGATCTCCTCAGCGGCGTCCGTTCCTATAGATGCCGGTGTGTGTGCAGGACCTTCAATGACGTCGCGGTCATGTGACCGCAATGTCATCGCGGTCATGTGACCGCGACGTCATCGCAGGTCCTTCACACACACCATCTATGGGAACAGAAGCGGCAGCGTGCACCGATGAGAGGCGGGAAGACTCCGGGGGCCATCGAAGGTGAGTATATGACTTTTTTATTTTAATTCTTTTTTTTTTTTTTTTTTTTTAACAATTATGTGGTGCCCAGTCCGTGGAGGAGAGTATCCTCTCCTCCACCCTGGGTACCAACCACACATAATCTGCTTACTTCCCGCATGGTGGGCACAGCCACACGCAGAAAGCAGATCAATGCATTTCTAGGTGTGCGGAACCCCGCAATTCCGCAAATTTAATGAACATGTTGCTTTTTTTTCCGCGATGGGATTTTTTCGCGGAAAAAAAATGCAACATTAGCACAAGAAATGCGGAATACACTTAAAATAATGGGAGGCATATGTAAGCGTTTTTATAGCGAAAAAAACGCGAAAAACACTGAACGTGTGCACATGGCCTGTATGTTGTATGAGCGCAGTAATCAGAGGTGTTTAACACAGGTTTAAAGTGAAAAAAAATCATAGTTTTACCAACCAGAAACTGAAGAACTGAAATAAATTCACTTATTCGTGATATTCTAATTTTGTGAGAAGCCCCTGTAGGTGACATCACTAGTACATGGGGGCACACAGGTGACATTAATATATGGGGGCACACATGGGCCACTAGTGACATTACTAATATACGGGGGCACACAGGGGCCACCAGTGACATTTCTAACATTCGGGGCACACATGGGCCAGTAGTAATATATGGGGGCACACGGGGGCCAGTAGTAACAAACGGGGGCACACGGGGGGCCAGTAGTAATATATGGGGGCACACGGGGGGCCAGTAGTAATATATGGGGGCACACGGGGGGCCAGTAGTAATATATGGGGGCACACGGGGGGCCAGTAGTAATATATGGAGGCACACGGGGGCCAGTAGTAATATATGGGGGCACACGGGGGCCAGTGGTAATATATGGGGGCACACGGGGGCCAGTGGTAATATATGGGGGCACACGGGGGCCAGTAGTAATATATGGGGGCACACGGGGGCCAGTAGTAATATATGGGGGCACACGGGGGCCAGTAGTAATATACGGGGCCAGTAGTAATATATGGGGGCACACGGGGGCCAGTAGTAATATACGGGGGCACACGGGGGCCAGTAGTAATATATGGGGGCACACGGGGGCCAGTAGTAATATATGGGGGCACACGGGGGCCAGTAGTAACATATGAGGGCACACGGGGGCCAGTAGTAAAATATGGGGGCACACGGGGGCCAGTAGTAATATGGGGGAACACGGGGGGCCAGTAGTAATATATGGGGGCACACGGGGGGCCAGTAGTAATATATGGGGGCACACGGGGGGCCAGTAGTAATATATGGAGGCACACGGGGGCCAGTAGTAATATATGGGGGCACACGGGGGCCAGTAGTAATATATGGGGGCACACGGGGGCCAGTGGTAATATATGGGGGCACACGGGGGCCAGTGGTAATATATGGGGGCACACGGGGGCCAGTAGTAATATATGGGGGCACACGGGGGCCAGTAGTAATATATGGGGGCACACGGGGGACAGTAGTAATATACGGGGGCCAGTAGTAATGTATGGGGGCACACGGGGGCCAGTAGTAATATATGGGGGCACACGGGGGCCAGTGGTAATATATGGGGGCACACGGGGGCCAGTGGTAATATATGGGGGCACACGGGGGCCAGTGGTAATATATGGGGGCACACGGGGGCCAGTAGTAATATATGGGGGCACACGGGGGCCAGTAGTAATATATGGGGGCACACGGGGGCCAGTAGTAAAATATGGGGGCACACGGGGGGCCAGTAGTAATATATGGGGGCACACGGGGGCCAGTAGTAACATATGGGGGCACACAGGGGCCAGTAGTAATATGGGGGCACACGGGCGCCAGTAGTAATATATGGGGGCACACGGGCGCCAGTAGTAATATATGGGGGCACACGGGCGCCAGTAGTAATATATGGGGGCACACGGGCACCAGTAGTAATATACGGGGGCACACGGGGGCCAGTAGTCATATATGAGAGCACACGGGGGCCAGTAGTAATATATGGGGGCACACGGGGGCCAGTAGTAATATATGGGGGCACACGGGGGACAGTAGTAATATGGGGGCACACGGGGGCCAGTAGTAATATATGGGGGCACACGGGGGCCAGTAGTAATATATGGGGGCACACGGGGGCCAGTAGTAATATACGGGGCCAGTAGTAATATATGGGGGCACACGGGGGCCAGTAGTAATATATGGGGGCACACGGGGGCCAGTAGTAATATATGGGGGCACACGGGGGCCAGTAGTAACATATGGGGGCACACAGGGGCCAGTAGTAATATGGGGGCACACGGGCGCCAGTAGTAATATATGGGGGCACACGGGCGCCAGTAGTAATATATGGGGGCACACGGGCGCCAGTAGTAATATATGGGGGCACACGGGCACCAGTAGTAATATACGGGGGCACACGGGGGCCAGTAGTCATATATGAGAGCACACGGGGGCCAGTAGTAATATATGGGGGCACACGGGGGCCAGTAGTAATATATGGGGGCACACGGGGGACAGTAGTAATATGGGGGCACACGGGGGCCAGTAGTAATATATGGGGGCACACGGGGGCCAGTAGTAATATATGGGGGCACACGGGGGCCAGTAGTAATATACGGGGCCAGTAGTAATATATGGGGGCACACGGGGGCCAGTAGTAATATATGGGGGCACACGGGGGCCAGTAGTAATATATGGGGGCACACGGGGGCCAGTAGTAACATATGGGGGCACACAGGGGCCAGTAGTAATATGGGGGCACACGGGCGCCAGTAGTAATATATGGGGGCACACGGGCGCCAGTAGTAATATATGGGGGCACACGGGCGCCAGTAGTAATATATGGGGGCACACGGGCACCAGTAGTAATATACGGGGGCACACGGGGGCCAGTAGTCATATATGAGAGCACACGGGGGCCAGTAGTAATATATGGGGGCACACGGGGGCCAGTAGTAATATATGGGGGCACACGGGGGACAGTAGTAATATGGGGGCACACGGGGGCCAGTAGTAATATATGGGGGCACACGGGGGCCAGTAGTAATATATGGGGGCACACGGGGGCCAGTAGTAATATACGGGGCCAGTAGTAATATATGGGGGCACACGGGGGCCAGTAGTAATATATGGGGGACACGGGGGCCAGTAGTAATATATGGGGGGCACACGGGGGCCAGTAGTAATATATGGGGGCACACGGGGGCCAGTAGTAATATATGGGGGCACACGGGGGCCAGTAGTAATATATGGGGGCACACGGGCGCCAGTAGTAATATATGGGGGCACACGGGCGCCAGTAGTAATATATGGGGGCACACGGGGGCCAGTAGTAATATACGGGGGCACACGGGGGCCAGTAGTCATATATGAGAGCACACGGGGGCCAGTAGTAATATATGGGGGCACACGGGGGCCAGTAGTAATATATGGGGGCACACGGGGGCCACTAATACTAGTTTGGGCCACATAGAAGGACTTACGGCCCCTGTAGGTGAATAGGGGAATATTACCATGTGGGGGAAGAAGGGAGAATTCTTACAGAGGCCGGTACACAGGGGAGGACATTACTGTCTGGAGACAAAGAGGAAACCGCACTCACTGCACAGACACAGCCAGGACTCCCAGGTGTGAATAAGCGCTATAGTGAGGATGCGGAGGCGATACAGGAGGAGAAATCCCCCACATGGAGGGTGACGAGGACTGCGCAGACTCCACCTGCAGAAGCGGACACCTGACACCAGGAATCCATCCACGGGGAGACAGCAGCTTCTAGCTGGAAGGATCCAAGTAGGACGTGACGTCACCGGAAGGGGCGGGGCCTCGCTCAGTCCGGCTCTTTTCGGATCCTAAATGGATCCCTAGTAAATACCTGTTCACACTATGTGTGCTGACGTAATGCAGCCGAAATCCCGCCTACCCTTAAACTCCGCCCTCTTGCTAGGAACCAGTTTTGCTCTGGTGGGCGGAGTTACGCCTGCTTAATTCCGAGCTTTTACTCCCAGTGAGAGCCATTCATTTTAGTGGCGGACGGTCACTGCTGGGGAGCGACCGATTACCAGCAGGAGGCAGCTGTGTCTGCAGCGGCGGGAGATTCTGATATCAGCCGCTGCGCTGTACCCAGCTCCGCACTGAGGCGGCCAGACGGGAAGGGGTTAATGGCGCAGACGTCACACGGGAAGGTTCTACTCTGTTCTATAGTTTATGGATTTGGGTAAAAAAAAAAAATTCCTGATTTATAAATCTCACATTATTATTATATTATGTTATTATTGTTACATTTTCTTGTCACTTTCTGTAATATAAATATTCCTGCTCAGCGCTGATTGTTCGGTGTCTCCAGAATGTGGAGCACAACCGACAGTCACCAAAACAGCGCGCAACTGACAGTCACCGGAAAAGAGCGCAACTGACAGTCACCATAACAGAAAGCAACCGACAGTCACCATAACAGAGCGCAACCGACAGTCACCATAACAGAGCGCAACCGACAGTCACCATAACAGCGCGCAACCGACAGTCACCATAACAGAGCGCAACCGACAGTCATCATAACAGCGCGCAACCGACAGTCACCATAACAGAAAGCAACCGACAGTCACCATAACAGCGCAACCGACAGTCACCATAACAGAGCGCAACCGACAGTCACCAAAACAGCGCGCAACTGACAGTCACCGGAAAAGAGCGCAGCCGACAGTCACCGGAAAAGAGCGCAACCGACAGTCACCATAACAGCGCGCAACCGACAGTCACCAAAACAGCGCGCAACTGACAGTCACCGGAAAAGAGCGTAACTGACAGTCACCGGAAAAGAGCGCAACCGACAGTCACCATAACAGCGCGCAACCGACAGTCATCATAACAGCGCGCAAACGACAGTCACCGGAAAAGAGCGCAAACGACAGTCACCGGAAAAGAGCGCAACCGACAGTCACCATAACAGCGCGCAACCGACAGTCACCAAAACAGCGCGCAACTGACAGTCACCGGAAAAGAGCGCAGCCGACAGTCACCGGAAAAGAGCGCAACCGACAGTCACCATAACAGCGCGCAACCGACAGTCACCAAAACAGCGCGCAACTGACAGTCACCGGAAAAGAGCGCAACTGACAGTCACCATAACAGAAAGCAACCGACAGTCACCATAACAGAGCGCAACCGACAGTCACCATAACAGAGCGCAACCGACAGTCACCATAACAGCGCGCAACCGACAGTCACCATAACAGAGCGCAACCGACAGTCACCATAACAGCGCGCAACCGACAGTCACCATAACAGAGCGCAACCGACAGTCATCATAACAGCGCGCAACCGACAGTCACCATAACAGAAAGCAACCGACAGTCACCATAACAGCGCAACCGACAGTCACCATAACAGAGCGCAACCGACAGTCACCAAAACAGCGCGCAACTGACAGTCACCGGAAAAGAGCGCAGCCGACAGTCACCGGAAAAGAGCGCAACCGACAGTCACCATAACAGCGCGCAACCGACAGTCACCAAAACAGCGCGCAACTGACAGTCACCGGAAAAGAGCGCAACTGACAGTCACCGGAAAAGAGCGCAACCGACAGTCACCATAACAGCGCGCAACCGACAGTCATAACAGAACCCCACCGACAGTCATCATAACAGCGTGCAAACGACAGTCACCGTAAAAGAGCGCAACCGACAGTCACCATAACAGAGCGCAACCGACAGTCACCATAACAGAGCGCAACCGACAGTCACCAAAACAACACGCAACCGACAGTCACCAAAACAGCGCGCAACTGACAGTCACCGGAAAAGAGCGCAGCCGACAGTCACCGGAAAAGAGCGCAACCGACAGTCACCATAACAGCGCGCAACCGACAGTCACCAAAACAGCGCGCAACTGACAGTCACCGGAAAAGAGCGCAGCCGACAGTCACCGGAAAAGAGCGCAACCGACAGTCACCAAAACAACACGCAACCGACAGTCACCATAACAGAGCGCAACCGACAGTCACCATAACAGAGCGCAACCGACAGTCACCATAACAGAGCGCAACCGACAGTCATCATAACAGCGCAACCGACAGTCACCATAACAGAGCGCAACCGACAGTCACCATAACAGAGCGCAACCGACAGTCACCATAACAGAGCGCAACCGACAGTCATCATAACAGCGCAACCGACAGTCACCATAACAGAGCGCAACCGACAGTCACCGGAAAAGAGCGCAACCGACAGTCACCATAACAGCGCGCAACCGACAGTCACCATAACAGAGCGCAACCGACAGTCATCATAACAGCGCAACCGACAGTCACCATAACAGAGCGCAACCGACAGTCACCGGAAAAGAGCGCAACCGACAGTCACCATAACAGCGCGCAACCGACAGTCACCATAACAGAGCGCAACCGACAGTCATCATAACAGCGCAACCGACAGTCACCATAACAGAGCGCAACCGACAGTCACCAAAACAGCGCGCAACTGACAGTCACCGGAAAAGAGCGCAGCCGACAGTCACCGGAAAAGAGCGCAACCGACAGTCACCATAACAGCGCGCAACCGACAGTCACCAAAACAGCGCGCAACTGACAGTCACCGGAAAAGAGCGCAACTGACAGTCACCGGAAAAGAGCGCAACCGACAGTCACCATAACAGCGCGCAACCGACAGTCATAACAGAACCCCACCGACAGTCATCATAACAGCGTGCAAACGACAGTCACCGGAAAAGAGCGCAACCGACAGTCACCATAACAGAGCGCAACCGACAGTCATCATAACAGAGCGCAACTGACAGTCACCAAAACAACACGCAACCGACAGTCACCATAACAGAGCGCAACCGACAGTCACCAAAACAACACGCAACCGACAGTCACCATAACAGAGCGCAACCGACAGTCACCATAACAGAGCGCAACTGACAGTCACCGGAAAAGAGCGCAGCCGACAGTCACCATAACAGAGCGCAACCGACAGTCACCATAACAGAGCGCAACTGACAGTCACCGGAAAAGAGCGCAACCGACAGTCACCATAACAGAGCGCAACCGACAGTCACCATAACAGAGCGCAACTGACAGTCACCGGAAAAGAGCGCAACTGACAGTCACCATAACAGAGCGCAACCGACAGTCACCAAAACAACACGCAACCGACAGTCACCATAACAGAGCGCAACCGACAGTCACCATAACAGAGCGCAACTGACAGTCACCGGAAAAGAGCGCAACCGACAGTCACCATAACAGAGCGCAACCGACAGTCACCATAACAGAGCGCAACTGACAGTCACCGGAAAAGAGCGCAACTGACAGTCACCATAACAGAGCGCAACCGACAGTCACCAAAACAACACGCAACCGACAGTCACCATAACAGAGCGCAACCGACAGTCACCATAACAGAGCGCAACCGACAGTCACCGTAAAAGAGCGCAACCGACAGTCACCATAACAGCGCGCAACCGACAGTCATAACAGCGCGCAAACGACAGTCACCGGAAAAGAGCGCAACCGACAGTCACCATAACAGCGCGCAACCGACAGTCACCATAACAGAGCGCAACCGACAGTCACCAAAACAACACGCAACCGACAGTCACCATAACAGAGCGCAACCGACAGTCACCATAACAGAGCGCAACTGACAGTCACCGGAAAAGAGCGCAACCGACAGTCACCATAACAGAGCGCAACCAACAGTCACCAAAACAACACGCAACCGACAGTCACCATAACAGAGCGCAACCGACAGTCACCATAACAGAGCGCAACTGACAGTCACCGGAAAAGAGCCCAGCCGACAGTCACCATAACAGAGCGCAACCGACAGTCACCATAACAGAGCGCAACTGACAGTCACCGGAAAAGAGCGCAACCGACAGTCACCATAACAGAGCGCAACCGACAGTCACCATAACAGAGCGCAACTGACAGTCACCGGAAAAGAGCGCAACTGACAGTCACCATAACAGAGCGCAACCGACAGTCACCAAAACAACACGCAACCGACAGTCACCATAACAGAGCGCAACCGACAGTCACCATAACAGAGCGCAACTGACAGTCACCGGAAAAGAGCGCAACCGACAGTCACCATAACAGAGCGCAACCGACAGTCACCATAACAGAGCGCAACTGACAGTCACCGGAAAAGAGCGCAACTGACAGTCACCATAACAGAGCGCAACCGACAGTCACCAAAACAACACGCAACCGACAGTCACCATAACAGAGCGCAACCGACAGTCACCATAACAGAGCGCAACCGACAGTCACCATAACAGCGCGCAACCGACAGTCATAACAGCGCGCAAACGACAGTCACCGGAAAAGAGCGCAACCGACAGTCACCATAACAGCGCGCAACCGACAGTCACCATAACAGAGCGCAACCGACAGTCACCAAAACAACACGCAACCAACAGTCACCATAACAGAGCGCAACCGACAGTCACCATAAAAGAGCGCAACTGAGAGTCACCGGAAAAGAGCGCAACCGACAGTCACCATAACAGAGCGCAACCGACAGTCACCAAAACAACACGCAACCGACAGTCACCATAACAGAGCGCAACCGACAGTCACCATAACAGAGCGCAACCGACAGTCACCGGAAAAGAGCGCAACTGACAGTCACCATAACAGAGCGCAACCGACAGTCACCAAAACAACACGCAACCGACAGTCACCATAACAGAGCGCAACCGACAGTCACCATAACAGAGCGCAACTGACAGTCACCGGAAAAGAGCGCAACTGACAGTCACCATAACAGAGCGCAACCGACAGTCACCATAACAGAGCGCAACCGACAGTCACCATAACAGAGCGCAACCGACAGTCACCGGAAAAGAGCGCAACCGACAGTCACCGGAAAAGAGCGCAACCGACAGTCACCGGAAAAGAGCGCAACCGACAGTCACCATAACAGCACGCAACCGACAGTCATAACAGCGCGCAAACGACAGTCACCAGAAAAGAGCGCAACCGACAGTCACCATAACAGCGCGCAACCGACAGTCATAACAGAACCCCACCGACAGTCATCATAACAGCGTGCAAACGACAGTCACCGGAAAAGAGCGCAAACGACAGTCACCGGAAAAGAGCGCAACCGACAGTCACCATAACAGAGTGCAATCGACAGTCACCATAACAGAGCGCAACCGACAGTCACCGGAAAAGAGCGCAACCGACAGTCACCATAACAGCGCGCAACCGACAGTCATCATAACAGCGCGCAAACGACAGTCACCGGAAAAGAGCGCAAACGACAGTCACCGGAAAAGAGCGCAACCGACAGTCACCATAACAGCGCGCAACCGACAGTCACCAAAACAGCGCGCAACTGACAGTCACCGGAAAAGAGCGCAGCCGACAGTCACCGGAAAAGAGCGCAACCGACAGTCACCATAACAGCGCGCAACCGACAGTCACAAAAACAGCGCGCAACTGACAGTCACCGGAAAAGAGCGCAGCCGACAGTCACCATAACAGAGCGCAACCGACAGTCACCGGAAAAGAGCGCAACCGACAGTCACCGGAAAAGAGCGCAACCGACAGTCACCATAACAGCGCGCAAACGACAGTCACCGGAAAAGAGCGCAAATGACAGTCACCGGAAAAGAGCGCAACCGACAGTCACCATAACAGAGTGCAATCGACAGTCACCATAACAGAGCGCAACCGACAATCAGCATAACAGCGCAATCGACAGTCACCATAACAGAGCGCAATCGACAGTCATAACAGAGCGCAACGGGGGCAGCGGATGCATTTTTCCAGCGCATCCGCTGCCCCATTGTGAGGTGCGGGGAAGTGCGGGGAGGTGGGGGCGGAGTTCCGGCCGCGCATGCGTGGTCGGAAAAAGCGGACCGTCGGCAGCAAAAAACGTTACATGTAACGTTTTTTGCTCCCGGCGGACCGCCACAACACGGCGCAACCGTCTCACGACGGTTGCAACGTGTGTCAATGCGTCGCAAAGCGTCGCTAATGTTAGTCTATGGGGCAAAAACGCATCCTGCAGACAACTTTGCAGGATGCGTTTTTTCCCCTAAACGAGGCATTGCGACATATTGAAAAAAACGCCAGTGTGAAAGAAGCCTTACTCTCCACCGCAGCCCCTCTCCTGTTCTGTCTCCTTCCTGGTCAGCTTAAGCAAAAATTGGCCTGCACTCTGTGATAATGCGAGGTGCTGGGGTAACGGACCATAGAGGTCCTGATACCAGTAAGATAAAATTCACTGCGCACCCTTACCGGAATATCTTTCAGAGATGAGAAATGTATTAAGTATATAATGATGTAATGGATTAAGCATTAATTTACACTGGAAAAAAACTTTTGCAACACAAACTTCTGACGTTTTGACCCCTCCGGGGTCGCTGCAAAAAAACAAAGAAGGAGGATATAAATAAAAAATAAAATAAAAGTACATAAATTAAGAGCTACACATTTTAAATATAGAGTAAAAAAATTGATAAGGCAATGCCAAATAGCAGAAAATAAAGCAAAACATACAAATAATGACTGAGTAATGCGGTACATGGTGAGAATAGCCAAAAATAAGGGTCATGGCATCTAATGAGATCACAGAATGTCATGTATGGTAGGAATTGACCTTAATCCAGATGTAATATGAGAGCAGAGTTCAAGATTAGAAAAGAGAAATCCCTGTGGAATCCAGGGGTTGTAAGAGACAGTAATATTGTTAGGATTTGTTCAGACCAAAGTTGCTATGAGAAACCAAAATTACCCAAACAGTCCAAATATTGAATCTGAGGGGTATAAGGCAACTATTACTACTGTGGACCTGTGGGATCGCAAGTCATGGTCAGATAATAATCAGGTGAGAAAAAGTGAGCAAAAAAACCCTGCTGTAACTAAGTAAATAAGCAAAGTGCATTTAAATAACACAGAGTTTTTAGTAATACTGTTTTTTGATCAAAAAATAACACAAAAGCCATCCCGCCCTTATTCACACTGAGGTCAACATTGACACATGGTAAGGTTTTAACCCCTTTACCCCGGAGGGTGGTTTGCACGTTAATGACCGGGCCAATTTTTACAATTCTGACCACTGTCCCTTTATGAGGTTATAACTCTGGAACGCTTCAACAGATCCCAGTGATTCTGACACTGTTTTCTCGTGACATATTGTACTTCATGATAGTGGTAAAATTTATTTGATATTACCTGCGTTTATTTGTGAAAAAAATGGAAATTTGGCGAAAATTTTGAAAATTTCCAATTTTCCAACTTTGAATTTTTATGCAATTAAATCACAGAGATATGTCACACAAAATACTTAATAAGTAACATGTTCCCACATGTCTACTTTACATCAGCACAATTTTGGAACCAAAAATTTTTTTGTTAGGGAGTTATAAGGCTATGTTCACACGATCCTTTTTTGGATCCTTTTTTTTTCAGGTCCTGTTTTGGAAAATCCGCAGTGCAAAACTGCACTGCTGATTTTCCGACTGTTTCTTCTGCGTATTCCTCTGCGGGTTTTCAACAGTACTTTCCTATTGGTGCATGTTGAAAACAGGAGCGGAATCCGCAGCAAGAATTGACATGGTACTTCTTTTTTTCCGCAGAAAATCCGCGCGGATTTTCCAGGGGAAAAAAGGATCGTCGGCACAGCGGGTTTTGTTTTCCATTGGGTTACATTGTACTGTAACCTGCATGGAAAAAGGATGCGGATCCGCAGCTGCAATTCCGCTGCGGATCCGCAGCAAAAACCGCAGCGTGTGAACATGGCCTAAGGGTTAAACTTTGACCAGCAATTTCTCATTTTTACAACACCAATATTATTTAGGGACCACATCTCATTTGAAGTCATTTTGAGGGGTCTATATGATAGAAAATAACCAAGTGTGACACCATTCTAAAAACTGCACCCCTCAAGGTTCTCAAAACCACATTCAAGAAGTTTGTTAACCCTTCAGGTGCTTCACAGGAATTTTTGGAATGTTTAAATAAAAATGAACATTTAACTTTTCTTCACAAAAAATTTACTTCAGCTCCAATTTGTTTTATTTTACCAAGGGTAACAGGAGAAAATGGACCCCAAAAGTTGTTGTAAAATTTGTCCTGAGTATGCCGATACCCCATATTTGGGGGTAAACCACTGTTTGGGCGCATGGCAGAGCTCGGAAGCGAAGGAGCGCCATTTGACTTTTCAATGCAAAATTGAATGGAATTGAGATGGGATGCCATGTTGCGTTTGGAGAGCCCCTGATGTGCCTAAACATTGAAGCCCCCCACAAGTGACACCATTTTGGAAAGTAGACCCCCTAAGAAGCTTATATAGAGGTGTGGTGAGCAGTTTTACCCATTAAGTAATTCACAGAAGTTTATAATGCAGAGCCGCAAAAATAAAAAATCATATTTTTTCACAAAAATGATCTTTTCGCCCCCAATTTTTTTATTTTCCCAAGGGTAAAAGAAGAAATTGGACCCCAAAAGTTGTTGTCCAATTTGTCCTGAGTACGCTGATACCCCAAATGTGGGGGGAACCACCGTTTGAGCACATGGCAGAGCTCGGAAGGGAAGGAGCGTCATTTGGAATGCAGACTTTGATGGATTGGTATGCATGCATCACATTGCGTTTGCAGAGCCCCTAATGTACCTAAACAGTAGAAACCCCCCACAAGTGACCCCATATTGGAATCTAGACCCCCCAAGGAACTTATCTAGATGTGTTGTGAGAACTTTGAACCCCCAAGTGTTTCACTACAGTTTATAACGCAGAGCCGTGAAAATAAAAAATCTTTTTTTTCCACAAAAATTATTTTATAGCCCCCACTTTTGTATTTTTTCAAGGGTAACAGTTGAAATTAGACCCCAAAAGTTGTTGTCAATTTGTCCTGAGTACGCTGATACCCCAAATGTGGGGGGAACCACCGTTTGAGCGCATGGCAGAGCTCGGAAGGGAAGGAGCGTCATTTGGAATGCAGACTTAGATGGATTGGTATGCATGCATCACATTGCGTTTGCAAAGCCCCTAATGTACCTAAACAGTAGAACCTCCCCACAAGTGACCCCATATTGGAAATTAGACCCCCAAGGAACTTATCTAGAAGTGTTGTGAGAACTTTGAACCCCCAAGTGTTTCACTACAGTTTATAACGCAGAACCGTGAAAATAAAAAATCTTTTTTTTTCCACAAAAATTATTTTTTAGCCCCCCAGTTTTGTATTTTCCCAAGGGTAACAGGAGAAATTGGACCCCAAAAGTTGTTCTCCAATGTGTCCTGAGAACGTTGATACCCCATATGTTGGGGTAAACCCCTGTTTGGGCGCACGGGAGAGCTCGCAATGGAAGGAACACTGTTTTACTTTTTCAACGCAGAATTGGCTGGAATTGAGATCGGACGCCATGTTTCGTTTGGGGAGCCCCTGATGTGCCTAAACAGTGGAAACTCGCAAATTATAACTGAAACCCTAATCCAAACACATCCCTAACCCTAATCCCAACGGTAACCCTAACCACACCCCTAACCCTGACACACCTATAACCCTAATCCCAACCCTATTCCCAACCGTAAATGTAATACAAACCCTAACCCTAACTTTAGCCCCAACCCTAACCCTAACTTTAGCCCCAACCCTCACTGTAGCCTTAACCCTAGCCCCAACCCTAACCCTAGCCCTAACCCTAGCCCTAACCCTAACCCTAGCCCTAACCCTAGCCCTAACCCTAGCCCTAATGGGAAAAGAGAAATAAATACATTTTTTTAATTTTTCGCTAACTAAGAGCGTGATGAAGGGGGGTTTGATTTACTTTTATAGCGGGTTTTTTAGCAAATTTTTATGATTGGCAGCCGTCACACACTGAAAGACGCTTTTTATTGCAAAAAATATTTTTTGCGATACCACATTTTGAGAGCTATAATTTTTCCATATTTTGGTCCACAGAGTCATGTGTGGTCTTGTTTTTTGTGGCACGATTTGACGTTTTTATTGGTAACATTTTCGGGCATGTGACATTTTTTGATCGCTTCTTATTCTGATTTTTGTGAGGCAGAATGATCAAAAACCAGCTATTCATGAATTTCTTTTGTGGGAGGTGTTTATACCGTTCCCCGTTTGGTAAAATGGATAAAGCAGTTTTATTCTTCGGGTCAGTACGATTACAGCGATACCTCATTTATATCATTTGTTTTATGTTTCGGCGCTTTTATACGATAAAAACTCTTTTATAGAAAAAATAATTATTTTTGCATCGCTTTATTCTGAGGACTATGACTTTTTTCTTTTTTCTTTGATGATGCTGTATGGCAGCTCGTTTTTTGCAGGACAAGATGAAGTTTTCAGCGGTACCATGGTTATTTATATGAGTCTTTTTGATCGCGTGTTATTCCACTTTTTGTTTGGCGGTATGATAATACAGCGTTGTTTTTTGCCTCGTTTTTTTTTTTTTTGCGGTGTTCACTGAAGGGGTTAAATAGTGGGACAGTTTTATAGGTCGGGTCGTTAAGGACGCGGTGATACTAAATATGTGTACTTTTATTGTTTGTTTTTTATTTAGATAAAGAAATGTATTTGTAGGAACAATATATATATTTTTGGGGGAATTTTTTTTATTTTGTTTACACATGTGAATATTTTTTTTTTACACTATAACATTGCCCCAGGGGGGGCATCATGTTATAGTGTAAGATCGCCGATCTGACACTTTGCTGTGCACTGTGTCAGTTCGGCGATCTGACATGCACAGATCCTGGAGGCTTCCCGGCGCCTGCTCTGAGCAGGCGCAGTGAACCCACCTCCCTGCAGGACCCGGATGCCGCGGCCATCTTGGATCCGGGCCTGCTGCAGGGAGGAGGAGGTAAGAGACCCTCGGAGCAACACGATCACATCGCATTGCTCCGGGGGTCTCAGGGAAGCACGCAGGGAGCCCCCTCCCTGCGCAATGCTTCCTTATACCGCCGGAACACTGCGATCATGTTTGATCGCAGTGTTCCAGGGTTTAATGTGCCGGGGGCAGTCCGTGACCGCTTCTGGCACATAGTGCCGGATGTCAGCTGCGATAGTCAGCTGACACCCAGCCGCGATCGGCCGCGCTTCCCCCGTGAGCGCGGCCAATCGCATATGACGTACTATCCCGTTGGTAGTCATACGGGCCCACCCCACCTCGACGGGATAGTACGTCAGATGTCAGAAAGGGGTTAATATTAGACAGTGTAGGACTGTCCCCATCAGAGTTACCTTGACGCGATGGGATGGCTTTTGTGCAATTTTTTTAATCAAAAAACAGTATTACTAAAAACTCTGGGTTATTTAAATGCACTTTTGCTTTTTACTTGGTTACATCAGGGTTTTTGCTTACTTTTTCTCTTGTAGGTTTTATGTGTTTTGTGGCCAATGTTAACATGCATTTGACTTCTGCATGTGTACCAACTCAAGTTAAGCTAAATTTTTGTGTTTTTTTTTACTAATAGTGTTAGTAGTAAATATAGGTAGCCCAATTACCTTTGTATATAGTGTGGCCGAGTGGCGCCCCCGCGCCCTGCTGTGCGGAGTGTGTTGCCCGCTGTTGGGAGTATCTAAATAGCCGGAGGATCTAAGTAGGCCGGATTAATTAATAGGGTTAACTGTATACTGGAGTCCGAGGTTAAGAGCCAGGAGGCTACATCATAAACAAAGGGTCAGAATTCCAATGTCATAGTGCATCAATATTTAGCACCAGCATTTCTGCCTTCTACCTCCCAGCCCTGGCAAAGACGAGGGCTTACAACCGCAGCTCCTGTCCTGTCTCCTTCCTGGTCGGCAGCTGCCAGGCTGCGCACTGTGCACAAATCCCTGGGCATTGTGATTAGGGTGCACGCCCACTTCCCTTCTCTTAAAGGGGCAGTGTGTGTTTCCCTAAAGTGTCTCCATCCAATAGCTGAAGGACACTTACTATTTCAGGCACCTCCTCCAGCATGGAGGTTCATGAGCAACATTGTTTGTATGTTCTAGTACACTTGCTAGTTCTCAGGTCCCAGTACTTGTATCCTGTATACCAGTTCTGCACTGCTGTCATTTCTGCCAACCTGACTGTCTATCAGCCATGCCTGCATGTCAACTGTGCCTGCCTGCACTTGCCTACCAGCATAACTGTTGTGTCCACCAGTACCAGCCTGTGTGTCAGGCGTGCCAGCCGTGGCTGTCTGGACTTGCCCAGTCTAATATTCCTGCGTCCAGTTCCTTGGGGGTCAGCTGCGAGCCACCCTCGGTCAGTCCTGGTGTAGCATCTAGTCCCACCTCCTTCGTTTCTCCTCGGATCACAATCGTCAGCCCCGTGTATCCAATGTAGAACTTGGTGAGGCACCTTAGTTACGCCCCTCCAGGCTTTCCATGGGCAGCGGCACAGTGGTTCCACAACCTAGCCTGTTATACAAGGCAAAACGGGTGACACAAACGAGTAGTCTGAGTTCAGAACACAGAGAAAACACCACACTGAGCTGAAATCTACAACCGGCAGCTAAGACTGACAGCTTAGCTAAAATAGCTGGGTACCACTAAGAACTGGGAAAACTTGACGGAAGCTTAGCACCTCCCAGTCTCAGATTGAATGGCTGACTTGTCTATCTAAATATCAAGAGCTCAGCAAGCCCCTGCACTAGACTGAATGACTGAGTTGTCATTCACTGCATCCAACACACACTGAGTGGAGGAATCGTGACACCAACACAACGTAGCAAGTATTTGTGAAATGTGAAGGAAACGATGGTTTACTAATTATTTAAAAAATCTCAATCTAAAAATTGTAATGTGCATTAGTATTTAGCCTCTTATAGTCTGATACTCTTAAATAAAATCCACAGTGACCAATTGCCTCCAGGAGTCAGATAATTAATAAACTGAGTCCACCTGTGTATAATTTATTTTCAGTGTAAGTACCTGAAAAAAATGTGATAAAGTTGAGGGGTAGGAATACCTTTTCAAGGTACTGTAACTACACTTCAGATTATCTGTCTGTGGGAAGACAGTGCATGTGTCATGACTCGATTGACAGGAGACCCGGGGCTCCTACCCTGTCCCTAACCGTGTTCCCGCACTTAATACGCATGTGACTAGAAAGATAATGTGGTCTAATGAAAGTCTATGGGTAATTAACGCAGTGGAGAGTAAGCATCTCTGCTACATAAATTGACATGCTGCGGTCTGGAAAGACGCACCACATGTCCGTCTCTGCATGTGAGCGGCGGGCATCGGTGCACGCATAGTGGGGATGGGATTTCTTGAAATTCCATCCATTATGCTGTAACATCTGGACACTGCAGGTTGGACACTGCAGATGTACACATCGTAAAACCAGCAGCGATTAATGACCGTGGGAACATACCCTAATATATCTGCAAATAGGAAATCACTTTTTTCCTTCCTAGAAGCCAACTTTCAATTAGCTTTATTTCAAGTGACAAAAAAACACATGCAATGAAAAAACACATAAAAAATGCATGCAGAAAAAATACATCAAAAACGCATGTAAAAAAGCATCAAAAACACAGGTGACCTGCCAGTGACCTAAGATGCAGATTTCACCTGCATCAAATCCTGAGCAAATACTGAGCCAATCCTGATCGTATGCACATACCCTAACAGAGGAATGCACTGAGGAGAGGAGGACTGGGAAAAACCAAAGTAAGAAGAGAGAAGGGAATTATCACACTTACAAACCCAAGCAACATTCACAGGTAAATCCAGCAAACTCCTTCTCATACAACCACCAAAAAACTCTCCCCCAAGCCATGCATCATAAGCTAGCTCTGACAATGTGTTTCAGTCAGAACCCAGAGTATATAGAGGATGGGTGGCTAACCGAGCTCAGCTGAAAGCTCAGACTCCCAGAGCTCCCAACATGGCCGATTAACCCTTGTTCTGCCCAAAGACTTTACCACAATTTAAAAAGGTGAAGTGCTTATTTTCAGCGTAGTAGGAGCTGCTGTCTTCTGGCTCCTCTCTGTTGTGGTAACCACATGACAGCATGACGTTTGTGATGACACAGACATCTATTTTCAGTAAGCCAGGAGGCATAGATTTATCTTTATGTTGACTTTTGAATTTGTGTTATTCTTTGGTTGATCAAGAAGCACAGACTATTGTTTGTACAAGCCTGGATGTTGACTTTTGAGTTGATATTTGTTGTAACATATTGTGTTATCTTGAATGACAGGGATGCTAGGTAATGGAACAATAGATGTTTGTTAATATGTTGATTACACATTGTACCAGGTCAGCTAGTTTACTGACCTGCAAAACAGAGAACGAACTATACAGATTGATTAAATGCTCAAACAATGAAAGTTATCCCACCTCCCCTCTGACCTGTGGATGATGACCTGAGCCACAGATGTGGGTATAAAATGATTTCTATTGTCCTGCAAGAAGAATCAAGTGACTTAACAGAACCACAGCCAGGACACTATAACAGAACACTCTACCAAGACAACATGGCTCCATCAAGAGGGACACAGATTTGACTTTCTACAGGATGTCAGCTTAGGAGACTATGGCCCCAACTGAAAGAATATAGATCTGCTCCACTGACCATCACTGAACCCATGGATACATTTGGAGAAGCCAGGATTGGGAACTACTAGTTACCTGGCTCCATTTGGGAAAGGCATAAATGGGACGCATCAGTCATCTGGCTCCATGGAGATGTTGGTAGAAGCCAGGTTGTGACACTCTGATCACCTGGCCTCGTACCTCAAGGGATTGTCAGCTTCCTTAACTTGTCGCTACCTCCTCTGTGTGGATGCCCACCAAAATTAGGGTGCCACTGGTGGGGGTAGTCGGCCCTGGAAGGCCCTAACTCACAGATGCACTAATCCTGGCGAGTTAGCAGAAAGGTGAGACTCTAAAGTGCACCATCTTGGATATTTTGTTGAGACTTTTCCATGTGTTATGTTTAGCGATTCAATAAAGTATTGCCGCACTGTTTTACCCTCACCCTGTGTTGGCTGAGTAGTATTATGTCCATGGGAAAAGAGAGTGCACATTCAGTGGGATGATCCCTGTTCCATGCGGTTTTGGGCCAGGGGGCGAGATCACCTGCTGACCCCCATATCGCCACAATGTTCATTGATATGATGTAATCATTTCATTCACGATTCTCATCCTGTGTAAACTCTTGGCAGACATTATGCCCCACTCCCCACACGTACTCATGCAGTGCCGCTCTGCACAAGTTGTCTTACTCCCACAGGGCATGATGATGTATAGTGGATGCACTGGACCACTAATGGTGCAGTGGTAGTTGTATACCTGATACTCAAAAGACAGGAGAATGAGCTTCAAAAAACAATATTTATTAAAGGAGGATTAACAAAAGGGGGAAGGTGCCTGAGTGAAGAGCCCTCTACGCCATGACACTGAACCACGTAGTGGAGCACCAGGCAAGGTATACCTCTATACAGAGATTTCCCCATCTCAACACTAGGTGGCCTAAATGCCGCAACACCCGGACCAGAGGGACGACCCATACAGAGACTGTGGAATACTGGCACTGTCGGTGGAGAGAATCCAAAAAGCTCCGTGTAATCCCAGAAAGGCTGATCCAGCCCACAGTAATATCTGGATGGTTCTGTGAGGAGAGGCTTGGTCAACCTGGAGTGGAAAATGGAGAATTCAGAAGAATCCAGGATAAGGAACTGCCAGCAGAGGATTCTGAGGAGACAGAGGTATTAGTAAAAATACAAAGAAACAGTCTTCAGAACACAGCAGAGTATGGCCTGAGAAGGAGGCAAGGATCCTAAGGAATGAACACATTGCCCAGGCACCTCCCTTAAGGGGAGGATGCCTTTCATGCATAGAGCATCGCAGCAAGAACATCCCTAATAGAGATCAGGTGCCCAGCTGCTTTAAGTATGTGCAGGAAGCGGGGCGTGCCTCCTAAGAGCATTTCCAGGAGACCTGCCAAGGGGATGCAGGTTCCTAGCACAGAAAGGAGCTGTTGATCGTCTGGAGCCACGGACAGGGTGAGCAGTACCGGTAAAACTGCTTGATAGATGCCGGTCTCCCTGCACAGTAAAGACCGGTCCCGCGGCTGAGGGCATGACAAGTTGTATACCCACTGCTCAGCTCCGTACAAGACGTACACAAATGGCTCTGCTCTGTACACGTGCGGTTCAGCTCCCTACACGTTGTACACACGCAGTTGTCTTTTGTGTACACACGGCTCCATCCTGTTCATGTCGTACACGCACGGCTCCGCTCTATACACCTCATGCACGCACAGCTCTGCTCCATACATACACAGCTCCGCTCTGTGCACCTCATACATGCACAGCTCTTCTCCATAAACGCAGGGCTCCGCTCCGTACACACATGGCTCCGCTCACCTCGTAAACATGTGACTCCCCTCCGTACACATCATACACAACTCCGCTTCGTACCCCTTGTACACACGCGGCTCTGCTCCGTACCCCTTGTACACACGCAGCTCTGCTCCGTACACCTCGTACACATGCGGCTCTGCTCCGTACACCTCGTACACACACGGCTCCATTCCATACACCTCGTACACACACGGCTCCATTCCATACACCTCGTACACATGGCTCCGCTCCGTACACCTGTACACACACATGGCTCTGCTACATCCAAACAGTTGTAGTGAGCTGGCCGGCTGTGACTGTTCTGTTATCATTGACATAGAATCTGTGACAGACACTGCCCCCGTGTGGCCAGAAGTTATACCTATGCCGAATGTGATTACAGAGAAACAAACTGTATTGGCTAACCTCCCCCCTGTTATGTCATGTGAACAGGAAGGGGAGGGAGAAGAAAAAGAGCCCGGGAAAACAATCAGTGCAGAGAGAAGTCTGTGTGTGCTGGCGTCCTCCTGTAGATGCGATATAAAAGATTGCCTGGATGACCTCTCTCTCTTGGAAGCTGACATCCAGATTGTTCCCAGCTTCCACACTGCGGAGCACTCAGCGGTGACATCTTCACAGATCCTGGAGCTCATGAACTGTAAGCGGGTCCTCTGTTGAGAGGCCGAACATTCCACCCCTACCTGCTGAACCACAAGGACTACAGTCTGGACCTGAGAGACCAAGTTTTGTTTAATTCCTTTTTCTCTTCGGCTGGAGCGTCTCCCTGCTGTGACCGACAGGCCTGCGACGTGGGAAGATAACCTCCTGGAGCAAAGGAACTGGTAACGTGTGGATAGGGACAGTGAGGGATAGTTTGTTATTACACGTTATTTCTGTGAATAAGCATACTTTGTACTGTCTATTATTGTGTTCTGCTGTGTTAAGAAAAATGTATAACAGTAAAGATACATTTGTTAAGATGGAATCTGGGTGTGGAGGTTTTGCTGGGCCAGTGTTACGGCTGCGACCACTAACATGGCCGAGCCGACACCTCCACGTAGCCAGACCAAGACGACGTGGGCGAGCGTCCCAAAAAGGAACGCAATGTGAACCCACTGGACCACAGAGTAACCTGGACCTACCAAGACTAGGGAACGGTAGCGAGCAGGGTCTGTGGCAGCTGAGCATGTGAACAAGATGTAGATATGCAGAACTAGACTACACCGCACAACTTCAGGTATGAAGAAACAAAGTTTACTTAAATGATAGCACAGTACATAACAAGAACATAATGATGTCAGGATCCCGATTCCACATGTCTAGGAAGGGTACACGACTCAGACGTCAGACAATGGCGGGAGTCATCACGGGTTGATGCAGTCCAGGGTCATCTGGCACGGGCATACTAGGACAGCCAATCTTTCAGGCATAGGACGTAGCACAGGCTCAGCAGGAGAACATCAGACACCGATCCCAGAAGGACGTCATCTCGGGGTGGACCTCAGGAACACAGGCAGGACATCAGGAACACAGGCAGGACATCAGGAACACAGGCAGGACATCAGGAACACAGGCTTAGATGGACGTCTGACGATGGCAGGAGTCATCACGGGTTGATGCAGTCCAGGGTCATCTGGCACGGGCATACTAGGACAGCCAATCTTTCAGGCATAGAACGTAGCACAGGCTCAGCAGGAGAACATCAGACACCGATCCCAGAAGGACGTCATCTCGGGGTGGACCTCAGGAACACAGGCAGGACATCAGGAACACAGGCAGGACATCAGGAACACAGGCTTAGATGGACGTCTGACGATGGCAGGAGTCATCACGGGTTGATGCAGTCCCGGGTCATCTGGCACGGGCATACTAGGACGGCCTCTCTCTCAGGCCTCAGGCGTAGCACAGGCTCAGCAGGAGAACATCAGACACCGATCCAGAAGGACGTCATCTCAGGGTGGACCTCAGGACACAGGCAGGACACATCTGGACACAGACAGAAGATCTGGACGTAGGCAGGACAGCTGGACACAGACAGGACATCTGGACATAGACAGAAGATCTGGACACAGGCAGGACATCTGGGACACTGGCGTGGCAGCCCAGGTCATCGGCTGGGACACTGGCGTGGCAGCCCAGGAATCAGGACATCGGACACCGAAAGGACATCGGGAATACCGGAAAGACATCTGGGACACTGGCGTGGCAGCCCAGGTCATCGGCTGGGACACTGGCGTGGCAGCCCAGGAATCAGGACATCAGACACCGGAGGGACATCAGACACAGGCTGGACACTGGCGTGGCAGCCCAGGTCATCGGCTGGGACACGGAGGGCACAGGACCAGGTAGCGGAGGTAATCAGGTTCATAACTTCGGCCGTCAGGCTCCGGACATCAGACCTAGGAAGGAACTCAAGCGTGATGGTGCTAGCTCCGCTGGACTGGAACTGGGCCAGACAGGGTTAGCACCGCATGGAAGACTGAGCACAGAATAGTAAGCGCTCAGCAAGAACACCGAACTCCATCTTTGAAAGATGAGCCCGGAAAGTTCAGTCACAGGGTGCGGGGTGCCAGACACAATAGGACTTAAGAAACATAACAGAGACAGGTTCAGACAGGATCAGGTACTGGATATTCAGCCTCCAGGATAGGCGGATCTGGGTACTCGGCCCCCAGAACAGGCGGGTAAACAAGACACAAACGGATCTGGATATACGGCCTCCAGGATAGGCGGATCTGGGTACTCGGCCCCCAGAACAGGCGAGAGACAGGCATCAGCTCTCCCAGAACATACTGCAGACAGAACGGGAGCTGGATACCTCACAAGGCAAGACACAGAAACACAATACAATGCTCTGGCAACGCCCAGAAGCAAAGAGGAAGTTTATATAGGAGCTGCTCCTCAGCAATAGGCTGAGGAAGCAGCACAGGTGCACACTCAAACCCTGATAAAAGCAGGGTAGGTGTGGCCGCGCGCACCCTAAGCACAAACAGAAACCATTACAGCACTGATAGCACAGGAACTGTGGCTTAGGGCACCTGGCAGCGGCTGCTAGCCTGGACACACGTGGGAAGCCATGCACCAGCTGCAGAGGACCTCGCAAGCCAAGGCTAGCTTCCAAGCGGCAGCCAGGGACCGCACATGCGAGTGGCCATGCAGCAGAGCAAAGACATCACAGCACATGTACAGCTACGCAGCAGTGGCAGGGAACTGAGCAGAATCCATACAGGTA
Organism: Ranitomeya variabilis; assembly: GCF_051348905.1. Classification (NCBI taxonomy): domain Eukaryota; kingdom Metazoa; phylum Chordata; class Amphibia; order Anura; family Dendrobatidae; genus Ranitomeya; species Ranitomeya variabilis. The sequence goes on along the minus strand of NC_135235.1, from coordinate 739,671,547 downwards.
ACAGACAACAGTATCCCTGCACATTAGGGGGAGAGGAGCAAGGGTTAAAGCAGAGACATGCAAAAGTAACGCCGAAGAAACGAGGTATAAACCCAGCGGCGTTACAGTATCCCCTCCTCAGGCCCCCTCTGCTGAAGACCCAAAAAAAAAAGTTTCAAAGAAAATTCTTTTTGGGTAAGGCGGTAAGTCCCACAGTTCACAATATGGCAGCAGAGTTCATAGCTCAAACAATTCAACCGCTGACCAAGCGCTGGATTGAGCAATATAGTCCACTACCAAGTGGGATCCGAGCAGTCTAATCCGCTGACCAAACGGGGCTCGGTAAAGTTCTGCAGTTCACACATGCTCAGCGGAGTCCATGGCCAGAGCATTCTGTTACGGCTGCGACCACTAACATGGCCGAGCCGACACCTCCACGTAGCCAGACCAAGACGACGTGGGCGAGCGTCCCAAAAAGGAACGCAATGTGAACCCACTGGACCACAGAGTAACCTGGACCTACCAAGACTAGGGAACGGTAGCGAGCAGGGTCTGTGGCAGCTGAGCATGTGAACAAGATGTAGATATGCAGAACTAGACTACACCGCACAACTTCAGGTATGAAGAAACAAAGTTTACTTAAATGATAGCACAGTACATAACAAGAACATAATGATGTCAGGATCCCGATTCCACATGTCTAGGAAGGGTACACGACTCAGACGTCAGACAATGGCGGGAGTCATCACGGGTTGATGCAGTCCAGGGTCATCTGGCACGGGCATACTAGGACAGCCAATCTTTCAGGCATAGGACGTAGCACAGGCTCAACAGGAGAACATCAGACACCGATCCCAGAAGGACGTCATCTCGGGGTGGACCTCAGGAACACAGGCAGGACATCAGGAACACAGGCAGGACATCAGGAACACAGGCTTAGATGGACGTCTGACGATGGCAGGAGTCATCACGGGTTGATGCAGTCCAGGGTCATCTGGCACGGGCATACTAGGACAGCCAATCTTTCAGGCATAGGACGTAGCACAGGCTCAGCAGGAGAACATCAGACACCGATCCCAGAAGGACGTCATCTCGGGGTGGACCTCAGGAACACAGGCAGGACATCAGGAACACAGGCAGGACATCAGGAACACAGGCTTAGATGGACGTCTGACGATGGCAGGAGTCATCACGGGTTGATGCAGTCCCGGGTCATCTGGCACGGGCATACTAGGACGGCCTCTCTCTCAGGCCTCAGGCGTAGCACAGGCTCAGCAGGAGAACATCAGACACCGATCCAGAAGGACGTCATCTCAGGGTGGACCTCAGGACACAGGCAGGACACATCTGGACACAGACAGAAGATCTGGACGTAGGCAGGACAGCTGGACACAGACAGGACATCTGGACATAGACAGAAGATCTGGACACAGGCAGGACATCTGGGACACTGGCGTGGCAGCCCAGGTCATCGGCTGGGACACTGGCGTGGCAGCCCAGGAATCAGGACATCGGACACCGAAAGGACATCGGGAATACCGGAAAGACATCTGGGACACTGGCGTGGCAGCCCAGGTCATCGGCTGGGACACTGGCGTGGCAGCCCAGGAATCAGGACATCAGACACCGGAGGGACATCAGACACAGGCTGGACACTGGCGTGGCAGCCCAGGTCATCGGCTGGGACACGGAGAGCACAGGACCAGGTAGCGGAGGTAATCAGGTTCATAACTTCGGCCGTCAGGCTCCGGACATCAGACCTAGGAAGGAACTCAAGCGTGATGGTGCTAGCTCCGCTGGACTGGAACTGGGCCAGACAGGGTTAGCACCGCATGGAAGACTGAGCACAGAATAGTAAGCGCTCAGCAAGAACACCGAACTCCATCTTTGAAAGATGAGCCCGGAAAGTTCAGTCACAGGGTGCGGGGTGCCAGACACAATAGGACTTAAGAAACATAACAGAGACAGGTTCAGACAGGATCAGGTACTGGATATTCAGCCTCCAGGATAGGCGGATCTGGGTACTCGGCCCCCCAGAACAGGCGGGTAAACAAGACACAAACGGATCTGGATATACGGCCTCCAGGATAGGCGGATCTGGGTACTCGGCCCCCAGAACAGGCGAGAGACAGGCATCAGCTCTCCCAGAACATACTGCAGACAGAACGGGAGCTGGATACCTCACAAGGCAAGACACAGAAACACAATACAATGCTCTGGCAACGCCCAGAAGCAAAGAGGAAGTTTATATAGGAGCTGCTCCTCAGCAATAGGCTGAGGAAGCAGCACAGGTGCACACTCAAACCCTGATAAAAGCAGGGTAGGTGTGGCCGCGCGCACCCTAAGCACAAACAGAAACCATTACAGCACTGATAGCACAGGAACTGTGGCTTAGGGCACCTGGCAGCGGCTGCTAGCCTGGACACACGTGGGAAGCCATGCACCAGCTGCAGAGGACCTCGCAAGCCAAGGCTAGCTTCCAAGCGGCAGCCAGGGACCGCACATGCGAGTGGCCATGCAGCAGAGCAAAGACATCACAGCACATGTACAGCTACGCAGCGGTGGCAGGGAACTGAGCAGAATCCATACAGGTAACAGACAACAGTATCCCTGCACATTAGGGGGAGAGGAGCAAGGGTTAAAGCAGAGACATGCAAAAGTAACGCCGAAGAAACGAGGTATAAACCCAGCGGCGTTACAGCCAGATCATGGATATGCATGGGCGACCTTGCCCTCGGACACTTCATCTGGCGTAGTCGGCAGGATCTGTGCCCAGCAAGATTCCCACCCAGGCCCAGTGTACAGTCAGAAACCGCCGCCGGTGTCCATTGTAAACCAGGTCAGGAAGTTTGGCGGGCGAAACTACCCCGTACCAGAGTGGGCGGAACAAGTGCGGATACTGGGAGAAATGTATAATATTGACCCTAAGACCTTGGCAGAAATGGCGCTACTGACGCTAGAGGGGAAGGCATGGACGACAGTCAGACTGGAGACGGTCAGGGGGCAGCGTGCGTTGGAGGATTTGGTGCAGGTGCTGGAAAAGACCTGTGGACCTACTACGTACCAGGGAACACTGCGATACCTGTTCTTTAGACGGACACAGCTTGAATGGGAGGACATTCCCCAATATGCAAATGCCCTTCAGGTACTCCTTGAACAAGTCTGTGCAAAAGGGGAACAACTGGCTAACCTAGCTCCTCGTGATCTGGTACTGAGAGATCAATTCGTTATAGGGCTGAGAGACCAGTATCTTAACCGTACGCTACAGGACTTGATTCGGATGACGCCGACCCTCACCTTCGCTGAAGTCAAGCAGGAAGCCATAGAACGTTCTAGGGGACCCGTCATGGATGTGGGGACTCAAAGCGCTGCGTGCAGATCCATATTAGACAGTAAACAGCCCAACAGCGACACCGAGGAGCTGAAACAGATGGTAGCAGATTTACAGCAACAGGTGTCACAGTTAACACTAGAACGACAGAGAGACCAGCGGATACGACCTAGCTGTCCCGCGGGACCGTGTTGGTCATGTGGTGACCCTCGTCATAGGGCGAATCGTTGTCCTCAACGAACAAACCATCAGTTACCACGACGAACAGAATATCAGCTACATCCACGAGCAGAGCCGCCACGCCAGGTCTCACCACAATGGCCGCCAGTGGGGGACAGAGAATTAGGTGTAGAAAAACAGAGCCAGCAACGGAGTACTCTCGCCTCGAGTAGTCCTACACTTGAAGTTATTCTGGAGGGAGTTGCAGTGCAAGGATTGATGGACACTGGGTCGCAAGTGACCACGATCTCTGAACAGTTTTATGAAAAGTACCTCAAACCAAGAACTGCTTGTGATCCACATACCACCATTAAGATAATTGCGGCTAATAACCTACCCATTCCAGTAACCGGAGTCGCCTGGATGGATACGAAGACCTGCGGACAAGACCTAGGGAAACGAGGAATCGTCATTGTCAAGGAAGGCTTCGGCTCCGAGACCCCAGTAATAATCGGAATGAATATCTTGAAAGACCTGGATCTTATGCTGTTGACAAGAAAAGGGCCCAAGTACTGGCAGAAAGTTACCAAACATAAACCGACTCGTCTGGCGTTCCAGCGCGTAATCCGGACCGTTGGACTTCAACAGATGGCAAAGGAACAACTACCTCTAGCAGCCATTAAAGTGCCCCGCTGTACCCGGATTACTTTGCCCGCTGAAAAAGAGACAGTCATTTCCCTGCCTCTTAACACCAACCGACAACTTGAAGGAGTTGAAGTGTTAATCGAGCCGAGGGCTCCAAGTGGGAGTAAGCTAAACCCACTAGTCGCCCGCAACCTAGCCGTCGTGAGGAACGGAAGAGTCCCTGTCAGGCTAAACAACACCGCAGACGTAGGTGTAGCTCTTGAGGCTGGCATGCAACTTGCCAGAGTATATGCTCTACCCACAGAAGTGAACCCCATGGGACCCTTACAATTCACCCCGTCTACAGAAGATGGCTGGACGGTAACTGTCTCAGCCATAAATGCTCAAGCAGATGATGAAGACATTGGGCGAAAACTACTGGAAAAATTGCAACTGGACCCGTCCCAGTACACCAAACAGGAAGTGTCTCAAATGGAGAAACTACTGCGAGAACACCAAGACTCCTTTGCAAAGCATGACACCGACTTCGGGTACACCACCAGTATCCAACACGAGATTCCCACGGGCGATGCTGCCCCTATTCGCGAGAGGTACCGACAAATACCACCTCAACAATACCAGGAGGTGAAAAGCCTCTTAGAATCTATGCTACGCGCCGGAGTGGTGCGGGAAAGTCAGAGCCCATGGGCTGCACCCGTGGTGATAGTCAAAAAGAAAGATGGATCCCTGAGATTTTGCGTAGACTACCGTCGGTTGAACGCTTGCACGATCCGGGACTCCTATCCCCCGGATCGAAGAGTCACTGACCGCCCTGAAAGAGGCCAAATATTTTTCGTCTCTAGACTTGGCCAGTGGATATTGGCAGGTCCCCATGAGTGAGAAGGACAGAGAAAAGACCGCCTTCATCCTTCCCATGGGCCTGTACGAGTTTGACCGGATGCCATTCGGCTTGAATAACGCACCAGGGACCTTTCAGAGACTGATGGAACGCTGTCTGGGAGATTTCAACTTCGAATTCACGCTGATATACCTTGATGACATCGTGGTATACTCCGCTACCTTTGAGGATCATCTTCACAAGCTTGGCAAAGTGTTCCAGCGCTTGAAGAAACACGGCTTGAAGTTGAAGCCCAGCAAGTGCCGTCTTTTCCAGCAGGAGATCGATTACCTGGGACACCGGATCTCGGCCGAAGGTGTCCAACCCTCTCCAGAGAAGATAGCAGCTGTCCAAGAGTGGCCACAGCTAACTACCATCAAAGAAGTCCAGGCTTTCCTGAGGCTAGCGGGCTATTACCGCTGATTTGTCAAGGACTTTGCCCGGCTTGCGGAACCACTGCATGAGACCCTCCGAGGGACTGCGAACAGTCCCAGAGGACGACGCATCAGCTGGGGGCCCGACCAAGAAAAATCCTTCCGGGCGCTTCAAGCTGCTCTGACATCACCCCCTATTCTGACATATGCAGACTACACCTTGCCGTTCCAGTTATACACCGACGCCAGCCTTCAAGGTCTCGGGGCGGTCCTCTCCCAAGTCCAAGATAACAAGGAACGCGTAATAGCCTATGCCAGTAGATCCCTCCGTGACACCGAAAAGAACCCCGTCAACTACAGCTCTTTCCGCCTGGAACTCCTGGCCCTGACCTGGGCTATGACAGAGAAATTTGCTGGCTACCTGACAGGGGCGGAGTTGCTGGTCGTGACAGACAACAATCTTCTTGCCCACCTAGAAAATGCCAAACTAGGGGCAATGGAACAGCGCTGGATGGCAAGGCTCTCTAGATTCCAATACAAAATTAAATACAGAGCGGGGACGGAGAATCAGAACGCTGACAGCCTTTCCAGAGTGACATCATCCCCGCCGGTAGGGGACCGGGATGAAGAGTTGGAGGAAGATGAACTGCCCGACTTTGCCCGGCTAGCTAAACAAATAGAAGATAGCCGCCAGTATGCTGTAGGTGGGATTGAAGCTGTAGTGGGGTCCCCCCTGTCCCAACAAGAATGGGCCAAGCTTCAAGATCGAGACCCTGAACACGTCTTACTGAAACAGTACGTGAAGAAGACACAAGAGAAACCACCCTCCGAAGTAAGAGCCCGACTATCAACCAGGGCCTCTGCCCTACTTGCCCAATGGGATCGGCTGATCGTGAAGGATGGAGTCTTGTATCGCAAGGCCCTTTTATCCCATATGCTGGAAGAATGTTTGCAGATTGTCGTCCCGCTGCAGCTAGCCCATGAGATGGTGGCTGAAGCCCACAGAAGGAACGGCCACTTCGGCATAGACAAGACCCTCCGGTGGACCCAGCAATTCATTTTTTGCCCAGGACTCCATAAGCTGGTTGAAAACGTCTGCCTAAGATGTCGTACATGTGAACTCCACAAGTCTACTGAGCAGCTTGCACCCGTCCAGACTATTAGCACATCCAGGCCCCTCGAGTTGTTAATGGTGGACTATCTGTTGATGGGAACGGCGAATAGTGGCTACCAGTACTGTCTGGTGATGGTGGACCACTTCACGAAATTCGCCGTCGCTGTTGCTACCAAAGATCAGACTGCCGAATCAGCTGCACAGGCCATCTGTCAACACTTCGTTCGGGTCTATGGGTGTCCGGAGCGGCTGCACTCTGATCAGGGGGCGTGTTTCGAAGGGCGAGTCATTGAAGAACTTCAGCAGATGTATGGAATCAAGAAGTCCAGGACCACCCCGTATCATCCACAAGGGAATGGCGCGTGTGAACGTTTCAACCGGACCCTCTTACAACTGATCCGAACCTTAGCAGAAGACAAAAAGCCCGTCTGGCCTCGATTCCTCCCAGAACTGCTGTGGGCCTATAACAATCAAGTCCATTCTGTCACCGGATACACGCCTTACACCCTCCTTTTTGGCCGCCCAGGCAAAGGCATCCATGAGCTACACCTGTCTGTTGTGGATTCTGTTTGCGGGCTCCCTCTGGTGGTTACTGCTGGTACTGGGTGACTTTGGTGGGTTGCGGCCTTTGGTTTCCATCTGTCCATCAGAGGCTGGGTGTTTCCTATTTTACCTGGCCTCTCTGTCATTTCCCTTGCCGGCTATCAATGTGTTCAGATGTGCTCTGTTTGGTTCCTGCCTACCTGCTCCCAGATCTTTCAGGATAAGCTAAGTGCTGATTTTCAGTTGTTTGGTTTTTTGTCCAGCTTGCTTAGAATGTCTCTTTGTTAGCTGGTTGCTCTAGTGGACTGAGGTTCTCCCCATGTGCCATGAGTTGGCACATGGGTTCTTGTAATCTCAGGATGGTTTTTTGATTAGGGTTTTTTGCTGACCGCTCAGTCCCCTTTTGTGTCATTCTGCTTTCTAGTTTTCAGCGGGCCTCTATTTGCTAAAGCTATATACATCATCTCTTTGTATGTGCCTTCCTCTCATTTCACCGTCAATACATGTGGGGGGCAACTATATCTTTGGGGTTAATTCCTCTGGAGGCAAGTGAGGTCTTTGTTTTCTCTGCAGTACTAGTTAGCTCTTAGGCTGGTGCGTGGCGTCTAGAACCAACGTAGGCACGCTCCCTGGCTATCTCTAGTTGCGTTTGTCAGGCGTAGGGCAGCGGTCAGCCCAGGTTCCATCACCCTAGAGCTCGTCCGATATTTATTATACCTTGCTTATCCTGTGCTTTCCCTAGCCATTGGGGATTCATGACACCTGTCTAACTCTGATGAAGACACCTGCGGTACCTATCCTTCCTGGCTACAAGCACACCGTCAAAGGATGGAAACTGTCTACCGGCTGGTGGAACAGCAGATCCAGGACCAGGTCCACGCTGATCCACTTCCAGTACAAGAAGACCTACTGAGTGTGGGTCAACTAGTCCTAGTTCGTGTAAAGAAACCGCAAGGAAAACTCCGGCCCAAGTGGGAGACCGAAGTCTATCGAATAATTGGACACCCGTACCCTGGTGGCCCTGTCTACCAAGTACAAGGCGAAGACAGCGGCAGCCTCCGCACCCTGCACCGTAACATGTTGCGCCCCTGTCGTTCTCAGCCTGACTCCCTGTTATGATCCTTAGTGGTTGAGGATCACAAATTACTCCAGCTAAGTAACAAACATAGGACAAGCTCTAGGGAGGTGGCAAACTGGACTGACCGCAAATCTGAACCTATCCAAACACACTAGAAGTAGCCGGTGAACGTACCTAAAATCTTAGACGTCTCGAGCCAGCCTGAGGAACTAACTACCCCTAGAGAGAGAGAAAGACCTCACTTGCCTCCAGAGAAATAATCCCCAAAGATATAGAAGCCCCCAACAAATAATAATGGTGAGGTAAGAGGAAGGCACATACACAGGGGTGAAAGCAGATTCAGCAAATGAGGCCCACTAATACTAGATAGCAGAAAATAGAAAAGGGGTCTGTGCGGTCAGTAAAAAACCCTTACAAAATATCCACACTGAGATTTCCAGAACCCCCGCACCAACTAACGGTGTGGGGGGAGAAACTCAGTCCCCTAGAGCAACCAGCAAGCGAGGAAATCACATTTTAGCAAGCTGGACAAGAAACATGATGAATGCTGATAATCAAAAAATGAACAAACAAAAACTTAGCTTGTCTTGGAGAGACTGGGAGCAAGGTAGTCACAAGGAATCTGAAGAGCACTGAATACATTGATAGCAGGCAAGGAACTGAGTATCCAGGTGAGCTAAATAGGAAACCAGCCAAGGATAACGAACCAGCAGATGCTGCCAACCTGCAGAAAGACAACACTACACAGTACCGCTTGTGACCACTAGAGGGAGCCCAAAAATAGAGTTCACAACAGTACCCCCCCCTTGAGGAGGGGTCACCGAACCCTCATCAAGACCCCCAGGGCGATCAGGATGAGCCACGTGGAAGGCACGAACCAAATCGGCCGCATGAACATCAGAGGCGACAACCCAGGAATTATCTTCCTGACCATAGCCCTTCCACTTAACCAAATACTGAAGCCTCCGTCTAGAGATACGAGAATCCAAAATCTTCTCCACCACGTACTCCAATTCGCCCTCGACCAGATCGAACAGGAGGCTCAACAGAAGGAACCACAGGTACCACATACCTCCGCAACAAAGACCTATGGAACACATTATGAATGGCAAACGATGCTGGGAGATCCAAACGAAAAGACACCGGGTTAAGGATTTCCAAGATCTTATAAGGACCGATGAAGCGAGGCTTGAATTTAGGAGAGGAGACCTTCATAGGAACATACCGAGAAGACAGCCACACCAAATCCCCAACACGAAGTCGGGGACCCACACCGCGGCGGCGGTTGGCAAAGCGCTGAGCCTTCTCCTGTGACAACCTCAAATTGTCCACCACATGGTTCCAAATCTGCTGCAACCTATCCACCACAGAATCCACCCCAGGACAGTCAGAAGGCTCAACCTGACCCGAGGAAAAACGAGGATGGAAACCAGAATTGCAGAAAAAAGGCGAAACCAAAGTAGCAGAACTAGCCCGATTATTAAGGGCAAACTCGGCCAATGGCAAAAAAGTCACCCAATCATCCTGATCAGCAGAAACAAAACATCTCAAATAAGTTTCCAACATCTGATTAGTTCGCTCGGTTTGGCCATTAGTCTGAGGATGGAAGGCCGGCGAAAAAGACAAATCAATGCCCATCTTAGCACAAAAAGTCCGCCAAAACCTGGACACAAACTGGGATCCTCTATCAGACACAACATTTTTAGGAATACCGTGCAAGCGAACCACATTCTGAAAAAATAGAGAAACCAAATCGGAGGAAGAAGGCAACTTAGGCAAGGGCACCAAATGGACCATCTTGGAAAAACGATCACACACCACCCAGATAACAGACATTTTCTGAGATACTGGAAGATCCGAAATAAAATCCATGGAAATGTGCATCCAAGGCCTCTTCGGAACAGGCAGAGGCAAAAGCAAACCACTGGCACGAGAACAGCAAGGCTTAGCCCGAGCACAATTCCCACAAGACTGCACAAAGGAACGCACATCCCGCGACAAGGAAGGCCACCAGAAGGACCTAGCCACCAAATCTCTGGTACCAAAAATGCCAGGATGACCCGCCAACACCGAAGAATGGATCTCGGAAATAACTCTGCTGGTCCATCTATCCGGGACAAACAGTCTCTCTGGTGGACAACGGTCAGGTCTATCCGCCTGAAATTTCTGCAGCACTCGTTGCAAATCTGGGGAAATGGCAGACAAAATCACTTCCTCTCTGAGAATACCAGCCGGCTCAGAAACTCCCGGAGAGTCAGGCACAAAACTCCTAGAAAGTGCATCAGCTTTCACGTTCTTCGAACCAGGCAGGTATGAGACCACGAAGTTGAAACGGGAGAAAAACAACGACCAACGAGCCTGTCTAGGATTCAGGCGCTTGGCAGATTCAAGATAAATCAGATTTTTGTGATCAGTCAAGACCACCACACGATGTTTAGCTCCTTCGAGCCAATGTCGCCACTCCTCAAATGCCCACTTCATAGTCAACAACTCCCGATTACCAACATCATAATTCCGCTCGGCAGGCGAAAACTTTCTTGAAAAGAAAGCACATGGCTTCATCACAGAGCCATCAGAGCTTCTCTGCGACAAAACAGCCCCTGCTCCAATCTCAGAAGCATCAACCTCGACCTGGAAGGGGAGAGAGACATCTGGCTGACATAAGACTGGAGCTGAAGAAAACCGGTGCTTCAGCTCCCGAAAGGCCTCCACGGCCGCAGGAGACCAATTAGTCACATCAGAACCCTTCTTGGTCAAATCCGTCAAAGGTTTAACCACGCTACAAAAATTAGCGATGAAACGACGGTAAAAATTAGCAAAACCCAAGAACTTCTGAAGACTCTTAACAGACGTGGGCTGAGTCCAGTCATGAATAGCCTGGACCTTGACTGGGTCCATCTCCACAGTAGAAGGAGAAAAAATAAAACCCAAAAAGGAGACCTTCTGTACTCCGAAGAGACATTTTGAGCCCTTCACAAATAAAGCATTAGCACGCAAGACCTGAAACACCATCCTGACCTGCTTCACATGGGACTCCCAATCATCAGAAAAGACCAAAATGTCATCCAGATAAACAATCATAAATTTATCCAGATATTCTCGGAAGATGTCATGCATGAAGGACTGAAACACAGAAGGAGCATTAGAAAGTCCAAAAGGCATCACCAAGTACTCAAAATGGCCTTCGGGCATATTAAATGCTGTTTTCCATTCATCTCCCTGCTTAATGCGCACAAGGTTATACGCACCACGGAGATCTATCTTGGTGAACCAACTGGCACCCTTAATCCGAGCAAACAAATCAGACAATAGTGGCAAAGGATACTGAAATTTGACTGTGATTTTATTCAGAAGACGATAATCTATACAAGGTCTCAAAGAACCGTCCTTCTTGGCCACAAAAAAAAATCCTGCACCAAGAGGGGAAGAGGATGGGCGAATATGTCCCTTCTCCAAAGACTCCTTTATATAACTCCGCATCGCGGCATGCTCTGATATAGACAAATTAAAAAGTTGTCCCTTAGGAAATTTACTACCAGGAATTACATTTATAGCACAGTCACAATCCCTATGAGGGGGCAGGGCACTGGACCTGGGCTCATCAAATACATCCTGGTAGTCAGACAAAAACTCAGGGACCTCAGAAGGAGTGGAAGAAGCAATAGACACCAACGGAGTATCGCCATGAATTCCCTGACAACCCCAACTTGACACAGACATAGCTTTCCAATCTAAAACTGGATTATGAGCCTGCAGCCATGGCAGACCCAAAACGACAACATCATGCAAATTATACAAAACAAGAAAGCGAATCACCTCCTGATGTACGGGAGTTATGCACATGGTCTTTTGCGTCCAATACTGAGGCTTATTCTCAGCCAATGGCGTAGCATCAATTCCCCTCAGAGGAATAGGAAATTCCAAAGGCTCCAGGACAAAACCACAGCGCCTGGCAAATGACAAATCCATCAGATTCAGGGCAGCACCCGAATCCACAAAAGCCATAACCGGGTAGGACGACAAAGAACAAATCAAAGTAACAGACAAAATAAATTTAGGCTGTATAGTACCAATGGTGACAGGTTTAGCAAATTTTTTTAAGCGTTTAGAGCATGCTGAGATAACATGAGTAGAATCACCACAGTAAAAGCACAACCCATTTTGACGTCTATGACTTTGTCGCTCAATTCTGGTCAGAGTTCGGTCACATTGCATAGACTCAGGTCTCTGTTCAGAAAATACCGCCAAAGGATGAGCAGATTTGCACTCCCGCAAACGCCGATCAACCTGAATGGCTAAAGCCATAGAATCACTCAGACTTGTAGGGGTGGGAAACCCCACCATAACATTCTTAACGGCCTGCTATACTGTTATGATCCTTAGTGGTTGAGGATCACAAATTACTCCAGCTAAGTAACAAACATAGGACAAGCTCTAGGGAGGTGGCAAACTGGACTGACCGCAAATCTGAACCTATCCAAACACACTAGAAGTAGCCGGTGAACGTACCTAAAATCTTAGACGTCTCCAGCCAGCCTGAGGAACTAACTACCCCTAGAGAGAGAGAAAGACCTCACTTGCCTCCAGAGAAATAATCCCCAAAGATATAGAAGCCCCCAACAAATAATAACGGTGAGGTAAGAGGAAGGCACATACACAGGGGTGAAAGCAGATTCAGCAAATGAGGCCCACTAATACTAGATAGCAGAAAATAGAAAAGGGGTCTGTGCGGTCAGTAAAAAACCCTTACAAAATATCCACACTGAGATTTCCAGAACCCCCGCACCAACTAACGGTGTGGGGGGAGAAACTCAGTCCCCTAGAGCAACCAGCAAGCGAGGAAATCACATTTTAGCAAGCTGGACAAGAAACATGATGAATGCTGATAATCAAAAAATGAACAAACAAAAACTTAGCTTGTCTTGGAGAGACTGGGAGCAAGGTAGTCACAAGGAATCTGAAGAGCACTGAATACATTGATAGCAGGCAAGGAACTGAGTATCCAGGTGAGCTAAATAGGAAACCAGCCAAGGATAACGAACCAGCAGATGCTGCCAACCTGCAGAAAGACAACACTACACAGTACCGCTTGTGACCACTAGAGGGAGCCCAAAAATAGAGTTCACAACAACTCCCCTCCTATAATGCGTAGAGAGACGGATATCACTAATACTGTGGGAGACACCGATACCGGGGATGTAGAGATGGAAGACATCCCTACCCCTGCTCGCCTGACTGACGCGTCTGAACCCCTTACCTCCTCGACTGACTTACCGACTGGGGTGGAGAGTGGGGTGACTGATCGGGGAGAGAGACTAGCACCCGTTAGGCGGACAGCGAGGACCACCGCAGGAGTGCCCCCGGGACAGTCCTACAGAGACCAATATGTGTGGCCCTTTTCACAGCCGGGTCCTACAACCTCCACAGCCATCGCCGCCCTGGAGACAGTCGTTGACAGGGACTGCCAACCTTTAAGAGGGGGGGCGTGTAGTGAGCTGGCCGGCTGTGACTGTTCTGTTATCATTGACATAGAATCTGTGACAGACACTGCCCCCGTGTGGCCAGAAGTTATACCTATGCCGAATGTGATTACAGAGAAACAAACTGTATTGGCTAACCTCCCCCCTGTTATGTCATGTGAACAGGAAGGGGAGGGAGAAGAAAAAGAGCCCGGGAAAACAGTCGGTGCAGAGAGAAGTCTGTGTGTGCTGGCGTCCTCCTGTAGATGCGATCTAAAAGATTGCCTGGATGACCTCTCTCTCTTGAAAGCTGACATCCAGATTGTTCCCAGCTTCCACACTGCGGAGCACTCAGCGGTGACATCTTCACAGATCCTGGAGCTCATGAACTGTAAGCGGGTCCTCTGTTGAGAGGCCGAACATTCCACCCCTACCTGCTGAACCACAAGGACTACAGTCTGGACCTGAGAGACCAAGTTTTGTTTAATTCCTTTTTCTCTTCGGCTGGAGCGTCTCCCTGCTGTGACCGACAGGCCTGCGACATGGGAAGATAACCTCCTGGAGCAAAGGAACTGGTAACGTGTGGATAGGGACAGTGAGGGACAGTTTGTTATTACACGTTATTTCTGTGATTAAGCATACTTTGTACTGTCTATTATTGTGTTCTGCTGTGTTAAGACACCAGGGTACGGGTGTCCAATTATTCGATAGACTTCGGTCTCCCACTTGGGCCGGAGTTTTCCTTGCGGTTTCTTTACACGAACTAGGACTAGTTGACCCACACTCAGTAGGTCTTCTTGTACTGGAAGTGGATCAGCGTGGACCTGGTCCTGGATCTGCTGTTCCACCAGCCGGTAGACAGTTTTCATCCTTTGACGGTGTGCTTGTAGCCAGGAAGGATAGGTACCGCAGGTGTCTTCATCAGAGTTAGACAGGTGTAGCTCATGGATGCCTTTGCCTGGGCGGCCAAAAAGGAGGGTGTAAGGCGTGTATCCGGTGACAGAATGGACTTGATTGTTATAGGCCCACAGCAGTTCTGGGAGGAATCGAGGCCAAAATCTTCTCCACCACGTACTCCAATTCGCCCTCGACCAGCTCGACCAGGAGGCTCAACAGAAGGAACCACAGGTACCACATACCTCCGCAACAAAGACCTATGGAACACATTATGAATGGCAAACGATGCTGGGAGATCCAAACGAAAAGACACCGGGTTAAGGATTTCCAAGATCTTATAAGGACCGATGAAGCGAGGCTTGAATTTAGGAGAGGAGACCTTCATAGGAACATACCGAGAAGACAGCCACACCAAATCCCCAACACGAAGTCGGGGACCCACACCGCGGCGGCGGTTGGCAAAGCGCTGAGCCTTCTCCTGTGACAACCTCAAATTGTCCACCACATGGTTCCAAATCTGCTGCAACCTATCCACCACAGAATCCACCCCAGGACAGTCAGAAGGCTCAACCTGACCCGAGGAAAAACGAGGATGGAAACCAGAATTGCAGAAAAAAGGCGAAACCAAAGTAGCAGAACTAGCCCGATTATTAAGGGCAAACTCGGCCAATGGCAAAAAAGTCACCCAATCATCCTGATCAGCAGAAACAAAACATCTCAAATAAGTTTCCAACGTCTGATTAGTTCGCTCGGTTTGGCCATTAGTCTGAGGATGGAAGGCCGACGAAAAAGACAAATCAATGCCCATCTTAGCACAAAAAGTCAGCCAAAACCTGGACACAAACTGGGATCCTCTATCAGACACAATATTTTTAGGAATACCGTGCAAGCGAACCACATTCTGAAAAAATAGAGGAACCAAATCGGAGGAAGAAGGCAACTTAGGCAAGGGCACCAAATGGACCATCTTGGAAAAACGATCACACACCACCCAGATAACAGACATTTTCTGAGATACTGGAAGATCCGAAATAAAATCCATGGAAATGTGCATCCAAGGCCTCTTCGGAACACGCAGAGGCAAAAGCAAACCGCTGGCACGAGAACAGCAAGGCTTAGCCCGAGCACAAATCCCACAAGACTGCACAAAGGAACGCACATCCCGCGACAAGGAAGGCCACCAGAAGGACCTAGCCACCAAATCTCTGGTACCAAAAATGCCAGGATGACCCGCCAACACCGAAGAATGGATCTCGGAAATAACTCTGCTGGTCCATCTATCCGGGACAAACAGTCTCTCTGGTGGACAACGGTCAGGTCTATCCGCCTGAAATTTCTGCAGCACTCGTTGCAAATCTGGGGAAATGGCAGACAAAATCACTCCCTCTCTGAGAATACCAGCCGGCTCAGAAACTCCCGGAGAGTCAGGCACAAAACTCCTAGAAAGTGCATCAGCTTTCACGTTCTTCGAACCAGGCAGGTATGAGACCACGAAGTTGAAACGGGAGAAAAACAACGACCAACGAGCCTGTCTAGGATTCAGGCGCTTGGCAGATTCAAGATAAATCAGATTTTTGTGATCAGTCAAGACCACCACACGATGTTTAGCTCCTTTGAGCCAATGTCGCCACTCCTCAAATGCCCACTTCAAAGTCAACAACTCCCGATTACCAACATCATAATTCCGCTCGGCAGGCGAAAACTTTCTTGAAAAAAAAGCACATGGCTTCATCACAGAGCCATCAGAGCTTCTCTGCGACAAAACAGCCCCTGCTCCAATCTCAGAAGCATCAACCTCGACCTGGAAGGGGAGAGAGACATCTGGCTGACATAAGACTGGAGCTGAAGAAAACCGGTGCTTCAGCTCCCGAAAGGCCTCCATGGCCGCAGGAGACCAATTAGTCACATCAGAACCCTTCTTGGTCAAATCCGTCAAAGGTTTAACCACGCTACAAAAATTAGCGATGAAACGACAGTAAAAATTAGCAAAACCCAAGAACTTCTGAAGACTCTTAACAGACGTGGGCTGAGTCCAGTCATGAATAGCCTGGACCTTGACTGGGTCCATCTCCACAGTAGAAGGAGAAAAAATAAAACCCAAAAAGGAGACCTTCTGTACTCCGAAGAGACATTTTGAGCCCTTCACAAATAAAGCATTAGCACGCAAGACCTGAAACACCATCCTGACCTGCTTCACATGGGACTCCCAATCATCAGAAAAGACCAAAATGTCATCCAGATAAAGAATCATAAATTTATCCAGATATTCTCGGAAGATGTCATGCATGAAGGACTGAAACACAGAAGGAGCATTAGAAAGTCCAAAAGGCATCGCCAAGTACTCAAAATGGCTTTCGGGCGTATTAAATGCTGTTTTCCATTCATCTCCCTGCTTAATGCGCACAAGGTTATACGCACCACGGAGATCTATCTTGGTGAACCAACTGGCACCCTTAATCCGAGCAAACAAATCAGACAATAGTGGCAAAGGATACTGAAATTTGACTGTGATTTTATTCAGAAGACGATAATCTATACAAGGTCTCAAAGAACCGTCCTTCTTGGCCACAAAAAAAAATCCTGCACCAAGAGGGGAAGAGGATGGGCGAATATGTCCCTTCTCCAAAGACTCCTTTATATAACTCCGCATCGCGGCATGCTCTGGTATAGACAAATTAAAAAGTTGTCCCTTAGGAAATTTACTACCAGGAAATAAATTTATAGCACAGTCACAATCCCTATGAGGGGGCAGGGCACTGGACCTGGGCTCATCAAATACATCCTGGTAGTCAGACAAAAACTCAGGGACCTCAGAAGGAGTGGAAGAAGCAATAGACACCAACGGAGTATCGCCATGAATTCCCTGACAACCCCAACTTGACACAGACATAGCTTTCCAATCTAAAACTGGATTATGAGCCTGCACCCATGGCAGACCCAAAACGACAACATCATGCAAATTATACAAAACAAGAAAGCGAATCACCTCCTGATGTACGGGAGTCATGCACATGGTCATTTGCGTCCAATACTGAGGCTTATTCTCAGCCAATGGCGTAGCATCAATTCCCCTCAGAGGAATAGGAAATTCCAAAGGCTCCAGGACAAAACCACAGTGCCTGGCAAACGACAAATCCATCAGATTCAGGGCAGCACCCGAATCCACAAAAGCCATAACCGGGTAGGACGACAAAGAACAAATCAAAGTAACAGACAAAATAAATTTAGGCTGTATAGTACCAATGGTGACAGGTTTAGCAAATTTTTTTAAGCGTTTAGAGCATGAGTTGTTGTGAAATTGGATTTTGGGCTCCCCCGGTGGCCACTTGTGGAATTGAACTGGTGTGCATCATCCTCTCTGTTCACCTGTTTCCATCAGGATGTGGGAGTCGCTATTTAGCCTTGCTCCTCTGTCACTTCCATGCCGGTCAACATTGTAATCAGAAGCCTTTCTGTGCATGTTCCTGCTGCTAGACAACTCCCAGCCAAGTTGGACTTTTGTCCTTGTTTGTTTTTGCATTTTGTTCCAGTTCACAGCTGTAGTTTCGTTTCTGTGTCTGGAAAGCTCTTGTGATCTGAAATTGCCACTCTGATGTTATGAGTTAATACTAGAGTCTTAAAGTAATTTCAGGATGGTGTTTTGATAGGGTTTTCAGCTGACCATGAAAGTGCCCTTTCTGTCTTCCTGCTATCTAGTAAGCGGACCTCAATTTTGCTAAACCTATTTTCATACTACGTTTGTCATTTCATCTAAAATCACCGCCAATATTTGTGGGGGCCTCTGTCTGCCTTTCGGGGAAATTTCTCTAGAGGTGAGCCAGGACTATATTTTCCTCTGCTAGGATTAGTTAGTCCTCCGGCCGGCGCTGGGCGTCTAGGGATAAAACGCAGGCTACGCTACCCGGCTACTGTTAGTTGTGCGGCAGGTTTAGTTCATGGTCAGTTTAGTTTCCATCCTTCCTAGAGCTAGTTCTTATGTTTGCTGGGCTATGTTCTCTTGCCATTGAGAACCATAACAGTTTGACCGGCCTAAAAGGGTTAAATTAATTGACAGAGAAAGGAGAGAAAAGAGAAGTCTGCTGAAGATTTTTTTTTTTTTTTCAGTTCTGAGTGTGCTTGTAATTGAATCTCTTGCAAGTCTGCCTATATTGCAGCCTTTCTCTCTCTCTCTCCTTCTAATCCTGGAATGGCTCTGTGTTTACCTGTTTAAAATGGATATTCAGAGTTTAGCTGCAGGTTTGAATAATCTCACCACGAAAGTTCAAAATTTACAAGATTTTGTTGTTCATGTTCCTATATCTGAACCTAGAATTCCTTTGCCTGAATTTTTCTCGGGGAATAGATCTTGCTTCCAAAATTTCAAAAATAATTGCAAGTTGTTTTTGTCCCTGAAATCTCGCTCTGCTGGAGATCCTGCTCAGCAGGTCAGGATTGTGATTTCCTTGCTCCAGGGCGACCCTCAGGATTGGGCTTTTGCATTGGCTCCAGGGGATCCTGCGTTGCTCAATGTGGATGCGTTTTTTCTGGCCTTGGGGTTGCTTTATGAGGAACCTCAGTTAGAACTTCAGGCGGAAAAGGCCTTGATGTCCCTATCTCAGGGGCAAGACGAAGCTGAAATATACTGCCAGAAATTCCGTAAATGGGCTGTGCTTACTCAGTGGAATGAGTGCGCCCTGGCGGCGAATTTCAGAGAGGGTCTCTCTGATGCCATTAAGGATGTTATGGTGGGGTTCCCTGTGCCTGCGGGTCTGAATGAGTCCATGACAATGGCTATCCAGATCGATAGGCGTCTGCGGGAGCGCAAACCTGTGCACCATTTGGCGGTGTCTACTGAGAAGACGCCAGAGAATATGCAATGTGATAGAATTCTGTCCAGAAGTGAACGGCAGAATTTTAGACGAAAAAATGGGTTGTGCTTCTATTGCGGTGATTCAACTCATGTTATATCAGCATGCTCTAAGCGTACTAAGAAGCTTGATAAGTCTGTTTCAATTGGCACTTTACAGTCTAAGTTTATTCTATCTGTGACCCTGATTTGTTCCTTATCATCTATTACCGCGGATGCCTATGTCGACTCTGGCGCCGCTTTGAGTCTTATGGATTGGTCCTTTGCCAAACGCTGTGGGTATGATTTGGAGCCTCTTGAAACTCCTATACCCCTGAAGGGGATTGACTCCACCCCATTGGCTAGCAATAAACCACAATACTGGACACAAGTAACTATGCGGATTAATCCGGATCACCAGGAGATTATTCGCTTTCTTGTGCTGTATAACCTACATGATGTGTTGGTGCTTGGATTGTCATGGCTGCAATCTCATAACCCAGTCCTTGACTGGAAAGCTATGTCTGTGTTAAGCTGGGGATGTAAGGGGACGCATGGGGACGTACCTGTGGTTTCCATTTCATCATCTATTCCCTCTGAGATTCCTGAATTCTTGACTGAATATCGTGACGTTTTTGAAGAACCTAAGCTTGGTTCATTACCTCCGCACCGGGAGTGCGATTGTGCCATAGATTTGATTCCGGGTAGTAAATACCCTAAGGGTCGTTTATTTAATCTGTCTGTGCCTGAACATGCTGCTATGCGAGAATATATAAAGGAGTCCTTGGAAAAGGGACATATTCGTCCTTCGTCATCTCCCTTAGGAGCCGGTTTTTTCTTTGTGGCTAAGAAAGATGGCTCTTTGAGGCCGTGCATTGATTATCGGCTTTTGAATAAAATCACGGTTAAATATCAATATCCGTTGCCACTGCTGACTGATTTGTTTGCTCGCATAAAGGGGGCCAAGTGGTTCTCTAAGATAGATCTCCGTGGGGCGTATAATTTGGTGCGAATTAAGCAGGGGGATGAGTGGAAAACCGCATTTAATACGCCCGAGGGCCACTTTGAGTATTTGGTGATGCCTTTTGGTCTTTCAAATGCCCCTTCAGTCTTTCAGTCCTTTATGCATGACATTTTCCGTGATTATTTGGATAAATTTATGATTGTGTATCTGGATGATATTTTGATTTTTTCGGATGACTGGGACTCTCATGTCCAGCAGGTCAGGAGGGTTTTTCAGGTTTTGCGATCTAATTCCTTGTGTGTGAAGGGTTCTAAGTGCGTTTTTGGGGTTCAAAAGATTTCCTTTTTGGGATATATTTTTTCCCCCTCTTCCATCGAGATGGATCCTGTCAAGGTTCAGGCTATTTGTGATTGGACGCAACCCTCTTCTCTTAAGAGTCTTCAGAAATTTTTGGGCTTTGCTAACTTTTATCGTCGATTTATTGCTGGTTTTTCTGATGTTGTTAAACCATTGACTGATTTGACTAAGAAGGGTGCTGATGTTGCTGATTGGTCCCCTGCTGCTGTGGAGGCCTTTCGGGAGCTTAAGCGCCGCTTTTCTTCCGCCCCTGTGTTGCGTCAGCCTGATGTTGCTCTTCCTTTTCAGGTTGAGGTCGACGCTTCTGAAATCGGAGCTGGGGCGGTTTTGTCGCAGAGAAGTTCCGATTGCTCCGTGATGAGACCTTGTGCTTTTTTCTCGCGTAAATTTTCGCCCGCCGAGTGGAATTATGATGTTGGGAATCGGGAGCTTTTGGCCATGAAGTGGGCTTTTGAGGAGTGGCGTCATTGGCTTGAGGGGGCTAGACATCAGGTGGTGGTATTGACTGACCACAAAAATCTAATTTATCTTGAGTCCGCCAGACGCCTGAATCCTAGACAGGCGCGCTGGTCGTTGTTTTTCTCTCGGTTTAATTTTGTGGTGTCCTACCTGCCGGGTTCTAAGAATGTTAAGGCGGATGCCCTTTCTAGGAGTTTTGAGCCTGACTCCCCTGGTAATTCTGAACCTACAGGTATCCTTAAGGATGGAGTGATATTGTCTGCCATTTCTCCAGACCTGCGGCGGGCCTTGCAGGAGTTTCAGGCGGATAGACCTGATCGTTGCCCACCTGGTAGACTGTTTGTTCCTGATGATTGGACCAGTAAAGTCATTTCTGAGGTTCATTCTTCTGCGTTGGCAGGTCATCCTGGAATCTTTGGTACCAGGGATTTGGTGGCAAGGTCCTTCTGGTGGCCTTCCCTGTCTCGAGATGTGCGAGGCTTCGTGCAGTCTTGTGACGTTTGTGCTCGGGCCAAGCCTTGTTGTTCTCGGGCTAGTGGATTGTTGTTGCCCTTGCCTATTCCGAAGAGGCCCTGGATGCACATCTCGATGGATTTTATTTCGGATCTTCCTGTTTCTCAGAAAATGTCTGTCATCTGGGTGGTGTGTGATCGTTTCTCTAAGATGGTCCATTTGGTTCCCCTGCCTACGTTGCCTTCTTCTTCCGAGTTGGTTCCTCTGTTTTTTCAAAATGTGGTCCGTTTGCATGGTATTCCGGAGAATATCGTTTCTGACAGAGGTACCCAATTCGTGTCTAGATTTTGGCGAGCATTCTGTGCTAGGATGGGCATAGATTTGTCTTTCTCGTCTGCTTTCCATCCTCAGACTAATGGCCAGACCGAGCGGACGAATCAGACCTTGGAGACATATTTGAGGTGTTTTGTGTCTGCAGATCAGGATGATTGGGTTGCTTTTTTGCCTTTAGCGGAGTTTGCCCTCAATAATCGGGCCAGCTCTGCCACCTTGGTGTCTCCCTTTTTCTGTAATTCGGGGTTTCATCCTCGATTTTCTTCTGGTCAGGTGGAATCTTCGGATTGTCCTGGAGTGGATGCTGTGGTGGAGAGGTTGCATCAGATTTGGGGGCAGGTAGTGGACAATTTGAAGTTGTCCCAGGAGAAGACTCAGCTTTTTGCCAACCGCCGGCGTCGGGTTGGTCCTCGGCTTTGTGTTGGGGACTTGGTGTGGTTGTCTTCTCGTTTTGTCCCTATGAGGGTTTCTTCTCCCAAGTTTAAGCCTCGGTTCATCGGCCCGTACAAGATATTGGAGATTCTTAACCCTGTGTCCTTCCATTTGGACCTCCCTGCATCTTTTTCTATTCATAATGTTTTTCATCGGTCATTATTGCGCAGGTATGAGGTACCGGTTGTGCCTTCCGTTGAGCCTCCTGCTCCGGTGTTGGTTGAGGGTGAGTTGGAGTACGTTGTGGAAAAAATCTTGGACTCCCGTGTTTCCAGACGGAAACTCCAGTATCTGGTCAAATGGAAGGGATACGGTCAGGAGGATAATTCTTGGGTGACTGCCTCTGATGTTCATGCCTCCGATTTGGTCCGTGCCTTTCATAGGGCTCATCCTGATCGCCCTGGTGGTTCTGGTGAGGGTTCGGTGCCCCCTCCTTGAGGGGGGGGTACTGTTGTGAAATTGGATTTTGGGCTCCCCCGGTGGCCACTTGTGGAATTGAACTGGTGTGCATCATCCTCTCTGTTCACCTGTTTCCATCAGGATGTGGGAGTCGCTATTTAGCCTTGCTCCTCTGTCACTTCCATGCCGGTCAACATTGTAATCAGAAGCCTTTCTGTGCATGTTCCTGCTGCTAGACAACTCCCAGCTAAGTTGGACTTTTGTCCTTGTTTGTTTTTGCATTTTGTTCCAGTTCACAGCTGTAGTTTCGTTTCTGTGTCTGGAAAGCTCTTGTGATCTGAAATTGCCACTCTGATGTTATGAGTTAATACTAGAGTCTTAAAGTAATTTCAGGATAGTGTTTTGATAGGGTTTTCAGCTGACCATGAAAGTGCCCTTTCTGTCTTCCTGCTATCTAGTAAGCGGACCTCAATTTTGCTAAACCTA
Organism: Ranitomeya variabilis; assembly: GCF_051348905.1. Lineage (NCBI taxonomy): Eukaryota > Metazoa > Chordata > Amphibia > Anura > Dendrobatidae > Ranitomeya > Ranitomeya variabilis. The sequence continues at coordinate 739,648,383 of NC_135235.1, read as the reverse complement.
TTTTCATACTACGTTTGTCATTTCATCTAAAATCACCGCCAATATTTGTGGGGGCCTCTGTCTGCCTTTCGGGGAAATTTCTCTAGAGGTGAGCCAGGACTATATTTTCTTCTGCTAGGATTAGTTAGTCCTCCGGCCGGCGCTGGGCGTCTAGGGATAAAACGCAGGCTACGCTACCCGGCTACTGTTAGTTGTGCGGCAGGTTTAGTTCATGGTCAGTTTAGTTTCCATCCTTCCTAGAGCTAGTTCTTATGTTTGCTGGGCTATGTTCTCTTGCCATTGAGAACCATAACAATGAGTAGAATCACCACAGTAAAAGCACAACCCATTTTGACGTCTATGACTTTGTCGCTCAATTCTGGTCAGAGTTCGGTCACATTGCATAGACTCAGGTCTCTGTTCAGAAAATACCGCCAAAGGATGAGCAGATTTGCGCTCCCGCAAACGCCGATCAACCTGAATGGCTAAAGCCATAGAATCACTCAGACTTGTAGGGGTGGGAAACCCCACCATAACATTCTTAACGGCCTGCTATACTGTTATGATCCTTAGTGGTTGAGGATCACAAATTACTCCAGCTAAGTAACAAACATAGGACAAGCTCTAGGGAGGTGGCAAACTGGACTGACCGCAAATCTGAACCTATCCAAACACACTAGAAGTAGCCGGTGAACGTACCTAAAATCTTAGACGTCTTGAGCCAGCCTGAGGAACTAACTACCCCTAGAGAGAGAGAAAGACCTCACTTGCCTCCAGAGAAATAATCCCCAAAGATATAGAAGCCCCCAACAAATAATAATGGTGAGGTAAGAGGAAGGCACATACACAGGGGTGAAAGCAGATTCAGCAAATGAGGCCCACTAATACTAGATAGCAGAAAATAGAAAAGGGGTCTGTGCGGTCAGTAAAAAACCCTTACAAAATATCCACACTGAGATTTCCAGAACCCCCGCACCAACTAACGGTGTGGGGGGAGAAACTCAGTCCCCTAGAGCAACCAGCAAGCGAGGAAATCACATTTTAGCAAGCTGGACAAGAAACATGATGAATGCTGATAATCAAAAAATGAACAAACAAAAACTTAGCTTGTCTTGGAGAGACTGGGAGCAAGGTAGTCACAAGGAATCTGAAGAGCACTGAATACATTGATAGCAGGCAAGGAACTGAGTATCCAGGTGAGCTAAATAGGAAACCAGCCAAGGATAACGAACCAGCAGATGCTGCCAACCTGCAGAAAGACAACACTACACAGTACCGCTTGTGACCACTAGAGGGAGCCCAAAAATAGAGTTCACAACATTTCCCCTCCTATAATGCCTAGAGAGATGGATATCACTAATACTGTGGGAGACACCGATACCGGGGATGTAGAGATGGAAGACATCCCTACCCCTGCTCGCCTGACTGACGCGTCTGAACCCCTTACCTCCTCGACTGACTTACCGACTGGGGTGGAGAGTGGGGTGACTGATCGGGGAGAGAGACTAGCACCCGTTAGGCGGACAGCGAGGACCACCGCAGGAGTGCCCCCGGGACAGTCCTACAGAGACCAATATGTGTGGCCCTTTTCACAGCCGGGTCCTACAACCTCCACAGCCATCGCCGCCCTGGAGACAGTCGTTGACAGGGACTGCCAACCTTTAAGAGGGGGGGCGTGTAGTGAGCTGGCCGGCTGTGACTGTTCTGTTATCATTGACATAGAATCTGTGACAGACACTGCCCCCGTGTGGCCAGAAGTTATACCTATGCCGAATGTGATTACAGAGAAACAAACTGTATTGGCTAACCTCCCCCCTGTTATGTCATGTGAACAGGAAGGGGAGGGAGAAGAAAAAGAGCCCGGGAAAACAGTCGGTGCAGAGAGAAGTCTGTGTGTGCTGGCGTCCTCCTGTAGATGCGATATAGAAGGTTGCCTGGATGACCTCTCTCTCTTGGAAGCTGACATCCAGATTGTTCCCAGCTCCCACACTGCGGAGCACTCAGCGGTGACATCTTTACAGATCCTGGAGCCCACGAACTGTAAGCGGGTCCTCTGTTGAGAGGCCGAACATTCCACCCCTACCTGCTGAACCACAAGGACTACAGTCTGGACCTGAGAGACCAAGTTTTGTTTAATTCCTTTTTCTCTTCGGCTGGAGCGTCTCCCTGCTGTGACCGACAGGCCTGCGACGTGGGAAGATAACCTCCTGGAGCAAAGGAACTGGTAACGTGTGGATAGGGACAGTGAGGGACAGTTTGTTATTACACGTTATTTCTGTGAATAAGCATACTTTGTACTGTCTATTATTGTGTTCTGCTGTGTTAAGAAAAATGTATAACAGTAAAGATACGTTTGTTAAGATGGAATCTGGGCGTGGAGGTTTTGCTGGGCCAGATCATGGATATGCATGGGCGACCTTGCCCTCGGACACTTCACAGTAAACCCCTCCTGACCCCACATATAAACTTCCCCTCATCCAGCACCATGACAACCAGCACAGCAGAGTCCTGCATACACTGAGGCCCCTGATCATGTGACCCCCTGACTCCTCCCCCCTGTGACCTCATCACAGGTCCTGTGAGCACAGAGCAGCCATACTGTATTATGTGGAGTGTGGCTCTGCGGGTGGAGGTCGGTGTAAGGTCCTCATTATTCTCTTCCGTTTATATCGACTCCATACTGTGCAGCGCTGTACACACTTATCCCCGTCCTCATCGTCCCTCATTAGTTTTTATTCACTCTTGTTTACATTCACAATACATCCGCTTTCGCCGTCTGTGTAGTGATCTGTTTTTCATCCATTTTATATGCAAGATGTATTGTTTCTCCTTGCGGAGATTGACATGCTTAGCATGCCGAGATGAGGGGACTTAGGCCGGGGTCACACTGGCGAGTTTTATGGACGTATGAGAGGCGCAGAAAATACGGATTGCATACGGTACAATGATTCTCTATTGCGCAGCTCCTATCTGCCGTATTTTACGCATCCGTATTATACGGTCTTGTACGGCCGTAGAAAATCGCAGCATGCTGCGTTTGTCAGCTTATTGCGAAAAAAATCCGCCAATGAAAGTCTATGGGGGCGAGAAAAATACGGATTACACACGGATCGACAGTGTGACTTGCGAGAAATACGCACCGGTGTTCTATCGAAAAGCCGGCAATTGAATTACCGGCTTTTAAGATATCTAGCGCTGTATGAAATATAAGTAAATATATATATATATATATACATATGTCTCACTGACATATTTATAAATATATATATATATATATATATATATATATATATATATATTGATAGTATATATGTTTTCATGAACATTTGAGCCCATGGATCCATTGTATGTCCGTTTTGCAAGCCGGCGAGAAAATCTCGCTGTACGGATGCCATACGGATTACATACGGAGGATGACATGCGCAAAATACGCTGCCACACCCTGCCTACGGATGACATACGGATCACTATTTTGGGAACATTTCTGCTTATTACGCATGTAAAATACGGACCGTATTTCCCTATGCTGAGTGTGACCCCGGCCTTAAAGGGAAGCTGTCACCCCTCCAGGGCATATCAAAGGGAATCTGTCCCGGCATCAGGGGCTTATCTACAGCATTCTGTAATGCTGTAGATAAGCCCCCGATGTCACCTGAAAGGTAAGAAAAACAGGTTATATTATACTCACCCAGGGGCGGTCCCTTTGCGGTCCGGCGCCTCCTATCTTCTTATGATGACGTCCTCTTCTTTTCTTCCTGCCTCTGGCGCAGGTGTACTTTATCAGCCCTGTTGAGGGCAGAGCAAAGTACTGCAGTGCGCAGGCGCCGGGCCTCTCTGACCTTTCCTGGAGCCTGCGCACTGCAGTACATTGCTCTGCCCTCAACAGGGCAGACAAAGTACGCCTGCGCAGGAGCCGCGGCAGGAAGACAAGAAGAGGACGTGATCGCATGAAGATAGGAGGCGCCGGACCGTGACACCCATCGGACCTGGACCGCAGCGGGACAGCCCCTGGGTGAGTATAATATAACCTCTTTTTCTCATCTTTCAGGTTACATCGGGGACGTATCTACAGCATTACAGAATGCTGTAGAGAAGCCCCTGATGCCGGTGGCCACAGCTCATATACGATTTTTGGGGGTGACAGGTTCCCTTTAAGGTAAAAGAGCCACCTTCAGCAGCACTAAGGCTGCATTCTATGAAGGTGGCTCTTATGCTTAGTATCCCTAGGAATGCTGAAATAATCACTTTTATACATTTCACGCCATACTTGTATTGAGTGAGGGAGGTATGATTTCTCCCTGACTCAAGCGCCTCCCAGCTGTCCATCATCCCACCGGACACCGCCTCCTCTCTGTCTTGTGCCGTCACCTGCACTCTGCTATTATTTCTCGGACATGCGCCGTGCGGGCTGCCCTGGAACTTACAATAAGTGATGTAAGTACACAGCGCCAGATTCCCAGCCCCGAAGTGTGAATACATGATAACACACTGCGGGGCAGTATCTGGGGTCTCTGCTGTGCGCAGGCGCGATCTACTTACATAATTTATTGTAAGTTCCAGGGCAGCTCGCACAGCGCATGTCCGAGAAATAATAGCAGAGTGCAGGTGACGGCACAAGACAGAGAGGAGGCGGTGTCCGGTGGGATGATGGACGGTTGCGAGGCACTTGAGTCAGGGAGAAATCATACCTCCCTGACTCAATACAGGTATGGCGCGAAATGTTAAAAGTGATTATTTCAGCATTCCTAGGGATACTAAGCATAAGAGCCACCTTCACAGAATACAGCCTTAGTGCTGCTGAAGGTGGCTCTTTTACCTTAATAGGCCCTGGGGGGTGACAGGTTCCTTTTAAAGTCACAATGGGTCGACATTGACTTGCTACTTCCAATAGGTGGCACTAGAGTTCTAGTTCTCTTCCTCTCTGAAGAGACAATTTGCATAATCATCCATTTTATGAAATTTTAATCCCTTTGCTTTTGGTGATTTAACGTTTCTGTGCTTTAGAACTAAATTCACTTTACAATGTACTGAAAAAAATTGCAGAAAAAAAATCAGTGTGTTTGAATAATATGTCCGAGTCCCCACAGCTGCGTGTCTCACGGCTGTCCTAACAAACAGGCAATCCATTCATGTGTTGCGGCTGTGGTTAGGTGAATTGATGGGATCACCGAACAGTCTAATGTGTATGGCCGCTTTCCAATGCTTATGAAGACGATAATGTTGGGGAAAAAAGGATCTGAAACTTAGGATTTCCAAAGGCTGTGTTTTGGACTGACCTGTGTTAGAGTAGTAGTATTGCAACCATTAAGGGCAGCACCAGCAGGTTGCGTAGTCAGGAATAGCCAGAGGTCGGTACACGGGAGCAGCAGTATAGTTGAAGGATTGTCAGGTTGTGTAGTAAAGCATAGCCAGAGGTCGGTACATGGGAGCGGCAGTATAGTTGAAGGATTGTCAGGTTGCGTAGTCAGGAATAGCCAGAGGTTGGTACACAGGAGCAGCAGTATAGATGAAAGATCAGCAGGTTGCGTAGTCAAGAATAGCCAGGGTCGGTACACAGTAGCAGCAGTATAATCTAGGATGAAGCAGCTGGTGAAAGGAGAGCTTGACCAAAGGCTGGGAACTCATGAAACTCACAAGGAAGGAAGTGAAATGCCAGGTTTAAGTAGGGTGTTAAATCAGGAGATTACAGGGTGGAGCCAATCAGAAACAAAACAGGTACTAGTATCTGGGTTAAGAAGGAACTCAGAGGGAAGAGCTGCCGCTTGGTGCACAAGAGCTGCTGGGTTTGAGTCCTGACAGGCTTATTCTTTTGTTCTCAGGGAGATAACTCGCTTCGGCTACTTTCACACTAGCGTTTACCTGATCTGCGGCGGGCTGCGGACTTGCTCCGTGAAGCCCCGCCCTCGGCCGCACCTCCACCGCTAGCTCCGCCTACTTCTGCATGCGGCCCGCATGCGGCCTGTGTACCTATCTTTAACATTAGGTACGCAGGTCGTGCCACTGTAAGCAGATGCTGCCGAATGCGTCGTTTTGACGATGCGGCAAAAAAAAAAAATGCTACAAGCTGCGTTTACGCTGGTTGCCGCATCGTCAAAACGACGCATTCGGCAGCATCTGCATACAGCGGCATGACCTGCGTACCTAATGTTAAAGATAGGTACACAGGCCGCATGCGGGCCGCATGCAGAAGTAGGCGGAGCTAGCGGCGGAGGTGCGGCCGAGGGCTTCACGGAGGAAGTCCGCAGCCCGCCGCAGATCAGGTAAACGCTAGTGTGAAAGTAGCCTTCCAGAGCAGCTCTCTCATAGAGAACACAGAAACTTGAGACAGAGCCGAATGTTTTAGTGTATGGGGGATTCAAGGAAGATAGATTTTGTGTGTATCTATTGTGTTTGGGGGCCTTTATATATTTTTCTTTCACTGTTAACCCCTTGATGAAATATGACATACTAGATACATCATATGCCAGCTCCCTGACTTTACTTCAGGCTCCTAAGTCGAGCCTTCATCTTCATCAGAAGATGATGGCTGGGATAATCATCCATCATCTGACTAGCAGCTGTGGCTGTTAATTTGTGACAATGTATCAGCTGGGGGGGCGCCGTTCTGTCTGCTCATCGGCGCTCCCGCAACGTGATCATGGGACAGCCAGAGGTCTGTTGAAGACCCTGTGCATGTTATGATGGTACTTCTGTGAAAGTAAGCTCGTGACTGGTATTCATAAAGACCATGATTCTTGCTATATACAGGAATACTGTGGCATTGCTGTAATATAGCACAAGCAATCAGATGATCATAGGTTCAGGTCAGCTAGGGGGAAGTTAGAAATGCAGTGAAAAGTAAAAAAAAAAAGTGTAAAAAATATGGGAAAAAAAATATATATATAAAAGTTTAAATCACACCACTTTTCCCTCACTTAAACTTAGGAAATAAAAATAATAAAACAAACAAATAAACACGTATTTGGTTGGTATAATTGCATTTGAAAAAGCCAGATCAAGATATAAAATAAACAAATCCGATCGGTAAATGATATGACGTGAAAAAAAATCAATATCAGAATTTTGTTTTTTCGTTTGCTGCAACAACACAAAAATTTGTAATGAGGTGACTAAAACATTGTATGTACCCAAAATGATAAAAACAAGCCCTCACATGCCTATGTGGATGGAAAAATAAAAAAAAAGTTCTGGCTTTTGAAATAAGGGGTAAAAAAACACAAGGATAAAAACAGAAAATTGCCTGCCCCTTAAAGGGTTAAAGGGAGAAGGGGTTATTTTTCATTTTGGGATTGTATTTGTAATGTAACCACAAGCACATGATTGAGCAGACTACACAGAAACCAAAACACTACTGAATAGATATGATATGAAAACCAAGCATACTACATAGATCCGGTAACAGGACCAAGAGTACTACATAGATCTGGTACCAGGACCAAGCATATTACATAGATAAGGTACCAGGACCAAGCGTACTACATGGATCCGGTGCAAGCACCAAGTGTACTACATGGATCCGGTGCAAGCACCAAGCGTACTACATGGATCAGGTACCAGGACCAACTGTACTACATGGATCAGGTACCAGGACCAACTGTACTACATAGATCCGGTACCAGGACCAACTGTACTACATAGGTACCGTTACCATCTGTCACCCCCTTGGACGTACCTAAGCTATTAATATGGGTATACAGGTCCTAGAATACTTAAAATAGTCATACCGGTATGCTTCATATCTGTGGTCTTGTTTTACAGAAATCATCTTTTAATTCTTTATGCTAATACGGTCTTCGTCTTCAAAGTTCCAGAGTGTGCAGTGCCTGGAAGAAAACTGCCTCTGGTTTTCATTTATGTGCCTGTCGCCTCCCGTCAGCGTCACAGATCTCCATGGCATCTAGCCATTTTCCCGTGCCTGCGCCCTGCAATTACGATATTCCACCCTTCTATGGGCATTGGCTTCGTTTCTTATGCTCAGGCGTACTAGACGTCATGTGGCCCTGTGACGCTGATGGGAGGCGACAGGTATGCTCATAAATACCTGAGGCAGGAGTTTTTTTACAGGCAGGCACCACACACCCCAGAGCCGCCTGGAAGACCACTTTAAATAAAGAATTAAAAGATGATTTCTGCACAACAAGACAGCAGATATGAGGCATGCAGGTATGGCTATTGTAAGTATTCTAGAACCTGTATGCCCATAGTAATAGCTTAGGTACATCCAAGCGGGTGACAGATTCCCTTTAAGAGTATAAATGGACCCACACATAGGGCCACTAATTGTGAGGGAGCCAACACACAGCCGACTGCGCTACACAGGCTATCATTATGCAAGCTAGTTTTAGCTGTTCTGTGCACTGCAACTGTCATGCACAACATCTAGAAGCTCACTTGCTTTAGTACCTTGTGTTCTTGGTATGGATAGGCTGCCCTAAACATGAATTGGTAGACTCGCCCTGGGATCATATGCCCCCTTGACCAGGCCAGCCCTGTGATAATAGTAATAAACCCCCCAATTGCCATAGACAATAAGAATGCTGAACATTGTTCCCCTCCATAGTTATTGTGCTCCACACCACTAAGGGCTCATTTTGACGTCCGTGCAGTGCATGGACTGGCTGAGGGTCTCCTGACCTGAGCATGACCGCTTCATAGAAATATATGAGAAGATAAAATAGGAGCGCTCCGTGGTGAAGTCCTGGTGACAAGAAACAGGGAAAGGTTGATGGAATCTGCTCACCTGGTGGAGTTGTTCAGGTCAGGAGAAGTAGTAAAGTGGTATACCTTGTATAGATTGCTGCTCCACTGTTGAAGCCAACAGAACGGCTCATTAAAACAATTGTGAGGCAAAAAAATGAGGGAAAAACTTTGATAGCCTGAGGAAGAAATCAGGTCGATTTTGAGATACATTGCTGTTTTAATATTGTGACAGGGTCACTGGCGCAGGGGAGGGGAGATATGTGTCAAGAAGGTTGCTATCTTCCGTGATCTGAAACCCAGAAGTTTCTCCGTAGCATGTTAGATGCTCAGGCCTTAATCAACCATTACAAGGGTTTGTTTTTTTTGTGAATAGGTGTAAGAAATGGATGGGATGCCTACTAACCATATCTCCACCTCAAGAGTGTGGTTGGGGAAGTTAAATGTCCAGCTACTATGTTTTTTTCTGCTGTGTGTTTGGGGACGGGAAAGTCTCCAGTGGAAGCTGAAGAGTACTGGATCCTGAGCGGGTGAATCCCATAGGTATTTGGATTGTGCTGTAGTTTATCTTTTATTTTGCTCTAATTTAAAAAAGTACTTGTTTATTTTGTTAAATCCTGCCATGGTTTATATCGCGTTTAATAAGCCAGCAGGCAATTGACCCAAGAATTGTTCTTGCGTCTGCCTGTGAGTCAACCTACCACAATATCTACCATATATATTCATTATTTTTCTACAACTTCACATCCTTGTCTTCATCATGACAGCGCCCATCATAAAACTTTTCTCATTTATTGCCTTCCAATTATATAAATATATGAGGCCGTCAAGCTGGGGTCAGGAGACCCACAGCCATTACATACATTGCAGTCTGTACTTTGACATCCTAGTGAGCCCTAATGGAGTTTTTTTTGTCATCTTTGCAGTAATCTATAGGACACGGTTCAGACCAAACTTTCTTCAGTCCTAATGGAGAAATGTTTATATTTTCTCCCATCACACATTCAAAAAACATTACAGAAAAAACGTGGCCATATTTACCAAGACACTGACGCTGAGTCCCTTCTTATGGACAAGCCATGAGTTGGGATAGTCAATGAGTCACAGGTAAAAAGCCAGAAGGGTACGTCATAATCAAAGAGAAGAGACAAAGGCTATGACCGCTCCCAGCCCAGAGTCAGAATTCTAAGCTCAGAGTGCGTCATGGCAAAAAAGGGTAAAACAAGTAGTCAATAGGCAAATCCAGGGTCCGGCAACAGGAGATCAGAATGTCTGACTTCAGGGCAATAGATAGAAAAATATTTAGAATTGAGAGTCCTCAATGGGTGATACCTTTTAATGGCTAACTGAAAAGATGACAACAAATTGCAAGCTTTCGAGACTACTCATGTTTCTTCATCAGGCATAGACTAAATCTGAAGAATCACATATTTATACACAACAGCACAGAAAAATGCCATTAATAAGACAATTGATGTGAAGCCGAACTATCATTATGGGAGAGGGATAAACAGTGGTGGCCATAAATATTGGAACAGTTCATAGATAAGGAGTGTGAAAGTTTTATTGTCCTCTGATTGGGGTCTGGATCTGTGTTGTGATGCCCCCACAAGGTCTGAGGAGCAAATTCTTTAATTGATGTAAAAAGACATAAAACCATGCGACGCATTCATTACTGCACTGAGTGTGTCAAAGGTTGGCATGAGTTTATACTCCCAGACTTTTATGTCTCCCTGAGATTTGAGGAAATTTGATTAGGATAAACCCCTCCATGTGTGCTGCAGCCGTTCTCAATTAGGCTAAGTATTTTGAGCGCTCAAGAATAACACTGTACACCGAGGTGACAGAATAGCATTCCATCAAATACTGACGGTTTATTGTACATACATGTTTTAATAATTGCATATAGAAAGGGGTGGTTAGTTAATTACCATATGGTCAAGCTCCTCTGTTATTGGTTATCTAAATATATATGGAATATTGTGATCAAGGCATATATAAATGCTGATCAAGCAACTAAAGTGTAACTGTTGCCTTTTCTGCTATTAAGCTAAAAATTGAGAAATCAACTCAGCACTCAGCACATCTGGTGTTGTTCCGCTTTTCATCTTGGAAAGTCCCAAAGGGCTGTCTGGTTTGTGGCGGCCATTTTAAGCAATTGATTATAATGTATATATTAGCTGTGAGTATATATGAGTATATATGCAAGTAAGATCTAAATGAAATATATATATATTTCCATCACAAAGTTACCTTTTAATACAAATAATTTCGTGTCCACGGTGCTGTGATCAGAGATACAAAAATGTTTGGCCACAGGTAGATCTATTCATTTTTCTCTTATTGTGTGGCAATGAGAAATCATCCTTGTTCTAAGCTTTTGCCCTGTCTCCCCCACATACAGACCCCCAGTTGGACTACTCGGTTATTTTCTCCTTTAGCTTTATAATGTAGCAGGTGATTCCTTGATATTCTGGTGGCTCTTGTAATCTGGTTTTCAAATGTTCTTGGATGGTAGCCCTGATTCAAAAAGGTCTTTCTGAGGCGACCAAGGTGTTTGTCTCTATCCATGCAGTTGGAACATATACGATTGTATCTGATGGCTTGGCTGTAGACCATAGAGTTTTTTATGTGTTTTGGATGGAAACTGTCCCATTTAAAAGGCATGTTGGACAGTCGATTGGCTTCTGACACAGGGATGTCACTATATCATTGTTTTGCAGGTTAATGGTGATGTCCAAAAAGTTAATTTCAGGGCAGGAGTAGTTGAGTGTTAAGTTGATGGTGGGATGAAAATTGATTAAACTGTTCATGGAACGTCTTTAGCTGTGGATCAGACTCCGTCCAGATGATTGAAATATCACCAATGTAACTGTAGTAGGCCAGAGGCCTAATGGGACATGAGGACGAAAATTCAATTTGAAGCTTGGCCATGAAAAGATTTGCATACTGTTAGACCATTTTACTTCCCATTGCTGTGCCAGTCTCCTGTAGATAGATCTTGTTATCAAATTCAAAGTAATTGTGGTTGAGGATGAATTTTGTAAGTTTCACCACAGAATCACCATCAGTCCCTGTGTTTTCCAGGAAGAATTTGCAGGCATTTAATCCATCCTGGTGTGGGATATTAGAATACAAAGATTCCACATCCATGGTGGCCAGGATGGTTCCTTCTGGTAGAGGACCTATTGCTGATAGTTCATTCAGTAGGTCAGTTGTGTCCTGAATGTAGCTTGGTGTATCCTTTACCAGTGGTTTAAGAATACCCTCTACCCATCCATATACCTGCTCAGTAAGGGTGCCCACACATGAAATCACTGGGGAACACAATTTTTTAAGAGTTAGGTCAGACAACTGTTCTTAATTAATTTTTGGATGCTGAATCCAGAAATGATCTCAGTTTTTCTCTATCACGTCAAGTTTTTGAACTATAGGATTTTTGTCTTCTCAAAACTATGTAAACTACTGTACCTAAAAAGTGTTTGTTTGTTTTTAAATAGTACAAATATGAACAAAAAATGAAATATATAAGAAATAGGCATGACAAAGTTGTGACTACTCTTACAAGTTGCCACGTAGCTCTATATGAGTCGAATTGTAATCAGATAACAAGTCTTATTACAGATATCAGTGCAATTGTGCTTCTCTGGCAGGTAAGTTGTGTAGGAAAAACTTGACGTGCTAGAAAAAAACTGACTACATTTTTGGAATCGGCATGCCAATTTTAGTATAAATCAGCTCAAAAACCTAACTCAACAGAATTTTTTTTTCAAATTGTTCCCCTGTAATTGGTCTTCCTGGATTTCCAGATTTGTGGATTTTGGGGAGCATGTTCATGGTCAAACATTTTTGTATCCTTGATCACAGTACCATGGACATGAAAATACTTGTATTAAAAGGTAACTTCAAATCTCAGAGACAAAGACTCCTTATCTATGAACTGTTCCAATATTTATGGCCACCATTGTTTATTCCTCTCCCATAATCATTGTTCTTCTTAACGTCACTTGTCTTATCTATTGCATTGTTTCTGTGCTGTGATTTGTATAAATATGTGATTCTTCAGATTTTGTATTAGTCTGTGCCTGATGAAGTAGTCTCGAAAGCTTGCAATTTGTTGCCATCTTTCAGTTAGCCATTAAAAGGTATCAACCACTGAGGACTCTCAATTCTTAATATTTGACTTCGGAGCTTAGGCTGGTTTCACATTTGCAGTTGTGTCCGCAGCGTATTGTCCACAACCACAAAAATGCATGCAAAAACGCATGATAAAGCAGCGGTTTTTATCCGCATCAGCTTGTGCATGATGGCAAAAAAAGCAGCATTTGTATGCGTTTTTACATGCGTTTGCGCTTTTTATGCGCATGCGTTTGAGATTTCCAGGAGAGCGTGTCTAAATCAGTTCCTGGACATGATCAGTCCAAAGTACGCAAGCGCATCGAACGCATGCGTACGGAAAGACATGCGTACGCATGCTTTTCCATAGACAGTAATCCATTTTTTTAACTCACTCATCCGCATGCGCATGAATGCGCATATTTGACAGAATTTTGCCGCCTCAAAAATTCCAACATGGTGCGTTCTCCGTGCCTTGCTGCACACCGCAAAAAACCGCATGCATAAGCAAACGCGGGCGAACGCATGCAAACGCATGAACCTGCATCCACAATGTAAAAGATAGGAAAGCAAGACGCTTGCGGACCAGCCATAAATCACAGAGAAAACCCCACAATTAGCTGAAAGCTATGACTACCTGGGACAGACAGCTTAATTAAGAAGCTGGGTAATCACTTGGAACAGGGAGCACCTGAAGAGAGCCCAGCACCTCCCATTCTCAGATTGGACAACTGAGCTCTCAATCAAAATACTGAAAGCTCAGCACGCCCCTGCACTAGATTGAACAACTGAACTGTCAGTCACTGTGTCCAAGACACACTGAGAGGTGGAATCGTGACAGACAAAATATCACATACGCTGCAGGACACAACAGTTTCACAATAAGGGCAATAGACATGCAAAATAGATGAAACAACCACTCACACACAGCTAGTTCATGGAGGGGTGGCTGCCTAGTATTATAAGTGCTCATGGATAAGGCCTGTATAGGGCGCTAGTCATACAGATAAGTGTGGTACATAGTGTCTGGCGTATAACCTAATCGAGACCCTCACCACACATTACATGAGTACGCGCTCCATCCTGCAGGGAGCAACCATACAACCTCAGGCGGACTGATCGCACACATAACCGTCAGCTCATCCAGCACCATGACAACCAGCACAGTAGAGTCCTGCATACACTGAGGCCCCTGATCATGTGACCCCTGACTCCTCCCCTCCTGTGACCTCATCACAGGTCCTGTGCGCAGATCCACCATATATATGGTGTGCTGCTCTGCAGGTGGAGGTAGGTGCTGGAGGCTCCATTATTCTATATCAGGACTATTACTCTACCTTCCATATCGCAATCATATTCCGCAGCACTATACACATATTAGTATCACCATCCCCATTGGGGCTCACATTGTGAATAGAAACAAATTAGATTTCTACATTTGTGTGATCATACCTCCCAACATTCAAAGAAGATAAAGAGGGATAGATTGTGCATCATCATCATGACAAAATCTTAGGCCGCGTCCTTAACCATACTCCTATCTACATTTGTCTATCATTTCATTCTACCCTGAACACAAAATACACGGACAACCCCTTTAAGGTTGTGTTTACTGCTAAATCCGTCCGTTGTTGTGATCCTTTATAGGAACAGAGCAATGGAAAACAGGCTGGGGATGGATTCATCACTAGATGCACAGGAGTCAGGAGCGGAGGCCGACTGTCCCCACTGACTATAATGAGCTCCATCAGCTATACTCTCTCTCTCAGGCCATCTCCTCACCATTCCTCTCTATCCTCAGACTGTCTTCTCAGTGCTCCTCTCTGCTCTCGGGCCATCTCAGCCTTCCTCTCTCTCAGACCGTCTCCTCAGCATTCCTCTCTATCCTCAGACCATCTTCTCAGTGCTTCTCTCTGCTCTCGGGACATCTCAGCCTTCCTCTCTCTCAGACCGTCTCCTCAGCATTCCTCTCTATCCTCAGACCATCTTCTCAGTGCTTCTCTCTGCTCTCGGGACATCTCAGCCTTCCTCTCTCTCAGACCGTCTCCTCAGCATTCCTCTCTATCCTCAGACTGTCTTCTCAGTGCTCCTCTCTGCTCTCGGGCCATCTCCTCAGCTTTCCTCTCTCCTCTCAGGCTGTCTACTCAGCATTCCTCTCTATCCTCAGACTGTCTTCTCAGTGCTCCTCTCTGCTCTCGGGCCATCTCCTCAGCTTTCCTCTCTCCTCTCAGACCGTCTACTCAGCATTCCTCTCTATCCTCACGCTGTCTTCTCAGTGCTTCTCTCTGCTCTCGGGCCATCTCCTCAGCTTTCCTCTCCTCTCAGACCGTCTACTCAGCATTCCTCTCTATCCTCAGACTGTCTTCTCAGTGCTCCTCTCTGCTCTCGGGTCATCTCCTCAGCTTTCCTCTCTCTCAGACCCGTCTCCTCAGCATTCCTCTCTATACTCAGACTGTCTTCTCAGTGCTCCTCTCTGCTCTCGGGCCATCTCCTCAGCTTTCCTCTCTCCTCTCAGACCGTCTCCTCAGCATTCCTCTCTATCCTCACACTGTCTTCTCAGTGCTCCCCTCTGCTCTCGGGCCATCTCCTCAGCTTTCCTCTCTCCTCTCAGACCGTCTACTCAGCATTCCTCTCTATCCTCAGACTGTCTTCTCAGTGCTCCTCTCTGCTCTCGGGCCATCTCCTCAGCTTTCCTCTCTCCTCTCAGACCGTCTACTCAGCATTCCTCTCTATCCTCAGACTGTCTTCTCAGTGCTTCTCTCTACTCTTGGGCCATCTCCTCAGCTTTCCTCTCTCTCAGAACGTCTCCTCAGCATTCCTCTCTATCCTCAGACTGTCTTCTCAGTGCTCCTCTCTGCTCTCGGGCCATCTCCTCAGCTTTCCTCTCTCCTCTCAGACCGTCTACTCAGCATTCCTCTCTATCCTCAGACTGTCTTCTCAGTGCTCCTCTCTGCTCTCGGGCCATCTCCTCAGCTTTCCTCTCTCTCAGACCATCTCCTCAGCATTCCTCTCTATCCTCAGACTGTCTTCTCAGTGCTCCTCTCTGCTTTCAGGCCATCTCAACTTTCCTCTCTCCTCTCAGACCGTCTCCTCACCATTCCTCTCTATCCTCAGACTGTCTTCTCAGTGCTTCTCTCTGCTCTCGGGTCATCTACTCAACTTTCCTCTCTCCTCTCAGACCATCTCCTCAGAATTCCTCTCTATCCTCAGACCATGTCCTCAATACATTTGTGGCATTTAAAAAAATATATATATTTTGTTCTTTGAGAAGTTTGGTTTTTATTCTCACTATAACAGCTAAAAATACACAACTGAGATGGAAAATTAACATTTTGCATTTAGTTGCAGAATAATTCTGTACACAGAGATTTTCTCCTAAGGCTACTTTCACACTAGCGTCGTACGACGCACGTCGCAATGCGACATGACGACGTACCGACGCATACTGTGCCCAAAAAAAACAATGGGGGCAGGGGATGCAGTTTTTAACGCATCCGCTGCCCCATTGTGATGTCCGGGGAGGCAGGGGCGGAGTTCCGGCCGCGCACGCGTCGTCGGAAAAGGCGGACACGACGCACCAAAAAAAGTTACATGTGTTTTTGTGCCGACAGTCCGACACAACACGACGCATCCGTCGCCCGACGGATGCAACGTGTGGCAATCCGTCGCAATGCGTCATTAATGCAAGTCTATGGAGAAAAAACGCATCCTGCAAGCAATTTTGCAGGATGCGTTTTTTTTCCAAAACGACGCATTGCGACGTGCATCGTACGACGCTAGTGTGAAAGTAGCCTAAGACAACACCTCACGTTTACTTTCTTTAAATATTCTTGTTTCATATTTATTACATTTTTGGATTGACCAGCAGCATTGGAGATGTTCAATAATAAAATGATGGGTAGTGTGGCGAGCACTCTTGCTGGGATCCGAGGTGCTAGTGAAGTGGGATGGCAATCCCCGTAATAGAGTAATGTTCAATCACCACACACTTTTGATAGCTGCTTGTGAAGACTTTATTATACAGATGTAGATGCAACGATAACACAATTCATGAATAAGGAATTGGTGCAGGGATAGAGAAAATGGTGAGGCAACAAGAACATAACGTTTCGACCCTCATAGTTGAAATTGCAGTCTACAATCCAAGGTGCAGGTGCGCCAGACCTACCCAGGACCCAGGTGTCTTTTTGCAAGCAGGATATCCTTTACACCAACCAGTGATCTTTGCCAACAGCGACACTATGAATAAGACCCTATGAGGGTCGAAACGTTATGTTCTTGTCGCATCACCATTTGCTCTATCCCTGCACCAATTACTTATTCATGAATTGTGTTATCGCTGCATCTACAATAATAAAATGAGTCACCAAAAATACAAATGGCCCAATAATTGTGCACACATTGTAGAGTAGCAGGTGGAGTTAGAAGATCTTTTTTTTCCCGAACTTTTCGTGGAGTGGTAAGATGTATACAAATGAACTATTACCATATTTTTGGGGTCAGCACAAAGACTGTTGTGCTACACATTGCGTTATTTATATTGTTAAATTATCAGAATATTTTATAATTTACGTGATCCCAACTGATAGCACATAAGTATTTCTGTCTGATCTCAAAATGTATGAAGTGCTCTACCACATTATTGCTTTATATCAGCATCACAATGCTATTAATTTCATTTATTACACAGTATTTTATATATTTTGTCAGCTGTCATCTGCTGCTTATCATCCTGCAACATTCCCTTAAATGGTACAATATCTGCTTGTTGTCATTTGCTGCTTATCATCCTGCAACATTCCCTTTAATGGTATATAACAGTGCCTGCTGAATGTTTGCTAAATTCATTTGTTGTATTGTATTCACTGCTGTGTATCCATGCTGGGGTCACAGGAGATGTTATCTGGTGCAAGGTGTTACACCATATGGATGTAGCCAGGCCCAATGCCTTTGATCATCTAACCTCTCCAGGTGTGTTGGCCAATTGCTAATTTATCCCAAATCAGCTCCCACAATCCCTTTCACCTGATCCTCTACTTACACCTATAAATTCAGTAGCATTCTAAGGAGTACACAGGTGTGGGGTCAGGCACGCATCTCCTGGCAGCAAAAGTATCATGGCAGCTAAAGTATTGAGACGCTACAGTTATTTCAACGGCAGTTAGTCATGGCAGGAGTCAGGACCCCACTCTATGTATCTGTCTCTTTTGGGTATGTCTGCTGAGTAAGCACTTCTTATTACTTGGATCTAGCTTTTCTATGAACCCATCTTACTCCTTCACCATGTTTACATGTGCCATTACAGTGTTTGCTCCACTAATCCTCACTCTCCTTCGCTATCCCCAAATGCCAGCACCCTCTAACCAAATAATCATCTCTCCTTCCCTCTTTCCTCCCCAGCTGACCTCCTCTGCTGACCTGCTCCTCAACCTCAAATCTATCCTAATAAAACATAAAACAAGCCGCCCACTCTCCTTCTTCCACCTGCACTCCCTTTCTCTGCTTCTTCTCACAGCTGGCAACATATCTCCCAACCCTGGACCCCCACAGCTCCAGCCCCCTCCTACCATTCCCTATCTAATATAAACTACCGCAATCTTTCCAACATAAATGGCCCTGACGCCCATCCCCTTGCTCCCTCTCTCTGGAGCACTCTGGAATGCCTGCTCAATCTGCAATAAGCTTCATGTGATTCATGACCTTTTTCTCTCCCGCAAGCTTGCCTTCCTTGGCCTCGCAGAAACATGGCTAACACCCTCTGACACCGCCTACCCTGCTGCACTGTGTTACAGCGGCCTCCATTTCACCCACACCTCTCGCCCCGGCAACAGACATGGTGGAGGAGTGGGTCTTCTCCATTCTTTTAACTGCAACGTTAACCCAATCCTACGTCTATGCTCCCTTATCTTCCCCTCTTTTGAAGTCCACTCTGTCCGCATCTACTCTCCCTTCAACCTCCAAGTGGCTGTCATATACCGACCTCCGGGCCCGGCCACTGCCTTTATTGACCAATTCTCTACCTGGCTTCTTCACTTTCTTTCCACTGACTGTAATAATTATAGGGGATAATTCAGGAGACTCTTTGCGTGGAACAAGACAACAGGACACAGTTTTATAAGTGGTAAAGTTTATATTATCACATGGTGATTCAAGCAGGTGCAGAGAGAAACTCAAGTCCACAACACTTGGTGCAAATAATAAACGCAGCTTAGCAGTCAATAGGAAACTTCAGAGGTAGATGCAAACAAACAAAGTCTATGAAGCACAGTTATTCTTGAGGAAACTTGACACGAATAGATCCTTGACTTAGTCCAGACACAGATAGATATGCTATTAGGCAGTTCAAATCATATCTTAGCTCAACCAGGGAGGCCTGGTTAATAGTCTCAGGTTTTGCAGAGCAGAAACAGCTTACATGTCCATCAAATGCAGATGAAAGTAACACAAGCAGCAGATGAAGGAGGATTACTGAACACTGGTGTATGCAGCAGGAACTCAGAGCAGAGTGGCAGGATCTCCAACACAGGTTCACAGGAGCAGGTGCAGGTGCAAGGCCAAGGAGTAATCAGGAGCTGGATGCAAAGCAGAATAATCTAGCACAGACCGAAGGCTGGGGTGGAGTTTTATAGCAGGAAGACAAGTGCACATGAGACCAAAGACGCCATTTTGGAAAAGGGCAGTAATGCACAAAAGGTAAAAAAAGTTCAGAGTCCTGACATTGACATTCCCACTATCATCAAGGGTGACTTTAACATCCTCACTGATACCCTTCAGTCAAGAGCCTCCAAACTTCTGTCCCATACTTCATCATTTGGACTTACTCAGTGGTCCTCCGCAGCCACCCACACTGACAGACATACATTAGACCTGGTCTTCACCCGCCTCTGCACTCTATCTAAATTCACCACCTCCCCCCTATCCGACCACCATTTGCTCACTTTCTCATCCCTGTCCTCACCGGTCACTCATGTCCAGCAACATGTGCACCCCCACAGAAACCTCGCACACCTAGACACCCACATACTCTCTGATTCTATCCTACCACTGGCATCCATATCCTCACTTCACGACACAGACAGTGCCACAGCTTTCTACAATGCCACTCGCATCAGCTATCAGCATCAGCTATTGACACGGTTGCCTCTCTCGTTCATGGCAGTGTGCGACATATCAATAGACAACCCTGGCACAATAACACCACTAAAAAGCTCCGGCAAGTGTACAGGGTTGCAGAGTGGCATTGGAAGAAAACATTCGCAAGACAACTTCACTGCATTCAAACAGGCAACTCTCACTTTCAAATCTGCTCTTACCTCTGCTCAACAGGCCTACTTCACAACCCTCGTATCTTCCCTATCCTCCAACCCCAAACAGTTATTCAAAACCTTTAACTCCCTCCTTCGCCCCCCCACTGCCCCCTCCAACCTCCCTCATCTCTGCTGAGGACTTTGCCACACACTTTAGAAATAAGATCGACCAAACAAGGCAAGTCTTCATTGTTCAACCACCACAACCCCTTTATATACCAGACCAATGCCCAAACCCCATAACCTCCCTATCCAACATCACTAAAGGGGGGCTTAATTGTCTCCTCTCCAAATTGCACCTCACCACCTGTGCGCTTGACCCTATCCCTCCTCCTCCCCAACCTCAGCGCCACTCTTATCCCATCCCTATCTCACCTCTTCAACCTATCACTAACTTCTGGTACTGTCCCTTCTGCTTTCAAACATTCCACAATCACGCCTATCCTTAAAAAGCCAACCCTCGATCCAACTGTTATGTCCAGCTATCGCCCAATATCGCTGCTCCCATTCGCTTCCAAACTCCAGGAGCAGCACGTTCACGCTGAACTTTCCTCCCACCTCTCATCTAACTTGCTCATTGACAATCTACAATCTGGTTTCTGCCCCATCACTCAACTGAGACATCCCTGACCAAAATTACTAACGACCTACTTACAGCCAAAGCCAACGGACAATACTCTATACTCCTTCTAGACCTGTTCTCTGCTTTCGACACAGTTGACCACTGGCTCCTACTACAGATCCTCTCCTCCTTTGGCATCAAAGACCTCACCCTATCTTGGATCTCCTTATACGGTTGTGGCCAAAAGTATAGACACCCCTGCAATTCTGTCAGATAATACTCCATGACAAAGCCATGTTGATTCCGTGACAAAGCCATGTTGCTTTTCTAGAGCCTTTAAACCACTAATAATGTGTAAACCTCTATTTTTCTGTTGACATATGATGGACCTGAGTGGGGGCTTTTTTTCTTGAGATGAGTAGACATTTTTATTGGTACTAGATGGTGGCCCGATTCTAACGCATCGGGTATTCTAGAATATGAATGTATGTATGTCGCGCTTAGCACAGCCACGTAGTATATAGCACAGCCACGTAGTATAT
Organism: Ranitomeya variabilis; assembly: GCF_051348905.1. NCBI lineage: Eukaryota > Metazoa > Chordata > Amphibia > Anura > Dendrobatidae > Ranitomeya > Ranitomeya variabilis. Next base: position 739,627,180 of record NC_135235.1, on the reverse strand, counting down.
AGCAGCCACATAGTATATAGCACAGCCCACGTAACAGACAGCCACATAGTATATAGCACAGCCACGTAGTATATAGCAGCCACATAGTATATAGCACAGCCCACGCAGTATATAACACAGCCCACGCAGTATATACTGTACCTTTCCAACCGCACATTCAGCATCTCCCACTCCCACACTACCTCCTCATCCCAGCCTCTCTCTTGGAGTCCCCCAAGGCTCTGTTCTAGGACCCCAACTCTTCTCAATCTATATACTTGGCCTGGGACAGCTCATAAAGTCCCATGGATTCCAGTACAACCTTTATGCTGATGACACTCAGATCTTCCTCTCTGGCTCAGACGTCACCTCTCTGCTGTCCTGAATCCCGGAGTGTCTATCAGCCATATCCTCCTTCTCCTCTCGCTTCCTCAAACTCAATGTGGACAAATCTGAACTCATCATCTTTCCTCCATCTCATAGATCTTCCTTATCTGACCTATCTATCGCAATTAACGACATCACGCTTTCCCTCGTACCTGAAGTTTCAGGTGATATCTGAAATTTGTATGTAACCCCTTCTCATGTACAGCACCATGGAATCAATGGGGCTATATAAATAATAATAATAATAATAATAATAATTTACACTGACTCCTCTATCTACTCAATTTCCCACAATATCAGATACTAATACTTTATATACTTTCTTTAGGGAAGAATGGATAGAGACCGAGAGATAGAGATGGCAGAGAAGATATTACACCTCACCCTAGAGATCCTCTTCCGGCTTACTGGAGAGGTGAGAGATTCTGATGACGTCACATTACATCATTCTTATCTATGGGAATAACAGATGGACAGAACTGGAGAGGTGAGGACTCTGGAAATGTCTGTATTGAGATTTATTAATGTGTCTCTCCATAACCAGGATTACACAGTAGTGAAGAAGACCTCTGGTGAGCGCTGTCAGGACCCTGTATCTGAGGGATGGGGAAGACCCCTGAGCCCAATCACGGGGCCTCAACCTCACCTCCTGATACATGAAGACATCAATGACCAGAAGATCATAGAACTCACCTACAAGATGATTGAGCTGCTGACTGGAGAGGTGACACTGCTGGAAATTCTGGGATATTAGACAGTAATGCTATGAAGGGATTGGGGGATGACTGTATCATTGTATGTGTCAGGTTCCTATAAGGTGTCAGGATGTTGCTGTCTATTTCTCTATGGAGGAGTGGAAGTATTTAGAAGGACAAAAAGATGTATACAAGAACGTCATGAAGGAGGTTCCCCAGCCCCTCACATCACCAGGTAATAGACAGGACTAAATACACATGGCCTGTAATTATCGGTATGTAAAGAATTAATTTAGTCCCTGTATGTGTTTCCTCCAGATCTATCCAGTAAGATGACAACACCAGAGAGATGTTCCCATCCTCTTCTTTCACAGGACTGTAAGCAAGAAGATCTCGATGTTCCTCAGGATCCTGAGGTAGATCTAGAGAAGGTCCATTTGATGTGTAGACAGCTGTGAAGGTCTTGTGCTCAGTCTTGTTTTATCCACCATAGAATCATAGAATGGTAGAATTGGAAGTGACCTTCTGGGTCATCTGGTCCAACCCCTTGCTCAAAGCAGGATTCACTAAATCATCCCAGACAGATGTCTGTCCAGCCTCTATTTGAAGACTTCCATGGAAGGAGAACTCGCCACCTCTCGTGGCAGCCTGTCCCACTCATTGATCACCCTAACTGTCAAAAAGTTTTTTCTAATATCTAATCTGTGTCTCCTCCCATTCCCAGTATTATATGATATATACTTGTGTAATGAAAACGGTGGAGATGGCAGGATTAGAGCTGATCATAGATGTGACTTCTCCATCTGTCTGTGACTTTTACAATTTTTGTTTCAGGGTGAAGATCTGACCCATATTAATACTATAGAGACTTATGTGATGGGTGATGAATGGTGTAAAGAGGAGATTCTTACATATGACTACCCAGGTGAGTAATAACCACTAAATGCAGGGAAGTCAAAGATTCTTCTCATGGGAATATACACTCACCGGCCACTTTATTAGGTACACCATGCTAGTAACGGGTTGGACCCCCTTTTCCCTTCCGAACTGCCTCAATTCTTCGTTGCATAGATTCAACAAGGTGCTGGAAGCATTCCTCAGAGATTTTGGTCCATATTGACATGATGGCATCACACAGTTGCCGCAGATTTGTCGGCTGCACATCCCAAAGATGCTCCATACAAGGCAGGATGGATCCATGCTTTCATGTTGTTTACGCCAAATTCTGACCCTACCATCCGAATGTCGCAGCAGAAATCGAGACTCATCAGACCAAGCAACGTTTTTCCAATCTTCTACTGTCCAATTTCGATGAGCTTGTACAAATTGTAGCCTCAGTTTCCTGTTCTTAGCTGAAAGGAGTGGTACCCGGTGTGGTCTTCTGCTGCTGTAGCCCATCTGCCTCAAAGTTCGACGCACTGTGCGTTCAGAGATGCTCTTAGGCCTACCTTGGTTGTAACGGGTGGCGATTTGAGTCACTGTTGCCTTTCTATCAGCTCGAACCAGTCTGCCCATTCTCCTCTGACCTCTGGCATCAACAAGGCATTTCCGCCCACAGAACTGCCGCTCACTGGATTTTTTTTCTTTTTCGGACCATTCTCTGTAAACCCTAGAGATGGTTGTGCGTGAAAATCCCAGTAGATCAGCAGTTTCTGAAATACTCAGACCAGCCCTTCTGGCACCAACAACCATGCCACGTTCAAAGGCACTCAAATCACCTTTCTTCCCCATACTGATGCTCGGTTTGAACTGCAGGAGATTGTCTTGACCATGTCTACATGCCTAAATGCACTGAGTTGCCGCCATGTGATTGGCTGATTAGAAATTAAGTGTTAACAAGAAGTTGGACAGGTGTACCTAATAAAGTGGCCGGTGAGTGTATATATTAGCCACATCAAAAGTAATTCTAATCCAACAAAATATAAACTGGGTAACAATTCTGTGTAAAACAATACACGATGAAGGATAAGACAAAGTTACTTGAAGGGTGAAGGCTTTTCAGGTCCTTTACATGAACCGGACAAATCCATTGGTCTGAGGGGGTTTTATACCATATAGATGTGCTTTTGTGAACGTACAGTGGGTTGACATTTGAGAGGCAAATAATTAGATATCTTGGGTTGGACCAGAACATGCATTATGGTTGTACTTTTATTTTCTCATATTCGATAAACATTTTTGGACATTTGTCTTTTATCAATCGTATTGACTATGTATATACAAATGTTTCTCACTAAATTAGAATATCATCAAAAAGTTAATTTATTTCAGTGCTTCAATAAAAAAAGTGAAACTGCTATATTATGTTGAGTAATTAGAAACAGAGTGATCTATTTCAAGTTTTTGTTTCTGTTAATGTTGATGATTATGGCTTACAGCCAATTAAAACCCAAAATTCATTATCTCAGTAAATTAGAATAATTAACAAAAACCACATGCAAAGGCTGCTAAGCATCTAAAAAGGTCACTTAGTCTGTTTCAATAGGATCCACAATCATGGGGAAGACTGCCGACTTGACATATCCAAAAGGCAGTCATTGACACAATGCACAAGGAGGGTAAGCCACAAAAGGTCATTGCTAAATAAGCTGCTGTTCACAAAGTGCTGTATCCAAGCATATTAATGGAAAGTTGAGTGGAAGTAAAAAGTGTGGTAGAAAAAGTGCATAAACAACAGGGATAACCGCAGCCTTGAAAGGATTGTTAAGAAAAGGCCATTCAAAAATTTGGGGGAGATTGGGGAATGGACTCCTGCTGTAGTCATTGCTTCAAGAGCCACCACACACACACATCCAGGACAAGGGCTACAAGTGTCGCATTTTTTGTGTCTAGCCACGCATGACGAATAGACAACTCCAGAAGAGTCTTACCTGTTCCAAGGAGAAAAAGAACTGAACTGCTGAACTGTTGCTCAGTGGTCCAAGGTGTTGTTTTCAGATGAAAGTACATTTTGCATTTCATTTGGAAATTAAGGTCCCAGAGTCTGGAGGAAGAGTGGAGCGGTGCACAATCCAAGGTGCTTGAGGTCTAGTGTGAAGTTTCCACAATCAGTGATGGTTTGTGGAGCCATGTCATCTGCTGGAGTAGGTCCACTGTGTTTTATCAATGCCAAAGTCAGCGCAGCCATCTACCAGGAAATTTTAGAGCACTTCATGCTTCCCTGTGCCAACAAGGTTTTTGGATATTTTAAATTTCATTCTCTAGCAGGACTTGGCACTCGTCCTCACTGCCAAAAGTACCAATGCCTGATTTAAAAACCACAGTATCACTGTGCTTGAATGGCCAGCAAACTTGCCTGGTATTGTCAAGAGGGATATGAGAGACATCAGACCCAACAATGCAGACAAACTGAAGGCTGCTGTCAAAGCAACCTGAGCTTCCATAACACCTCAGACTGATTGCCTCCATGCCATGGGACTGGCCCTCTCACTCTGGGACTCTTCAATTACTCCCAGCTGGAGAATTTGTTTTACCTCATTCATGATGGCTTGTCTCCGGGCCTTGGGCACACGGTATGGTTTCATCCATACCCTTACATGACGCTTGGTGACAATGTTATGCTGGATGACAGAGGTATGACTGGGTAACTCCGAGAATATTTCCGTATTCTCTTGTACTAACTTCCGTACCTCTCGACGCTACTGCTTCGAGAGAGTGTCTCCTATCTTTACCTCTCTCGACTTCTGTTCAGACCGATTTTGGAGGGACCCCAGATGAAATATCGGGAGTCGCATCCGTAAGCGTACACTCCCGGGCCTTCCACGCTTTCAACAGATTGATGTGATAAAACTGTTTGGGTTTTCTTTTCCCGGGCTGGTAAACTTGGTAGCTTACTTCCCCCACTTTTTCCTGAACTTCATATGGCTCTTGCCACTTGGCTATAAGCTTGCTTGCAGTGGTTGGCATCAAAACCCGATCTCCTGCTTTAAAGGAGTGGAACGTGGCCTTTTTGTTATATACGCGGGCCCGAGCTGCCTGAGCATCCACAAAATGCTCTTTTACAATAGGCATGACCGCTGTTATTTGGTCCTGCATATTGGCCATGTGCTTAATGACACACTTATGTGGCGTAGGTTCCTGCTCCCAAGTCTCTTTGGCTACATCCAGCAGACCCCTAGGATGCATGCCATACAGTAGCTCAAAGAGTGAAAATCCCATGGAAATCTGTGGTACCTCGCCAATGGCAAACATCAAGTAGGGCAACAACATATCCCAATCCCTTCCATCCTTGGAAAGTACCTTCTTCAACATAGATTTGAGGGTTTTGTTGAAGCGCTCGACTATTCCGTCGGTCTGAGGGTGATACACCGACGTGCGCAATTGTTTTATTTTGAAAAGCTTGCACAGTTTCCTCATCACCTTGGAAATGAAAGGAGTCCCCTGATCAGTAAGAATCTCCTTCAGTAGCCCAAGGCGACAGATTATGGCAAACAACTCCCGGGCGATAAGCTTATCCGAAGTGTGTTGAAGTGGGATTGCCTCCGGGTACCGTGTGGCGTAGTCTACGAACGCTAATATGTGTTGGTGGCCCCGGGTGAATTTTACTATTGGCCCTACCAGATCCATCGCAATCCGCTCAAAAGGTACCTCTATAATGGGCAGAGGCACCAATGGACTCCGATATTTCACGTTGGGTGAGGTTAATTGACACTCTGGACACGTACAGTGCCTTGTGAAAGTATTCGGCTCCCTGGAACTTTTCAACCTTTTGCCAAATATCATGCTGCAGACATAAAGATACCAAATGTAAATTTTTGATGAAGAATCAACAAGTGGAACACAATTGTGAAGTTGAACGAAATTTATTGGCTATTTAAAATTTTTGTGGAAATTCAAAAACTGAAAAGTAGGGCGTGCAATATTATTCTGCCCCTTTAACTTAATACTTTGCTGCGCCACCTTTTGCTGCGATTACAGCTGCAAGTCTCTTGGGGTATGTCTCTCTCAGTTTTGTCCATCGAGAAACTGAAATTCTTGCCCATTCTTCCTTGACAAACAGCTCGAGCTCAGTGAGGTTTGATGGAAATAGTTTGTGAACAGCAGTTTTCAGCTCTTTCCCCAGATTCTCGATTGGATTGAGATCTGGACTTTGACTTGGCCATTCTAACACCTGGATACGTTTATTTGTGAACCATTCCATTGTAGATTTTGCTTTATGTTTGGGATCATTGTCTTGTTGGAAGACAAATCTCCATCCCAGTCTCAGGTATTTTGCTGACTCAACAGTACAACTGTCTAAACAATTAAAGTAGGGGAGTCTACAGCAAACCAACAACCAAAAAAAACCTACCCCTTAAAAACATTAATCTTTATTAATATTCCAATTTAATACAAACAAGTATCAAAAAATTACCTATAAAAAACATCCCAATTAGGGGACCAAGATTCTGGGATTAGGGACTCCGCTTATCTAAATCTTGTATGTGTGCCAAAAATAACACAGTAGAAAAAATAAACAAAACGTGAAAAATAACACTAAAAAACCAAAAGGTACCTTAGGGCATACTAGGGTCAATATAGGCATAGTATATTCAATTTTGATTTTTTATGTTTTTTTCATGTTTTTTGTTTTTTTAGTGTTATTTTTCATGTTTTGTTTATTTTTTCTACTGTGTTATTTTTGGCACACATACAAGATTTAGATAAGCGGAGTCCCTAATCCCAGAATCTTGGTCCCCTAATTGGGATGTTTTTTATAGGTCATTTTTTGATACTTGTTTGTATTAAATTGGAATATTAATAAAGATTAATGTTTTTAAGGGGTAGATTTTGCTGACTCAAACAGGTTTTCTTCAAGAATGGTCCTGTATTTGGCTCCATCCATCTTGCCATCAATTTTAACCATCTTCCTTGTCATTGCTGAAGAAAAGCAGGCCCAAACCATGATGCTGCTACCACCATGTTTGACAGTGGGGATTGTGTGTTCAGGGTAATGAGCTGTGCTGCCTTTACACCAAACATCGTTTGGCATTGTTGCCAAAAAGTTCGATTTTGGTATCATCTGACTAGAGCACCTTCTTCCACATGTTCGGTGTGTCTCCCAGGTGGTTTGTTGCAAACTTTAAACAACACTTTTTATGGATATTTTTGAGAAATGGCTTTCTTCTTGCCACTCTTCCAGATTTGTGCAGTGTACGACTGATTGACAAACTGTCCCACCTCAGCTGTAGATCTCTGCAGTTCATCCAGAGTGATCATGGGCCTCTCGGCTGCATCTCTGATCAGTCTTCTCCTTGTTTGAGATGAAAGTTTAGAGGGACAGCTGGGCCTTGGTAGATTTGCAGTGGTATGATACTCTTCTATTTCAATATGATCGCTTGCACAGTGCTCCTTGGGATGTTTAAAGTTTTGGAAATCATTTTGTATCCAAATCTGGCTTTAAACATCTCCACAACAGTATCACAGACCAGCCTGTTGTGTTCCTTGGTCTTCATGATGCTCTCTGTGCTTCAAACAGAACCCTGAGACTATCATACGGAGACTTGATTACACACAAGTTGATTATATTTATCATCATTAGGCATTTAGGACAACATTGGATCATTAGAGATCCACAATGAACTTCTGGAGTGAGTTTGCTGCACTGAAAGTAAAGGGGCCAAATAATATTGCACGCCCCTCTTTTCAGTTTTTGAATTTCCAAAAATTTTTTAAATAACCAATACATTTCGTTCAACTTCACAATTGTGTTCCACTTGTTGATTCTTCACCGAAAATTTACATTTGGTATCTTTATGTTTGAGCATGATACGTGGGAAAAGGTTGAAAAGTTCCAGGGAGCCGAATACTTTTGCAAGGCACTGTATCACAGTGGAGTTCCGCATTTACCCAGGCCAAAAAAAAGCGCTGCAGTGTGCGCTCCTGTGTCTTTTTGGCCCCCAAGTGCCATCCCAGCATGTGGGTGTTAGCCATTTCGAGAACCGCCCGATGGTAGCATTGGGTGTTATGATCTGGTGGCCTAGGAGCAGCATGGACGAGCTCTGGAGTAGGTGGCCTCTATACTGACCGCAGACCCTGAACTTAACACCGCAACTAGAAGTAGCCGTGGGATGTTCCTGTCACTCCCTAGACACCTCGTCACAGCCGGAGGACTAATTACCCCTAAAGAAAGAAACAGGAAAACTATCTTGCCTCAGAGAAAATTCCCAAAGAAAAGACAGCCCCCCACAAATATTGACTGTGAGAGGAGAGGGAAATTACAAACGCAGACTGAAAACAGAATTTAGCAAAGGAGGCCACGCTACCTAGAAAGAAAAGACAGGACAGAGTACTGTGCGGTCAGTATTAATATACTACAAAAATCCACCACAGAGAATACAAAAATCTCCACACCTAACTAAAGGCATGGAGGGTAACTCTGCAACTCCAGAGCTTCCAGCTTGGCTGAATAAATCCTTACACAGACAAAGCTGGACAAGAAAAAACATAGCAATTCACTGAACTAAAAAGTCCACCGCATGTGGACTGCAAAAACAAAGCCAGGACTTATCTTTGATGATTTGGACAATCCAGCAGGAGAAACCAAGCAGAGATGTGAATCCTCCAGAAAACAATGGACAACTGGCACTCACCAAAGGGTGAGGCCAGACTAAATAGCCCCGTCCAAAGTGGACGCACCTGATGACTGCTTTGAAGGACAAACAGCAGCACTACCACTTATAACCACAGGAGGGAGCCCAAGAGCAGAACCCACAACAGAATTCACGACAGTACCCCCCCCTTGAGGAGGGGTCACCGAACCCTCACCAGAGCCCCCAGGCCGATCAGGACGAGCCAAATGGAAGGCATGAACCAAATCGCCAGCATGAACATCGGAGGCAACAACCCAAGAATTATCCTCCTGGCCATAACCCTTCCATTTGACAAGATACTGAAGCTTCCGTCTTGAAAAACGAGAATCCAAGATCTTCTCCACAGCATACTCCAACTCCCCATCAATCAACACCGGGGCAGGAGGATCAACAGAGGGAACCACGGGCACCACATATTTCTGCAACAAAGATCTATGAAAAACATGGATGGAAAAAGAGGCTGGAAGGGCCAAATGAAAAGACACTGGATTGATAATCTCAGAAATCCTATAAGGACCAATAAACCGAGGTTTGAACTTCGGGGAAGAAACCTTCATAGGAACATGACGGGAAGACAACCAGACCAAATCCCCAACCCGAAGCCGGGAACCCACACGCCGACGACGGTTGGCAAAACGCTGAGCCTCCTCCTGAGACAACACCAAATTGTCCACAACATGAGCCCAAATTTGCTGCAACCTGTCAACCACAGAGTCCACCCCAGGACAATCAGAAGACTCAACCTGCCCTGAAGAAAAATGAGGATGAAACCCAGAATTACAAAAGAAGGGTGAAACCAAGGTAGCAGAACTAGCCCGATTATTAAGGGCAAACTCGGCCAATGGCAAGAAAGCCACCCAATCATCCTGATCGGCAGACACAAAGCATCTCAAATAAGTCTCCAAAGTCTGGTTAGTTTGCTCGGTTTGGCCGTTTGTCTGAGGATGAAATGCGGAAGAAAAAGACAAATCAATGCCCAGCTTAGCACAAAAGGACCGCCAAAACCTAGAAACAAACTGGGAACCTCTATCGGACACAATATTCTCCGGAATGCCATGCAAACGAACCACATGCTGAAAAAACAACGGAACCAACTCAGAAGAGGAAGGCAATTTAGGCAAAGGTACCAAATGAATCATCTTAGAAAACCGGTCACAAACCACCCAGATAACCGACATCCTCTGGGAAACAGGAAGATCCAAAATAAAATCCATAGAAATATGCGTCCAAGGCCTCTCAGGGACCGGCAAAGGCAAAAGTAACCCACTGGCGCGGGAGCAGCAAGGTTTAGCCCGTGCACATGTCCCACAGGACTGCACAAAAGAACGCACATCCCGTGACAAAGAAGGCCACCAAAAGGACCTACTAACCAAATCTCTGGTACCAAAAATCCCAGGATGGCCAGCCAACACAGAACAGTGAACCTCAGAAATCACTTTACTAGTCCATCTGTCAGGAACAAACAGTTTCCCCGCTGGACAGCGATCAGGTTTATCAGCCTGAAACTCCTGAAGAGCCCGTCGCAAATCAGGAGAGATAGCGGAAAGAATCACCCCCTCCTTCAGAATACCAACCGGCCCAAGAACCCCAGGGGAATCAGGTAAAAAACTCCTAGAGAGGGCATCAGCCTTAACATTCTTAGAACCCAGAAGATACGAGACAACAAAATCAAAATGAGAGAAAAACAGAGACCATCGAGCCTGTCTAGGATTCAGCCGTTTGGCAGACTCAAGGTGAATAAGATTCTTATGATCGGTCAAGACCACAATACGGTGCTTGGCCCCCTCAAGCCAATGTCGCCACTCCTCAAATGCCCACTTCATAGCCAACAACTCACGATTACCGACATCATAATTGCGTTCCGCAGGCGAGAACTTCCAAGAGAAGAAGGCACACAGTTTCATCGAGGAACCATCAGAATTCCTCTGAGACAAAACGGCCCCTGCCCCAATTTCAGAAGCGTCAACCTCAACCTGAAAAGGAAGAGAAACATCCGGCTGACGCAACACAGGGGCAGAAGTAAATCGGCGCTTAAGCTCCTGAAAGGCAGAAACAGCCTCAGAGGACCAATTCGTTACATCAGCGCCCTTCCTCGTCAAATCGGTCAGGGGTTTAACCACACCGGAGAAGTTGGCAATGAAACGGCGATAAAAATTAGCAAAGCCCAAAAATTTCTGAAGGCTCTTCACGGATGTGGGCTGGATCCAATCATGAATGGCCTGAACCTTAACCGGATCCATTTCTATAGATGATGGAGAAAAAATGAAGCCCAAAAAAGAAACCTTCTGTACTCCAAAGAGGCACTTAGACCCCTTCACAAACAAGGCATTATCACGAAGGACCTGAAATACCATCCTGACTTGTTTCACATGAGACTCCCAATCATCTGAAAAAATCAAAATATCATCCAAATATACAATCATGAATTTATCAAGATAATTCCGAAAAATATCATGCATGAAGGACTGAAACACAGATGGGGCATTAGAGAGCCCGAATGGCATCACAAGGTATTCAAAATGGCCCTCGGGCGTATTAAACGCAGTTTTCCATTCGTCACCCTGCTTAATACGAACAAGATTATATGCCCCTCGAAGGTCAATCTTAGTAAACCAACTAGCCCCCTTAATCCTGGCAAACAAATCAGAAAGCAAAGGCAAAGGGTATTGGAATTTGACCGTGATCTTATTCAAGAAGCGATAATCAATACAGGGTCTCAAGGAGCCATCCTTCTTGGCAACAAAAAAAACCTCTGCTCCCAATGGAGAAGAAGATAGCCGAATATGTCCCTTCTCCAAAGACTCCTTAACATAACTCCGCATGGCGGCATGTTCAGGCACAGACAGGTTGAAAAGTCGGCCCTTAGGGAACTTACAGCCTGGAATCAAGTCAATAGCACAATCACAGTCCCTATGCGGTGGAAGGGAACTGGACTTGGGCTCATCGAAAACATCCTGGAAATCTGACAGAAACTCAGGAATTTCAGAAGAGGGGGAGGAGGAAATTTACATCAGAGGAACGTCATCATGAACCCCCTGACAACCCCAACTAGTCACAGACATAGATTTCCAATCCAACACCGGATTATGTACCTGTAACCATGGAAACCCCAGCACAATAGCATCATGCAAATTATGCAACTCCAGGAAACGACAATCTTCCTGATGGGTTGGCGCCATGCACATGGTTAACTGTGTCCAAAACTGAGGTTTATTTTTAGCCAATGGTTAGGCATCAATGCCCCTCAAAGGGATAGGACTCTGCAAAGGCTGCAAGGGAAAACCACAACGTCTGGCAAATTCTAAGTCCATTAAATTTAAAGCAGCGCCTGAATCCACAAATGCCATGACAGAAAATGACGATAATGAGCAGATCAGGGTCACAGATAACAGAAATTTAGGTTGTACAGTACTGATGGTAACGGAATTAGCGATTCTCTTGGCACGCTTAGGGCAATCAGAAATAACATGAGCAGAATCGCTGCAGTAAAAGCACAACCTATTCTGATGTCTGAATCCTTGGCGTTCAGCTCGAGACACAATCCTATCACACTGCATTGGCTCAGGACTCCGCTCGGAAGACAACTCCATAGCGTGCACAACTCTGCGCTCACGCAAGCGCCGATCAATTTGAATGGCCAGAGACATAGAATCACTCAGACCTGCAGGCGTGAGGAACCCCACCATAACATCTTTAACAGATTCAGAAAGACCCTTTCTGAAAATTGCCGCCAAAGCATCCTCATTCCTTTTAGTAAGCACAGACCATTTTCTAAATTTCTGGCAATACGATTCTGCCGCTTCTTGACCCTGACACAGGGCCAACAAGGTTTTCTCAGCATGATCCACAGAATTAGGTTCATCATACAATAACCCAAGCGCCTGAAAAAAGGTGTCTACATTAACCCCTTAAGCCCCGAGGGTGGTTTGCACGTTAATGACCAGGCCAATTTTTACAATTCTGACCACTGTCCCTTTATGAGGTTATAACTCTGGAACGCTTCAACGGATCTTGGCGATTCTGACATTGTTTTCTCGTGACATATTGTACTTCATGTTAGTGGTAAAATTTCTTCGATATAACTTGCGTTTATTTGTGAAAAAAACAAATATTTGGCGAAAATTTTGAAAATTTCGCAATTTTCCAACTTTGAATTTTTATGCCCTTAAATCACAGACATATGTCACACAAAATACTTAATAAATAACATTTCCCACATGTCTACTTTACATCAGCACAATTTTGGAATCAAAATTTTTTTTTTATGACTGAGTTATAAGGGTTAAAAGTTGACCAGCAATTTCTCATTTTTACAACACCATTTTTTTTTAGGGACCACATCTCATTTGAAGTCATTTTGACGGGTCTATATGATAGAAAATACCCAAGTGTGACACCATTCTAAAAACTGCACCCCTCAAGGTACTCAAAACCACTTTCAAGAAGTTTATTAACCCTTCAGGTGTTTCACAGGAATTTTTGGAATGTTTAAATAAAAATGAACATTTAACTTTTTTTCACACAAAATTTATTTCAGCTCCAATTTGTTTTATTTTACCAAGGGTAACAGGAGAAAATAGACCCCAAAAGTTGTTGTACAATTTGTCCTGAGTACGCTGATACCCCATATGTGGGGGTAAACCACAGTTTGGGCGCATGGCAGAGCTTGGAAGCAAAGGAGCGCCATTTGACTTTTCAATGCAAAATTGACTGGAATTGAGATGGGACGCCATGTTGCATTTAGAGAGCCCTTGATGTGCCTAAACATTGAAACCCCTAACAAGTGACACCATTTTGGAAAGTAGACCCCCTAAGGAACTTATCTAGATGTGTGGTGAGCACTTTGACCCAACAAGTGCTTTACAGAAGTTTATAATGCAGAGCCGTAAAAATAAAAAATCATATTTTTTCACAAAAATGATCTTTTCACCCCCAATTTTTTATTTTCCCAAGGGTAAGAGAAGAAATTGGACCCCAAAAATTGTTGTGCAATTTGTCCTGAGTACACTGATACCCCATATGTGGGTGTAAACCATTGTTTGGGCGCAGGGCAGAGCTCAGAAGGGAAGGAGCGCCATTTGACTTTTCAATGCAAAATTGACTGGAATTGAGATGGGACGCCATGTTGCGTTTGGAGAGCCCCTAATGTGCCTAAACATTGAAACCCCCCACGAGTGACACCATTTTGGAAAGTAGACCCCTTAAGGAACTTATCTAGATGTGTGTTGAGCACTTTGACCCAACAAGTGCTTCACAGAAGTTTATAATGCAGAGCCGTAAAAATAAAAAATCATATTTTTTCACAAAAATGATCTTTTCACCCCCATTTTTTTATTTCCCCAAGGGTAAGAGAAGAAATTAGACCACAAAAGTTGTTGTGCAATTTGTCCTGAGTACGACGATACCCCATATGTGGGTGTAAACCATTGTTTGGGCGCATAGCAGAGCTCAGAAGGGAAGAAGCGCTATTTTACTTTTCAATGCAAAATTGACTGGAATTAAGATGGGATGCCATGTTGCGTTTGGAGAGCCCCTGATGTGCCTAAACATTAAACCCCCCCACAAGTGACACCATTTTGGAAAGTAGACCCCCTAAGGAACTTATCTAGATGTGTTTTGAGAGCTTTGAACCCCCGAGTGTTTCACTACAGTTTATAACGCAGAGCCGTGAAAATAAAAATTATTTTTTTTTTTCACAAAAATGATTTTTTAGCCCCCAGTTTTGTATTTTCACAAGGGTATCATGATAAATTGGACCCTAAAAGTTGTTGTCCAATTTGTCCTGAGTACGCTGATACCCCCTATGTGGGGGGGAACCACTGTTTGGGCGCATGACAGAGCTCGGAAGGGAAGGAGCGCCATTTGGAATGCAGACTTAAATGGATTGGTCTGCAGGCGTCACGTTGCATTTGCAGAGCCCCTGATGTACCCAAATAGTACAAACCCCCCACAAGTGACCCCATATTGGAAACTAGACCTCCCAAGGAACTTATCTAGATGTGTTGTGAGAACTTTGAACCCCCAAGTGTTTCACTACAGTTTACAACGCAGAGCCGTGAAAATAAAACATATTTTTTTTCCCACAAAAATGATTTTTAGCCCCCCAAATTTTTATTTTCCCAAGGATAACAAGAGAACTTGGACCCCAGAAGTTGTTGTTCAATTTGTCCCTAGTACGCTGATACCCCATATGTTGGGGTAAACCCCTTTTTGGACGCACGGGAGAGCTCGGAAGGGAAGGAGCACTGTTTTACTTTTTCAACGCAGAATTGGCTGGAATTGAGATTGGACGCCATGTCGCGTTTGGAGAGCCCCTGATGTGCCTGAACAGTGGAAACTCCCCAATTCTACCTGAAACCCTACCCCTAACCTCACCCCTAACCGTTTACTGAACATTTTCTGACAGTCATAAGTGCCACGTATATAAGTGCCACGTATATAAGTGCCACGTATATAAGTGCCACGTATTTAAGAGCCACGTATTTAAGTGCCACGTATTTAAGTGCCATGTATTTCAGTGCCACGTATTTCAGTGCCACGATATTTCAGTGCCACGTATTTCAGTGCCACGTATTTCAGTGCCACGTATTTCAGGCACTGAAAAATACGTGCCACGATATTTCAGTGCCACGATATTTCAGTGCCACGATATTTCAGTGCCACGTATTTCAGTGCCACGTATTTCAGGCACTGAAAAATACGTGGCACGTAAATACGTGGCACGTAAATACGTGGCACTGAAATACGTGGCACTTAAATACGTGGCCACTGAAATATCGTGGCACTTATATACGTATATACGTATATAAACGTATATTTCAGTGCCACGTATTTCAGTGCCACGTATTTCAGGTTAGGGGTAGGGTTAGGGGTAGGGTTTTTTGTTTTTTTCTTGTTTTCTTGTGTTTTTCTATAAAAACGCATGCGTTTTACCGCGTTTACATGCATTTTTTCACACATGCGTTTTTTTTAAAAAACGCATGCAGATAAAAACGCAAGTGTGAAACCAGACTAAAAGACGCTTTTTATAGCAAAAAAGTTTTTGCGTCTCCACATTTTGAGACCTATAATTTTTCCACATTTTGGTCCACAGAGTCATGTGAGGTCTTGTTTTTTGCGGGACGAGTTGACGTTTTTATTGGTAACATTTTCGGACACGTGACCATTTTTTATCACTTTTTATTCCGATTTTTGTGAGGCAGAATAACCAAAAACCAGCTATTCATGAATTTCTTTTGGGAGAGGCGTTTATACCGTTCTGCGCTTGGTAAAATTGATGAAGCAGTTTTATTCGTCGGGTCAGTACGATTATAGCGATACCTCATTTATATCATTTTTTTATGTTTTGACGCTTTTATACGATAAAAACTATTTTATAGAAAAAATAATTATTTTGGCATCGCTTTATTCTGAGGACTATAACTTTTTTATTTTTTTGCTGATGATGCTGTATGGCGGCTCGTTTTTTGCGGGACAAGATGACGTTTTCAGCGGTAACATGGTTATTTATATCCGTCTTTTTGATCGCGTGTTATTCCACTTTTTGTTCGGCGGTATGGTAATAAAGCGTTGTTTTTTGCCTCGTTTTTTTTTTTTTTTTCTTACGGTGTTTACTGAAGGGGTTAACTAGTGGGCCAGTTTTATAGGTTGGGTCGTTACGGACGCGGCGATACTAAATATGTGTACTTTTATTGTTTTTGTTTGTTTTTTTTAGATAAAGAAATGTATTTATGGGAATAATATTTTTTTTTTTATTATTATTTATTTAGGAATTTTTTTTTTTTTTTTTTACACATGTGGAAATTTTTTTTTTTACTTTTTTACTTTGTCCCAGGGGGGGACATCACAGATCGCAGATCTGATAGTGTGCACAGCACTCTATCAGATCGGCGATCATACTTTCATCGGAGCAGGCTGCAGCTTTCATCTGCAGCCTGCTCCGACCCGGAAGTGCTCCCTGCAGGACCCGGATACAGCCCCGGGGCCTGCAGGGAGAAGACGTTCGGTACGAGGTGAGTACATCACCTTGTACCGATCGTCTCAGGGAAGCACGCAGGGAGCCCCCTCCCTGCGCGATGCTTCCCTGTACCGCCGGTACACCGCGATCATGTTTGATCGCGGTGTGCCGGGGGTTAATGTGCCGGGGGCGGTCCGTGACTGCTCCTGGCACATAGTGCCGGATGTCAGCTGCGATATGCAGCCGACACCCGGCCGCGATCGGCCGCGCTCCACCCGTGAGCGCGGCCGATCGGGTATGACGTACTATCCCGTCACCGGGAATTAAGGCCCACCCCACCTCGACGGTATAGTACGTCATACGGGCTTAAGGGGTTAAGCAAGGCCGGATTCCCAGATTCCAGGGAAAATGCCCAATCCTGAGGGTCACCACGCAACAGAGATATGACAATTTTTACCTGCTGGATGGGATCACCAGAGGAACGGGGCTTCAGAGCAAAAAACAGTTTACAATTATTTTTAAAGCTCAGAAATTTAGACCTGTCCCAAAAAACAGATCAGGGGTAGGAATTCTAGGCTCCAAAGCAGGAGTCTGCATGATATAATCAGAAATAAAAAACACCAAAAAAGGAACAATCCAAGAAAAAACACCAAAAACAGGCAGAGATGCTTACCTGTCTGAATAGGCCTCAATACTAATGCACAAGCAGGATGCAGCGGACCCAAATGAAATAGCAAATGCACAGGTGCAATACCTGATGAGACAGCCAGCCTTCAATAAGGGTTTGGCCGTGTGGTGCACCCGTGCACTAAGATAAAAACTGTATGTGGCGTGTTCACACAGGGAATGCAGGCATCTGGCTCCAGCCTATTAATAACGCCCTATGGCGGGCTGCCCAGTGCCAAAATGCATCCCGTGTGAACAGAGGCCACAGTGTACAGAACCAATTGGGCCCAGCTGCACCCTGCAAAAAGATATACGTGCAAAAACAAAACATATAAATATATGTAAGGTATTGGTTGATATTCTGGCCATAATATGGAAGCTGGCAACCCACGTCAAGGGTCCTTACTTATTGCCAGTCCTACACTAACATGAAAAACACCAAAAAAGGAACAATCCAAGAAAAAACACCAAAAACAGGCAGAGATGCTTACCTGTCTGAATAGGCCTCAATACTAATGCACAAGCAGGATGCAGCGGACCCAAATGAAATAGCAAATGCACAGGTGCAATACCTGATGAGACAGCCAGCCTTCAATAAGGGTTTGGCCGTGTGGTGCACCCGTGGCTGGAGCCAGATGCCTGCATTCCCTGTGTGAACACGCCACATACAGTTTTTATCTTAGTGCACGGGTGCACCACACGGCCAAACCCTTATTGAAGGCTGGCTGTCTCATCAGGTATTGCACCTGTGCATTTGCTATTTCATTTGGGTCCGCTGCATCCTGCTTGTGCATTAGTATTGAGGCCTATTCAGACAGGTAAGCATCTCTGCCTGTTTTTGGTATAATCAGAAATACCCTGCACTCTAGCAGCAAGTTGATCCACACGAGAAGTAAGTCCCTGAACATCCATATCACCGCTTAACTCTTGAGCCACCCAGAGGTAAAGAGGGAAAAAAAAAACACAGAGTACAGAAAAAAAAATGGCTCAGCACTTTCTTTCCCTTCTTTTGAGAGGCGGTTAACTCATTGTTGGCCAGTTGTACTGTTATGATCTGGTGGCCTAGGAGCAGCATGGACGAGCTCTGGAGTAGGTGGCCTCTATACTGACCGCAGACCCTGAACTTAACACCGCAACTAGAAGTAGCCGTGGGATGTTCCTGTCACTCCCTAGACACCTCGTCACAGCCGGAGGACTAATTACCCCTAAAGAAAGAAACAGGAAAACTATCTTGCCTCAGAGAAAATTCCCAAAGAAAAGACAGCCCCCCACAAATATTGACTGTGAGAGGAGAGGGAAATTACAAACGCAGACTGAAAACAGAATTTAGCAAAGGAGGCCACGCTACCTAGAAAGGAAAGACAGGACAGAGTACTGTGCGGTCAGTATTAATATACTACAAAAATCCACCACAGAGAATACAAAAATCTCCACACCTAACTAAAGGCATGGAGGGTAACTCTGCAACTCCAGAGCTTCCAGCTTGGCTGAATAAATCCTTACACAGACAAAGCTGGACAAGAAAAAACATAGCAATTCACTGAACTATAAAGTCCACCGCATGTGGACTGCAAAAACAAAGCCAGGACTTATCTTTGATGATTTGGACAATCCAGCAGGAGAAACCAAGCAGAGATGTGAATCCTCCAGAAAACAATGGACAACTGGCACTCACCAAAGGGTGAGGCCAGACTAAATAGCCCCGTCCAAAGTGGACGCACCTGATGACTGCTCTGAAGGACAAACAGCAGCACTACCACTTATAACCACAGGAGGGAGCCCAAGAGCAGAACCCACAACAGAATTCACAACAATTGGGGCACTACCAGTTGTTCCACTACCTCATCCTGGATTTTATCCACCTTGTACAACAAATCCTGTTGGATAGCCATGTGGGGGAAGCCTGTCTCGGCACCCGGTTGCTGAACCACTCCATTTATTTCTATCACCCTCACTTGTGCACGGGCTAGAGTGGGATCCTGGAGCTCAGCTGTCCCGAACTTACCATGAGACACTTCTAGCTAGGGGATCAGTGGGGTCTGTTCACCCGCTCCTGCCAATACCTCTAGGGGAAACCTATCGGGGTTGGCGACCTCTACGGCAGGTATCCCTGACTCAGGATCTTCGGGTCCCATGCCCGGAATAACATTTACTTTGGGAGGGTTAACCCTGGTCTCCTACAAGGACCAGAACAGGGGTAAGTCTCTTCCCAACACAGTCCCATATGGAAGGGTCTTCATCATTCCCACCACATGTTGTTTCTCCATACGGTGTGGAAAAAGTAACCCCCGCGGTCGAGTACTCTCGGAGTTCCCCATGTATACACACCAACCCCACTTTCCGTCCATTGGGGTTGTCCCGGCAACAAGTGACCCATAGACCAGAGTCATTAAGCTTCCCGAGTCCAAGAGAGCTTCCGTTTGGTACTTATTGACAAGTTCCCCACAATTGGGGTTCGCTACATGCAGTGCCTGTAGTTACAGTGCACACTGGCTGGGCACATATAGAGACTCTGCGCATAAACCCTCAGTTCATGGGTTCAGCTATTAGGGGGCAGTTGGCAGCCACATGTTCGAGCCCTTGGCGCTGCCAACACTTAATAGCTGCGGCACAACTGGACCTTGGGGCCGATTTAGGGGAAACGGGTCTGAGGTCACTCTCACTTTGGGATACCCCCTGAGTACAAACTCAGTCCTGATTGGCCCCAGTAGAGGGTTGTGGACTTTTCTGAGGCTCCTGGGCTGGCGGGGTCCGTCGTGACAGCTGAAGTGGAACAGTGTCCCATATAAAGTCCTGAGTGGCCGTATACCGATCAACCAGTCCAACTACCTGGTCCAGGGTGCCCGGGTTCCCTTGCCCCACCCAACGCTGTGTGGCTGCTGGCAGAGCCCTCACCAGCCAGTCGACCACCACCTTTTCTACCATCTGGAAAAGAGTTAAGGTCTTAGGCTGGAGCCATTTTTTTTACCAGCTGCAGTAAGTCATATGCCTGAGACCTGGCAGGACGACACTCCACAAAAGACCATTGGAATACCCGTTGTGCACATACATACGTAATAACCCCCAGTCGGCCAAATATCTCACCTTTCAGTTTCCCATAGTCCAGGGCATCGTCCCGACTGAGGGGTAAGTAGGCTTTCTGGACAGCCCACTGGGAAAGAGCCAAGCTCTCCTGCTCTGCAGTGCACTTGAAGACTGTGAAGAAGACCGCCATGTCGTCCTCAGGACCCATCTTCCTCAGCGCTAACTGGACTTTGTACCATACCTCCGAATGGAACGAGGACTTTGGTGTGGACCTCTCTCGCAGAGCCTCATCCGAGTTTCTCGCAGGTGTGTATGGGCCCAAACCCTGACACACCCAAACCCTTTACTGCAGGGTTTTTAACTGGAATTTGTGGCCATGGGCCACTTGTAAGACCCTGTTTGGAGGGATTTAACTGCCCCACTACCATCCTGTAGTTCACTCCAAAAATAAAAGCCCTTAACAGGTTTTCCTGAACATTGCCTTGGCCAAATAGCTTGACCAGGTCCACACTTACTTTTATTTTGCCTTGTGACTCACAGGCATCCTGCTGTGGACACAAGGCACTCCAGCGGTTCTAAAGGTATGTGCACACGTTGTGGATTTTGCTGCGGATCTGCAGCGTATTGGCCGCTGCAGATTCGCAGCAGTTTTCCCTGAGCTTACAGTACCATGTAAACCTATGGAAAACAAAATCCGCAGTGCACATACTGCGGAAAAAAACGCACGGAAACATAGCGTTGTTTATTCCGCAGCATGTCAATTCTTTGTGCGGATTCCGCAGCGGATTACACCTGCTCCAAAATAGGAATCCGCAGGTGTAAAACCGCATGTGAAATCTTCACCAAAACTGCAAAAAAAACCCGCGGTAATTCCGTAGGTAATCCGCAGTGCAGTTTACCTGCGGATTTACCAAAATCAGTCGGGAAAAATCCACAGGACTTTCCGCATCGTGTGCACGTAGCCTAATAGGATTCCGTCAGAATCCTGGGAGCTACATAGCGATCCTCGAATATAATACCTTTCACTGCCTCACAAGGGGGTATATACACTAAATGATTGATTTTTTTTATATTCTATTAAGATCAGCTTTGCTTCACTGTTGTATTTAAAAATCTACCTTTGCTGCATGCCTTATAGTTTGGGCGAAAATTTTAACATATTAATGTTATAAAATATTAGTAGAAATGTTATTATTCAAAAATAAGAAAATCCGTTTTACTCTTTGCAGATGACTATCCCGGGATCTCTGAGGGACATCAGATATCTTTAGATGGTAGAGCAGATGATTGTGGTATCCCAGACGATACATATGAAGAACATGTCATAATTCCAAATGTAGCTGTTCATGGCAACAGTCTATCATCAGATCCTTTCGAACAGGTCCTATCTTCTGATTCATCACCGAATGTTATGGAACATAAACGTAGCAGAAAATATAATACTGGAAAGAAACCATATACATGTTTAGAATGTGGAAAATGTTTTGACTGGAAATCAAAATTTATTCAACATAAGAGAAGTCATACAGGGGAGAAGCCATTTTCTTGTGAAGATTGTGGGAAATGTTTTAGTGAAAGATCTTTTCTGTATAGGCATCAGAGAAGCCACACAGATGCAAAGCCGTTTTCATGTTCTCAGTGTGGTAAATGTTTTAAACAGAAATGGGGTCTTGTTACACATGAGAGAAGTCACACAGGAGCAAAGCCATATTCGTGTTCAGAATGTGATAAATGCTATAGTGATAAATCAAGTCTTGCTAGACATCAGTGGGTTCACACAGGGGAGAAGCCTTTTTCATGTTCAGAATGTGGGAAATGTTTTAACCGTAAATCTTGTCTTGTTACACATGAGAGAATTCACACCGGGGTAAAACCATTTTCATGTTCAGAATGTGGGAAACTTTATAACAATAAAACACATCTTGCTAGACATCAGTGGGTTCACACAGGGGTGAAGCCATTTTCGTGTTCAGAATGTGGGGCATTTTTTACTGATAAATCATCTCTTGTTAATCATCAAAATGTTCATACAGGATCAATGCCATATTCATGTTCAGAATGTGGGAAATGTTTTAATAATAAATCAAATCTTGTTAGACATCACTGGGTTCACAAAGAGGTGAAGCCATTTTCATGTTCAGAATGTGGAAAATCGTTTAGTCAGAAATTAGAAGTTGTTAGACATCAAAGAACTCACACAGGGGAGAAGCCACTTTCATGCCCTTAATGTGAGAAATATCTGACCAAGACATCAAGTCTTAATAACCATTACAAAACTCAGAAGAAACTTTCACGTACCGTATTTGGAGATTATTTTAATCAAAGCCAGCTCTAATGTCACATCAGAAATCTTTCACCAGAAAAACAAGTCCAATTCCTGAAATGTTTTACACACAAATCACATAAATCACATCTGCTTAAAAATCAAAAGATTCACTCAGTGACCTAGCATTTTTTAAGGTTATTTTATGTACTAATATAAGAATAGAAATTTAATTTATAGTCAAAATAAATCATTGATGAGATAGGAAAAGCTAGTTATAGCACTAAACATTGGTCAAGAACTTAAGGAGTTGTCTCCTTTCAGAATGTCCTCATCCCTTGTTGCCGTTTGCTATAAAATAACCCACCACTGTTCACCCACTTTCTTCGGTCCAGTGCTGAGTTTCTGGCGTTGCTCATGGTGTCCAGTATTGGGTGCGGTGTTGACTTCATCCTAAAAATGTGGCAGCCAATCAGTGAGCTCAGTGACTCTGCCCATGTAAACTGAATTCAGTGTTGCAGAGGTCACTCATTGGCCATGGAGTCAGCACCATAGCCATACCAGACACCAGGAGCAGCGGAAAAGAATTACTGCTGGACCCTGGGATGGTGACTAACAATTGTTTGGTTATTTTATAACAAACTGAGGTTGGAGATGAAGATTTGCTGAAAGGGGATAACCCTTCTGAAAATGTATATAAAAAAGGATTTGCCTGTTTTGTACGGTTTCTTTTCGTTTTACTTTTTTTCTCACATGTAAATGTTAGTCATCTTCCAACAACTTTTACCTTAAAATAAAGTTTAAACAAGTAAATACAAAATTGTAGCGTCTAATTGATCATTCCATTTACTGAAGATCAAAGATTTACACAAACCCTAAATCTGCCTTGTAAAAAAATAATAATTGGTTCCCTAAACTAAATACAATACAATCAGTAATAATACTATTAAAATGTAATTTCTTGTCCTTGTGATATATTTTATTTGGAAATGAGTAGAAAATAAGGGGATACATGGCTCAGGTAAGAGCTCTCTGGCCGAGGATGGAGCTGCAAGAGTTTGTTTACCATCTGGAATCTTAGGCTCAGCTTATGCTTTGTCAGGCTGGTGCATAGTCACCTTTGCACCACGTGCCGCACAGATGGCGCTAGATTGGTAAATCAAATGCTGTACGGGGGAACCTGGAAGCTCAAGAAATTCACAGAGCTCCTGTCCATGGCCAAAAAGCATGGACTTGGACCGTGGACCAGGGTTCTGCAAAGCAATCTCATTTCGACTATTTTGATATTCTATAATTTTTTAAATATTAAGCTTCCACAGAATCTACAGCTAATTTTCATGTAGAGATAGTCCAGCTTAAAATATAGATCCCATACTTTTTATTTCATGAATTGTTTTTTTTATTTTAAACAAACCATCTAATAAAAACATAGACAATGCCAAGCCTACCGCTCTGTACAAACAAAACAAAATATCCCTGCATATAAAATTAGTTACCACTAATGCAAATGCTACCCATGCAACTTTTTTCTTGCCCTGCTAAAAACGTAGAAACTCTTCATCTTGAAGGAGCTTATGAATCTGAGGTCAAATAAAGATTCCTTCCTTTTATCTTTGCTTCATTGAACTTTGTAAATATATCAATGAGATAATTGAATGCTTTTGCATTTTTATCCATTACCTTTACAAAGGGCACGAATCAGATTGTCTAAAGCTGACAATGAATTAAGGCTTGCAAGATATGTCAAAAACAATAAGAAAAGATTTGGGGGATATGTCAAAAGTAAAAGAAAAGTCAAAGATGCTGTAAGATTTTTACAGGATGAAAATGATGAAATGGTACGAAAGAATGTTGAGAAGGCCGAACTTTTAAATTCCTATTTTGCGCCTGTTTTCTCTCAGAAAGGAAATGTAACATCAACTGTTCTTCACTGTCCTATTAAACTGAACCACCCAGCCACCACAGAATAAGAAATCACTAGAGAGTATCACAACGTTAGGATCAATAATAAGCCTTTATTAAATACACTCACCGGCCACTTTATTAGGTACACCATGCTAGTAACGGGTTGGACCCCCTTTTGCCTTCAGAACTGCCTCAATTCTTCGTGGCATAGATTCAACAAGGTGCTGGAAGCATTCCTCAGAGATTTTGGTCCATATTGACATGATGGCATCACACAGTTGCCGCAGATTTGTCGGCTGCACATCCCAAAGATGCTCCATACAAGGCAGGATGGATCCATGCTTTCATGTTGTTTACGCCAAATTCTGACCCTACCATCCGAATGTCGCAGCAGAAATCGAGACTCATCAGACCAAGCAACGTTTTTCCAATCTTCTACTGTCCAATTTCGATGAGCTTGTACAAATTGTAGCCTCAGTTTCCTGTTCTTAGCTGAAAGGAGTGGTACCCGGTGTGGTCTTCTGCTGCTGTAGCCCATCTGCCTCAAAGTTCGACGCACTGTGCGTTCAGAGATGCTCTTAGGCCTACTGTTATGGTTACCCCAATGACCAGGGGAATAAAAATACAAAACGGACTAGCTCTCGGGTGATGGAAACTAAGGTCGACCGTGACCTGAACCTGACCCAACACTTACAGTAGCCGGGGGATGTACCTACGATGCCCTAGACACCACGCGCCAGCCGGAGATCTAAGTACCCCTATAAGAGGAATATACAGGCCTGCCTTACCTCCAGTGAGGAACCCCAAAAGATGATAGTAGGCCCCCACAGATATTGACGGTGAGTTCAGAGGAAATGACATACGTAGGATGAACAGCAGATTTAGCACAGTGAGGTCCGCTTACTAGATAGCAGAAGGACAGGAAAGTGTTACTTCACGGTCAACCTAAAAACACTATTCAAAAACACCATCCAGAAACTACTTTAAACTCCAGTGACAACTCATGCCACTGGAGTAGTAATTTTCTGTCCACAAGAGCTTCCAGCACTGAAAGGTAACATTGCAGATAGCTGGACAAAAATAGCAAAACAAGAAACAAAATTCAACTTAGCTGAACTGGGACTTGAAGCAGGTGAATGCAACAGAATGCTACCAGCACATTGTTGGCCGGCATATGACTAACAGCCAAGCAGCCTTAAATAGGAAACTCCCCTAGAGGGTGGCGACAGGTAATCAGAGATGGAAGAAGGCACATAAGAGACACTACCATAACAAACCACCGGGGGAGCCCACAAACCGAATTCACAACAGTACCCCCCCCTTAAGGAGGGGGCACCGAACCCTCACCAGAACCACCAGGGCGATCTGGATGAGCACTATGAAATGCACGAACCAAATCGGGAGCATGAACATCGGATGCTGTCACCCAAGAATTATCCTCCTGGCCATAACCTTTCCACTTAACCAGATACTGAAGTTTCCGTCTGGAAACACGGGAGTCCAAGATCTTTTCCACCACATACTCCAATTCACCCTCAACCAACACAGGAGCAGGTGGATCAGCAGAAGGAACAACCGGTACCTCATACCTCCGCAATAATGACCGATGGAAAACATTATGGATATTAAAAGATGCTGGGAGGTCCAAACGAAAGGACACAGGATTAAGAACCTCCAGAATCCTATAAGGGCCGATAAACCGAGGCTTAAACTTAGGAGACGAGACCTTCATAGGAACAAATCGAGAAGACAGCCACACCAGGTCCCCAACACAAAGACGAGGACCAATACGCCGATGACGATTAGTGAACTGTTGAGTCTTCTCCTGGGACAACTTTAGATTGTCCACAACCTGTCCCCAAATCCGATGCATCCTATCAACCACAGCATCCACTCCAGGACAATCCGAAGACTCCAATTGACCGGACGAAAACCGAGGGTGAAACCCTGAATTACAAAAAAATGGAGAAACCAAAGTAGCAGAACTGGCCCGATTGTTAAGGGCAAACTCTGCCAACGGCAAAAAGTCAAGCCAATCATCCTGATCAGCGGACACAAAACACCTCAAGTAAGTCTCCAAGGTCTGATTAGTACGCTCAGTCTGGCCATTAGTCTGAGGATGGAATGCAGACGAAAAAGACAAATCGATACCCATCCTGGCACAGAACGTCCGCCAAAATCTAGACACAAACTGAGTACCCCTGTCAGACACTATATTCTCAGGAATACCATGCAAACGCACCACATTCTGAAAAAATAGAGGAACCAACTCAGAGGAGGAGGGCAATTTGGGTAAAGGTACCAAATGAACCATCTTAGAAAAACGGTCACAAATCACCCAGATGACAGACATCCTACGAGAAACCGGAAGGTCAGAAATAAAGTCCATAGAGATGTGCGTCCAAGGCCTCTTAGGAATAGGCAAGGGCAACAACAACCCACTGGCCCTAGAACAGCAGGGCTTGGCCCGAGCACAAACATCACAAGACTGCACAAACATGCGCACATCTCGAGACAAAGAAGGCCACCAGAAGGACCTAGACACCAAATCCCTGGTGCCAAAAATTCCAGGATGACCTGTCAACGCGGAAGAATGAACCTCCGAGATAACTCTACTGGTCCAATCATCAGGGACAAACAGTCTACCAGGCGGACAGCGATCAGGCCTATCCACCTGAAACTCCTGCAAAGAACGCCGCAGGTCTGGGGAGACAGCTGACAATATCACCCCATCCTTCAGGATGCCGGTAGGTTCGGAATCACCAGGCGAGTCAGGCTCAAAACTCCTAGAGAGGGCATCCGCCTTCACATTCTTGGACCCAGGCAGATATGACACCACAAAGTTAAATCGGGAGAAAAACAACGACCAGCGCGCCTGTCTAGGATTCAGACGCCTGGCCGACTCAAGATAAATTAGATTCTTGTGGTCAGTGAGGACCACCACCTGGTGTCTAGCACCCTCAAGCCAATGACGCCACTCCTCAAACGCCCACTTCATGGCCAGAAGTTCCCGATTTCCCACATCATAATTTCGCTCAGCGGGCGAAAACTTTCGGGAGAAAAACGCACATGGTCTCATTACTGAGCAGTCAGGATCTTTCTGCGACAAAACTGCACCTGCTCCGATCTCCGAAGCATCCACCTCAACCTGGAACGGAAGTAACACATCAGGTTGGCGCAACACAGGAGCGGAAGAAAAGCGGCGCTTAAGCTCTTGAAAGGCCTCCACAGCCGCAGAGGACCAATTAGCAACATCAGCACCCTTTTTGGTCAAATCAGTCAAAGGTTTAGCAATGGCAGAAAAACCCGCTATAAATCGGCGATAGAAATTAGCAAAACCCAAGAACTTCTGCAGACTCTTCAAAGAAGTAGGTTGCATCCAATCACAAATAGCCTGGACCTTGACAGGGTCCATCTCCATAGATGAAGGGGAAAAAATATATCCCAAAAAGGAAATTCTCTGAACTCCAAAACTACACTTTGAGCCCTTTACAAAAAGAGAATTAGCTCGCAAAACCTGAAAAACTCTCCTGACCTGTTGAACGTGAGATTCCCAGTCCTCCGAAAAAACAAGAATATCATCCAAATACACAATCATAAACTTATCCAGATATTCACGGAAAATATCGTGCATAAAGGACTGAAAAACGGAAGGGGCATTTGCGAGACCGAAAGGCATTACCAAATACTCAAAATGGCCTTCAGGCGTATTAAATGCGGTCTTCCACTCATCCCCCTGCTTAATCCGCACCAAATTATACGCACCACGTAGATCGATCTTAGTGAACCACTTAGCCCCCTTTATACGAGCAAACAGATCAGTCAGTAAAGGCAACGGGTACTGGTATTTAACTGTAATCTTATTCAAAAGTCGATAGTCGATACAAGGTCTCAATGAACCATCCTTTTTACCTACAAAGAAAAATCCTGCCCCTAGTGGAGACAACGAGGGGCGAATATGACCCTTTTCCAAGGATTCTCTGATATACTCCCGCATAGCAGTATGTTCGGGCACAGACAAATTAAACAAGCGACCCTTAGGAAACTTACTACCGGGGATCAATTCAATAGCGCAGTCACACTCTCTGTGGGGAGGGAGAGAATCAACTTTAGGCTCTTGAAAGACATCATAAAAATCTGACAGAAATGCTGGGATCTCAGAGGGAGTAGATGAAGAAATAGGAACCAAAGGTGCATCCCCATGAATACCCCGACATCCCCAGCTCAACACAGACATAGATTTCCAGTCCAAGACGGGATTATGAATCTGTAACCATGGTAATCCAAGCACTAAGACATCATGTAGGTTATATAATACAAGGAAACGAATAATCTCCTGATGGTCTGGGGTAAGACGCATAGTCACTTGTGTCCAATATTGTGGTTTATTGCTAGCCAAAGGTGTAGAATCAATACCCTTCAGGGGAATAGAAACTTCCAACGGCTCCAAATCAAACCCACAACGCTTGGCAAAGGACCAATCCATGAGACTCAGAGCGGCGCCAGAATCCACATAAGCATTCACAGTAACAGATGATAAAGTACAAATCAATGTCACGGACAAAAGAAATTTTGACTGCAAGGTACCTGTAGAAAAAGATTTATCAACCTTTTTATCAACCTTATTTATACGTTTAGAGCATGCTGATATAACATGAGCTGGATCACCACAGTAGAAGCACAATCCATTTTTGCGCCTGTAATTTTGACGTTCGCCTCTAGACAAAACACGATCGCATTGCATATGCTCTAATGCCTTTTCAGAGGTCACCGCCAAATGGTGCACAGGTCTTTGCTCAGAAGACACCGCCATATGGTGCACAGGTTTTTGCTCAGAAGATACCGCCATATGGTGCACAGATTTTTCCTCAGAAGACCCCGCCATATGGTGCACAGATTTGCGCTCCCGCAAACGCCGATCAATCTGGATAGCCAATTTCATGGCATCATTCAGACCTGTAGGCACAGGGAACCCCACCATGACATCCTTCACGGCATCAGAGAGACCTTCTCTGAAATTAGCTGCTAAAGCGCACTCATTCCATCTAGTAAGCACCGACCATTTACGGAATTTCTGGCAGTATATCTCAGCTTCATCTTGCCCTTGGGAAAGAGCTATCAAGGCTTTCTCAGCCAAAATCTCCAAATTAGGCTCTTCATAAAGCAACCCCAAAGCCAGAAAAAACGCATCTACATTTAACAACGCAGGATCCCCTGGCGATAATGCAAATGCCCAACTTTGTGGGTCGCCGCGCAGTAGAGAGATAACAATTTTAACTTGTTGAGTATGATCACCAGCAGAGTGAGATCTCAGAGACAAAAACAATTTGCAATTTTCCCTGAAACTCAAAAACCGGGATCTGTCTCCGGTAAAGTATTCAGGCAGAGGAATCTTAGGTTCAGACATTGGAGCACGTATAACAAAATCTTGTAGGTTCTGTACTTTTGTCGCAAGGTTATTCAAACCTGCAACTAAACTCTGTGAATCCATGATTCAAATGGGTGTAACCCAAGCATTCAGAGGTTAAGAGGAGAGGAGAAAAAAAAAAAAAGGCTGAAGACTGCAATTTAAGCAAGGAATACAAATGATCAAACTAAGGTGCACTTTCAAACACAAAAAAAAAAAAAAAACTTTTCTCCTCCTTCCTGCTTTAGTGCATATTTTAACACATAGATTTTTTACAGGCCGGCCAAACTGTTATGGTTACCCCAATGACCAGGGGAATAAAAATACAAAACGGACTAGCTCTCGGGTGATGGAAACTAAGGTCGACCGTGACCTGAACCTGACCCAACACTTACAGTAGCCGGGGGATGTACCTACGATGCCCTAGACACCACGCGCCAGCCGGAGATCTAACTACCCCTATAAGAGGAATATACAGGCCTGCCTTACCTCCAGTGAGGAACCCCAAAAGATGATAGTAGGCCCCCACAGATATTGACGGTGAGTTCAGAGGAAATGACATACGTAGGATGAACAGCAGATTTAGCACAGTGAGGTCCGCTTACTAGATAGCAGAAGGACAGGAAAGTGTTACTTCACGGTCAACCTAAAAACACTATTCAAAAACACCATCCAGAAACTACTTTAAACTCCAGTGACAACTCATGCCACTGGAGTAGTAATTTTCTGTCCACAAGAGCTTCCAGCACTGAAAGGTAACATTGCAGATAGCTGGACAAAAATAGCAAAACAAGAAACAAAATTCAACTTAGCTGAACTGGGACTTGAAGCAGGTGAATGCAACAGAATGCTACCAGCACATTGTTGGCCGGCATATGACTAACAGCCAAGCAGCCTTAAATAGGAAACTCCCCTAGAGGGTGGCGACAGGTAATCAGAGATGGAAGAAGGCACATAAGAGACACTACCATAACAAACCACCGGGGGAGCCCACAAACCGAATTCACAACAGCCTACCTTGGTTGTAACGGGTGGCGATTTGAGTCACTGTTGCCTTTCTATCAGCTCGAACCAGTCTGCCCATTCTCCTCTGACCTCTGGCATCAACAAGGCATTTCCGCCCACAGAACTGCCGCTCACTGGATTTTTTTTCTTTTTCGGACCATTCTCTGTAAACCCTAGAGATGGTTGTGCGTGAAAATCCCAGTAGATCAGCAGTTTCTGAAATACTCAGACCAGCCCTTCTGGCACCAACAACCATGCCACGTTCAAAGGCACTCAAATCACCTTTCTTCCCCATACTGATGCTCGGTTTGAACTGCAGGAGATTGTCTTGACCATGTCTACATGCCTAAATGCACTGAGTTGCCGCCATGTGATTGGCTGATTAGAAATTAAGTGTTAACAAGAAGTTGGACAGGTGTACCTAATAAAGTGGCCGGTGAGTGTATATTGGCATTTCATACATAAAAAAGTTCTTGTTAAAAATATACATATAAATAAAATATAATAGAGAAATAATAACAAAAACGCAGGAAATATTATCTGGTACCCCGAGACCCCTAGATAATGAAGGTAGCAACCCACCAAGGTTAAAATTGCCTTTACTTGCTGTGTATATACAGAAAGAGTAATAATAAGAATCTGAATAAAAAAAGTTCAGTAGTAAACAAAAATTATATAAGAGTGAAACAAACTGGTGAAACCAGAAAAAGTAAGGCTATATATCCACTAAAAAAATATATATATTATAAATTAATTCTTGAAAATCAGTGCAAAACCTCATAAAAATTGCATATATTACTGTCCATAGACAACAAAGGTGCTAAAGAAATTAAAATACATGAAAAATGTATAAGAGAAATCCTTATATAGTGGCAAAGTGTAAAGAGGATTATAGCAGCATATTACAAACAAAATGACTAAAGTGCATACGATGATTCTAGTGCAACACAGTAAAATGGGGATATTGATAGTGATGTAAATAAAGATTATATTTACTCACTGTATACAAAGTGATTAGGTGCAGAAAAGTGATTATAGCACAGCGAGGTAGGTGGGAATGATGTTAGTTACACCGCATAAATATGTGTCCAAATACAATGGAAGGCCGTGAGTTAATAACCCTGCAGTCTATCGACTCACTATATAGGCAGATACCCACATGTGGTAATCAATAGCTAGTAGGTAAATCGGCGGTCATAGCATTGCCGCAGACAAGCTTTCCATATATATTAGTAAATTAATAATTAAATGGACAAATCATTACCGCAGATGATCTACCTTCAGGGAGAAACAGAGTCCAGGACCTGCGTGCGCCCGACGCGCGTTTCGAAAATGTTTCTTCGAAGAAGAAGAAGGTGCCGCAGCCTCTTCCCCTGAGCGGTCACGTGGGACCGCTCATTAGAGAAATGAATAGGCTGCTCCACCTCCCATAGGGGTGGAGCCGCCTATTCATTTCTCTAATGAAGCGGTGCCGGTGACCGCTGACAGAGGAAGAGCTGCAGCACCGAAGACAGGCAGGGGGAAGGAGCGGGACGCCGGGAGCAGGTAAGTATTACATATTTACCTTCCCTCGTTCCACAGGCCGGGCGCTGTCTCCATCTTCCCGGCGTCTCTCTCTCCGCTCTGACTGTTCAGGTCAGAGGGCGCGATGACGCATATAGTGTGCGCGCCGCCCTCTGCCTGATCAGTCAGTGCAGAGAGACGCCGGGAAGATGGCGCCGAGGAGCTGCAAGAGAGGTGAGTATGTGTTTTATTATTTTTATTGCAGCAGCAGCAGCACAGCTATGGGGCAATAATGGACGGTGCAGAGCACTATATGGCAGAGCTATGGGGCAATAATGGTGCAGAGCACTATATGGCACAGCTATGGGGCAATAATGGTGCAGAGCACTATATGGCACAGCTATGGGGCAACGGTGCAGAGCACTATATGGCACAGCTATGGGGCAATAATGGACGGTGCAGAGCACTATATGGCACAGCTATGGGGCAATAATGAATGGTGCAGAGCACTGTATGGCACAGCTATGGGGCAATAATGAATGGTGCAGAGCACTATATGGCAGAGCTATGGGGCAATAATGGACGGTGCAGAGCACTATATGGCACAGCTATGGGGCAATAATGGTGCAGTGCACTATATGGCACAGCTATGGGGCAATAATGAATGGTGCAGAGCACTGTATGGCACAGCTATGGGGCAATAATGAATGGTGCAGAGCACTATATGGCACAGCTATGGGGCAATAATGGTGCAGAGCACTATATGGCACAGCTATGGGGCAATAATGGTGCAGAGCACTATATGGCACAGCTATGGGGCAATAATGGTGCAGAGCACTATATGGCACAGCTATGGGGCAATAATGGTGCAGTGCACTATATGGCACAGCTATGGGGCAATAATGGACGGTGCAGAGCACTATATGGCACAGCTATGGGGCAATAATGGACGGTGCAGAGCACTATATGGCACAGCTATGGGGCAATGGTGCAGAGCACTGTATGGCACAGCTATGGGGCAATAATGGTGCAGAGCACTATATGGCACAGCTATGGGGCAATAATGGTGCAGAGCACTATATGGCACAGCTATGGGGCAATAATGAATGGTGCAGAGCACTATATGGCACAGCTATGGGGCAATAATGGTGCAGAGCACTATATGGCACAGCTATGGGGCAATAATGGTGCAGTGCACTATATGGCACAGCTATGGGGCAATAATGAATGGTGCAGAGCACTGTATGGCACAGCTATGGGGCAATAATGAATGGTGCAGAGCACTATATGGCACAGCTATGGGGCAATAATGGTGCAGAGCACTGTATGGCACAGCTATGGGACAATAATGGTGCAGAGCACTATATGGCACAGCTATGGGGCAATAATGGTGCAGAGCACTATATGGCACAGCTATGGGGCAATAATGGTGCAGAGCACTGTATGGCACAGCTATGGGGCAATAATGAATGGTGCAGAGCACTATATGGCACAGCTATGGGGCAATAATGGTGCAGAGCACTGTATGGCACAGCTATGGGGCAATAATGGTGCAGAGCACTATATGGCACAGCTATGGGACAATAATGGTGCAGAGCACTATATGGCACAGCTATGGGGCAATAATGGTACAGAGCACTATATGGCACAGCTATGGGGCAATAATGGTGCAGAGCACTATATGGCACAGCTATGGGGCAATAATGGTGCAGAGCACTGTATGGCACAGCTATGGGACAATAATGGTGCAGAGCACTATATGGCACAGCTATGGGGCAATAATGGTGCAGAACACTATATGGCACAGCTATGGGGCAATTATGAACGGTGCAGAGCACTATATGGCACAGCTATGGGTCAATAATGGTGCAGAGCACTATATGGCACAGCTATAGGGCAATAATGAACGGTGTAGAGCAATATATGGCACAGCTATGGGGCCATAATGAACGGTATGGAGCATCTATTTTTATTTTTGAAATTCACCGGTACCTGCTGCATTTTCCACCCTAGGCTTATACTTGAGTCAATAAGTTTTCCCAGTTTTTTGTGGCAAAATTAGGGGGGTCGGCTTATACTCAGGTCGGCTTATACTCGAGTATATACGGTATATATTTTTTTAGTGGATATATAGCCTTACTTTTTCTGGTTTCACCAGTTTGTTTCACTCTTATATAATTTTTGTTTACTACTGAACTTTTTTTATTCAGATTATTATTATTACTCTTTCTGTATATACACAGCAAGTAAAGGCAATTTTAACCTTGGTGGGTTGCTACCTTCATTATCTAGGGGTCTTGGGGTACCAGATAATATTTCCTGCGTTTTTGTTATTATTTCTCTATTATATTTTATTTATATGTATATTTTTAACAAGACCTTTTTTATGTATGAAATGCCAATATGTTTAATAAAGGCTTATTATTGATCCTAACGTTGTGATACTCTCTAGTGATTTCTTATTCTGTGGTGGCTGGGTGGTTCAGTCCCTTTTCTCAGTCTCTTCACTGAAGCTTTCACAGTGCACCCTAACCCCTTGGGATATATTACGATTTCTATTCCTATTTAGGTCTGAATTGTGGTCTTTAGAGGAGTTCGCTGTGTTCTTTAACTGTCCTATTAAAGGAGTAGAAGAATCCAGGATATGAATAAACAGAAAGATAGTGAGGAAACATTTAGCTAACATAAATGAATTCAAGTCTCTAGGTCCAGATGAGTTACACCCCAGAGTATTGAAGGAGATAGCAGAGGAAATTTTTGAACTACTCTCCATAATCTTTGAAAATTCTTGGAGAACAGGAGAAGTCCAAGAAAACTGGAGACGAGCAAACGTTTTTCCTATCTTCAAAAAAGGGAAGAAAGAGGACCCAGGGAACTATAGGCCGATAAGTCTGACTTCTATACCAGGAAAGGTTTTTGAACAAATTATTAAACAACATGTATGTAAGAATGAAGTGATTAACCAGAGTCAACATGGGTTTGTAACTAATAAGTCATGTCAGACTAACTTAATTTCCTTCTATGACAGAATCACTGACTGGGTGGATCAGGGAAATCTTGTAGATATACTATATCTTGACTTCAGCAAAGCATTTGACAAAGTATCCCACACAATCCTTATTGAAAAAATGACTTAAGTATGGAATGGACAAGGCAACTGTTAGGTGGATTCATAACTGGCTTAGTTATCGGACCCAAAGAGTGGTCGTAAATGGCTGCACATTCAGTTGAAAGAATGTCTCAAATGGGGTACCACAGGGCTCTGTCCTGGGCTCTGTATTGTTTAAAGGGAACCTGTCACCACGTTTTTGGAAGATGGGATAAAAATAGCGTTAAATAGGGGCAGAGGTGGGCGTTACATTAGTGTGTGTGTTATGCGTTTATTACCCACCTAAGTTGCCGAAATAACTTTGCAAAGTCTCCGTTTTCGCCTGTCAATCAGGCTGGTCAGGTCGCATGGGCGTTGTCTTCCCCCAGATTTGGCGTAGTTTTCCGTTGGTGGCGTAGTGGTGTGCGCATGCCCAAAGTCCGGAATCCTCTTCCAGGGGATTTAAAATAGCGCGGTGTTCGTTATTGCATTGGTGATCGGTGGGCGCGGCCATCTTCCTTTGGCCGCGCGTGCGCAGAAGCGGCGCTCTGCTGGCCGCGGCTTCAGGAAAATGGCCGCCGCGATATCCATCTGCGCACGCGCGCCATTTTCCTGAAGCCGCGGCCAGCAGAGCGCCGCTTCTGCGCACGCGCGGCCAAAGGAAGATGGCCGCGCCCACCGATCACCAATGCAATAACGAACACCGCGCTATTTTAAATCCCCTGGAAGAGGATTCCGGACTTTGGGCATGCGCACACCACTACGCCACCAACGGAAAACTACGCCAAATCTGGGTGAAGACACCACGCCCATGTGACCTGACCAGCCTGATTGACAGGCGAAAACGGAGACTTTGCAAAGTTATTTCGGCAACTTAGGTGGGTAATAAACGCATAACACACACACTAATGTAACGCCCACCTCTGCCCCTATTTAACGCTATTTTTATCCCATCTTCCAAAAACGTGGTGACAGGTTCCCTTTAATATCTTAATCAATGATTTAGATGAAGGAATTGAGGGTAAACTGATTAAATTTGCTGATGAGACAAAGCTAGGAGGGATAGCTAATACTGGAGAAGAGAGAGAGAGAGGATTTAAAAATATACAAAAATAAACTGGAACAGTGGGCAGCAACAGAATGGTTTTTAACAAGGAAAAATGCAAAGTACTACATCTGGGCAATAAAAATTAAAAAAGCATATACAGAATGGGAGGAATAGGGCTAAGCAACAGAACATGTGACAAAATTTAACATTTTGACAATCAATCCTAGTTTGCAAAAAAAAAAAAACTTTCCCATGACCATTTCCCACACATATTGTGTTGCCTTTCTGCTATGACATCTAGCAGATTATTTTTTTTTAACAATGTCTGTGAAGACACGGGGGTCAGTGGTTGCTCTCATCCGCTGGCCTGGTGGTCTTTAGAAAGTCTGTATGGACCAGGGCTCATACTACTGAACGCCTGCTCTCTCTCCCCTTGGGCAGAACACTACTCAGACAAAACAGGGTCAGGGTAAAACAGTGTGGCAATAATTTATTAAACCACCAACACACAATAGCATACAGAACAGTCCCAGAAAATACCCAAGATGGTGCAAATTACAGTGTCTCACCCTTCCGTTGACTCGTCAGGATCAGAGCTGCTTCCTGTGCCGCATGCCCCCACAGTGAGGAGGTAACGACAAGCTTAGGAAGCTATCCGAGAGTAGTGAGATATGTGGCCAGGTGACCCAATTGTCCCAACCTGGATTCTTTAAGTCGTCTCTAGGGTTTCAGTGAAGGTCAATTAAGCTGAGATCATGAAGAGTCACACAGATCAGAAGAAAAAGTCTCTTTATATAGTTCACAACTGCTTTCAACCAGCACCCAGAGGTCAGAGAGAGAGAGATGTGAATGAGGCCAACCTGCATTGTTTGATTATGGAATCTATTTGCATAGTTTTACCTCCTCTGTTTGGGAATGCAAGCAAACTGTCTAGCATGGACAATGTATGTAATCAGCATATCATCAAACATCATTGTTCAGTGGCCATGCATTGCTGTTTTGAAAAGATAACAGGAAATAAACTGTAGGAGATAATATTAGAGGTAAATATTCATCCTACAAGAAGAGCCAATACTTCAGACAACAGTTTACTATTCTGGGCCTACACAATTTACATCTGGCATTATTAAGAAGAAATGCTCTGTTGTCACAATATCTTTACTTCAAATGTGGCGAATTCAAATGTTTGTTTTTTTTTAATATCCCTTAGGGGACATGAATTTGCGGTTGGCCGATCATTAATACTTTATATAGCACTACCACAGTGCTGCTATATATATCACAAATCACAGCTTTCTATAAACATCAGCCACAGGTTGATGTTCACTGGACCACCATCTTGACAGACACAGGGGTCTACAGGAGGCCTATGTCATGGCAATTTATCGACATGCCGCGATGACAGCAGTAAATGCCACTGTGAATGACCGGCTATTGGCAGAACTTTGCTCCACTCGTGACTGTTAGAGACAGACGATGGGTGAATAACATAGCCATCATCTGACGGGAATGGAGCAAGCTCAGCCTCTGAGCCCATTCATCTGCTTCTTCCATTAAAGGGTTAAACATCAAAGGAATGATTCAGCCATTTTTAAGCTTGTTTTACTTGCAAATAGTACAATAGAAATACAACACATATACTAAAAAAGTAATTGATGAGATAAGAAAAGCAATTTAGAATATTAACTTTTTTATTTTTAAAATGTTGTCATAAGTAAAAGTTTGAGCAGGATTCAGAAAAGGCAGAAGAACAAAAGATATAATTGCTAATACTAGATGGATAATGGAAAAGGCCAAAGAATACAACAAGGAAATCTATTTTTGCATCATTGACTACAGCAAAGCCTTCGACTGTGTTGATCATCAAAAACTTTGGAAAACCATGAATGGTTAAAAATAGAGTAAGGTGTAAGACAAAGCTTGTCTCCATTTCTCTTCAAATTATATGCAGAAGCCATTTTCAGGAAGGCTGGACTTCCCGAAAAAGAAATTGCTGGACGAATCATTAACAGTCTTAAAGCTGCAGATGATAGAACATTGATCGCAACAAACGTAGCTGATTACAAAGTGTCAAGATGGAAGGCTTGTAATTGAAGTGGAAA
This sequence comes from Ranitomeya variabilis, assembly GCF_051348905.1. Lineage (NCBI taxonomy): Eukaryota > Metazoa > Chordata > Amphibia > Anura > Dendrobatidae > Ranitomeya > Ranitomeya variabilis. Next base: position 739,588,580 of record NC_135235.1, on the reverse strand, counting down.
CTTTCAGGTTTAATTAAAAAGGGTTGGACAACAATATCATGTGAAACGTTTAGGAATTGCAGCCATTTTTCTTCAAATTATTGAACCAGCGGTAGCACAGAACAAATAAAATTGGGTAATTCTTTATTAGTACAAATATCAATATAAAATACATTAAGAACAGATATAAGGGAAGAAAGTCAAACGGGCTGATACCACACAGGGAGCCCATTATAAGGGGAATATTTATCTTCAAGATTAACCCCTTCATGACATGCGTCGTTTATGTACCTCGCTGCGGGAGCTGCGTTCCCACGAACCACCATACATGTATCGAGCTGCGATTGTGAGGCTCAAGCTGAGCGCTGTTACGATCGGGTGCGGGTGTCAGCTCCATGTGAGAGCTGACACTCTGCAGCAGCACCCACGATCGGTTCTAGCACCAATGGTGGGCATTTAACCTCTCTGATACCGCTGTCAATAGTGACAACGACCTATCAGATCATTGCACAGGGAGTGGCCTTGCAGGGAAGGTGGCTTGTGAGTGCCTGCTGAGAGCAGGCGCTGACATGCCTCCTTCCCTGCCTGTCACATGCTCTGCTGTGCAGAAGCATTGCTCAGAGTATCAGATCAGCGATCTGGTACTTTACAGAGAGTTCCCATCCTGGGACGATGTAAAAAATATATATATATATTAAAAAGTGTAAAAATCAATAAAAAAAAATCCCCAAATAAAGAACTATATATATATTTATACTGTGACTTAGCGATCACTAAGCGAGTTGGGGTACACTCACTTGGCAGCGATATTTGAACATACAGCAACAGTTTCTTCATTTAAATAAATCCATTTCTGGTTTATTGGTTTATTACACAACCATAAACCACTGTACGCCATGTAAGCATCACATAACCGATGTCAGTGCACACAATTCCTCCATGCTGTGGGTTACCTGCTTAACAGATTTGCAGGCTTCACAGCCTGTCTTTGTCTTGGTCCTGTCACCAGTTCAGACCCTCATTAGCTTCCTGGACTTTCAGGGCTTCAGCCAGCTCCAGACTCACACATGGCCTTTTTCCCCCTCTCCATGTGGTGTAACCAGGAAGCATATAGGATCTTTCTAACATCACAGGAACACACTCCCTGGGAGCTATGGGGTTAACCAGTCCCACCTATCACTTTCTGGTTAACCCTTAAATCCAGCCCTAATCAAACATACAGGTTTGTGGGACAACAAGACCTAGCAACTTGTGCCTGGATTTAGATCGCAGCAAACCTCTGTCTGTGTGATACATACCTGTCTCTCATGATACAACTAGTTGGTGCATCACAATATTATATATATATATATAGTGAGGCAGTGACCCATTACAGCTAGAGTGCACTGTTTGTTCTCCCCAGGATGCGCACAGAGGCATAGTGAGGCCATAAGGGGGCATTGTAGTCACAGGTGTAGCTGTGATTACAATTGTTAAAAGCCCTGTAGTATAGAGAGGTTTTAGAATTGAGTTCGAGGAGTCTCAGGTGTGTCGAGGCCAGAGTGAGGCCTGACAACCAACATTATACACAGTGGAGCTGCTGATTACTAGTCACAGATGTGGACAGGTCTTGTGCCTGGATGTGAACCGGAGGTAGACTGTCCTGTGCCTGAAGGAAGGACTGGCGTGTGTCACAGCTGCAGACAGGAGAATGTCATGGTCTGTGTACGGCTGTGAGTACTGACCTGAACAATAAAGCTGTCTTACCAATTTTACCACAAGCGGAACAGTATAAAAAAATCCTGAATTTTTGGGTTTTTGTTCATTCTGCCTCCCAAAAATCAGAATAGAAAGTGATAAAAAAAATGTCATGTACCGAAAATGGTAACGAAAATTACAACTCATCCTGCAAAAAGACAACTGTCAGCCAAAATATGGAAAAATTATAGCTCTCAAAATATGGCGATGGACAAACTTGTTTTGGAAGAACAAAAAGCATTTTTAGTGTGAGTGTTTTTAGACATACAGGATACATATTACCACATCCCGATCCATCCAACTTATTGGAATTTCTTAAGATTCACAATTGCCCAGGGAGAGCACACAGTCCATTATTAGTTCAATATCCTCCCATTCGGTCTATCCTCGGCCCCACGGATCTTCACAAAGATCATGTCAGAGGTCACGGTATACATCAGAGGTCAGCACATATGCATAGTTCCATACCTCAACGATTTCTTATTGGTGGCTTCTTCAGTACCCATGCTACAGGAACATCTACAGATGACGACCCAGATCTTATCATCTCTAGGCTGGATATTGAACCTCAAAAGTCAGATATGGTTCTTTAAACAACAAAGACATTTTTGGGAGTCCTGCTGTCATGATCCATTCCAGAGTTTAGTCCTGTCTGCTCTGTTTCCAGGCAGATCATGTCAAGGGTTAACTTTGCTTTGCCTCATTCTGGGCTCATGTTTTCTATTTAGCTCCCAGGTATCCTGCTGGTGGTGTCAGCTATAGTTCTGTCTTCGGCATTTGAACCTGACTCTTTTAACTCTTGATTTGTCCTGCTGTGATCCCTGACTTGTCTGTATACTACCTCTGTCTGCTCTTTTCCCATCTTTTCTCTGAGTATCTGCTTGATTCTCCGGTTCTGACCTCCTGGCTTGGCTATTGACTCCGTTACTGTTTGTCCCTATTGTAGCGTATATTGCCCGTTCTGGTTTACTGATCTCTTGCTACGTCCTGACTATCCATTCTGACTAATCCTTTTTGTATTGTCGTGCTATCTCGTGCTTTGACTCAGCTTGTCTGACCACTCTCTCGCCACTTGGTGGCATCTGTTCTGCTGCTCTGTGTGTGCAGTCTCACTTCCCTCTCAAGCTCCCCCTGGTGGAGGTTGCACTGTACTGTACTGTACTGCAGCATGACACCTGCTAGACTCACCCAGCCAAACATCTTTCTTGCCCAAACAAAAACAGATCTTGTTAAAATCAAAGATAAAGATTCTACAGAGCGAGAAGGTGGTGTCATTAAGATGGGTCATGTCAGTTCTCAGATCCATGACATCCTGCATCCAGGGGATGCACAAATTCATCCAGGGGAATGGAGTCTAGACTCTGAGGTCTTTCAGATATTGACCAGAAGGTAGGGCCATTCAGTGGTAGATCTCTTTGCAAGTGGACAGAACGCAAAAGTGGATCAATATTTTTCACAAAATCCGCCAATACCTGCTTAGATGTAGATGCATTAGCCCACTCATGGAGATTCAGACTGGCTTATGCCTTCCCTCCATTACCAATCTTACCAAGGGTTCTGCAAAAAATAAGATTGGAGAAGCTCAAGATAATCTTGGTAGCACCATTCTGGCCCAAAATAAGCTTGTTCAGTACCCTTTCAAACTTCAGTATAGAGGAACCGGTAGAGCCATCACCGGTCAGAAGCCTCCTCCATCAGGTGCCAATCTTCCATCCAGATCCTGAGAGGTTACATCTGAGTGCCTGTCTTCTGAGTTCTTAATACTGAAGACCAGAGGATTGTCAGAAAAGGTCATTAAGATATGGAAGACCTTTATTTCATGGAGTGCACCAGAACCTAACCTGCACCAACCAAACTTATCACGGATCTTAGATTTTCTGCAAGAAGGGCTAGAGAAGAGTCTCAGACCTAGCACCCTTAAAGTCCAGGTGGCAGCTCTAAGCTCAGATTTTGACCAGACGTTAGCCAACCACTGATAGATTAGAAGATTTATGACAGCAGTATCTCGCATATGTCCAAGAACTACGAATTTAGTACCGTTCTGGGACCTTATTGTTGTCCTGAAGGGGATCACACTACCACCCTTTGAGCTCTTGTCATTCATAGACGTAGACAGATTCTCCTGGAAAGCAGCCTTCCTGGTAGCAATACTACAGCCAGGAGAGTGGGTGAATTACATGCTCTCTCGATCAATGAACTCTACATGAAAATCTTACAGGACCGACTTATTCTGCGACTGGATTCGTAATTTTTTCCCAAAGTGGTCTCAGAGTTTCACAAGTCTCAGTAGATAATTTTTCCCTCCTATCAAAAGCCGGGAAATAAGGAAGAAGAACAGTTCCACACTTTAGACTTTCGGAGAACGGTACTCCATTATCTTCAGGTGACGGAAAAAACTAGAAAGGACCAAAACCTATTTGTTCACCTTTGATGACAGAATAAGGGGAAGAAGACTTCCAGATCCACGATCGCCAACTGGATCAAGGGAGCAATCTTGGAGGCATATCATGTCCAAGGCCTTCCACCACCGAGAAATTTACAACTCATCCTACCAGAGCAACATCTGTCTCCTGGGCCGAGAAAGCCAGTGTTTTTCATCGAGCAGATATGAAAAGCTGATATCTGGTCATCGGTACATACGTTCTCCAAGCATTACAGGCTAGACCTGATGTCGGAAGAGGACTTGGCCTTGGAGAGAAAAGTCCTCCGAGCTATAGTCCCTCCCTAAATATTGCTCTTGGGTACTGCTCCAGTGTGCTGTTGTGGGGGGTTACTAGAGAAAATAGAATTATACTTATCGGTAGTTCGGTTTCTAGTAACCCACCATGACAGCATGGGTAAATCCCTCCCTTTTGCTTAATTTTTCGTTCTTTTCAGACAAAGAGTATAAAATATAATTTGAAGCATTCCTTCTCCTGTGGTCCTTTATAATAACAATGAGGTGGAAGATGTGGGAAAGGGGTAACATCCTCCGGTGTGCTGTCATGGTGGGTTACAAGAAACCGAACTACCAGTAAGTTTAATTCTATTTTTTGTGGGGAATATGTAATTTTGTTTATATTTTCATGGCTCTACATTACAAACTTTTGTGAAGCACCTGGGGGTTTGCTTCACATCTAAATACATTCCTTGAGAGGTCTAGTTTCCAAATGGGATCACTTATAGGGGGTTTCTATTGTTTAGGGGTTCTCCAAATTGGACATTACGTCTACTAATGATTCCAGGAAATTTTACATTAGAAAAGTCAAATTACACTCCTTCCGTTCCGAGACCCGCCGTGCGCCCAAACAGCGGTTTTCTCCCTCATATGGGGTACCAGCATGCTCAGAAGAAATTACAATACACATTTTGGGGTCCATTTTTTCTTGTTATCCTTGTCAAAATAAAAAATGTTGGATCTGAATTCATTTTTTTGTGAAAAAAAGTTAAATGTTAATTTTTTTCCCACATTCCAAAAATTCCTGTCAAGCACCTGAAGAGTTTTTACAATGGTGTAGCTTTTCTGTATCTTCTATCATATAGACCCCTCAAAGTCACTTCAAATGTGATGTGGTCCCTAAAAAAATGGTTTTGTACATATTGTTGGAACAATGAAAAGTCACTGGTGAACTTATAACCCTTATAACTTCCTAACAAAAAAAACAAATTTAGTTCCAAAATTGTGCTGATGTAAAGTAGACATGTGAGAAATATTATTTATTAACTATTTTGTGTGACATATCTCTGTGATTTAAAGGCAAGAAAATTCAAAGCTGGAAAATTGCAAAATTTTTCGCCAAATTTCCATTTTTTTTTCATAAATAAATGCAAGTTATCCTGAAGACATTTTTACCACTATCTCCCATGGAGACTATTGGAGCATGCCAAAAGTAAAATAAAAATGTTTTTAAAAATATGAAAAAAAATAAAAGTTCAAATCACCCCTATTCAAAATAAAATAAAAAAAACAAACATACACATATTTGGTATCGCCGCGTTCAGAATCGCCCGATCTATCAATAAGAAAAAGGATAAACCTGATAGCTAAACAGCGTAGAGAGAAAAAAAAAAGTAAAAATGCCAGAACAAGGTTTTTTTTGGTTGCCACAACATTGCATTAAAATGCAATAACGGGCGACCAAAAGATTGTATCTGCACCAAATTAGTGCCATAAAAATGGTAGCTCGGTGTGCAAAAAATAAGCCATCACTCAACTAGATATCACGAAAAATGGAGACGCTACGGGTCTCGGAAAATGGCACGAATTTTTTTTTCTAACAAAGTTTGGAATTTTTTTTCACCACTTAAAAAACAAAGAACCTAGACATGTTTGGTGTCTATGAACTCGTAATGACCTGGAGAATCATAATGGCAGGTCAGTTTTAGTATTTAGTGAACCTATCAAAAAAGCCAAACAAAACCAGTGTGGGATTGCACTTTTTTTGCAATTTCACCTAAAAAGAAAAAAAAAAAGTTAACATTTTCCCTGACCCATAGCGTCCCTATTTTTCGTGATTTCGGGTCGGGTGAGGGCTTAGTTTTTGCGTGCCGAGCTGATGTTATTATTTATAACATTTTGGTATGGATATGATCTTTTGATTGCCCGTTATTGCGTTTTATTACAATGTTGCAGCAACCAACAAAAATGTAATTCTGGCGTTTCAATTTTTTCCTCGCTACGTCGTTTACCAATTGGATTACTTTTTTTGATATATTGATCAGGCAATTCTGAACGCAGCAATACCAAATATATGTATATTTGATTTTTTATTGTTTCATTTTGAATGGGGCGAAAGGGGGGTGATTTGAACTTTTATATTTTTTAAATTTTTTTTAAATATTTTTAAAATCTTTTTTTACTTTTTACTTGCTTCAATAGTCTCCATGGGAGACGAAGCTGCAGTTGTCCAATTGGCTATGCTACAGCCCTGCTCTATGTAGCAGATATGCTCACTTGCTATGAGTGCTGACCACCAGGCGATGCTCATAGCGACCCGGCTACGACAACCACAGCAGTCTCCTACTGACCCCGGGTTGTCATGCCAACTCATCCGCGACCCGCTGTCATGTGACACGGGCGCTAATGGGAGGAGGTAAATATGCGCTTCCTGCACGTCCATGTTAAATGCCACTGTCAGAGTTTGACAGCGGCATTTAACATGTTAACAGAAGCAGGTGAATCGACACATGTCAGCTGTACAGATCAGCTGTTATGTGCCAGAAAAGGTGCAGGCTCATGGCCGGAGCCTGCACCAAACAGGGGGGGGCGCCCAATGACGTTAAGGGGCTAAACCTGAAAGTCTCCACTTCAATTGTATCTCAGTTGTTTCATTCAAATCCAAATTAGTGGCCTACAGACCTGAAATCACGAAGATTCAGAATACAGAATGCAGGGGTGAGATTATCTCTCCAGAGACCCCTGTACAGGAATATTCGGGCCCCAGAGCCATGATCCATTATACAGAAGAATAGCGCTATCCCCATAGTTCTTACACAGGACACAGAGATCAGACAAGGTCTCATATTCAGGCCCCAGCGCCATGCCTCATTATACAGAAGAATAGCGCGATCTCCATAGTTCTTACACAGGACACAGAACACAGAGATCAGACAAGGTCTCATATTCAGGCCCCAGCGCCATGCCCCATTATACAGAAGAATAGCGCGATCTCCATGGTTCTTACACAGGACAGAGAGATCAGACAAGGTCTCATATTCAGGCCCCAGCACCATGCCCCATTATACAGAAGAATAGCGCTATCTCCATAGTTCTTACACAGGACACAGAGATCAGACAAGGTCTCATATTCAGGCCCCAGCACCATGCCCCATTATACAGAAGAATAGCGCTATCTCCATAGTTCTTACACAGGACACAGAGATCAGACAAGGTCTCATATTCAGGCCCCAGCGCCATGCCCCATTATACAGAAGAATAGCGCTATCTCCATAGTTCTTACACAGGACACAGAGATCATACAAGGTCTCATATTCAGGCCCCTGCACCATGCCCCATTATACAGAAGAATAGCGCGTTCTCCATAGTTCTTACACAGGACACAGAGATCAGACAAGGTCTCATATTCAGGTCCCAGCGCCATGCCCCATTATACAGAAGAATAGTGCGATCTCCATAGTTCTTACACAGGACACAGATCAGACAAGGTCTCATATTCAGGCCCCAGCGCCATGCCCCATTATACAGGAGAATAGCGCGATCTCCATAGTTCTTACACAGGACACAGAGATCAGACAAGGTCTCATATTCAGGCCCCAGCTCCATGCCCCATTATACAGAAGAATAGCGCGATCTCCATAGTTCTTACACAGGACACAGAGATCAGACAAGGTCTCATATTCGGGCCCCAGCTCCATGCCCCATTATACAGAAGAATAGCGCTATCTCCATAGTTCTTACACAGGATACAGAGATCAGACAAGGTCTCATATTCAGGTCCCAGAGCGCATGCCCCATTATACAGAAGAATAGCGCTATCTCCATAGTTCTTACACAGGACACAGAGATCAGACAAGGTCTCATATTCAGGCCCAGCGCCATGCCTCATTATACAGAAGAATAGCGCGATCTCCATAGTTCTTACACAGGACACAGAGATCAGACAAGGTCTCATATTCAGGCCCCAGCGCCATGTCCCATTATACAGGAGAATAGCGCGATATCCATAGTTCTTACACAGGACACAGAGATCAGACAAGGTCTCATATTCAGGCCCCAGCGCCATGCCTCATTATACAGAAGAATAGTGCTATCTCCATAGTTCTTACACAGGACACAGAGATCAGACAAGGTCTCATATTCAGGCCCAGCGCCATGCCCCATTATACAGGAGAATAGCGCTATCTCCATAGTTCTTACACAGGACACAGAGATCAGACAAGGTCTCATATTCAGGCCCCAGCGCCATGTCCCATTATACAGGAGAATAGCGCGATCTCCATAGTTCTTACACAGGACACAGAGATCAGACAAGGTCTCATATTCAGGCCCCAGCGCCATGCCTCATTATACAGAAGAATAGTGCTATCTCCATAGTTCTTACACAGGACACAGAGATCAGACAAGGTCTCATATTCAGGCCCCAGCTCCATGCCCCATTATACAGAAGAATAGCGCGATCTCCATAGTTCTTACACAGGACACAGAGATCAGACAAGGTCTCATATTCAGGCCCCAGCGCCATGCCCCATTATACAGAAGAATAGCGTGATCTCCATGGTTCTTACACAGGACACAGAGATCAGACAAGGTCTCATATTCAGGCCCCAGCACCATGCCCCATTATACAGAAGAATAGCGCGATCTCCATAGTTCTTACACAGGACACAGAGATCAGACAAGGTCTCATATTCGGGCCCCAGCTCCATGCCCCATTATAAAGAAGAATAGCGCGATCTCCATAGTTCTTACACAGGACACAGAGATCAGACAAGGTCTCATATTAAGGCAGTTTCTACTTCACTCCAACCCTTTTTATATGACCAAGATCAGAGTCTCATTATACCGAGGAGAGAAGCTCCAGGGACAAAGACCCCGTCTGGTCCTAACACACTGGGGGCCCGGAGTATCCAGCCACGGGGCCCGGATTCTCTCATTTGTGGCCTTAGCATTTCTTGTAGAATAAATCCCTTTCTCATACAGTCCTTTAGCAATGACTTTGTTCTCACATTTTATGTTATCAGTATATGTGCGAGAGAGGAGAGGCTGACAACCGCAGTTTTGCCGTGTGTGTCCGGCATCAGTGCCACCCATGGGATAGAGAGGTGGGGGTCTGTGACCGAAGCTGGGGGTATACGGGCTTATACAGCGTATACAGAGGGGTCTGTGGCCGAAGCTGGGGGTATACAAGTGTATACAGTATGCACAGAGGGGTCTGTGACTGAAGCATAGGGGTATACGGGTGTATATGAAACAGAGGCCAGGGGGGTAGTCGTGGCTAACAGTGGCTGCTCTGTTACACCCTAGCCCTCTGTCTCATAAACACACTGTTCCTTCTGTAGTGCACATACTTGTAATGCAGCGTCCTACTTGGACTGTTGGGCCTTCTTTTCCTTCAGCACTACACAATGACAGAGTCCAAATCCAGTTTCAACAAAACCATTTAACTCAGCTTGTCCAGTTTAATCACAGAAACAGTACAAGGTTCTTCACAAATTCTGTTCCCTTCGCTGTCCCTGACTCCTCCAGGAATATAGCAGGGTCATACAGTCGCCTTCGGTACCACAGCTTCCTGACTGGTCAGACTAACCCACTTAAGGGGTCCCCCGCCTGCTCCCCTCTTCTGAGGTGAAGTAGAAGTATGACTCCTCCATTCCTTGCTAGGTCGTAGACTCCGGACGTTAAGGCTGTGTGCACACGTCGCTTTTTTTTCACGTTTTTTTCGTGTTTTTTCGCTATAAAAACGCTATAAAACCGTGAAAAAAATACTCACATTAAGCATCCTATTTAACAGAATGCAATCCGCATTTTTTGTGCAGATGCTGCGTTGTTTTCCTGAGCGGAAACACATTCCAGAAAAAAACGCAGCATGTTCATTAATTTGCGGAATCGCGGGGATTCCGCACACCTAGGAATGCATTGATCCGCTTACTTCCCGCATGTGGCTATGCCCACCATGCGGGAGGTAAGCGGATCATGTGCGGTTGGTACCCAGGGTGGAGGACAGGAGACTTTCCTCCACGGACTGGGCACCATATGATCATAGCTCCCAACCGTCCCTCATTGTGCGGGACTGTTCCGGTTTTGATGCTTTGCCCCACTGTCCAGCATGGGACGCTCTGATCCCGCAGACAGCAGGAGAAGCATCCGACACGTCCCCTTGCATGAGGCCACACCCCCTGCAGTCTGTTTTTCTTCCAGTGTGCGTGGTACAGCTCAGAGGGAGAGAGGAGACATTTTTGAGGTACGTGTCACGCCCCCTTGTGTTAGGCCATGCCCCTTCCCCTTCCGGTATGTTCCTGCGTGAGTCTCCAGTGTGCGTGCAGTACAGAACTTCAGAGAGGGAGACACTGAGAGGGGACACTTCTGTTCTTTGAGGTACATAAGTTACAACATAGTCAGTCACCTGTTGTGAATTTGGATTCTGGGCTCCCCCGGTGGCCGCTTGTGGAATTGGACTTGTCATCCTCTTTCCTGTTTCACCTGATTCCATCAGTAGTGGGTGTCGCTATTTAAGCTCATTTCTCTGGTGGTTTCTTGCCGGTCAACAATGTTATCTGATGCCTCTCAGTGCTTGTTCCTGCTTCTAGACAACTACTGATAAGTTGGACTTTTGTCCATGTTTTGTTTTGCCTATTTGTTCCAGTTCGCAGCTGAAGTTTTGTTACTGTGTCTGGAAAGCTCTCGTCGATCAGGGATTGCTACTCTGGCGTTATGAGTTAATGCCAGAGTTTAAGGTAATCTCTGGATGGTGTTTTGTTAGTATTTTTCTGCTGACCATGAAAGTATACTATCTGTCTTCTGCTATCTAGTAAGCGGACCTCAAATTTGCTAAGACTATTTTCCTGCTGCGTTTGTTGTTTCATCTGAACTCACCGTCATTATATGTGGGGGGCTACTGTCTTCTTTGGAATATTTCTCTAGAGGTGAGCCAGGTCTTATATTTCCCTCTGCTAGCTATTTAGGTCTTAGGCCAGAGCTGGGCATCTAGCTATAAATAGGAAATGCTACCTGGCTATTTCTAGTTGCGCGGCAGGCTTAGTTCATGGTCAGTATAGTTCCATCTTCCGAGAGCTTGTCCCTCTATAGGCTTGCTATGATCTCAGCCTGCAGAGATCATGACAGTTTGACCGGCCCAGTTAAAGTGTTAAAGACCCAGGTTGAGAAAGGAGAGTTATAAGAAGTCTGCTGGAATTTTTTTTTTTTTTTTCCTCCAGTCTGCCTTGCTGCAGTCTTTTTTCTCTCTCTCCTCCTAATCTCTGTATGCTCTGTGTGCACCTGACAATAATGGATCTCCAGAGTGTAACTGCGGGTTTGAATAATCTCATCACGAAAGTACAAAATTTACAAGATTTTGTAGTACATGCTCCGGTATCTGAGCCGAGAATTCCTTTGCCGGAGTTCTTCACAGGGAATAGAGCTAGCTTCCAGAATTTCCGAAATAATTGTAAGCTTTATTTGTCCCTGAAGTCTCGTTCAGCTGGAGACCCTGCTCAGCAGGTTAGGATTGTGATTTCCTTGCTCAGGGGTGACCCTCAAGATTGGGCCTTCTCATTGCCAGCAGGGGATCCTGCGTTACGCGATGTGGATGCGTTTTTTCTGGCCTTGGGCTTGCTTTATGAGGAACCTCATTTGGAACTTCAGGCAGAAAAAACTTTGATGGCACTATCTCAGGGGCAAGACGAAGCTGAAGTTTTCTGCCAAAAATTCCGAAAATGGTCTGTGCTTACTCAGTGGAATGAGTGCGCCTTGGCGGCAACTTTCAGAGAAGGTCTCTCTGATGCCGTTAAGGATGTTATGGTGGGGTTCCCTTTGCCTGCAGGTCTGAATGAGTCCATGACAATGGCTATTCAGATTGATAGGCGTCTGCGGGAGCGCAAACCGATGCACCATCTGGCGGTGTCTATGGAAAAGACGCCAGAAAGTATGCAGTGTGATAGAATTCTGTCCAGGAGTGAGCGACAGAATTTTAGACGGAAGAATGGATTGTGTTTCTATTGTGGGGATTCTACTCATGTTATATCGGCATGCTCTAGGCGTACAAAGAAGCTTGATAAGTCTGTTTCCATTGGCACCATTCAGTCTAAGTTTATTTTGTCTGTAACCCTGATTTGCTCTTTGTCATCCATTGCCACGGACGCCTATGTTGACTCTGGCGCCGCTCTGAGTCTTATGGATTGGTCCTTTGCCAATCGTTGTGGTTTTGATTTAGAGCCTTTGGAGACTCTTATTCCTCTGAAGGGGATTGACTCCACCCCATTGGCTAATAATAAACCACAATACTGGACACAAGTAACCATGCGTATCAATCCGGATCACCAGGAGATTATTCGTTTCCTGGTGCTGTATAATTTACATGACGATTTGGTACTGGGATTGCCATGGTTGCAGTCTCACAATCCAGTCTTGGACTGGAGAGCTATGTCTGTGTTGAGCTGGGGATGTAAGGGTATTCATGGGGACGTACCTTTGGTTTCTATTTCGTCGTCCATTCCCTCTGAAGTCCCTGAGTTCCTCTCTGATTTTCAAGACGTCTTTGACGAACCCAAGCTTGGGTCGTTACCTCCGCACCGTGAGTGCGATTGTGCCATAGATTTGATACCGGGTTGTAAATATCCAAAGGGTCGTTTGTTTAATTTGTCTGTGCCGGAACATGCTGCTATGCGGGAATATATAAAGGAGTCTTTGGAAAAGGGACATATTCGTCCATCTTCTTCTCCCTTGGGAGCTGGGTTTTTCTTTGTCTCAAAAAAAGACGGCTCTTTGAGACCATGTATTGATTATCGGCTTCTGAATAAGATCACTGTTAAGTATCAATACCCATTGCCATTGCTTACTGATTTGTTTGCTCGTATAGAGGGTGCTAAGTGGTTCTCTAAAATTGATCTTCGTGGGGCGTATAATTTGGTGCGGATCAGGCAGGGGGATGAGTGGAAGACCGCATTTAATACGCCCGAGGGCCACTTTGAGTATTTGGTCATGCCTTTTGGTCTTTCTAATGCCCCTTCAGTTTTCCAGTCTTTTATGCATGATATTTTCCGCGATTTTCTGGATAAATTTATGATAATATATCTGGATGATATTCTGATTTTTTCTGATGACTGGGACTCTCACGTCCAGCAGGTCAGGAGAGTTTTTCAGGTTCTGCGGTCTAATTCTTTATGTGTGAAGGGGTCTAAGTGCGTTTTTGGGGTCCAGAAAATTTCCTTTTTGGGGTATATTTTTTCTCCCTCTTCCATTGAGATGGATCCCGTCAAGGTGCAAGCTATTTGTGACTGGACTCAGCCCTCCTCTCTTAAGGGTCTTCAGAGATTTTTGGGCTTTGCCAACTTTTACCGCCGATTTATTGCTGGTTTTTCGGATGTCGTTAAACCACTGACTGATTTGACCAGACAAGGCGCTGATGTTGCTAATTGGTCCCCTCATGCTGTAGAGGCCTTTCAGGAGCTTAAGCGCCGTTTTGCCTCTGCCCCTGTGTTGCGTCAGCCTGATGTGAATCTGCCTTTTCAGGTTGAGGTTGACGCTTCGGAGATCGGAGCTGGGGCAGTGTTGTCGCAGAAAGGTTCCGACTGCTCCGTCATTAGGCCTTGTGCCTTCTTTTCTCGCAAATTTTCGCCCGCAGAGCGGAATTATGATGTTGGGAATCGGGAGCTTTTGGCCATGAAGTGGGCGTTTGAGGAGTGGCGCCATTGGCTCGAGGGGGCTAGGCATCAGGTGGTGGTATTGACTGACCACAAAAATTTGATTTATCTTGAGACTGCCAGACGCCTGAATCCTAGACAGGCGCGCTGGTCTTTATTTTTTTCTCGCTTTAATTTTGTGGTGTCATACCTACCGGGTTCTAAGAATGTTAAGGCAGATGCCCTTTCTAGGAGTTTTGACCCGGACTCTCCTGGTAATTCTGAACCCACAGGTATCCTTAGGGAGGGAGTAATTTTGTCGGCCGTTTCTCCTGATCTGCGGCGGTCCTTGCAAGAGTTTCAGGCGGATAGACCGGATCGTTGTCCGCCTGATAGACTGTTTGTTCCGGATGATTGGACCAGCAGAGTCATCTCTGAGGTACATTCTTCTGCATTGGCAGGTCATCCCGGAATTTTTGGTACCAGGGATTTGGTGGCAAGATCCTTCTGGTGGCCTTCTCTGTCACGAGATGTGCGAGTCTTTGTGCAGTCATGTGACGTTTGTGCTCGGGCCAAGTCTTGTAGTTCTCGGGCTAGCGGACTGCTGTTGCCCTTGCCTATTCCTAAGAGGCCTTGGACACACATCTCGATGGATTTTATTTCAGATCTGCCTGTTTCCCAGAAGATGTCTGTCATCTGGGTGGTCTGTGACCGTTTCTCTAAAATGGTCCATTTGGTTCCTCTGCCCAAGTTGCCTTCTTCTTCTGAGTTGGTTCCTCTGTTTTTTCAGAATGTTGTCCGATTGCACGGTATTCCTGAGAATATTGTTTCTGACAGAGGTACCCAATTTGTGTCTAGATTTTGGCGGGCATTCTGTGCTAGGATGGGCATAGATTTGTCTTTTTCATCTGCTTTTCACCCTCAGACTAATGGCCAGACCGAGCGGACTAATCAGACTCTTGAGACATATCTGAGGTGTTTTGTCTCTGCTGACCAGGATGATTGGGTTGCTTTTTTGCCATTGGCAGAGTTCGCCCTCAATAATCGGGCCAGTTCTTCCACCTTGGTGTCCCCGTTTTTCTGTAATTCGGGGTTTCACCCTCGATTTTCCTCCGGTCAGGTGGAATCCTCGGATTGTCCTGGAGTGGATGCGGTGGTGGAGAGATTGCATCACATCTGGGGGCAGGTTATGGACAATTTGAAGTTGTCACAGGAGAAGACTCAGCGTTTTGCCAACCGTCATCGTCGTGTTGGTTCTCGGCTTTGTGTTGGAGATTTAGTGTGGTTGTCTTCTCGTTTTGTCCCTATGAGGGTCTCTTCTCCTAAGTTTAAACCTCGGTTCATCGGCCCTTATAGAATATTGGAGATTCTTAATCCTGTTTCTTTCCGTTTGGACCTCCCTGCGTCCTTTTCCATTCATAACGTTTTTCATCGGTCGTTATTGCGCAGGTATGAGGTACCTGTTGTACCTTCTCTTGAGCCTCCTGCTCCGGTGTTGGTTGAGGGTGAGTTGGAGTACGTTGTGGAGAAAATTTTGGACTCTCGTGTTTCCAGACGGAAACTCCAGTATCTGGTCAACTGGAAGGGTTACGGCCAGGAGGATAATTCTTGGGTCAATGCATCTGATGTTCATGCTTCTGATCTTGTTCGTGCCTTCCATAGGGCTCATCCTGGTCGCCCTGGTGGATCTGGTGAGGGTTCGGTGCCCCCTCCTTGAGGGGGGGGTACTGTTGTGAATTTGGATTCTGGGCTCCCCCGGTGGCCGCTTGTGGAATTGGACTTGTCATCCTCTTTCCTGTTTCACCTGATTCCATCAGTAGTGGGTGTCGCTATTTAAGCTCATTTCTCTGGTGGTTTCTTGCCGGTCAACAATGTTATCTGATGCCTCTCAGTGCTTGTTCCTGCTTCTAGACAACTACTGATAAGTTGGACTTTTGTCCATGTTTTGTTTTGCCTATTTGTTCCAGTTCGCAGCTGAAGTTTTGTTACTGTGTCTGGAAAGCTCTCGTCGATCAGGGATTGCTACTCTGGCGTTATGAGTTAATGCCAGAGTTTAAGGTAATCTCTGGATGGTGTTTTGTTAGTATTTTTCTGCTGACCATGAAAGTATACTATCTGTCTTCTGCTATCTAGTAAGCGGACCTCAAATTTGCTAAGACTATTTTCCTGCTGCGTTTGTTGTTTCATCTGAACTCACCGTCATTATATGTGGGGGGCTACTGTCTTCTTTGGAATATTTCTCTAGAGGTGAGCCAGGTCTTATATTTCCCTCTGCTAGCTATTTAGGTCTTAGGCCAGAGCTGGGCATCTAGCTATAAATAGGAAATGCTACCTGGCTATTTCTAGTTGCGCGGCAGGCTTAGTTCATGGTCAGTATAGTTCCATCTTCCGAGAGCTTGTCCCTCTATAGGCTTGCTATGATCTCAGCCTGCAGAGATCATGACAGTCACCACCTCCAGGGCTTATCTGCTGAACACAGCCCTGGGTGCCGCAATAAGCAGCAGACCAGTGGACTGCTGAGCTAAACATGCCTGGCTAGTAAACTAATCGTGCGTGGAATAAGTGGGGCTGAGCAGGGTGGGATGGACACTGACAGCCTCCTCTGTTACTGGCCTCTGCTGCTGTGATTGCAGATCAACATATCAGGTATGGAGAAGTCTGTGCAGTTAGCTGTGTGTGTATGAAGTGTATGGAGCGGAGCCGTGTGTGTACAAGGTGTACGGAGCGGAGCCGTGTGTGTATGAGGTGTATGGAGCGGAGCTGAATGTGTGCGAGGTGTATGGAGCGGAGCCGTGTGTGTATGAGGTGTATGGAGCGGAGCTGAATGTGTGCCAGGTGTATGGAGCGGAGCCGTGTATGTATGAGGTGTATGGAGCGGAGCTGAATGTGTACGAGGTGTATGGAGCGGAGCCGTGTGTGTATGAGGTGTATGGAGCAGAGCTGAATGTGTACGAGGTGTATGGAGCGGAGCCGTGTGTGTACGAGGTGTATGGAGCGGAGCCGTGTGTACGAGGTGTATGGAGAGGAGCCGTGTGTGTACAAGGTGTATGGAGCGGATCTGTATGTGTACGAGGTGTATGGAGCGGAGCCGTGTGTGTTTGAGGTGTATGGAGCAGAGCTGAATATGTACGAGGCGTATGGAGCGGAGCCGTGTGTGTATGAGGTGTATGGAGCGGAGCCGTGTGTGTACGAGGTGTATGGAGCAGAGCTGTGTGTGTACGAGGTGTATGGAGCGGAGCCGTGTGGGTACGAGGTGTATGGAGCTGAGCCGTGTGTGTACGAGGTGTATGGAGCGGAGCCGTGTGTGTATGAGGTGTACGGAGTGGAGCCGTGTGTGTATGAGGTGTATGGAGCGGAGCCTTGTGTGTATGAGGTGTGCGGAGCTAAATGTGTACGAGGTGTACGGAGCGGAGCCGCGTGTGTACGAGGTGTACGGAGTGGAGCCGTGTGTGTATGAGGTGTATGAAGCAGAGCACGTGTGTATGGAGTGGAGCCGTGTGTGCAAAGTGTACAGAGCGCAGTCGCATGTGTAGGAGTAGCTATGTGTGGCCATTATATGGAACGAAGTATCATGTGCGGCCAATATACAGTATGGAGCATCATGTGCGGTCATTATACAGTATGGAGCATCATGTGTGGTCATTATACAGAATGGAGCATCATGTGGGGCCATTATACAGTATGGAGCATCATGTACGGTCATTATACAGTATGGAGCATCATGTGTGGTCATACAGTATGGAGCATCATGTGCGGTCATTATACAGTATGGAGCATCATGTGATGTGTGGCCATTATACAGTATGGAGCATCATGTGTGGACATTATGCAGTATGGAGCATCATGTGCGGTCATTATACAATATGGAGCATCATGTGCAGTCATACAGTATGGAGCATCATGTGCGGTCATTATACAGTATGGAGCATCATGTGCGGTCATTATACAGTATGGAGCATCATCTGCGGTCATTATACAATATGGAGCATCATGTGCAGTCATTATACAGTATGGAGCATCATGTGCGGTCATTATACAGTATGGAGCATCATGTGTGGCCATTATACAGTATGGAGCATCATGTGTGGACATTATGCAGTGTGGAGCATCATGTGCGGTCATTATACAATATGGAGCATCATGTGCAGTCATACAGTGTGGAGCATCATGTGCGGTCATTATACAGTATGGAGCATCATGTGCGGTCATTATACAGTATGGAGCATCATGTGTGGCCATTATACAGTATGGAGCATCATGTGTGGACATTATGCAGTGTGGAGCATCATGTGCGGTCATTATACAATATGGAGCATCATGTGCAGTCATACAGTATGGAGCATCATGTGCGGTCATTATACTGTATGGGGCATCATGTGCGGTCATTATACAGTATGGAGCATCATCTGCGGCTATTATACAATATGGAGCATCATGTGCGGTCATTATACAATATGGAGCATCATGTGTGGCCATATTTTTTTGTTTATAATTATTGTATATGAAACAGTGTGATCAGCAGCGCTAAATGGGTGTGGTTGGGACGTGGATATGGGTGTGACTAATTATGAATGGGTGTGGTCAGAGGCGTGGCCTAAAATTTGCCCTTTGTCCCTCTTTCCCATCTTCAAAAGTTGGGAGGTATGATATAATTGGTAAAAAAAAATAATTAAAATAAAAATAGTGATATACTCACCTTCTGATGGCCCCCGGAGTCTTCCCATCTCTCAGCGGTGCACGTGGCCGCTTCCGTTCCCATGGATGCTTTGTGTGAAGGACCTGCGATGACATCATGGTCACGTGACCGTGACGTCATCACAGGTCCTGCACACAAAGCATCTATAGGAACGGAAGCCGCTGCGTGCACCGCTGATGAGATCGGGGGCCTTCGGAAGGTGAGAATAACCATTTTTTTTATTTTTTTATTATTTTTAACATTAGATCTTTTTACTATAGATGCTGCATAGGCAGCATCAATAGTAAAAAGTTGGTCACACTTGTCAAACACTATGTTTGACAAGTGTGACAAACCTGTCAATCAGTTTTCCAAGCAATGCTACAGATCGCTTGGAAAATGCTAGCATTCTGCAAACTTATTAGGCTACGTTCACACGATCCGGATTTTGATCCGGATCCGTAGCGGATTTTCAGCTGCGGATCCGGATCAGTTTTCCATGTTGGTTACAGTACAATGTAACCCAATGGAAAACCAAAACCGCTGTGCTAACGATCCGTTTTTCCGCTGGAAAATCCGCGCGGATTTTCCAGCGGAAAAAAGAAGTAGCATGTCAATTCTTTCAGCGGATTCCGCACCGGTTTTCCAGCAGCTCCAATAGGAAACTGCTATTGGAAACCCGCAGTGGAAAACGCTGAAGAAAAAGGATCAGAAAACGCAGCTCAAATTCACTGCGGAATTTAGCTGCCGTTTTCCAAAAACGGGCAGGAAAAAAAAAGGATGGAAATCCTGATCGTGTGAACGTAGCCTCATGCTTGCAAAACACTAGGAATATGTATGCCAATTCCGCATGCGATATACCCACGGCAGGAGTTGCAGAATTGCCGTGGAAATTTCCGCGGCAATTCTGCGACGTGTGCACTTAGCCTTAGGGTTGTTCCCACGAAGTTAGCTGCTACCATCTTGATGCTCTGTATTCCTCCACTGCCATGTAACTGTCAGCCCAGGACCTGGACGGCTAGATTTCCCAGCTTAGGCTACTTTCACACTAGCGTCAGTACGGGGCCTTCGCCATGCGTCGGCCCAACGTACCGACGCACATTGTGAAATGCGCAACGGGGGCAGTGGATGCAGTTTTTCAATGCATCCGCTGCTCCATTGTAATGTCCATGGAGGAGGGGGTGGAGTTTCGGCCGCGCATGTGCGGTCAAAATGGCGGACACGACGCACAAAAAAAGTTACATGGAACGTTTTTTGTGCTGACGTTCCGCCAAAACATGACGCATCCGTCGCACGACGGGTGCGACGTGTGGTAATCCGTCGCAATGTGTCGCTAATGCACGTCTATGGAGAAAAAACGCATCCTGCGGGCAACTTTGCAGGGTGCATTTTTTCTCCAAAACGACGCATTGCAATGTACGTCACACAATGCTAGTGTGAAAGTAGCCTTAAACGTCACAGGACACAACTGTCCAGTCCTGGCTCCCAGCCCTTACTGACTAAATCCAGGAAGCTCCCAAACTATTCCCAGTTGGCCCCCGCTATCTAGCTAAATACTATTGGTCTAAGGCTAGGTTCACATTGCGTTAGTGCAGTCCGTTCAGCGCATACGCTAACGGACTGCGCTAACGTAAGTGCCGACTTTGGCACAGAGCTAGCGCAGATGGAGCATCTGCTAGCTCCATCTGCGCTAGCAGTGACGGACCCGGAAACGCTGCAGCCCGCGTCTCGGGTCCGTCACTCAATGACGGCACATCGCCTAGCGCACGCCCATTGTGGGCGTGCGCTAGCGATGCGTCCGACATTGCTTTCAATGGCGGCGTTAATGGACTACGTTACACCGCATTATGCCGCGGTGTAACGTAGTCCGTTTAACGTACAGCCATAACGCAATGTGAACCTAGCCTAACTTATTCCTATCTTCTCTATTGTGCCCCCATTTGTGTTAAATCCTATACTTTCCCTGTATCTACTTGACACATTAACATCTGTACATTACATTATAAAACATATCAAACATACATGACATTCCACAGTATCACATATCAAATATATCAGCTTTGCAGGGAATTGGCTCAAGGAGTGTGAGGCATGAACTAGCCTCCACACCCCCTTACATATATAACATACACAAAGGCGTCTGTAACCGAAGCTGGGGTATATGGGTGTATACAGAGTACAAAGGGGGGTCTGTGACCAAAGCTGGGGGTATATGGGTGTATACAGCGTACACAGGGAGGTCTGCGACCGAAGTTGGGGGTATATCTGGGTGTATACAGGGTACACAGGGGGGTCTGTGACCAAAGCTGGGGGTATACGGGTGTATACAGAGTACACTGAGGGGTCTGTGAGCGAAGCTGGGGGTATACGGGTGTATACAGTGTATACAGGGGGGTCTGTGACCGAAGCTGGGGGTATACGGGTGTATACAGTGTACACAGGGGGGTCTGTGAGTGAAGCTGGGGGTATACGGGTGTATACAGCATACACAGGGGGGTCTGTGACCTAAGCTGGGGGTATACGGGTGTATACAGAGGGGTCTGTGACCGAAGCTGGGGGTATACAGGTGTATACAGTGTACACAGTGGGATCCACAGACACGGTGGTCCACAGACACAGGGGTCAGTGCACACACGGCTCCTTTCCATACACCTCTCACACACGGCTCCGCTGCATCCACACTGTAAACCCCTCCTGACCCCACACAGAAACTTCCCCTCATCCAGAACCATGACAACCAGCACAGCAGAGTCCTGCATACACTGAGGCCCCTGATCATGTGACCCCTGACTCCTCCCCTCCTGTGACCTCATCACAGGTCCTGTGCGCACAGAGCAGCCATATATGTGTTGTGCGGCTCTGTGGTTGGAGGTCGGTGCTGGAGATTCCTCGTTGCTGAGTGTGGGGGACATTAACCCCTTCAGTCAGGGCCGGCTCTAGGTTTTTGCGGGCCCCAGGTAAGGCCGCTTTCACATTTGCGGTTGTGTCCGCAGCGTTTGTACCGCATATATCCGCATGCGTTGTGTATTCCTATAAATAACATTAGGAACGCATGCGTTTTTGTGTGTTCGCGTTTTTCCGCGTTTGACGACGCATGCGTCGTCTAGTCGTCTGCGTCTGGGCGCGGAAATGCAACATGTAGTAATTTCTAGAG
Source organism: Ranitomeya variabilis (assembly GCF_051348905.1). Classification (NCBI taxonomy): domain Eukaryota; kingdom Metazoa; phylum Chordata; class Amphibia; order Anura; family Dendrobatidae; genus Ranitomeya; species Ranitomeya variabilis. The sequence continues at coordinate 739,566,759 of NC_135235.1, read as the reverse complement.
GCGTCAATTTGCCGCCTGGAAACGCATGCGGTCGATTGCGTAAGGTTTGCGCCGAAAAAACTCATTGCTGTCTATGTAAACGCATGCGTTTTTAAGCACATGCGTTTGGTTGCGTTTTTCAACTCATGCGTTTCAATTGAGAAAACCATGTCTAGACACTGATAAGCCACCCCCCACATACAAGGTGATAAAGGGAGGGAGTGGACATTTGCAGCTCACTACTCAGCAGACTGCCTTGCAGACGAGACGCCACACAACACCTTGGAGCAGCAAACAAGCCTCAGAACAATGTGAGTATATCCTAGCCAATGCCTTTCTTTTCAATTTTGTGTCTCTACATGTCCTAATTTCTGCCATTTCTTTCTTTCTGCACACATCAGAATGTCTTCTTCTGATGATGATGAGCAAACGCCTGGGCCTGCACAAGGGGAACATGTCAGCGAAGCGAGTATTCACCTCCTCAGATTGGTAAGTATTCACTGTCACATCTACACATATGACAATGTATATTTTCCTTTTTTCAGACCACTTCTTCTACAGCGGAAGAGACTGGGCAGGAGACTGGGCAGGAGCAGCGGAGTCATGATCGGGTGGCACAGCGGCAGCGTGTAAGTATAGCTGGCTGACTGTTTATTGTATCCTCATTTTACAATTCTTGACTCTTCATTTCTTTCTACTTCTCTCTTTCTTTCCCTTTTGCTTCAGCACTTTTTTTTTATTTATTTCAATATTCATGCCATTCCTCTGCTTCTGTTTTCTGTCTTCCTTATGTTAATGTCTCCAATATTAATAATGTCTTTTTTGTTTTTAGGTTCCAGAACGGGATGAGGACCTCATAGAGAATGAGCACCTCATCTCCCTGGTCCATGAGCGAGTCCCGTTGTGGGACACCCAGGATCCACTGCACGCCAACAATGTGACGATCCGGAGGCTTTGGAATGAGGTGGCCGCAGCGTTGTGGGATGGCTGGGCCAATGCCCCGACTCGGGTCCGTTCTGCATTTGGTAAGTATAGCAATGCAGTGTGATGCAGCCAAGACCTTGTCCATGCTCACACAACTGTGTATGATGATAGAAAGTCATTACTTTTTGTGAGCACACACAGTTGTGTGACCACGGTCAAAAGAGCATTGTCCTAACTATTATGTTTTGTTTTGTCAACAGTGTCAAAAGTCAAAACACGTTGGCGATCGATGAAGGACCGCTTCAACAAGGACCTGCGCCAAGAGAGCCGGCTTCCAAGTGGTTCTGGAGCAAGGATACGAAAATACAAGTACCACCGCATCCTTGCGTTTTTGAGACCAGTCCTTGCACGAAGAACGTAAGTATATTGGTTAAAAAAAAAAAAAAAAAGTTTTGTAATTAATGCTAGCATTTTTTTGGTCAATATTTTGAATCAGTTTTTGGAAACCAAAACCATGAGTGATTGATACATGCAGTGTTCTTTGAATACTTTTCCTCACATAGTTCCACTCCAGGTTTTGGCTTACCAATACTGATTTGAAATACTGAGCAAATACTGACAGTGTGACGGCAGCCTACACAACAGATGTATAGTCATCAAGTCAGGTGTCAGAAGTAATGAATTCATGATGCACAAACAAATGGCTCCTGAATTCATTTTTCCTGACGCTTGTCCTGGTGAGTATAGATGTGCCTTGTATATAGATATGGCTTGTATCGCCTCCATCGTCTCTTCATATTTTACATCAGTATTTTGAATCCAAAACCAGGTGTGGTTGATGCATGCAGAAGTGGAGCATATGGTTTTATTATACTTTTCTTCGTACTGTTGTACTCCTGATTTTGGCTTTCAAAGTCTGATGTAAAACTCTGTCCAAATAGTGCTAGTGTGACCTCTGCTTTAATCTCAATGTATATAACACAGGAGTTATTGCTTTGTAACTTTTTGGTATTAATTTTTTTTAATCTTTTTTCACAGCACTTGGAGCTCCACTGTTGGCCCAGGTTCTGGAGTGGTCCTTCATCAGTCAGCCACAGACCCGTCCCAGCCATCCTCCAGCGCTGCAGCAAGTGGGCCTGCCACACAACCTGGAGACCAGGAAGCTGGTCCATCAGGTCTTCCCCTTCCCCAGTCCTCTGCCTCTAGCCAATTTTTTATGGGCTCCTCCCGGCAGCGGCAGAGGGCCGCGGACAGGTCACTCATGCCCGAGTTTTTGCACTTGAGCTCGGTCTTCCACGAGGGACTCAAGGCGATTGGTGACCGACTGGATACTGCCATTAGTCATATGAGCACACGTATCCAGGAGGTTACCACAGCCCTTGCCCAAGTGAAAGCCGACCTCCAGAGGCCAGCACATCATTTTTTTAAATCAGATAGAACAGGGCATGTCGGAACACCTTAGTCTTGATCTCCAGATTACTGTTATGCAGGCCTGCAATGCTGCTTACGTGCAGGCTATGCAGCAGAGTCGGTATTTTCAGCAGACAGTGGCGGCATTTCCACCAGTGCCCACACTGTCACGCTTTACCTCAATGCCGACATCTGCTGCATACCACTGCACGGCCACCTCTATTCCAAACACTGCCTGACCGTATTATAGCACCACCACCATGCCCAGTGCAGTGGGACAGCCCACCGCCACCACCATGACAACTGCTGCTCCTGCTTGGGCCTCCTCCACTGCCACCACCATGCTGCAGCCGCAAGATCCTGGCCTGTCGTTCCCCGCCACCACCACAAGAATGCCGCTGCCGGACCCAGGCCCGTTCCCCGCCACCACCACAAGCATGCCGCTGCCGGACCCAGGCCCGTTCCCCGCCACCACCACAAGAATGCCGCTGCCGGACCCAGGCCTGTTACCCGCCACCACCACAAGAATGTCGCTGCCGGACCAAGGCATGTTATCCGCCACCACCACAAGAATGCCGATGCCGGACCCAGGCCTGTTACCCGCCACCACCACAGAAATGCCACTGCCGGACCCTGCCCTGGAGTTACCCGCCACCACTAGAAGGCAACAACAACTGCAGATGGACCGTGACATGTCGGCGACCACATCAAGGCCAATATTATTATTATTATTATTATTATTATTTATTTATATAGCACCATTAATTCCATGGTGCTGTACATGAGAAAGGGGTTACATACAGGGTTATAAATATCGTTTACAGTAAGCAAGTTTACAGTGACAGACTGGTACAGAGGGGAGAGGACCCTGTCCATGCAGACTTACATTCTATGGGATAGTGGGGAAGAGACAGAAGGTCGGAGGTGCAGCAGCTCTGGCGGTGGTGAGGCAGCTGCTCTGGCGATGGCGAGGCAGGGCTGCTCTGGCGATGGCGAGGCAGCAGAATGGTTATTGCAGGCTGTAGGCTTTCTTGAAGAGATGGGTTTTCAGGTTCCGTCTGAAGGATCCGAGGGTGGTGGATAGTCGGACGTGTTGAGGCCCGGAATTCCAGAGGATGGGGGATATTCGGGAGAAATCTTGGAGGCGGTTGTGTGAGGAACGAATAAGTGTGGAGGAGAGTAGGAGGTCTTGGGAGGATCGGAGATTACGTGAGGGAAGGTATTGGGAGATTAGTTCAGAGATATAGGGAGGGGACAGGTTGTGGATGGCTTTGTAGATCAGTGTTAGTAGTTTGAACTGGATTCGTTGGGGAATTGGGAGCCAGTAGAGGGATTTGCAAAGGGGAGAAGCAGGGGAGTAGCGAGGAGAGAGGTGGATTAGCCGGGCAGCAGAGTTGAGGACAGACTGGAGCGGTGCAAGAGAGTTAGCTGGGAGGCCACAGAGGAGGGTGTTGCAGTAGTCGAGGCGGGAGATGATAAGGGCATGCACAAAAGTCTTAGTAGATTGTGGGGTGAGGAAGGGACGGATTCTGGCAATATTTTTGAGTTGGAGGCGACAGGAGGTGGCAAGAGTTTGAACGTGCGGTTTGAAGGACAATGCAGTCGAGAGTTACCCCGAGGCAGCGGATTTCAGGTGCTTGAGAGAACGTGATGCCGTTTACCATAATAGATAGATCAGGTAGGGGGGATACGTGAGATGGGGGAAAGATGATGAGTTCGGTTTTGTCTACTTTGAGTTTTAGGAAGCGAGAGGTGAAAAAGGAGGATATGGCTGACAGAAACTCCGGGATTCTGGACAGGAGAGAGGCGACATCTGAGCCAGAGAGGTAGATCTGAGTGTCGTCCGCATACAGGTGGTACTGGAAGCCATGGGACTTTATGAGTTGCCCTAGGCCAAGGGTATAGATGGAAAAAAGTAGGGGCCCTAGGACAGAGCCTTAAGGGACTCCAACAGAGAGAGGGCGGGATGAGGAGGTAGTGTGGGAGTAGGAAACGCTAAATGTGTGGGAGTAGGAAACGCTAAATGTGCGGTCGGAAAGGTATGAGGCAATCCAGGACAGGGCAAGGTCTTTGATGCCAAGGGAAGAAAGAATCTGTAGCAGTAGGCAGTGATCGACTGTGTCAAAAGCAGAGGACAGGTCAAGAAGGAGGAGGATGGAGAACTGTCTGTTAGCTTTGGCTGTGAGTAAGTCATTAGTAATTTTTGTCAGGGCAGTTTCGGTGGAGTGGTGGGGGCGGAACCCAGATTGGATGTTGTCAAGGAGAGAGTTAGATGAGAGGTGGGAGGAAATTTGAGCATGGACATGCTGCTCAAGGAGTTTTGAAGCAAACGGGAGCAGTGATATGGGGCGGTAGCTTTGCATAGCAGTTGGGTCAAGGTTAGTTTTTTTGAGGATGGGTGTGATGGTAGCATGTTTGAAGGCAGAGGGGAAGGTACCAGAAGATAGCGATAGGTTGAAGAGATACCCAGTAGCCCAACGAGGCTCCCCGGACGGCAGCGCCAATCAAAAAAAGGGAAAGGCAATAAAAAAACAAAGACAATAGCTAGCTATCCCTCCCCCCTCACCTCCCAATGTGTCTGTAATGTCTGGTTTGTCTCAACCTTCTAGTGTGTCTCTGCCCTCTCATGTGTCTAGCCCAATCCCCGAATTTCCCGACCCCAGTAGTTTTATTGCACCTTCTCCAGCCACCCCTGCGTCGTCAATAGTTAGCCAGCCCTCACTGCTCCACACCCCCCAATTTTGGCAATCAACCCCAAGCAGGCGCAGTTAATTTGTTTTTTTTGGTTTTATGTTGTTAAAATAATCCAAAAATGTGCCGAACAATTTTTTTTGGGCTACCTCCTAGCTCCAGTAGTTAGTTAGTACAACACATAAGGTTTGTGTGTGTTTGGTATAGAGAAAAGATGTTGCCCCCAAAAAAACCACTTGTATTTTCAGTCTGTGACTTTTTGTCGCAGAATTAAGACAAAATGGTGGCAATACACAGCTGAATACGTAGCTGTAACTATACTCAACTGGTCGTGTCTTAACAAAATCGTTAGTTATGACACCAGACCTTTAGAGTAGAGAAATGCCTTGTATTACCTCCATTTTTTCTTCTTTGTACATTAAATCTATTTAGCACAAAGTGAAGGTACGATGTAGGTGATACAAGGCATATCTATACCCAACAGGACTTGTCAGAATAAATAAATTCATGAGCTACTTATTGATGCATCATGAATTCATTATTTATGACACCTGACTTGATGACTATTGATCTGTTGTGTGAAGCTTCCGTCACACTGACCTTATTGGCTCAGTATTTAACATCACTATTGGTAAGCCAAAACCTGGAGTGGTTCAATGTGAGTAAAAATCAAATAAAAATATAAACACCACCTCTGGATTTAACAACCACTCCTGGTCTTGGCTTATATACTGATGTTAAGTAATGAACAAATACTGAGAATGCGATGGCACCAAACAGCCATCGTCTACACAGTCTGCCTCACATACCAACTGGTGAACCGAGTCATAACGCAATGACGTCAACAGCCCAAGAACCGTTAGTGGTGTGTAAGCAAATACATGGGAGACATGGTGGAGATACTAAAACAGAAAAAACAGAATTTTTTTATTAAAACAAACATTATCAACATTTTGAAAATAACTGTTACACACCCAAAGCCAACAGGACATTTCACAACATATTGTCCTGCCATTCCATACGTCCGAGGTCTGAATAAAAAAAAATGCAGCAAATTGGTCCCGCATGTGGCCTACTTCAACTGTTGACCGCAGCGAGTGATGACGGTAATCACGCAAAGGGTTTCCAACAGGTTCATCAAGTTCTATGGTGGGTCGCTCCTTAGCCAGAATGAAATTGTGGAGAACCACACAGGCTTTTACCACCTCATCAACTGTCTCCATTTTTAGATTTATGGCAGTTGCTAGAATGCGCCATTTGGACACCATAATCCCAAAGGCACACTCTACTGTTCTGCGGGCCCTGGTTAGTCTGTAGTTATAGATCCGTTTTGTGCGGTTCAAGTCCTGACTTGAATAGGGCTTCAGGAGATTTTCACTCATCTGAAAGGCCTCATCCCCAACCATTACAAATGGCAGCGGTGGGCCTTGAGTGTTGGGGAGAGGTCGTGGCTGTGGAAAATTAAAATTTTTGCCATAAACACGTCGGCCCATATCCGAGTTTTTAAAAGTCTGTGAATCGTTGCCACGGCCAAAAGCACCAATGTCCACGACAATGAAGCGACAGTCCGCATCGGCTATTGCCATGAGAACAACTGAAAAATATTTCTTGTAGTTGAAGAACTGTGATCCCGTTCTGGCTGGTTTGATAATCCGGATGTGCTTCCCATCCGCCGCACCCAAACAGTTGGGGAAATCACAAACAGTCCAAAATTTATCAGCAATTTTCATCCACATGTCCTCCGTGGGTATGGGTATAAATTCTTCACGGAGAATGGTCCATAAAGCCCAGCAGGTGTCAAAAACAATTCCGGACAGGGTGGAAATTCCAAGGCGGTACTGGAAATGGAGGGATGACAAGCTCTCTCCAGTTGCAAGAAATCTGTAGAAAGAAAAAATAATTTACAAAAATGCAAAGAATACATGTCAGACCAGCAATAATTATGACTAGAATTTGTTTAGAATTATTATGTACCTTAAGGTAACCAGGAGACGTTCCTTTGGTGGAATCGCTCTACGGAGCTGTGTGTCCTGTCTCCGGATGGCTCCTTGGACGCGAGCAAGCAAATCCCGGAAAGAGTCTTGTGACATCCATGTATATCCCGGGAATTTTTCCAGGTTCTCATTGAGCTCGACATACAGGGTGTGATATGCACCACGGCTCTCCCGCAGTTCTACAATGGGGTGTTGCCAAAAACGCCTACGCCGTGTCCTTCTCTGTCTTTCCCGGTTTCGGTGTTGCTCCCAAGCAAACGCACACGCCAGAAAAATCTTGATGCTTAGATCCAGGATGAAGTAAAAGCTATCCATGTGAAGATCCATCATGTCACAGGATACAGGAGCAAAATCTGAAGATTTTAGCTGTCCTAGGGTCTATATATAGATATCCCGTGATACACGCCCTCTGTAGTCTCATTGGCTGTTTCTTGTGATCTAGATTTTTCTCCTGTAAATTTTTTCAACATGCGCAAAAAAAACAAACGCATTGAAAACGCGTAAAAAAGCATGTAAACGCAGCGTTTTAATGCCGCATGCGTTAACCGCATGCGGTTTGAAAACGCGTTTACACGCGTTTTTCTTGACCTTGCGTTTGCGGATTAAACGCTGCAGATTTAAACGCAAATGTGAAAGTAGCCTAAGTCTCAGTGCTCCCCTTTAACCCTCCGTCAGGGGCAATATGTTTCATAACGAGTTTAGGGGCATTGCGCCTGTCCGGCACAGGCTAGAAAATTGGCTATATTTTCCTTTTTTAAAAATTGCAATGCTCTAAAAGTGATCAGTTACCTTAATAGGAATGTAATCAATGAGAATACACATAATCAGGTGGAAAAAAAATGTTTAATAACCAGAAAAGTAATATGTTTCTATGTCTTGAGCATCCTCCTCACTCTCTCCATCTTGATCTGTATCGGACACATCTGGACATTCTTCCACATCATCTTCTGAAGCCATGTCACTTTCTTCCCCTAAATCTTCTAGCTGTAAGGGGTCTGTCTCATCAGCAAGCAGTATATTTTGCACTTGCTCAACATGAAGGGCATTGGACAAGTCAAATATTCTCCTCGCCATTTCAGAAGAAAAGCTGAAGCAAGAGAGAGAATATGTGTTAGGGCGCAATGTGCCTGAGAAGCACACGCTTATTTCTAACAAAACCTTCTATGACAAATCGACAAATTTAGCACTAGCTATTCATAAAACAAGCTAAAAAAACAATTGGGATGAATAAAAACAGCAAATTCTAACCATCAAAGGTGTGACGCATTCAGGGGCAATAAGCCGGAGAAGCCAAAACACGGATATCTGATCTCCTGCAGCTCTGCAGCACAAGGGCTTCTCAGTAGTGTTGAGCGATACCTTCCGATATTTGAAAGTATCGGTATCGGATTGGATCGGCCGATATCCAAAAAATATCGGATATCGCCGATACCGATACCCGATACCAATACAAGTCAATGGGACACAAATATCGGAAGTGATCCTGGATGGTTCCCAGGGTCTGAAGGAGAGGAAACTCTCCTTCAGGCCCTGGGATCCATATTCATGTAAAAAATAAAGAATACAAAATATGGATATACTCACCCTCGGACGAGCCCTGGCTGTCACCGCTGCAAGGGTCTGCCTCCGTTCCTAAGAATGCAGAGTGAAGGACCTTCGATGACGTCGCGGCTTGTGATTGGTCGTGTGACCGCTCATGTGACCGCTCACGCGACTAATCACAAGCCGCGACGTCATAGCAGGTCCTACACTCACTGCATTCTTAGGAATGGAGGCTGCCGGTTGCACCGCTGAGGTCCAGGGTCTGTCGGAGGGGTGAGTATATCCATATTTTTTATTTTTATTCTTTATTTTTTACATGAATATGGATCCCAGGGCCTGAAGGAGAGTCTCCTCACCTCCAGACCCTGGGAACCATACGCATCGCACACGCCTGGGAACTTATAGGAACTTCCGATTCCGATTTCCGATATTTTTGTGATATCGGAACTCTGTATCGGAATTCCGATACAGCGAATATCGGCCGATACCCGATATTTGCAGTATCGGAAAGCTCAACACTACTTCTCAGGTTTCACACAGCCTTTAAAGTTAGGAAGGTGCTGGGAGGAGGGTGTTTTCCAGACAAACCAATGAAAATAGAGAAAAGAAACTAAGTGAGCTGCGCCTGTCAGATCAGTTGCCCCTGACAGAGGGTTAACACGTGCCACAATTCATGATGCTCAGATAAGAAGTATAGGTATAGTACAATGCCAATGATTTCACTTCTTACATTACATGAGTGATATCTATTGTAAATTCTACAATAGCTCAGAAACCTGACAGTATAGTCCTCTATACAGTATAACGTGCCCCATATAATGCTCCAAACATTAAAAAAAAAAAAAAATCCCCCCCCTTTCCTCGCTGCACTGATAGATATGAGCCAAATATGAAACACGGGAACCAAGGAAACATGTTTCGGGCTATGTGCACACGTTCAGGATTTTTTGTTTTTTTTTCTCACAGTTTTTCGCTATAAAACCCGTGAAAAAAACTCATACATTAAGCATCCTATTATTAGAATGCAATTCGCAATTTTTGTGGACGTGTTGTGTTTTTTTCCGTTGTGGAATCGCATTCTGGGAAAAAAACGCAGCATGTTCATTCCTTGTGCGGAATTGCGGGGGTTCCGCACACATAGGAATGCATTGATCCGCTTACTTTCCGCATGTGGCTATGCCCACCATGCGGGAAGTAAGCGGATCATGTGTGGTTGGTACCCAGGGTGGAGGAGAGGAGACTCTCTTCCAGACCCTGGGAACCATAAAATTATAAAAAAAAGAATTAAAATAATAAATTGTGATATTCTCACCTTCCAGCGTCCCTCGTAGCGTTCCCGCTCCTCGCGATGCTTCCGTTCCCAGTGATGCTTTGCGGCAATGACCTGTGATGATGTAGCGGTCTCGTGAGACCGCTACGTCATCTGAGGTCAGTTCCGCTAGGCATTATTGGGACCGGAGCATCGCGAGGAGCGGGAAGATTGCCGGGGACACCGGAAGGTGAGAATATCATGATATTTTTTTTATTATTATTATTTTTAACATTCTATCTTTTTATTATTGATGCTGCATAGGCAGCATCAATAGTAAAAAGTTGGTCACACTTGTCAAACACTTATGTTTGACAAGTGTGACCAACCTGTCAATCAATTTTCCAAGCGATGCTACAGATCGCTTGGCAAACGCTAGCATTCTGCAAGCTAATTACGCTTGTAAAACGCTAGTGTTTAGCGGGAAAACGCGTGCCACGCAACGCATGCACGCAGAAATTTCTGCGGCAATTCCGGACATGTGCAGATAGCCTTACTCTCATAGTACGGTGCTCCTTCCTTGTCCTCTCCACAGTATAATGTTTCCCCAGTACTGTCAGCCCCAATTTTATTTTATATTTTTGTGTTTCATGTAATATATGGAAGCCAAAGCGAAAATGCTGAAAAAACCCATCATATCCAGGAAAAAGAAACACTGTACATGGAGACATTGGCATCATATATCTCCTGTCTTGGTTCTTACAAACAAGCTTTTCTAAAAGCCTCAAACTTCTGTGTGTGAATCAGACCTGAGATCTAACGTGATAGAAGATTACAGTGTGGGGAAGACGGGAAACCTCCATATAGACGGCCGGTGGGGATGGAGTCAGTGACCGACTCTGGACAAATCTGTTTCTTTTTAAATCAAATAATTTTTATTAAAGCATATGACACGCAGTAACACAGTCTGACACATTTTCCAGACAGGTACAATAAATACAAAACCTATTAATACATTTTCATTTTACGAAAACAGGACCCTTACCCCATAGCCAGCCCCCCCCTCCCTCCCCCAATCCCCTACCCGTTATCCAATACTACCAACTGACGTCACCACCTCTTGAAAATTGTACAACAGTACATGTAAAAGTCCCTCCAGAAGCAACTAAACGACCCCCATTCTACTCTGCAATAAGATGCCATGCCTGGGTAATCCATCCATCCGCCCCACACATTTTCACATTTTGTACTTTGACCTCTCTTGATGTAGATATTCCTTTCCATAAGGACAAAATTATTTTTTTTTAAGAAATTCTTTTATCCCTGGCGGTTTTTCATCCAACCAATGCATCGCAATAAGCTTCCTCGCAGCATACAACAATCTTGCAATAATCAGCCTTCCACATTTATTCGTAGCAACGTCATCCATGCAGCCCAGAAGGCAAGTCAGCGGGTTACACACCACATCTACTCCTGTCACCTCCTGGATCAAATTAAGCACCTTCACTCAAAAGGGTTGGAGGCGAGCACACGACCACATCATATGTAGCAGATTAGCACCTTACTCACCGCACATTGGGCATTTTGAGTCACCTCTCAGTCCTGCCTTCATGATCCATACTGGGGTCCTGTACACCCTATACACCAGGTATAACTGTTACACCCTCTTATCCTCACTCTGGGAAGCCCTGGGGATGTACTGTAGTATGGACTCCCACTGGGACTCCGACAAGGGACCCAAGTCTGCCACCCATTTTTCCTTTATCTTTAACGGGTGCAATAAAAAGGTATCTAGCAGACTCCTGTACATTAAAGTAATAAACCCCCTCGTACTCCTCCGAGGCCCAATAAGATTCAACAAGCTATCGGACTGCAGAATCACGCGCAACCCCTTGTTTTGACAATTTAGGGCATGTCTCAACTGCAAATATTGAAAGAACATCTTCTGGGACAAAGGAAACTCAGTCCTAAGTGTCTCAAATGTTTTAATAACATCCCCAGCAAGTAACTGAGACATGAACCAAATGCCAATGTGCCTCCACTGACCGAACCCCCGCAATCTCATGAGCTCTGCCAACCTAGGATCAAACCAAATTGGCGCATACCTCGTAAATTCCGTTACTCCCCTCCATTGCTTAATTTTCTGCCAGACTTTCCCCATCATAACTATTGTTGGGATTTTTTTTATCTTAATTTGGAATCTGCCCGCTTCCAGACTGGCTAACAATGGGCCCTTCCCACCGCGTGGTCAATGATTGTCCCCGCTGAAGAGCTCTGTTCTGGTTCTCCCCAACTGAGCATATGTTGGCATTGATAGGCTATATAGTAAATCCATGGATTGGGGACCCCCAGACCACCCTCATCCTTCGCAGATGTTCCACTTTGATGCGTGCCCGTCCACCCTTCCAAATTAAGTCCCGAAATAGATTATTGATCCTATAAAATTTACTCTGAGGCAGCCACACTGGAGCATTAAGCCATATGTAGAGGAGCTGAGGCATAAGTATCATTTTGATCAGATTTACTCTTCCTTCAACCAACAGAAATGGCTTCTTCCAGTCCCCAATCTTCTGCTGGAACTTCCCAAGCAAAGGAGTGAGGTTGAGCTGCACATAGTCCTCTATTTTGTCCAAAACCACGATGCCCAGATATTTAAACTCATGTACCACCCTCAAGGGAATCCCAGGGTCTAGTGTCAGAGGAGCCGCCGCGTCCATGGGCAACAACACAGACTTATGCCAATTAATAGATAATCCGGAAAGAGCCCCAAATTTAGTAATACTGTTCATAACGGCCCCCAGAGACTCCTGTGCATCTTTCAAGAACAATAACATGTTGTCCACGTACAGGGAAATGTTTTCTTCAAAGTTTCCATATCGAAATCCCTTTATGCCCCTATCCCTCCGTATCACCGCCGCCAATGGCCCAACAGCAATTGCAAACAGCAGAGGAGACAAAGGGCACCCCTGCCGCGTTCCCCTATATAAAGGGAAATCCCGCGACAAGAGCCAATTTACCTGTATCCTGGCTCTTGGAGATGCTTATAACAATTGCACCCATCTTATAAATCTCTCTCCAAAACCCATAGCCTTCATAACCGCCCACAAATACCGACACTCCACACTATCAAAAGCCTTAGCGGCGACTAAGGAAACCACAACCCTCTGACCCATATTATCCGCCTTTACCTGCATATTAAGAAACAATCGTCTAAGATTACATGCGGTAGAGCTATTGGACATAAAACTGGTCCTGGTGTATTAGTGTCGTTATCACCTTGTTAAGACTATTGGCCAACATTTTTGCCAAGATTTTGATATCGTTAATAACGAGATTGGACGATAAGAAGCCGGATCCATCGGATCCTTACCCTGTTTTGGCATCACTACAATTATTGCCTCACGCATGGACCGCGGCAACTCCCCCTCCACCAGACCAGCACCGTACACCTCCAACAAAGCGAGAAGCAATACTTCTTTATTTTTTATACACCTCCCCTGGGATACCATCCACCCCTGGGGCTTTATCATTAGGCATAGAGGCCAGTGCGGCGTCAAGCTCTTCCAAATTAAACAGCTCTTCAAGAAGTCCCTGATCAACTGCTGAAAGTCTAGGAAGCTGAACCTCTGCCTAAAAACCATCCACTTCCATCGTTGGTGGCCAAATATGTTCCTAGAGCCAAGGTAGAAGATGAAGATGTCGTCCTCATCATGAAGGAGTTATTTCTCCTGTCACGTGTAATGAATATTTCCTGCAGTATTGCTAATGCCGATTCCAGGGTCGGTAAATGAGGCGAGAATTAGCGTTATGGAAGATGAGTCTATGAGGAACGTATCCAGCTGCCGACTCCGAGGAAGAAACTGATTGTTGTCTGTGGCCTAAATATATAGGTTTTATTAGTAGATGTAAAGAAGGAAACTAAATACTCTAAAATAATAAATCTCATGTTTCCCTTATTATCTCCAGTAATTGTATTATTACACAGGATTTTATGATGTTACGTTGGCTCATCTTCTTCTCATTCAGGTCTCTACAATATCGGATCCTTTCAGTGAAGATCTTCTAAATAAGAGAACTTTCCTGATTTTCCATCAAAGATTGATATGTACAGAGACAAGATGGTGCAGAGGATATTACACCTCACCCTAGAGATCCTCTTCCGGCTTACTGGACAGGTGAGAGATTCTGATGACGTCACAATACATCATTCTTATCTATGGGAATAACAGATGACCAGAACTGGAGAGGTGAGGACTCTGGAAATGTCTGTAGTGAGATTTATTAATGTGTCTCTCCATAACCAGGATTACAGAGTAGTGAAGAAGACCTCTAGTGAGCGCTGTCAGGACCCTGTGACTGAGGGATGCGGAAGACCCCTGAGCCCAATCATGGGGCCTCCACCTCACCCCCTGATCCATGAGGACATCAATGACCAGAAGATCCTAGAACTCGTCTACAAGATGATTGAGCTGCTGACTGGAGAGGTGACACTGCTGGGAATGCTGGGACATTATACAGTAATGCTCTGAAGGGATCGGGGGATGACGGTATCATTGTATGTGTCAGGTTCCTATAAGGTGTCAGGATATCTCCGTCTACTTCACGATGGATGAGTGTGAGTATTTAGAACGACACAAAGATCTGTACAAGGAAATCATGATGGAGGTTCCTCAGCCCCTCACATCACCAGGTAATAGACAGGACTAAATACACACGGCCTATAATTATCTGTATGTAAAGAATGAATTCAGTCCCTGTATGTGTTTCCTCCAGATCTATCCAGTAAAAAGACAACACCAGAGAGATGTCCTCATCCTCTTCTTCCACAAGACTGTAAACAAGAAGATCCCAATGTTCCTCAGGATCATCAGGTAGATGGAGAGAAGGTGGGCCCCAGACACCCCAGTCCGACGCTGGGCATAGAGGCCAGTGCGGCGTCATGCTCCTCCAAATTAAACAGCTCTTCAAGAAGACCCTGATCAACTGCAGAAAGTCTAGGAAGCTGAACCTCTGTCAAAAAACCATCCACCTCCTCCATCGTTGGTGGCCAAATATGTTCCTAGAGCCCTAGTAGAAGATGAAGATGTCGTCCTCATCATGAAGGAGTTATTTCTCCTGTCACGTGTAATGAATATCTCCTGCAGTATTGCTAATGCCGATTCCAGTGTCGGTAAATGAGGCGAGAATTAGCGTTATGGAAGATGAGTTTATGAGGAACGTATTCAGCTGCCGACTCCGAGGGAGAAACTGCTTGTTGTCTGTGGCCTAAAATATATAGGATTTATTAGTAGATGTAAAGAAGGAAACTAAATACTGTAAAATAATAAAACTAATGTTTCCCTTATTATCTCCAGTAATTGTATTATTACACAGGCTTTTTATGATGTTACATCGGCTCATCTTCTCATTCAGGTCTCTACAATATCGGATCCTCTCAGTGAAGATCTTCTAAATATGAGAACTTTCCTGATTTACCCATCAAAGATTGATATGGACAGAGACAAGATGGCGGAGAGGGTATTACACCTCACCCTAGAGATCCTCTTCCGGCTTACTGGAGAGGTGAGAGATTCTGATGACGTCACATTACATCATTCTTATCTATGGGAATAACAGATGGACAGAACTGGAGAGGTGAGGACTCTGGAAATGTCTGTAGTGAGATTTATTAATGTGTCTCTCCATAACCAGGATTACACGGTAGTGAGGAAGACCGCTAGTGAGCGCTGTCAGGACCCTGTGTCTGAGCGATGGGGAAGACCCCCGAGCCCAATCACAAGGCCTCCACCTCACCCCCTGATAAATGAGGACATCAATGACCAGAAGATCCTAGAACTCACCTACAAGATGATTGAGCTGCTGACTGGAGAGGTGACACTGCTGGGAATGCTGGGACATTATACAGTAACACTATGAAGGGATCGGGGGATGACGGTATCATTGTATGTGTCAGGTTCCTGTAAGGTGTCAGGATGTCGCCGTCTATTTCTCCGAGGAGGAGTGGGAGTATTTAGAAGGACACAGAGACCTGTACAAGGACGTCATGATGGAGGTTCCCCAGCCCCTCACATCAGCAGGTAATAGACAGGACTAAATACACACGGCCTATAATTATCTGTATGTAAAGAATGAATTCAGTCCCTGTATGTGTTTCCTCCAGATCTATCCAGTAAGAGGACAACACCAGAGAGATGTCCCCTTCCTCTTCTTTCACAGGACTGTAAACAAGAAGATCCCGATGTTCCTCGGGATCATCAGGTAGATGGAGAGAAGGTGTCATGAGATTTCATCTATGATGTGTAGACATCTGTGAAGGTTTTGTGCTCAGTCTTGTTTTGTCCCCCAGTATTATATGTTTTATACTTGTGTAAGGAGAACGGTGGAGATGGCAGGATTAGAGCTGATCATAGATGTGACTTCTCCGTCTGTCTGTGACTTTTACAATATTTATTTCAGGGTGAAGATCGGACCCATATTAATACTACAGAGACATATGTGAGGGGTGATGAGCGGTGTAAAGAGGAGATTCCTACAGATAACCACCCAGGTGAGTAGTAGCCGCTAAATGCAGAGAAGTCACAGATTCCTTTCAGTCACCGGCTGTGGCTGCTTTATCGGTGGTGTAGTCTGGCCGTATCACAATCATGGGATCACCATCTTGCCTCTAGACCACAACATTCTCCTCCACCCTGCGGCGTAGCTAGGGTTTTGGTTCGGGGGGGGCGAAGCTTCTGAGTGGGCCCCTAAGCAGGTAACCTTGATTACAGCTGGGTGGCGCACCCTAATAGTGGAGGAGAACCTCAGCAGATGACCGCGCTGTTGCTGAAAGTAATCTCTATATAAAGACCAGCACTGATATTCCCGCCATGTGGTCATTGGTCGATACCAGTCCTACAGGACATATAAGAGATCACAGCACAGTTATAGATGGTGACTTACTGCTGACATTCTTTCTAATGAATCGTTCATTTTTCCATCTGACGCAGACCGACATGCCAACTACTTCCAGCCAGGACTCGGTTGCAGAGATTACATCACAGATACATTTCATGTCTCATATTTTCAGCACTGTCCCCAATGGGACTATTGCCAACCTGCACAAACTCCTCAACCTGCCGATGTGTCCCTATTACTGCACCTTTTGTGTGGTTCTCTGTGCCCTCTAAATTCTAAAGCAACCCTCTATAATATAGTAATGCCGGGTGCAAGTGCCCTAGAAAACCGTGCCCACTTTACATTTAATAATGTCCCGAGTCTCCCCCCTTTAACCCCTCTACACAATATGATGCTCTCTTATACAGTCTAATGCCCCCTCACTACATATACATACTGATCTTTTAGTATCCCCCAAACGGTTTGATAGCTCTAACACTGACCTCCACACTGTATGATGGCCCCCTAGATAGCCTCCATATAGTATAACGCACCAGACAAGCCTTTTTCTATGGAACTTACATCCTGAGATTAATAGACTGTGACCGTTACCTGCCCAAATCTGTAGACTACAAAGCCAAATGACAGCGTACGTAGAATATGCTGACAAGTTAGAAAATTACTGGTGCACACCAGCAGCAGAGAGCAGATGCAGCCTAAGCACACTGTTTAAGGGATAAAGCGCTGGAGCACAGCCCATAAAGTCCACTTCACAGGACCACTCGAGCATTTCTCAGCATAAGGCGACATATTGAGTAAGACCGGAGATCGGTCGAATAGTCGTTCATACGTTTTTCTCTTCTCTACGAATATTGTGTGTGACCACATAAATAAATTTCCTTTTTTACATCACCTTTCGGATAGAGTGTGCGGTGAATTCTCTTAATTTGGACTTAGGGTCTCAAGGGCCCATTCCACCAGCACCTCACATTTGGACAGAGTGCAGGCCAATTTATTGTATCTAATATTGATACCTGGCGGCTACCTGCAGTACAAGCCTACCTGCAGTACAAGCCTAACTCCACCATTAGGAGCGCTAGTGAAAACCAGGTAGCTGCTTAGCCGTGCACCTCCTGGGTAAATTCTTCTCGTGGCACAGTGGGTCCATGATCCATGTGTGTAACAGTTTGTTCAGGACATGGACCCTATTAATCCCAATTATTATTATTATTATTATTATTAATTTATGTAGCACCATTAATTCTATGGTGCTGTATATGAGAAAGGGGTTAAATACAGAGTTATAGATATCGTTTACAGTAAACAAATTTACAATGACAGATTGGTACAGAGGGGAGAGGACCCTGTCCTTGCGGACTTATATTCTACAGGATAATGGGGAAGAGACAGAAGGTCAGGGGTGCAGCAGCTCTGGTGGTGGTGAGGCGGCAGCTCGGGTGGTGGTGAGGCGGCAGAATGGTTATTGCAGGCTGTAGGCTTTCCTAAAGAGATGGGTTTTCAGGTTCCATCTGAAGGATCCGAGGGTGGTGGATAATCTGACGTGTTGAGGCTTGGAATTTAAGAGGATGGGGATATTCAGGAGAAATCTTGGAGGCGGTTGTGTGAGGAACGAATAAGTGTGGAGGAGAGTAGGAGGTCTTGGGAGGATCGAAGATTACGTGAGGGAAGATATTGGGAGATTAGTTCAGAGATATAGGGAGGGGACAGGTCGTGGATGGCTTTGTAGATCAGTGTTAGTAGTTTGAACTGGATTCGTTGGGGAATTGGGAACCAGTGGAGGGATTTGCAGAGGGGAGAAGCAGGGGAGTAGCGAGGAGAGAGGTGGATTAGCCGGGCAGCAGAGTTGAGGACAGACTGGAGTGGTGCAAGAGAGTTAGTGGGGAGGCCACAGAGGAGGCTGTTGCAGTAATCTAAGTAATCCCAATGCCTCTTCTCACTCGGAGTTATACAAAGATGTTCACCAGCAATATCAGCGGACAATGAATACCCGTTTGAGAAGGAGTGGATGATGTCAGGGTTTCCAAAGTGCAGCATCTATGGCCGTGACTTATGCACGTGGAGCTAATCCTAGTCTGCTCCGCCATGTTACGACTAGAATACTGAGAAGTGCCGTGGGTTTCTAAACCAGTGTAAGCTGCACTATTAACTATTTTCCCATCAGTTTCCCTCTGATCGTGCTAAAGTGGGATTCCTAATGTTCCACCTAGCAGGAAAGGCCCTGGCGTGGCTCTACCTCTTGTGGAAGAGAGGGGACCCTGTGACATTGGATCTGCAGGCCTTCCTGGTGGCCATCTGTAAGGTCTTCAATGAGCCTGGCCGTGTATCTTCTGCTGCAGCTTCCCTTCTCAGACTGCATGAGGGAGTTCTGTCTGAATGGCCACTATGCTGTATAGTTCCGCTCCTTGTCTTTCTAACTTGTTTGAAACAATGAAGCTTTGGAAGCTGCCTTCTAGGAGAGTTTGTTCAGAAGGAATAAGGAACAATTAGCTGGTTGAGACATTCCTGCTACTATAGATGATCTGATATCCCTGGCAATCTGGATTGACCTCCGGCTCCAGTAACAGACCAGAGAGGTGACGTGTGAGAGGAAACTGTTGTCTGGCTTTGTCCTTTCAGAGACTGCTAGTTCCCCAGCCTTCTAAAACAGCTATCTTCTCTGAACCTGTGCAGTTTGATGATGTTAGAGCAGCAGCTGGAACACCGTTGTGCCAAGGGTTTGTGCTAGTTCTGCGGTAGCGCTGAACATTTCATTAGTTTTTGTCCTGGGAAGTCTGAAAAACCCCAAATCCTAAGACCTGTAGGAGAGGCTGCCCTATGTGAGAGTAATACCTCTCCACCGTTGAATCTGACTGTATCTGTATCATGTGGAGGCTCCCAGTTCATTGACACAGCCTACCTCTACTCCAAGTCTTTGGGAAATTTCTTGCAGCAGTATGTGGTAGTTCCGTATCAGATTACTATTCATCACCTCCAGACTTTGATGGTGTCATCCGTCAAAGAAAAGGCTCTATCCGAAGTCATTCAAGTAGTTACTTGTCAAGTAGAACTCCAGGTAGGAATGTTGCATATGGAGAAGATCGCTTTCTATGTGCTTTCTGGTCTATTTCATCCACTTCTCTACCTTCGCTATGAACTCATGAGCCCATTTTATACTGGAGATCCGGCGAGGTCCTTCGTTGGGAACAGTCAATTCACAAGAAGTGTCTGGTCCTTGGTTGAGCACTGACTTCACCGATGAGAAGGAAGCGG
Organism: Ranitomeya variabilis; assembly: GCF_051348905.1. NCBI lineage: Eukaryota > Metazoa > Chordata > Amphibia > Anura > Dendrobatidae > Ranitomeya > Ranitomeya variabilis. Next base: position 739,546,827 of record NC_135235.1, on the reverse strand, counting down.
AGACGTTGCCTCCACACAGACCCGGTAATTGTTCCATAGACCTGCTCCCTTGAACCTCATCACCTCGAGGATGTATGCTCATGGCGACTGGTTTGAAAATGGACCCAGAGAGGGTCTCTTCAATTCTCAATTGGCCGGCTGACCATAACGTCAAGGCTGATGTGCTTTTCAGGTCTTTCCTATCCACAGACCAGGAGGAAGAACCACAACTTGTCTTCGATCCTTCCAACATAGTGGCTTGTCATGCTGGGTAAGGAGACACCTTGCAATTCAATAATCCTGATACTACACCTGCTTCAGTCTGCTCTAAGGATGTCTTGGTGGTAAGCAGCATCCTGTCCTTGAAGAATGTGAGAGGTGAAACCATTTTACTAGTGGAATTGAGAGAACATTGCACTGAAGAGAGTTCATGTGAATTCAAGAAGAATATGCATGCCACACTTCTGCGGAGATTCCTTGCGGACTTAAAATAAAAGGGGGCATAAAGAGGGGGTACTAGAATGCCAATCACTGCGTGGTGTCCCATCTCCTGGCAGGGACACGGACATACTCAGTGCCCCAACCGCTTGTGTTTGTTCCCTGCTGTGGCTTTCTGCTTCTCTGGGCCTGCGCATTCTGCACATGCCTCCTGGCGCTGCACCTAGTGTATGCACTCCTCATTTTGGGGGGGGCAGCACGCAGTTCGGAAATCCTCCAGCTAATGGCAGGGAGGAATCAGATATATAAGGCACCATCCCCAGTAGGTAGGTGCCAGAACAACCCCTGTAGTTTACCTACTTAGTGTGTTTGTGCAACTAGTATGTTGCCAGGATCAGTGTCCGTCCTTTCTGATGATCCAGAATCCATACCAGCTCTGATATCTGCTCTACCAGTATCCGAATCCTGTGCTATCACTGACTCTTAGTCTGTGTCCGTGACTGCGATCCTGACCGTTGGGATCAGCTACTGCAGTATCGGGTACTGCCCAGGAGTGGTACCTGGCAGCAACTTGCAGTGCAAGTCTAACTCCACTATCAGGACCTCTAGTGAAAACAAGGCAACCACTTAGCCACGCCACTCTTGGGTAAGCCCGGTTCGTGGCACATTGGGTCCATAATTCATGTGTGTGACAGCCTTCTTAGTGTTTATTGTAAATCTTGCATCTTTAGAAAATTGTTTAGCTCACTCATCTGATTGCAACCATTGCTAAAATGTCTCGTTTTTTGGGGGACACTGCTTATTCTCTGCATTTAGGAAATCTTTTTTTCTATTTTCATAGGCTGTTACAGAGAGTGCACTTTGCACCTTCTGTACATATATTGGGTACCAATCTGTGATATTAGGATTGTCATATAATTTTTGTACGGTATAAATTGAATCTATTTATTATGATATTGGGTACCATATCACTTATGTTATAATATGTTGGACAGGATCCATGCTCCCTACCCCTTTTTCCCATATTTCTCTTCTTGGGTATAATCTTTGTTTGGTGGTTTTAATTGTTTTTAAAATTTATTGTGTGTAGTGAAATGACATTGGATAAATACAATTTGTTAATTTTCTCTGTTGATCCCTGCGTATGTGCATGTCTTCCTTGTTCTTTTTGGTACTTCCAAAAGGGGAAGGTGTCACGATAATGTAAAAATTGTCATATTGTGAGTTTAGTTTCAGAAAGTTTCATGATTTTAGGCACGCTGTGGGCCTTTCCGACCCCCCCCCCCCCTTCTCACTCTGCCTGCTGCCTATGTGTGTAATTCAAAACCCTCACTAGAATCACTAAAGTTTTATGGCTTAGCTGTAAATGCAAGACTCGGTGAAAACTACTCATTTCCTCCTCCCAACCAATACCAGCCAAAACTGGTATAGGAACCATGCACTTCTTTGTTCTATTAACGTGATATATAGGGGCACCGATCCGGGCTAGGGATATAAGAATTATATATTCCGAATGCCCATCAATAGATCTCACTCACTGAAAGCGCTTGAAGCTAAACACAATGAGTGCAAACTTCGGGTTTCTTCGTAAGCGGTTCAGGTAATTGCTCCATGTTTACACTTAAAAGAATCGCCCCGATATGGTACACCTCGTGATCCTGGTGAATTTCTTATACGAGGTTCCTACAACGAGATATGCGTAAAAATAGTTTTCATATTCTAAGTGATGTCACCACAGGGTGAGTGCCTGGGTTTTGGGCTAGGAATAACTGTGTGAAGCAGGAGTTTGTGTCTTTTGTCCGGGGTCCAGCTGCTATACAGATGCGACATGCATCTTGATGTATCTGATGAGCACTTGGGCAAACAGGAGATGAAATGATCTGAACGACCTGTAAGTGTTCTTTTCAATTTTAATCCCATTTTCTTTGTAATTGTATTGTACACATGATTTGTCTTCTTTATAATATCTTTTTATATACTTTTGTAAACCCTGCCTACCTTTTTTTTCTTTTTTTTGGAGTAAAATGTATAATTTACTAACTTGTCTCTCCATGCTCTAAATGAACTGTCTCATCCTCTGAAGTTAGTTACGCTACTGATTTGAGTTGGCCCCGAACACATTAAACCTTAGGAGATTGGAGCTGTTGGCAGAATACTTTGTTCTGTGCATTTGGGAGGCTTTGTAGCGACGGCGGCGTTGATAATTATTGTTCCTGCCTGAGTGGGAGTAGTTATATCGCCCTTGTTGCAGCATGCCCAATTGCCAGTACATACACAGGCAGCCTTTCTGGCTACTAATTACCTTAGGTGCAGTACCCTGACTGATCTGAGGGTAAGGGGGGCGCCAGAGAGCTGCAAATTCCAAATCGGAAGTGGGATATAGATAAATCCCTTTCAGAAGGAACCATGGGCAACCAAACAACCCCGGTTCGTGACCTTCTGAACATTGGGCGTCGCCGATTATAGCTTCTGTCTGGTGCTTGGTTATCTCGGTCTGGAGTGGTGGTCTAGGAGAAGGATTTTCGTATCTGGTGGTGTATTTCCCTTAGTCATATTTTCTCCTTCCTTTATTTGTATTTATTTTGCCCTGTGCATTTATAGTGTATTCCTGTGTGACTGCGGCGTGGTGCATATTTTCCTTTATCCTTGTCTGTGCTAACTGTGGGTATTGGTGTGTGGTCTCTTCACTGGGTGGTGGGTAAGGGTTTCAGCCTAGGGTTGAAACAGGAGACAGGGTGAGGATGGAGGCCCAGACATGCACACCATCAGTGTAAACTCTGGGAGAGGGTCAGACAGGGTTTCCCAGAGTTGAGGGAAATCTCAGGGGCCTGGGTTAATAGCTCTTGTCCACCTAGATTTCCCGTGACACTGGTTCATCCTATGAAGTTTTCTATTAGACCTTGAACTGTCTTTGTCTTGGTGAATAATTATATATTTTTCCATAACTTGCCATTTTTTACAGATAGTTTAAGTAGACATTTTCAAAAATGATAAATTTCAAGGATATTTTATTAAAAAATAATTGTTTTTTTTCTTGGCAGATGACTGCACCAAGAGATCAGAGGGACAGCTGACATCTTCAACTTTTAAATCAGATGATCTTGAAATCCCACAGGATACTATTGAAGTGAATGCCATTACTCCAGATATATCATCATCCCTTCTCAGCAAAGATCTACCATCTGATCCATTGAAACAGATTCTGTCTTCTGATTCATTACTGACTATTAAGGAAAATCAAAATTGCGAAATAATCATTAAAAAACAAATTGCACCTCAAGAAAAGGAGCGATTTTCATGTTCGGAATGTGGAAATACTTTACCCCTCAAAAAGACTTTTTTTAAACATAAAAAAGTTCACACAGGAAAGAATAGATTTTCTTGTTCTAAGTGTGGGAAATGTTTTAACTGGAAATCAAATCTTGTTAGTCACCAGAGAATTTACACGGGTGAGAAGGCATTTCCATGTTCAGAATGTGGGAAATGTTTTACAAGGAAATCAACTCTTGTTACACATCAGCGAACTCACACAGGAGAAAATAAACATTTATATTCATGTTCAGAATGTGGGAAACCTTTTACAAGGAAATCAAGTTTTATCAGACATCAAAGAACTCACACAGAGGAAAAGCCTTTTTCATGTTCAGAATGTGGGAAATGTTTTAGAGATAAATCAAGCCTGATCAAACATCAGAGAATTCACACAGGAGATAAGCCTTTTTCATGTTTAGAATGTGGGAAACGTTTTAAGCAGAAATCACATGTTGTTATACACCAAAGAACCCACACAGGGGAGAAGCCTTTTCCATGTTCAGAATGTGGGAAATGTTTTAAATGGAAAACAAATCTTGATAGCCACCAGAGAACCCACAGACAGGAAAAGCCTTTTTCATGTTCAGAATGTGGGAAATGTTTTAACCAGAAAGAACATCTTTATAAACACCAGAGAGCCCACAAAGGGGAGAAGCCCTTTTCATGTTCAGAATGTGGGAAATGTTTTACAGAGAAATCAACTCTAGTTACACATCAGAGAACTCACACAGGGGAAAAGTCATTTTCATGTTCAGAATGTGGGAAATATTTTGCAAGGAAATCAACTCTTCTTATACATCAGAAAACTCACACAGGGGAGAAGCCATTTTCATGTTCAGAATGTGGGAAATTTTTTACAAGTAAACCCAATCTTATCGCACATCAGAGAACTCACACTGGGGAGAAGCTTTTTTCATGTTCTGAATGTGGGAAATGTTTTACAGATAAATCCAATCTTATCGCACATCAGAGAACTCATACTGGGGAGAAGTCTTTTTCATGTTCAGAATGTGAGAAATGTTTTAACTGTAAATCGCATCTTGATAACCACCAGAGAACCCACACAGGAGAGAAGCCTTTTTCATGTTCCGAATGTGGGAAATGTTTTACAGAGAAATCAAATCTTATCGCACATCAGAAAACTCACATTAAGAAGAAACTCATAACCAATAGTAGTCCTCATGCAAAATAAATATGATCCAGCGCCGTGCTGGATACATATCTTACACGGCACATAATTGATCAAAAAACGGTAACTTTCCACACCGAGGGTGAGTTACAAGGTTTTATCTAGGCCACGCCAGTTTGGTGGGGTGGGTCTACCCAACCTCCGAAACTATTGCAGGGCGGCCATATTAGTTCGCCTCTTGGACTGGAAATATAAAATTAAATTTAAAAAATGGGTAGAGTTGGAACAAGAATGGTCCGATTTGCCTCTTCATTATCTTCAGTGGATCCCAAAGCAATATGCTCTTCAACGGGGGAGATTTTCCTTCCTAACCTCAGAGGCTATGAGGGCATGGCACTGCAGTGGTGTGAAGGGGTCCGCTCCTCCTGGGGCCAGCCTTCTTACACCTATTTTTTGCAACCCGGCATTTCTTCCGGGCATTCACAGGAAAGCCTTCATGGGATGGAAATACGAGGATGACATACGGGTTGGTGATATCTTACAGCGTGGCGAGATTCCCACCCTCTGTTCCCTTCAAACCCAATCTCCCTCCACTAAACTTCTATGGTGGGAGGCTCGTTTCCCTGACCTGTTTACCTGAATATACCTGTACAGTCGATTACTATGCTACTCTTCCTTTCTTTTCGTGTTCTCATTTTATATTTCTTTTCTTGAGCCCCACCTACTTGGGCTCCCCCCTCTATTTCCTCTTCTTTCTATCTCCCCCCTGGGTGAGCTGTTCACCTTCCACCAGCTCGGTGTGATAGGTCTGTACCATGATTTATCAGTTACTTTTATAATGATACTATTTGCGTGCATGTCTCGCTCTAGGGGACATGGGCGAACTGATTTTAGGTATGCTTTATTTTATTCACGTTAATGAAAGTCCTCGCCTGTTGTGGGGGCAAGGAGTTATTGCTTATATGTTAAAGATACCGTAGTCATTCTAGAGGGTTTACTCCCTCTAATTTTTTTTTTTTTTCTCTTTTATGTAAGATTTATGCAAGGTTTGTGAAAGAGTGTTTTTTTTGTGTTACTCTTCTCGAATTGTATATTATAAGAAAAAGTACTTTGATCATTGACGTAGTTTTCAACTACTGTTTTTCTTGTAAAATTCTCTTCTCTTTAATAAAATTATATTTAACCATAAAAAACGGTAACTTTCCTTACCAACAGTCACCCTATTACACCAGTTTTCTATATATTACCAAAGATCCGCAAATCTCTTCATGACCCTCCTGGGTCGTGTTTTGGCAGACCGTCGGCACAAAAAAAGTTACATGTAACTTTTTTTGCGTGTCGTGTCTGCCATTTTCGACTGCGCATGCGTGGCCAAAACTCCGCCCCCTCCTCCCCGGACATTACAATGGGGCAGCGGAAGCGTCGTAAGACTGCTTCCGCTGTCCACGTCGGGCATTACTTTCACAACACGAATCGGCACGTCAGGCCGACGCATAGCGACGGCCCCGTGCCAACACTAGTGTGAAAGAAGCCTAACTTATTCCTATCTTCTCTATTGGGCTAAATCCTATACTTTCCCTTTATCTACTTGACACATTAACATCTGTACATTACATTATAAAATATATCAAACATACATGACATTCCACAGTATCACATATCAAATATATCAGCTTTGCAGGGAATTGGGCAAGGAGTGTGAGGCTTGAACTAGCCTCCACACCCCCTTATAATAATAATAATTTTATTTATATAGCGCCAACATATTCCGCAGCACTTTACAAATTATAGAGGGGACTTGTACGGACAATAGACATTCTAGCATAACAGAAATCACAGTTCAAAATAGATACCAGGAGGAATGAGGGCCCTGCTCGCAAGCTTACAAACTAAGAGGAAAAGTGGAGACACGAGAGGTGGATGGTAACAATTGCTTTAGTTATTCGGACCAGCCATAGTGTAAGGCTCGGGTGTTCATGTAAAGCTGCATGAACCAGTTAACTGCCTAAGTATGTAACAGTACAGACACAGAGGGCTATTAACTGCATAAAGTGTATGAGAACATGATACGAGGAACCTGATTATGGGTTTTTTTTTATGATAGGCCACACAGGGATCGTTAGGTTAATGCGTTGAGGCGGTAGGCCAATCTGAACAAATGAGTTTTTAGGGCACGCTTAAAACTGGGGGATTGGGGATTAATTGTATTAACCTAGGTAGTGCATTCCAAAGAATCGGCGCAGCACGTGTAAAGTCTTGGAGACGGGAGTGGGAGGTTCTGATTATTGAGGATGCTAACCTGAGGTCATTAGCGGAGCGGAGGGCACGGGTAGGGTGGTAGACTGAGACCAGAGAGGAGATGTAGGGTGGTGCTGAGCCATGGAGTGCTTTGTGGATGAGGGTAGTAGTTTTGTACTGGATTCTGGAGTGGATGGGTAGCCAATGTAATGACTGGCACAAGGTAGAGGCATCGGTGTAACGGTTCCTGGCTGCAGCATTCAGGACAGATTGGAGCGGGGAGAGTTTGGTAAGAGGAAGGCCGATTAGTAGAGCGTTACAATAGTCCAGACGAGAATGAATAAGTGAGACAGTAAGAGTTTTTGCAGAGTCGAAAGTAAGAAAAGGGCGAATTCTAGAAATGTTTTTGAGATGCAGATAAGAAGAGCGAGCCAGTGATCGGATGTGGGGGGTGAATGAAAGCTCGGAATCAAGGATGACCCCAAGGCAGCAGGCATGTTGCTTTGGAGTAATGGTGGATCCGCACACGGAGATGGCAATGTCAGGCAAAGGTAGGTTAGTAGAGGGAGAGAACACGAGGAGTTCAGTTTTTGACAGGTTCCGTTTCAGATAGAGGGAGGACATGATGTTAGAGACAGCAGTAAGACAATCACTGGTGTTTTCTAAAAAGGTCGGCGTGATAACAGGAGAAGAGGTGTATAATTGGGTGTCATCAACATAGAGATGGTACTGGAAACCAAATCTACTGATTGTTTGTCCAATAGGGGCAGTATACAAAGAGAAGAGGAGGGGGCCTAGGACTGATCCTTGAGGAACCCCAACAGTAAGGGGAAGGTGAGAGGAGGAGGAACCAGCAAAACATACAGTGAAGGATCGGTCAGAGAGATAGGAGGAGAACCAAGAGAGAACGGTGTCCTTGAGGCCGATGGAGCGGAGCATAGTGAGGAGGAGCTGATGATCCACAGTATCGAATGCTGCGGAGAGATCCAAGAGAATTAGCATGGAGTAATGACCATTAGATTTAGCTGTTAGTAGGTCATTAGAGACTTTAGTGAGGGCAGTTTCAGTAGAGTGTAAAGAGCGGAAGCCAGATTGAAGAGGGTCGAGAAGAGAATTATCTGAGAGATAGCGGATGAGACGGGAGTGGACCAGGCGTTCGAGGAGTTTAGAGATGAAGGGAAGATTAGAGACAGGTCTATAATTAGCAGCACAGTTTTGGTTGAGGGATGTTTTTTTTTAAGTAATGGCTGTATGATGGCATGCTTCCATCCACCCCCTTAAATATATAGCATAGACAAAGGCGTCTGTAACGGAAGCTGGGGGTATATGGGTGTATACAGAGTACACAGGGGTGTCTGTGACCAAAGCTGGGGGTATATAGGTGTATACAGAGTACACAGGAGGGTCTGTGACCGAAGCTGGGGTATATAGGTGTATACAGAGAACACAGGGGGGTCTGTGACCGAAGCTGGGGGGATACGGGTGTATACAGAGTACACAGGGGTTGTCTGTGAGTGAAGCTGGGGGTATAGTGTACACAAAGGGGTCCACAGACACAGGGGTCAGTGCACATACGGCTCCGCTCCTTACACCTCATACACACACGGCTCTGCTACATCCACACTGTTATCCCCTCCTGACCCCACACAGAAACTTCCCCTCATCCAGCACCATGACAACCAGCACAGCAGAGTCCTGCATACACTGAGGCCCCTGATCATGTGACCCCTGACTCCTCCCCTCCTGTGACATCATCACAGGTCCTGTGCGCACAGAGCAGCCGTATATGTGGAGTGTGGCTCTGCAGGACAGGTGGAGGTCTTTGCTGGAGGCTCCATTATTCTCTATGTGGAGTGCGGCTCTGCGGGTGGAGGTCTGTGCTGGAGGCTCCATTATTCTCTTTGTGGAGTGGGGGTGGAGGTCGGTGCTGGAGATTCCTCGTTACTGAGTGTGGGGGACATTAACCCCTTCAGTCAGGGCCGGCTCCAGGTTTTTGCGGGCCCCAGGTAAGTCTCGGTGCTCCCCTTTAACACGTGCCACAATTCATGATGCTCAGATAAGAAGTATAAGTATAGTACAATGCCAATGATTTCACTTCTTACATTACATGAGTGATATCTATTGTAAATTCTACAATAGCTCAGAAACCTGACAGTATTGTCCTCTATACAGTATAACGTGCCCCATATAATGCTCCAAACATTAAAAAAAGAAATAAGATCCACCCCTTTCCTCGCTGCACTGATAGATATGAGCCAAATAAGAAACACGGGAACCAAGGAAACATGTTTTGGGCTATGTGCACACGTTCAGGATTTTTCACTTTTTTTTCTCAGTTTTTTGCTATAAAACCCGCGAAAAAAACGCATCCACTAAGCATCCTATTATTAGAATGCAATCCGCAATTTTTGTGCACATGTTGAGTTTTTTTTTCCGCCGTGGAATCGCATTCCGAAAAAAAAAACGCAGCATGTTCATTTCTTGTGCGGAATTGCGGGGGTTCCGCACACATAGGAATGCATTGATCCGCTTACTTTCTGCATGTGGCTATGCCCACCATGGGGAAAGTAAGCGTATCATGTGCGGTTTGTACCCAGGGTGGAGGAGGGGAGACTCTCCTCCAGGCCCTGGGAACCATATAATTATTTAAAAAAAAAAGAATTAAAATAATAAATTGTGATATTCTCACCTTCCGGCGGCCCCCGCAGTCTTCCCGCTCCTCGCGATGCTTCCTGTTAGAAAAAAATGTATCTTAGTGAGGATTGGGAAGAAAAGCAAAAATAGAATTGTTTGGATAAAACAGAACTCATTTAATGTCCATTCAAAAAGAGTGATTACAAAAATGAAGAAAAAGTAAATTATAAGTTCATTGCACACAAATCTTAAGTATTAGATTTAAAAGAAAATGAAAGCAAGCATTGATCTTACATATGGTCTTGTGTGATGATGTGTTCGTCCATGTAGAGAGTCTCAAGGTATCTAACATATGCTGAGAAGAGACGGTTTATATACAAATCCGTCCCATAGACTTTCATGGGTTTCTATTTTCTCCTACATAATATCCATATAAGGTAACCCAGTTCCATGCCAATGGTCTATACCATAAAAGTAGATTCCAGAATATTCCTTATCATTCTATGCATTACCTCATGTTAGGTTGCTTAGTTACACTTGTTTACCGGCTAGAAATAACACTAGACATCCAAATATAGGTTGGGCTTCACAAACACCCTCTAGCTTTTGACATGCAGAGGACAGATGGTCAATGACAAGACCTTCAGAAACTGTATCATACACTTTCCCTATACCCTTGGTTCTTTATTTGATTTCATGTAATTATCCATATGTAAGTGATTATATATATTATTATTGGATTTTACATTCCCCCCTGATTATGATTTGAGAATATCATAATTAACCCTAAAATCTTTCTCTCACCATTCGTATCACATTCATTCTTTATTCTGAAAACCTTGTATTAACATCTGTCTCGAATGTCACCTGAGTTTTGAAAACTAAAATTAGATTAGAGAATTATATTTTTCTTTTCAGCATTTCTCTTAAAATGTCATCTTCCTTTTTCATTTCTGTCTTTATCTTTTTATAAATGTTCTTAATTTGACACATAATAAGTATTTGATATATTATACACAGCAAAACTATAATAAATATAATAACAATCGGATTAGATAATACATTTCCTACTGCCATTTTCGTTGAAGACTGTGACCAACTAGTTACTGATTTTCCTAAATTTTTCCACCAAGATGAGCCTGACATACTTGTCCATTCATGTTCAATATCATTTAAATTACCTTGCTCATGTCTGAATACAATTTCAGCTTCTTTTAATTGTTTTGTTAACAAATTTAACAAACCCTTGTCTTTCTTTATCTCATTTGTCCACATATTCCAAGGAAAATTATTTATTTGGGACAAATTGAACTGTATTGGAAGGATTTTTAGGTTTCTTGAACCTATTAATGTAATATTAATACTTCCTTCCTTCTTTGAGAGAGTTTTCACATTTCCCTCGATACAATATAAACCTATTGTCAGATTTTCAGCATGTACACAAGATGAAAAGTATGCAGAAACAAATTCTTTCTCTGACATAACTTGGAAACAAATCTTATTAGCGCTTACTGGTGTCACCAAGTCATGGATCGTGTGTACATTCTCAACTCTGGCATGACATGAGGTATGATTATTGAAACATGAATGATAAATGACTTTATCCTGTCCAGGGAGACACATTACCTTAGAAACAAAATTTAAACATGAAGAAATGTCTAATTGTTCAGTGTTTGTTCCGTCAAATGCAAAATCTGTGTACTGTAATTGATAATATAGCAATTGTGTGTGACTAACAGGAATTCCCAGAACCGTTATAGGAACTAAGGTTTCTTCTCTTCCCGACACTGGAATCAGTGATGTTCCTACACAAATATCCTGGTCACATCCTAACCACTTATTTACCCACAAATCTGTATGATTTAATGCAAAACTATATTCTGTAGGCAAATTTCTCATTAGTCCTAAAGGAGTAATTCCACTTTGTAAGGCTTGTGCAATCATTTTTAGATTGGTGGAATATTCAATCTGAATTTCTAGACATGTTTTGGCCACTTGAGATTCCTGTTCACTTTCTATTAATGCTAAAGTAGCATCTTGTAGATGTGAGACAGAAGACCCCAATACAGAAGCAGTAGTCAAAACCATTTTCTCAAGAACTTGATTCAAACTTTTCTGAATCTTTACTCCTTTACCTCCGATATACCCAATATTTTCCAAATCTGATTTAAGTGTATGTATGTCCATAGTGTTAATTAGACTTCCTACTGTACCTAATCCCCCCAAAATTCCTTCCAACACTCCCCTCTTACTTCTAACTTGTGTTGGAGTTCTTTTCCCAAACCATTGTTCTATTCCCATTTCCATATTAATGAGATGTGATTGACATTGAATCTCCTTGTAACTGTATAAACCCAGCCTTAGGTCCTGTGGTAGCATGTAATATTATGTCAGTTTGTGTATGAAGTGTAGCTCAATACAGCATTTCACCCCATAACCCATGCAGATGTTTCCAGTAATATCTACTGAATTGTCCGGTATGTCTTCATCTTTAAGGTTTTGTAAACTTGATCCTCTTGGTTTCCTCGAATGTAGAGTTCTTCTGAAAGGTTCATTCACTTCACTAGTGTCTGTTTCACGATGTAAGATGTCTTCTGCGTAGATCACAGTTGAAATAGTACATAGCAGCAGAAATGCGATTCCCATCAGATAGTAACTTTTCCTGGGAACTGTCGTCTTTTCTCGAAGGATTGGTGTTGAATCCCTTCCATCAAGGTCATGGTGTTCCGTATTCCAGCTCTTATTGGAATTCATTTCTTCCTAAAAGAAATGCAGTATCATTATTTTGCAATATACAATTTGCATTGATCAACATGTACCCACACTCTTTGTTGCCTGCGGGTATTTTTAACCACGTTTGATGCTCGTTGCACAAGAATCATAACTTGTCCCATGGTTTCAATGATATCAAAGGGACCTTCCCAGTTACTTTCCCAAGGTCCATTCTTCCTGAAAGTTTTGATCATCACCTGAGCCCCTTTTTTGAATTTAGACTCATATGGTGGCTCCATTCTCTGCATTCTTGATGCAGCATGAGGAAGAATTGTTTTCAAATTTTCCTGCAACAATTGCAACCATTTGGACCTTGCAACAGCATCTTTTTGAGATGTAGACAAAAATGGTTCATGTGGAAAAATCAATGGCATTTTTCTTCCTGTCATTAGTTCAAAAGGAGTGAACTGAGTTGTGGAAGAAGTTGTTCCTCTCACACTCAACAATACAAAAGGTACGGCATCAACCTAAGTATTGCCTTTGTCCAATAGCATCTTGGCAATTCTGGATTTTATTGTCCTATTCATCCTTTCCACAATACCAGCAGACTGTGGATGGTAAGGTACATGGAACTGTTGTTGTACCCCTAGAATAGTACAAACGGCTTGCATGATTTTTCCTGTAAAGTGACTTCCTCGATCAGAGGAGATCATTTTTGGGATCCCCCAAGTACAAAAGACATGATTAACTAATGCTCTAGCTGTAGACAAAGCATCATCTTTTCTGACAGGTAAAATTTCAACCCATTTGGAAAAAACATCTACCACAACCAATGCATACCTGAGACCATTTTTACCTGATGGTAACGGACCAATGTAGTCGATTTGTAATGTAGACCATGGACCATCTGCAGGTGCGGTTCGGAGTAGTGGCGGTTTCTGTCCTTTTGGTCTTGGATTAATTTGGGCACAAATGAGACATGATTGGACAATACTTTGTACTGTCTCTTCCATCTTTTCCCAGTAAAATTTCTCTCTGAGAATGTCTAACAATTTCTGTTGGCCCAAATGACCCAAACTTTCATGATTATATTTTGTGAACTCAGCCTGTAGATGTTTTGGTACAACAGGACGCAACTCCCCGTTTAAGTCATGACACAAAACCCCGTTTTCACAAACAAAGGGAGGTTTTGGATCAACCCGGGAAGCAACAAGAGATGTGTCTTTCTCCTGTTCTTCCGCAAAAGAAGGGATATGCGTGTCCGTTCTTTGAACTGCTAAAAGCTCAATAGTCTCTGGTTGAAACACTTCTTCTCCTGTCAGGGCTGCCTCTTTGGCTAACCTATCTGCAGTAGCATTTCCTACAGATAATTCATCATCAGTTTTTATGGGCTGGTACTTTGACAATAGCAAAACCATTAGGGGTTTTTGATGCTATTTTGAAAATTGTTTTCAGTGTGTCACTATGTACAAGAGTCTTATTTGAAGAATCTACATAGCCTCTTTTTTCCCAAACTGGCAAATAATCTGTCAGTGATCTAACAACATAGGAGCTATCACTGTAGATTACAATGGGACACTGATCATCAGCTTCGTTCAGCTGTAGCACCATTTTTACTGCTTCTAGTTCTGCCCTTTGAGCTGAAAAATGACTTGGTAATTTGTGTTTTACTACCTGTTCTCTTTTAGGATAAAAAATGGAATATCCTGCATAGTAATGTCCATCTGCATAAAATCTGGAACCATCAACAAAAATTGGTTCATCTGTTGCCTCTGCCTTCCGTCTGAAAAGCGATGGACATGGATCCTGAAAAGACTGCAAACAATCATGAGTTTGTCCTTCATATTGCATCAACTGAGGAAGAACATATTTGGCTTTGTAATCTACCTCAATTTGTTTGGGAGACAATGACAATAACCAATGAGCAAATCTCTGATGTGACACACCTGGGATATTATTCTCAAAGAGAAGTTTTAGTGTAGAATGAGGAGTTTGCAAAGTAATTTTGTTGAACCCAACAATGTGTTCAGTTGCTTTGACTGCAAAGTATACACCTACCAGGTGTCTTGCACATGTCTCAAACCCTCTTCAACAGGTGAGAGAAGCTTAGAAAAATAGCCCAAAATTCTCCACTCTTCTCCTTGCAACTGTAGCAGCACAGCAGACACAGAAGTCTCTGATGTGTGCACTTGCAAAGCAAATGGAGCCGTAGGATCTACTGTGGACAAAGCAGGTGCAGTTTGTAAATTCATTTTCAATTGTTCAAATGAGGTTTGTTGTTCATCACCCCAAGGACCAAAATACTCACTGTTTTCATTTTTTAAAAGATCATACAAAGGCCTGGCTTTGTCTGCAAAATTCTCAATGAACTCCCTTGAAAAATTTATAAGACCCCAAAAATGTCGTACTGCCTTGTGTGATGTTGGAACTGGCAAAGAAGCAATTGCATCGATCCATTCCTGCAATGGTTGTCTTTTACCTGGGCTCAACAATACCCCTAAGAATCTGACCTCAGTCTGCAGCAATTTGACCTTTTTTGTGTTCAATTTCAACCCTGCATCATGCAGCAGCTCAAACAACTCTTTCAGAAGTGAAACATGTGACTCCTTATCTTCTGTGGATAGCAAAATATCATCCACATACTGTAAAATACAGTCCGGCCTTGAAAATTTAGACAATACCTTTGCCAATGCCTGATGAAAGATGCTCGGTGACAAATGAGCTCCCTGAGGTAACCTGCAAAACAGGTATTGCTCATCCAAGAAAGTAAAAGCAAACTTGTACTGACAACTCTTTTCAAGAGGTATACTGAAAAAACCATTACTGATGTCTAGTACAGAAAAGTATTTTGCCTTTGCATTCAACCTTGCCATCATGTCATGAGTATCTGCAACAATGGGTGCTACATTGGGAGTATGTTTATTAAACATCCGCAGATCCAATATCATCCGATAAGAACCATCAGATTTCAAAACACACCACAAAGGATTGTTACTTACAGAATTAGCCTTTCGGATGACACCTTGTTTTAACAACTCCTGTATGATCTTTGACATAGACTCAATGGATTCTGGAGGCAATTTATACTGACGCTGAGGTGGGGGATCACGCCCCTCGACATTTACAATTACATCTTTCATGATCCCTACTTCATTCCTGAACTGAGCCCAAAGAGAAGGAAAAAGCTGTACAATTTCTGTCAATACCTCATCACCACCAGTTTCAGGCCACAGATGATCTGTTGACACAACATCATTTAAGCAAATACTTCCAACATGGCTATAATCACTAGGATCAATGACTACAGGTTTACAACCATTAGAATCCTTCCAGATCACCTGATTTCCTAGATCAACAACCCATCCAAATTTCTGCATAAAATCCGTGCCAAGTATATTTTCAGAGTCACGACAATACCAAATGTCAATTCCTGTTTTGAAAGAACTAGGTATTTCCAATATCACATCAGTAACTAAGGTTGCTCTAGTTCCACCTTTTCCACTAAAACCAACAATTGTACAAACTGGTGAATCTGGTTGTAGCTTCAGATCAAGATTTGTGACGCTTAACTGAGCTCCTGTATCAATGAGAAATACAACATTCTGTCCTGCTAGATTTACCTTGACAAATGGTCTTCCACATTCATCTAATGTAACTTGAGTCACAAGTTCCAGTGGATGAGGTGTTGGAATTGTCTGTGATTGTCAGAAGGATGAAGGAGATGGAAGAAGTCCAGTGTCCTTTTTGAGAGCACTCGGCATTCTATTTCTGGACTCAGTCTCCTTAACTGTCATCTCTCGGATCAGTCTGATTAATGGTGCATATGGAGACTGCGTTTGTCTGTTGTCAGTGTGAGTGGGGGCATTAGACTGTAATGGAGGTGCAGAAGGTCTGGTGGATAATTTTGGCATGAGACCATTTTCCCTTCCAAGATTACCTGTCCCTTGTGTACCTGTCTCTGATTCTGCTCTCAAGAATTTTCTGCATTGCCACTTTAAGTGTCCAGGTATACCACAGAAATAACAATGGATATTGTTTCTTTGTGTAGTATTTTTACCTCTTTCTTCTACGTAATCTCTGCTCTTGAATGTTACTGTGGGTCTAGGTTTCAGCTGACTATCCTCTTTTTCATGAATTACTGCTATTTTAGCCTTCACCTGATTTTGCTTCATGGATCTCCTTACTCTGTCGATAAAAACTGTTGCTTCTTGCAATGATGGCTGAGTACTAGCCATTTGTTCTGAGGCAGGATCCAAATATTTGAACTTTTTCACAAAAAATCTGATCATGGATGTTGGTTCCTGATTAGGCCCAATTTCCATCACCATTCTATAGGCCTGCTCAAATTTTACCAAAAATACAAATGGATCCTCATTAATATTAGTTTTTAATTGTTCCAAAATTTCAGCATTCGGAGTGGCCTCTCCTGTGATGTAAGAATTTAATTGCCTAAGTCTGTCCTCTCTTGTACTATGTGTCAATTCATGATTCTCATTTAATCTGGGTGTGGTCTGTAACCTTCTTCCCATATGTGAGGGTAACCATACTTTGAAAATCTTGTTTTTCTGTTCATCATTAAGATTGTATTTGTCTGTGTTTGATTCAAAAATGTCTGCATTGTAAAAGGCATCCATCTTGTCATTGAATTTTGGAATGTCTTTTGCAATTTTCATTAACTGATCGTGTATTTTTAGATTAATGCGTGCAGCTCTGTCATGGAATTTTTTCCGTTGCAATTCTTCTGCATGTAAATCTACCGATTCATCTAATTCTTGTGTGTCAGGTATAAATGATGCGGCAGCATTGTCTTCTTGGTCTTTTGATCGTGTAACAACAGAAGCTTTTTTAATATCTTGTCTCAATTTGGACAATAATTCTGTTCTGGTATCAATTTGATCTTCCAATTGTTCAATATGTTCAGACAATATCAAACAATTTGGACAGTCAAAGTAATCTCCATCAGCTTCTTGTGTGACACCTTGTATGTCAGTATGATCAATGTCTTGTGTAATAGTACATATTTGTGTCTGTGTTTCAGTTTTATCAAAAACTAAATTATTGTACACTCGGACCATGTGCATTACATTCTGCAGCTTCCTTTGTAACTTTTTTACAGAAAAAAACCTCTTATCAATTTTAAGATTCTCTGCTTCACATTGGTTATACAGACTAGACCATAATTGTGCATTTGTATGGCTATGAACAAACTGAAACTGTATATTACTCTTCTTAGAGTATTCATGGATAAACTCCATTTCTCTTACCTATGGAAATTCTTTTCCTCCTGGATTGGTCCAATAGTCAATGGAAGATCCTCTGTCTTTATGGATCCTTCAGAGCTCCGTATATGGGACTTGTATCACGTATCCTCACTTCTGTGTGTAGGTTCAGTCTGACTTTTGTAACACGATATAGTAGAATTTCTGTGCCTTTTAACAACTCAAAACAGGTGTTTTAGCAACCTCCCCCCTGAAAAGGCTGAAATTCCTCACAGAAAAGACAAAAAATCAGATCTGGCTAAGGCTCGCCAAAATGTTAGAAAAAAATGTATCTTAGTGAGGATTGGGAAGAAAAGCAAAAATAGAATTGTTTGGATAAAACAGAACTCATTTAATGTCCATTCAAAAAGAGTGATTACAAAAATGAAGAAAAAGTAAATTATAAGTTCATTGCACACAAATCTTAAGTATTAGATTTAAAAGAAAATGAAAGCAAGCATTGATCTTACATATGGTCTTGTGTGATGATGTGTTCGTCCATGTAGAGAGTCTCAAGGTATGAGGACTCTAACATATGCTGAGAAGAGACGGTTTATATACAAATCCGTCCCATAGACTTTCATGGGTTTCTATTTTCTCCTACATAATATCCATATAAGGTAACCCAGTTCCATGCCAATGGTCTATACCATAAAAGTAGATTCCAGAATATTCCTTATCATTCTATGCATTACCTCATGTTAGGTTGCTTAGTTACACTTGTTTACCGGCTAGAAATAACGCTAGACATCCAAATATAGGTTGGGCTTCACAAACACCCTCTAGCTTTTGACATGCAGAGGACAGATGGTCAATGACAAGACCTTCAGAAACTGTATCATACACTTTCCCTATACCCTTGGTTCTTTATTTGATTTCATGTAATTATCCATATGTAAGTGATTATATATATTATTATTGGATTTTACACTTCCGTTTCCAGTGATGCTTTGCGACAATGACCTGTGATGACATAGCAGTCTCGCGAGACCGCTACGTCATCTGAGGTCATTGCCGCTAGGCATTATTGGGACCGGAGCATTGCGAGGAGCGGGAAGACTGCCAGGGACACCGGAAGGTGAGAATCTCATGATTTTATATTATTATTATTATACGTTCTATCTTTATACTATTGATGCTGCATATCCTGGCTCTTGGAGACGCATATAATAATTGCACCCATCTTATAAATCTCTCACCAAAACCCATAGCCTTCATGACCACCCACAAATACCGCCACTCCACACTATCAAATGCCTTAGCGGCGTCTAAGGACACCACAACCCTCCGACCCATATTGTCTGCCTTTACCTGCATATTAAGAAATAATCGTCTAAGATTACATGCGGCAGAACTATTGGGCATAAAACCGGACTAATCCTGGTGTATTAGTGTCGTTATCACCTTGTTAAGATGATTGGCCAACATTTTGGCCAAATTTGGTTAATAACGAGATTGGACGATAAGAAGCCGGATCCTTACCCTGTTTTGGTATCACTACAATTATTGCCTCACGCATGGACCGCGGCAACTCCTCCTCCACCAGACCAGCACCATACACCTCCAACAAAGCGAAAAGCAATACCACTTTATATTTTTTATACACCTCCCCCAGAATCCACCCCTGGGGCTTTATCATTAGGCATAGACAGCTTCGGACTGGCCCACCGGGATACCGGTGAAATGCCCGGTGGGAACTGACCCAGAGAGGAGGAGGAGGAAGAAAAAAAAAAAGACGCGGGCCCTTTAAATCTTTGGGTGTCGCCACGACCAGGGCCCCCCCCCCATGCCAGCGCTGGCATTGAGCCCCCCTTCTAATACTCACCTCTCCTGGTTCCTGCGGCAGCTTCAGCGTCTTCAGCGCCCTCTGACTCTGCGACGTCTCAGGGCAGAGGGTGCGATGACGTCATCACTGCGTGCTCAGCCTCTCTGTCCTGAGCGTTGCAGAGCCGGAGAGACGCTGAGTGCACCGGACCTGCGCTGGGAACGGGAGAGGTGAGGATTTTACTTTTTTTTTTTTGTCTGACTCAGACAGACTGGTGGTAATATGCTGGACACACTGGGGCAATGCTGGACACACTGGGACAGATTGCTGGACACACTATCTGGGGGTAATGCTGGACACACTGGGGCAATGCTGGACACTGGGGCAGATTGTTGGACACACTGGGGGCAGTGCTGGACATACTGGGGCAGATTGCTGGACACGGGGCAGATTGCTGGACACAAACACAGAGCCGAGAATAGAAAAAAAGCGGCACTCACCATACATCAGCTCCATTATGGTATTGTGCGTCCTGGTGCCATTCACTCAAGTTTGTTCTGAAGATTGCTGGACACACTGGGGGCAATGCTGGACACACTGGGGACAATGCTGGACACACTGGGGGCAATGCTGGACACACTGGGGGCAATGCTGGACACACTGGGGGCAATATGCTGGACACACTAGGGCAGATTGCTGGACACACTGGGGGTAATATGCTGGACACATTGGGGCAGATTGCTGGACAACCTGGGGGTAATATGTTGGACACACTGGGGGCAATGCTGGACATACTGGGGCAGATTGCTGGACACACTGTCTGGGGGAAAATCTGGACACACTGGGGCAATATGCTGGACAAACTGGGGAAGATTGCTGGACACACTGTCTGGGGGCAATGCTGGACATACTGGGGCAGATTGCTGGATATACTGGGGCAATATGCTGGACACACTGGGGGTAATATGCTGGACACACTGGGGGTAATATGCTGGACACACTGGGGGTAATATGCTGGACACACTGGGGGTAATATGCTGGACACACTGGGGCAGATTGCCGGACACACTGGGGCAGATTGCTGGACACACTGTCCGGGGGCAATACTGGACACACTGGGGCAATATGCTTGACATACTGGGGCAGATTGCTGGACACTGGGGTAATATGCTGGACATACTGGGGCAGATTGCTGGACACTGGGGTAATATGCTGGACATACTGGGGCAGGTTGCTGGACACACTAGGGGTAATATGCTGGACACACTGGGGAAGATTGCTGGACACACTGTCTGGGGGCAATGCTGGACATACTGGGGCAGATTGCTGGACACTGTCTGGGGGCAATGCTGGACATACTGGGGGTAATATGCTGGACACACTGGG
Source organism: Ranitomeya variabilis (assembly GCF_051348905.1). NCBI lineage: Eukaryota > Metazoa > Chordata > Amphibia > Anura > Dendrobatidae > Ranitomeya > Ranitomeya variabilis. Next base: position 739,525,976 of record NC_135235.1, on the reverse strand, counting down.
GGTAATATGCTGGACACACTGGGGGTAATATGCTGGACACACTGGGGCAGATTGCCGGACACACTGGGGCAGATTGCTGGACACACTGTCCGGGGGCAATACTGGACACACTGGGGCAATATGCTTGACATACTGGGGCAGATTGCTGGACACTGGGGCAATATGCTGGACATACTGGGGCAGGTTGCTGGACACACTGGGGGTAATATGCTGGACACACTAGGGGTAATATGCTGGACACACTGGGGCAGGACTGGAAGCATGGGCAGAATGTAGATACGGGGCATGATTGGAGACACGGGGCAGAATGAAAGACATGGGGCAGGTTTTTTTTTTTTTGGGAAGCCCCAAAGAGAATGAATGGAGCTGCGGTCAGACATCCCACCTGCCGCTGCATTTTAAAATAGTGATAAAAGTGTCCTTTCAGGGATAAAACTTCCCCATTCTTCCGATCGGTGCAGTTTCTAATGTAAACTACCGTAATTATACACCCCAGTTATTGGGGCACACGGTAGATGTGCAGCAGCCGCCAGTGTTTTACAGCCGATGCTCCACTATAATGACACATATTTGCATATAGCTGTAGGGTGGGCCCCTAGAGTCCATTCCTCTGGTGGGCCCCAGACACCCCAGTCCGACGCTGGGCATAGAGGCCAGTGCGGCGTCATGCTCCTCCAAATTAAACAGCTCTTCAAGAAGACCCTGATCAACTGCAGAAAGTCTAGGAAGCTGAACCTCTGTCAAAAAACCATCCACCTCCTCCATCGTTGGTGGCCAAATATGTTCCTAGAGCCCTAGTAGAAGATGAAGATGTCGTCCTCATCATGAAGGAGTTATTTCTCCTGTCACATGTAATGAATATCTCCTGCAGTATTGCTAATGCCGATTCCAGTGTCGGTAAATGAGGCGAGAATTAGCGTTATGGAAGATGAGTCTATGAGGAACGTATTCAGCTGCCGACTCCGAGGGAGAAACTGCTTGTTGTCTGTGGCCTAAATATATAGGTTTTATTAGGAGATGTAAAGAAGGAAACTAAATACTGTAAAATAATAAAACTAATGTTTCCCTTATTATCTCCAGTAATTGTATTATTACACAGGATTTTTATGATATTACATCGGCTCTTCTTCTCATTCAGGTCTCTACAATATCGGATCCTCTCAGTGAAGATCTTCTAAATAAGAGAACTTTCCTGATTTATCCATCAAAGATTGATATGGACAGAGACAAGATGGCGGAGAGGATATTACACCTCACCCTAGAGATCCTCTTCCGGCTTACTGGAGAGGTGAGAGATTCTGATGACGTCACATTACATCATTCTTATCTATGGGAATAACAGATGGACAGAACTGGAGAGGTGAGGACTCTGGAAATGTCTGTAGTGAGATTTATTAATGTGTCTCTCCATAACCAGGATTACACGGTAGTGAGGAAGACCGCTAGTGAGCGCTGTCAGGACCCTGTGTCTGAGGGATGGGGAAGACCCCCGAGCCCAATCACAAGGCCTCCACCTCACCCCCTGATAAATGAGGACATCAATGACCAGAAGATCCTAGAACTCACCTACAAGATGATTGAGCTGCTGACTGGAGAGGTGACACTGCTGGGAATGCTGGGACATTATACAGTAACGCTATGAAGGGATCGGGGGGATGACGGTATCATTGTATGTGTCAGGTTCCTATAAGGTGTCAGGATGTCGCTGTCTATTTCTCCATGGAGGAGTGGGAGTATTTAGAACGACACAAAGATCTGTACAAGGAAATCATGATGGAGGTTCCTCAGCCCCTCACATCACCAGGTAATAGACAGGACTAAATACACACGGCCTATAATTATCTGTATGTAAAGAATGAATTCAGTCCCTGTATGTGTTTCCTCCAGATCTATCCAGTAAAAGGACAACACTAGAGAGATGTCCTCATCCTCTTCTTCCACAGGACTGTAAACAAGAAGATCTCTATGTTCCTCAGGATCATCAGGTAGATGGAGAGAAGGTGTCATGAGATCTCCCCTATGATGTGTAGACGGCTGTGAAGGTCTTGTGCTCAGTCTTGTTTTGTCCCCCAGTATTATATGTTTTATACTTGTGTAATGAGAACGGTGGAGATGGCAGGATTAGAGCTGATCATAGATGTGATTTCTCATCTGTCTGTGACTTTTACAATCTTTGTTTCAGGGTGAAGATCTGACCCATATTAATACTACAGAGACATATGTGAGGGGTGATGAGTGGTGTAAAGAGGAGATTCCTACAGATAACCACCCAGGTGAGTAGTGACCACTAAATGCAGAGTAGTCACAGATTCCTATCAGTCACCAGCTGTGGCTGCTTTATCAGTGGTGTAGTGTGGCCGTATCACAATCATGGGATCACCATCTTGCCTCTAGACCACAACATTCTCCTCCACCTTGCGGCGTAGCTAGGGTTTTGGTTCGGGGGGAGGGAAGCTTCTGAGTGGGCCCCTAAGCAGGTAACCTTGATTACAGCTGGGTGGCGCACCCTAATAGTGGAGGAGAAACTCAGCAGATGACCGTGCTGTTGCTGAAAGTAATCTCTATATAAAGACCAGCACTGATATTACCGCCATATGGTCATTGGTCGATACCAGTCCAACAGGACATATAAGAGATCACCGCACAGTTATAGATGGTGACTTACTGCTGACATTCTTTCTAATGAATCGTTCATTTTTCCATCTGACCCAGACCGACATGACAGCTACTTCCAGCCAGGACTCGGTTGCAAAGATTACATCACAAATACATTTCATGTCTCATATTTTCAGCACTGTCCCCAATGGGACTATTGCCAACCTGCACAAACTCCTCATCCTGCCGATACCCCAATGCTGAGGCGCTGCTTCCATATGTGTCCCTATTACTGCACCTTTTGTGTGGTTCTGTGCCCTCTAAATTCTAAAGCAACCCTCTATAATATAGTAATGCCGGGTGCAAGTGCCCTAGAAAACAGTGCCCACTTTACATTTAATAATGTCCCGAGTCTCCCCCCTTTAAAGCTCCCCTCTACACAATATGATGCTCTTATACAGTCTAATGCCCCCTCACTACATATATATACTGATCTCTTAGTATCCCCCAAACTGTTTGATAGCTCTAACACTTATCTCAACACTGTATGATGGCCCCCTAGATAGCCTCCATATAGTATAACGCACCAGACAATCCTCAATATAGTGTAATGCACTCCCCATAGGCCTCCATTTTATATAAATGCACTCCCCATAGGCAGACTTTATAGTATAATGCAGCCCCTAATATAATGCACCCCCATAGGCAGCCTCTATAGTGTAATACAGCCCCTAATATAATGCACCCCAATAGGAAGCCTCTATAGTGTAATGCAACCCCTAATATAATTCAAACCCGTAGGAAGCCACTATAGTATAATGCAGTCCCTAATGTAATGCACCCCCATAGACAGCCTCTATAGTGTAATGCAGCTCCATAGACTGCCTGTATAGAATAATGCATCCCTGTAATCAGCCAGTATAGTATAATGCACCCCATAGGCAGCCTGTATAGTATATTGCACACCCATAGGCAACCTGTATAGTATAATGCACCCGATAGGCAGCCTGTATACTGTAATTGCACCCCCATGCCTATGGGAATGCAATATACTATACAGGCTTCCTATGGATGGGGGTGCAATATACTATACAGGCTGCCTATGGATGGTGTGCAATATACTATATTGCAGCCCCTACAGTATAATACACCCCCCATAGGCAGACTCTATAACATGTTGCACCCCCATAAAAATAAATCCAATACTCACCTCTCAGCCTCCTGGTTCCTCCGCTGCTCTGAGAGCCTGCACGTCTCCGGACTGCAGATGTCGAGTGGTGACGTCATCGCAACCCCCTGTCAGCTCCTTCTCTCATCAATGCAGTCAGCTGTATCAGAATCTAGCCGACACAGCTGAACCTGCGATGAAGAGCGGGGGTCCCACTGCTGGCATCGGGCCCCCCACCGCCTGCTCAGGGGTCGCATAGCAGCCGGGCGGCAGAGCAGGGAAATAGATTCTCCCTGCTCTGCCGCAGAATGTAATTGTATCAGCGTGTGCAGGTACAGTAGCATAGCTCCGGGTGGGCCCCCTCAGAGCCCGGGGCGATGGCCCCCTCTGCCCCCACTTGCCAGTAGCTGAGCTACTGCCTCCACCCAAAACTGTTCAAATGACTTTTGGAAATTGAAAGCCTTTTTCTATGGAACTTACATCCTGAGATTAATAGACTCTGACCGTTACCTGCCCAAATCTGTAGACTACAAAGCCAAATGACAGCGTACGTAGAATATGCTGACAAGTTAGAAAATTACTGGTGCACACCAGCAGCAGAGAGCAGATGCAGCCTAAGCACACTGTTTAAGGGGTAAAGCGCTGGAGCACAGCCCATAAAGTCCACTTCACAGGACCACTCGAGCATTTCTCAGCATGAGGTGACATATTGAGTAAGACCGGAGATCGGTCGAATAGTCGTTCATACGTTTTTCTCTTCTCTACGAATATTGTGTGTGACCACATAAATAAATTTCCTTTTTTACATCACCTTACGGATAGAGTGTGCGGTGAATTCTCTTAATTTGGACTTAGGGTCTCAAGGGCCCATTCCACCAGCACCTTACATTTGGACAGAGTGCAGGCCAATTTATTGTATCTAATATTGATACCTGGCGGCTACCTGCAGTACAAGCCTAACTCCACCATTAGGAGCGCTAGTGAAAACCAGGTAGCTGCTTAGCCGTGCGCCTCCTGGGTAAATTCTGCTCGTGGCACAGTGGGTCCATGATTTTGTTCAGGACATGGACCCTGTTAATCCCAATTATTATTATTATTATTATTATTATTATTATTATTATTATTATTATTATTCATTTATATAGCACCATTAATTCCATGGTGCTGTATATGCGAAAGGGGTTACATACAGAGTTATAGATATAGTTTACAGTAAACAAATTTACAATGACAGACTGGTACAGAGGGGAGAGGACCCTGTCCTTGTGGACTTACATTCTACAGGATAATGGGGAAGAGACAGAAGGTCAGGGGTGCAGCAGCTATGGTGGTGGTGAGGCGGAAGCTCGGGTGGTTGGTGAGGCAGCCAAATGGTTATTGCAGGCTGTAGGCTTTCCTAAAGAGATGGGTTTTCAGGTTCCATCTGAAGAATCCGAGGGTGGTGGATAATCAGATGTTTTGAGGCGTGGAATACGAGAGGATGGGGGATATTCAGGAGAAATCTTGGAGGCGGTTGTGTGAGGAACGAATAAGTGTGGAGGAGAGTAGGAGGTCTTGGGAGGATCGAAGATTACGTGAGGGAAGATATTGGGAGATTAGTTCAGAGATATAGGGAGGGGACAGGTTGTGGATGGCTTTGTAGATCAGTGTTAGTAGTTTGAACTGGATTCGTTGGGGAATTGGGAGCCAGTGGAGGGATTTGCAGAGGGGACAAGCAGGGGAGTAGCGAGGAGAGAAGTGGATTAGCCAGGCAGCAGAGTTGAGGACAGACTGGAGTGGTGCAAGAGAGTTAGTGGGGAGGCCATAGAGGAGGCTGTTGCAGTATTCTAAGTAATCCCAATTCCTCTTCTCACTCGGAGTTATACAAAGATGTTTGCCAGCAAGATCAGCGGACAATGAATACCCGTTTGAGAAGGAGTAGATGACGTCAGGGTTTCCAAAGAGCAGCATCTATGGCCGTGACTTATGCACTTGGAGCTAATCCTAGTCTCCTCTGCCATGTTACGACTAGAATACTGAGAAGTGCCGTGGGTTTCTAAACCAGTGTAAGCTGCACTATTAACTATTTTCCCATCGGTTTCCCTCTGATCGTACTAAAGTGGGATTCCTAATGTTCCACCTAGCAGGAAAGGCCCTGGCGTGGCTCTACCTCTTGTGGAAGAGAGGGGACCCTGTGACATTGGATCTGCAGGCCTTCCTGGTGGCCATCTGTAAGGTCTTCAATGAGCCTGGCCGTGTATCTTCTGCTGCAGCTTCCCTTCTCAGACTGCATGAGGGAGTTCTGTCTGAATGGCCACTATGCTGTATAGTTCCGCTCCTTGTCTTTCTAACTTGTTTGGAACAATGAAGCTTTGGAAGCTGCCTTCTAGGAGAGTTTGTTCAGAAGGAATAAGGAACAATTAGCTGGTTGAGACATTCCTGCTACTATAGATGATCTGATATCCCTGGCAATCTGGATTGACCTCCGGCTCCAGTAACAGACCAGAGAGGTGACGTGTGAGAGGAAACTGTTGTCTGGCTTTGTCCTTTCAGAGACTGCTAGTTCCCCAGCCTTCTAAAACAGCTATCTTCTCTGAACCTGTGCAGTTTGATGATGTTAGAGCAGCAGCTGGAACACCGTTGTGCCAAGCGTTTGTGCTAGTTCTGCGGTAGCGCTGAACATTTCATTAGTTTTTGTCCTGGGAAGTCTGAAAACCCCCAAATCCTAAGACCTGTAGGAGAGGCTTCCCTATGTGAGAGTAATACCTCTCCACCGTTGAATCTGACTGTATCTGTATCATGTGGAGGCTCCCAGTTCATTGACACAGCCTACCTCTACTCCAAGTCTTTGGGAAATTTCTTGCAGCAGTATGTGGTAGTTTCGTATCAGATTCCTATTCATCACCTCCAGACTTCTTTGATGGTGTCATCCGTCAAAGAAAAGGCTGTATCCGAAGTCATTCAAGTAGTTACTTGTCAAGTAGAACTCCAGGTAGGAATGTTGCATATGGAGAAGATCGCTTTCTATGTGCTTTCTGGTCTATTTCATCCACTTCTCTACCTTCGCTATGAACTCATGAGCCCATTTTATACTGGAGATCCAGTGAGGTCCTTCGTTGGGAACAGTCAATTCACAAGAAGTGTCTGGTCCTTGGTTGAGCGCTGACTTCACCGATGAGAAGGAAGCGGAGACGTTACCTCCACACAGACCCGGCGATTGTTCCATAGACCTGCTCCCTTGATCCTCATCGCCTCGAGGATGTATGCTCATGGCGACTGGTTTGAAAATGGACCCAGAGAGGGTCTCTTCAATTCTCAATTGGCCGGCTGACCATAACGTCAAGGCTGATGTGCTTTTCAGGTCTTTTCTATCCACAGACCAGGAGGAAGAACCACAACTTGTCTTCGATCCTTCCAACATAGTGGCTTGTCATGCTGGGTAAGGAGACACCTTGCAATTCAATAATCCTGATACTACACCTGCTTCAGTCTGCTCTAAGGATGTCTTGGTGGTAAGCAGCATCCTGTCCTTGAAGAATGTGAGAGGTGAAACCATTTTACTAGTGGAATTGAGAGAACATTGCACTGAAGAGAGTTCATGGGAATTCAAGAAGAATATGCATGCCACACTTCTGCGGAGATTCCTTGCGGACTTAAAATAAAAGGGGGCATAAAGAGGGGGTACTAGAATGCCATTCACTGCGTGGTCTCCCATCTCCTGGCAGGGACACGGACATACTCAGTGCCCCAACCGCTTGTGTTTGTTCCCTGCTGTGGCTTTCTGCTTTTCTGGGCCTGCGCATGCTGCACATGTCTCCTGGCGCTGCACCTAGTGTATGCACTCCTCATTTTGGGGGGGGCAGCACGCAGTTCAGAAATCCTCCAGCCAATGGCTGGGAGGAATCAGATATATAAGGCACCATCCCCAGTAGGTAGGTGCCAGAACAACCCCTGTAGTTTACCTACTTAGTGTGTTTGTGCAACTAGTATGTTGCCAGGTCCCTGTCCTTGAGTCCTGTATTGTCAGAACTTGAAACTGTTCCTGAAATCCATGTTGTCCAAATCAGAACCCATTCCTGAAACCCGTGTTGTCTGAACCTGGACCCATTCTTGAAAGCCTTGTCTGAACCAGAACCTGTTTCTGAAACCTGTGTTGTCTAAACTAGCATCGGTGTCAGTCCTGGCTAGTGTTCCAGAATCCGCACTGTCTGAACCAGGATCAGTATCCGTCCTTTCTGATGATCCAGAATCCATACCAGCTCTGATATCTGCTCTACCAGTATCTGAATCCTGTGCTATCACTGACTCTTAGTCTGTGTCCGTGACTGCGATCCTGACCGTTGGGATCAGCTACTGCAGTATCGGGTACTGCCCAGCAGTGGTACCTGGCAGCAACTTGCAGTGCAAGTCTAACTCCACTATCAGGACCTCTAGTGAAAACAAGGCAACCACTTAGCCACGCCACTCTTGGGTAAGCCCGGTTCGTGGCACATTGGGTCCATAATTCATGTGTGTGACAGCCTTCTTAGTGTTTATTGTAAATCTTGCATCTTTAGAAAATTGTTTAGCTCACTCATCTGATTGCAACCATTGCTAAAATGTCTCGTTTTTTGGGGGGCACTGCTTATTCTCTGCATTTAGGAAATCTTTTTTCTATTTTCATAGGCTGTTACAGAGAGTGCACTTTGCACCTTCTGTACATATATTGGTTACCAATCTGTGATATTAGGATTGTCATATAATTTTTGTACGGTATAAATTGAATCTATTTATTATGATATTGGGTACCATATCACTTATGTTATAATATGTTGGACAGGATCCATGCTCCCTACCCCTTTTTCCCATATTTCTCTTCTTGGGCATAATCTTTGTTTGGTGGTTTTAAATGTTTTTAAAATTTATTGTGTGTAGTGAAATGACATTGGATAAATACAATTTGTTAATTTTCTCTGTTGATCACTGCGTATGTGCATGTCTTCCTTGTTCTTTTTGGTACTTCCAAAAGGGGAAGGTGTCACGATAATGTAAAAATTGTCATATTGTGAGTTTAGTTTCAGAAAGTTTCATGGTTTTAGGCACGCTGTGGGCCTTTCCGACCCCCCCCCCCCCTTCTCACTCTGCCTGCTGCCTATGTGTGTAATTCAAAACCCTCACTAGAATCACTAAAGTTTTATGGCTTAGCTGCAAATGCCAGACTCTGTGAAAACTACTCATTTTCTCCTCCCAACCAATACCAGCCAAAACTGGTATAGGAACCATGCACTTCTTTGTTCTATTAACGTGATATATAGGGGCACTGATCCGGGCTGGGGATATAAGAATTATATATTCCGAATGCCCATCAATAGATCTCACTCACTGAAAGCGCTTGAAGCTAAACACAATGAGTGCAAACTTTGGGTTTCTTCATAAGCGGTTCAGGTAATTGCTCCATGTTTACACTTAAAAGAATCGCCCCGACATGGTACACCTCGTGATCCTGGTGAATTTCTTATACGAGGTTCCTACAGCCAGATATGCGGAAAAATATTTTTCATATTCTAAGTGATGTCACCACAGGGTGAGTGCCTGGGTTTTGGGCTAGGAATAACTGTGTGAAGCAGGAGTTTGTGTCTTTTGTCCGGGGTCCAGCTGCTATACAGATGCGACATGCATCTTGATGTATCTGATGAGCACTTGGGCAAACAGGAGATGAAATGATCTGAACGACCTGTAAGTGTTCTTTTCAATTTTAATCCCATTTTCTTTGTAAGTGTATTGTACACATGATTTGTCTTTATAATATCTTTGTATATACTTTTGTAAACACTGCCTACCTTTTTTTTTCTTTTTTTTGGAGTAAAATGTATAATTTATTAACTTGTCTCTCCATGCTCTAAATGAACTGTCTCGTCCTCTGAAGTTAGTTACACTACTGATTTGAGTTGGCCCCGAACACATTAAACCTTAGGAGATCGGAGCTGGTGGCAGAATACTTTGTTCTGTGCATTTGGGAGGCTTTGTAGCGACGGCGGCGTTGATAATTATTGTTCCTGCCTGAGTGGGAGTAGTTATATTGCCCTTGCTGCAGCATGCCCAATTGCCAGTACATAGCAGGCAGCCTTTCTGGCTACTAATTACCTTAGGTGCAGTACCCTGACTGATCTGAGGGTAAGGGGGGCGCCAGAGAGCTGCAAATTCCAAATCGGAAGTGGGATATAGATAAATCCCTTTCAGAAGGAACCAGGGGCAACCAAACAACCCCGGTTCGTGACAAATTGGTGTGAGTGGTGGGGATGATAAAGGTCTTCCCCGTGAACCGTGACATAGTGGTGGGATCTGTGACATTGGTGGCAGCACGGTGGGATTCCATGACAAAGCCATGTTGCTTTTCTAGAGCCTTTAAACACCTAATAATGTGTAAACCTCTGTTTTTCTGTTGACATATGATGGACCTGAGTGGGGGCTTGTTTTTTGTGAGAGGAGTAGACATTTGTATTGGTATTATTTTGGCCATCATAACATTGGTGGCTTTTTATTACATATTTTGGAGACAGAATGAACGAACAGTGGAACACCACACTCCACTGGTTGTCATGTCGGACGCTGTTCATACTAGGGCGTTCGACAAACAGCGGTAATTCCGCTTTTGTCCACTATGTGTTCAGTGGCGTCGGCTAGATTTTATCTAGCTGGTTCGGGGTTAATTTAGCTGGTGTTCGGGTTGGAAGCTGGGTCACGCCCACTGCCTTTAAATAGTCCTTCTGAACATTGGGCGTCGCCGATTATAGCTTCTGTCTGGTGCTTGGTTATCTCGGTCTGGAGTGGTGGTCTAGGAGAAGGATTTTCGTATCTGGTGGTGTATTTCCCTTAGTCATATTTTCTCCTTCCTTTATTTGTATTTATTTTGCCCTGTGCATTTATAGTGTATTCCTGTGTGACTGCGGCATGGTGCATATTTTCCTTTATCCTTGTCTGTGCTAACTGTGGGTATTGGTGTGTGGTCTCTTCACTGGGTGGTGGGTTGAGGTTTCAGCCTAGGGTTGAAACAGGAGACAGGGTGAGGATGGAGGCCCAGACATGCACACCATCAGTGTAAACTCTGGGAGAGGGTCAGACAGGGTTTCCCAGAGTTGAGGGAAATCACAGGGGCCTGGGTTAATAGCTCTTGTCCACCTAGATTTCCCGTGACACTGGTTCATCCTATGAAGTTTTCTATTAGACCTTGAACTGTCTTTGTCTTGGTGAATAATTATATATTTTTCCATAACTTGCCATTTTTACAGATAGTTTAAGTAGACATTTTAAAAAATGATAAATTTCAAGGATATTTTATTAAAAAATAATTGTTTTTTTTCTTGGCAGATGACTGCACCAGGAGATCAGAGGGACAGCTGACATCTTCAACTTTTAAATCAGATGATCTTGAAATCCCACAGGATACTATTGAAGTGAATGCCATTACTCCAGATATATCATCATCCCTTCTCAGCAAAGATCTACCATCTGATCCATTGAAACAGATTCTGTCTTCTGATTCATTACTGACTATTAAGGAAAATCAAAATTGCGAAATAATCATTAAAAAACAAATTGCACCTCAAGAAAAGGAGCGATTTTCATGTTCGGAATGTGGAAATACTTTTCCCCTCAAAAAGACTTTTTTTAAACATAAAAAAGTTCACACAGGAAAGAATAGATTTTCTTGTTCCAAGTGTGGGAAATGTTTTAACTGGAAATCAAATCTTGTTAGTCACCAGAGAATTTACACGGGTGAGAAGGCATTTCCATGTTCAGAATGTGGGAAATGTTTTACAAGGAAATCAACTCTTGTTACACATCGGCGAACTCACACAGGAGAAAAAAAACATTTATATTCATGTTCAGAATGTGGGAAACCTTTTACAAGGAAATCAAGTTTTATCAGACATCAAAGAACTCACACAGAGGAAAAGCCTTTTTCATGTTCAGAATGTGGGAAATGTTTTAGAGATAAATCAAGCCTGATCAAACATCTGAGAATTCACACAGGAGATAAGCCTTTTTCATGTTTAGAATGTGGGAAACGTTTTAAGCAGAAATCACATGTTGTTATACACCAAAGAACCCACACAGGGGAGAAGCCTTTTCCATGTTCAGAATGTGGGAAATGTTTTAAATGGAAAACAAATCTTGATAGCCACCAGAGAACCCACAGACAGGAAAAGCCTTTTTCATGTTCAGAATGTGAGAAATGTTTTAACCGGAAAGAACATCTTTATAAACACCAGAGAGCCCACAAAGGGGAGAAGCCCTTTTCATGTTCAGAATGTGGGAAATGTTTTACAGAGAAATCAACTCTAGTTACGCATCAGAGAACTCACACAGGGGAAAAGTCATTTTCATGTTCAGAATGTGGGAAATATTTTGCAAGGAAATCAACTCTTCTTATACATCAGAGAACTCACACAGGGGAGAAGCCATTTTCATGTTCAGAATGTGGGAAATGTTTTACAGAGAAATCAACTCTAGTTACACATCACAGAACTCACACAGGGGAGAAGCCATTTTCATGTTCAGAATGTGGGAAAAGTTTTACAAGTAAACCCAATCTTATCGCACATCAGAGAAGTCACACTGGGGAGAAGCTTTTTTCATGTTCTGAGTGTGGGAAATGTTTTACAGATAAATCCAATCTTAACGCACATCAGAGAACTCATACTGGGGAGAAGTCTTTTTCATGTTCAGAATGTGAGAAATGTTTTAACTGTAAATCGCATCTTGATAACCACCAGAGAACCCACACAGGAGAGAAGCCTTTTTCATGTTCCGAATGTGGGAAATGTTTTACAGAGAAATCAAATCTTATCGCACATCAGAAAACTCACATTAAGAAGAAACTCATAACCAGTAGTAGTCCTCATGCAAAATAAATATGATCCAGCGCCGTGCTGGATACATATCTTACATGGCACATAATTGATCAAAAAACGGTAACTTTCCACACCGAGGGTGAGTTACAAGGTTTTATCTAGGCCACGCCAGTTTGGTGGGGTGGGTCTACCCAACCTCAGAAACTATTGCAGGGCGGCCATATTAGTTTGCCTCTTGGACTAGAAATATAAAATTAAATTTAAAAAATGGGTAGAGTTGGAACAAGAATGGTCCGATTTGCCTCTTCATTATCTTCAGTGGATCCCAAAGCAATATGCTCTTCAACGGGGGAGATATTCCTTCCTAACCTCAGTGGTTATGAGGGCATGGCACTGCAGTGGTGTGAAGGGGTCCGCTCCTCCTGGGGCCAGCCTTCTTACACCTATTTTTTGCAACCCAGCATTTCTTCCGGGCATTCACAGGAAAGCCTTCATGGGATGGAAATACGAGGATGACATACGGGTTGGTGATATCTTACAGCGTGGCGAGATTCCCACCCTCTGTTCCCTTCAAACCCAATCTCCCTCCACTAAACTTCTATGGTGGGAGGCTCGTTTCCCTGACCTGTTTACCTGAATACACCTGTCTATTCTACAGTCGATTACTATGCTACTCTTCCTTTCTTTTCGTGTTCTCATTTTATATTTCTTTTCTTGAGCCCCGCCTACTTGGGCTCCCCCCTCTATTTCCTCTTCTTTCTATCTCCCCCCTGGGTGAGCTGTTCACCTTCCACCAGCTCGGTGTGATAGGTCTGTACCATGATTTATCAGTTACTTTTATAATGATACTATTTGCGTGCATGTCTCGCTCTAGGGGACATGGGCGAACTGATTTTAGGTATGCTTTATTTTATTCACGTTAATGAAAGTCCTCGCCTGTTGTGGGGGCAAGGAGTTATTGCTTATATGTTAAAGATACCGTAGTCATTCTAGAGGGTTTACTCCCTCTAATTTTTTTTTTCTTTCTCTTTTATGTAAGATTTATGCAAGGTTTGTGAAAGAGTGTTTTTTTTGTGTTACTCTTCTCGAATTGTATGTTATAAGAAAAAGTACTTTGATCATTGACGTAGTTTTCAACTACTGTTTTTCTTGTAAAATTCTCTTCTCTTTAATAAAATTATATTTAACCATAAAAAACGGTAACTTTCCTTACCAACAGTCACCCTATTACACCAGTTTTCTATATATTACCAAAGATCCACAAATCTCTTCATGACCCTCCTGGGTCGTGTTTTGGCGGACCGTCGGCACAAAAAAAGTTACACGTAACTTTTTTTGCGTGTCGTGTCTGCCATTTTCGACTGCGCATGCTCGGCCAAAACTCCGCCCCCTCCTCCCCGGACATTACAATGGGGCAGCGGAAGCGTCGTAAGACTGCTTCCGATGTCCACGTCGGGCATTACTTTCACAACACGAATCGGCACGTCAGGCTGACGCATAGCGACGGCCCTGTGCCAACGCTAGTGTGAAAGAAGCCTAACTTTTTCCTATCTTCTCTATTGGGCTAAATCCTATACTTTCCCTTTATCTACTTGACACATTAACATCTGTACATTACATTATAAAATATATCAAACATACATGACATTCCACAGTATCACATATCAAATATATCAGCTTTGCAGGGAATTGGGCAAGGAGTGTGAGGCTTGAACTAGCCTCCACACCCCCTTATAATAATAATAATTTTATTTATATAGCGCCAACATATTCCGCAGCACTTTACAAATTATAGAGGGGACTTGTACGGACAATAGACATTCTAGCATAACAAAAATCACAGTTCAAAATAGATACCAGGAGGAATGAGGGCCCTGCTCGCAAGCTTACAAACTATGAGGAAAAGGGGAGACACGAGAGGTGGATGGTAACAATTGCTTTAGTTATTCGGACCAGCCATAGTGTAAGGCTCGGGTGTTCATGTAAAGCTGCATGAACCAGTTAACTGCCTAAGTATGTAACAGTACAGACACAGAGGGCTATTAACTGCATAAAGTGTATGAGAACATGATACGAGGAACCTGATTATGGGGTTTTTTTATGATAGGCCACACAGGGATCGTTAGGTTAATGCGTTGAGGCGGTAGGCCAATCTGAACAAATGAGTTTTTAGGGCACGCTTAAAACTGTGGGGATTGGGGATTAATTGTATTAACCTAGGTAGTGCATTCCAAAGAATCGGCGCAGCACGTGTAAAGTCTTGGAGACGGGAGTGGGAGGTTCTGAATATTGAGGATGCTAACCTGAGGTCATTAGCGGAACGGAGGGCACGGGTAGGGTGGTAGACTGAGACCAGAGAGGAGATGTAGGGTGGTGCTGAGCCATGGAGTGCTTTGTGGATGAGGGTAGTAGTTTTGTACTGGATTCTGGAGTGGATGGGTAGCCAATGTAATGACTGGCACAAGGTAGAGGCATCGGTGTAACGGTTGGTGAGGAATATGATTCTGGCTGCAGCATTCAGGACAGATTGGAGCGGGGAGAGTTTGGTAAGAGGAAGGCCGATTAGTAGAGCGTTACAATAGTCCAGACGAGAATGAATAAGTGAGACAGTAAGAGTTTTTGCAGAGTCGAAAGTAAGAAAAGGGCGAATTCTAGAAATGTTTTTGAGATGCAGATAAGAAGAGCGAGCCAGTGATCGGATGTGGGGGGTGAATGAAAGCTCGGAATCAAGGATGACCCCAAGGCAGCGGGCATGTTGCTTGGGAGTAATAGTGGAACCGCACACGGAGATGGCAATGTCAGGCAAAGGTAGGTTAGTAGAGGGAGAGAACACGAGGAGTTCAGTTTTTGACAGGTTCAGTTTCAGATAGAGGGAGGACATGATGTTAGAGACAGCGGTAAGACAATCACTGGTGTTTTCTAAAAAGGTCGGCGTGATAACAGGAGAAGAGGTGTATAATTGGGTGACGTCAGCATAGAGATGGTACTGGAAACCAAATCTACTGATTGTCCAATAGGGGCAGCATAAAAAGAGAAGAGGAGGGGGCCTAGGACTGATCCTTGAGGAACCCCAACAGTAAGGGGAAGGTGAGAGGAGGAGGAACCAGCAAAAGATACAGTGAAGCATCGGTCAGAGAGATAGGAGGAGAACCAAGAGAGAACGGTGTCCTGGAGGCCGATGGAGCGGAGCATAGTGAGGAGGAGCTGATGATCCACAGTATCGAATGCTGCGGAGAGATCCAAGAGAATTAGCATGGAGTAATGACCATTAGATTTAGCTGTTAGTAGGTCATTAGAGACTTTAGTGAGGGCAGTTTCAGTAGAGTGTAAAGAGCGGAAGCCAGATTGAAGAGGGTCGAGAAGAGAGTTATCTGAGAGATAGCGGATGAGACGGGAGTGGACCAGGCGTTCGAGGAGTTTAGAGATGAAGGGAAGATTAGAGACAGGTCTATAATTAGCAGCACAGTTTTGGTCGAGGGATGGTTTTTTTTAAGTAATGGCTGTATGATGGCATGCTTCCATCCACCCCCTTAAATATATAGCATAGACAAAGGCGTCTGTAACGGAAGCTGGGGGTATATGGGTGTACAGCGTACACAGGGGTGTCTGTGACCAAAGCTGGGGGTATATGGGTGTATACAGCATACACAGGGGGGTCTGTGACCAAAGCTGGGGGTATATGGGTGTATAGACAGAAATAGAAAAACCAGCTCACCTGTTAGGCATGTGTTGTGGGGAAGCACGGATATTGTGTAGTCATCATGTGGAACAAATGTAGCAAGGAAATCCAGCTTCAAAAAAATTCCAAATTTATTGTGAATAAAACATAAAGTCCAGTCAGATGAATTCACATGACAATGAGTAACAGGTTATGCGTTTCGAACAATAGCTTGTTCTTTCTCAAAAAGGTGTATACAGTGCACACAGAGGGGTCTGTGACCAAAGCTGGGGGCATACGGGTGTATACAGTGCACACAGAGTGGTCTGCGACCGAAGCAGGGGCTATACAGGTGTACAGTGTACACAAAGGGGTCTGTGACCGAAGCTGGGGGTATACGGGTGTATACAGCGTACACAGGGGGTCTGTGACCGAAGCTGGGGATATACGGGTGTATACAGCGTACACAGGGGGGTCTGTGACCGAAGCTGGGGGTATACGGGTGTATACAGCGTACACAGGGGGTCTGTGACCGAAGCTGGGGATATACGGGTGTATACAGCGTACACAGGGGGGGTCTGTGACCGAAGCTGGGGGTATACGGGTGTATACAGCGTACACAGGGGGTCTGTGACCGAAGCTGGGGATATACGGGTGTATACAGCGTACACAGGGGGGTCTGTGACCGAAGCTGGGGGTATATGGGTGTATACAGCGTACACAGGGGGGTCTGTGAGCGAAGCTGGGGGTATAGTGTACACAAAGGAGTCCACAGACACAGGGGTCAGTACACACACGGCTCCGCTCCGTACACCTCGTACACACACGGCTCTGCTACATCCACTCTGTAAACCCCTCCTGACCCCACACATAAACTTCCCCTCATCCAGCACCATGACAACCAGCACAGCAGAGTCCTGCATACACTGGGGCCCCTGATCATGTGACCCCTGACTCCTCCTCTCCTGTGACCTCATCACAGGTCCTGTGTGCACAGAACACCCATATATGTGGAGTGCGGGTGGAGGTCGGTGCTGGAGATTCTTCATTGCTGAGTGTGGAGGACATTAACCCCTTCAGTCAGGGCCGGCTCCAGGTTTTTGCGGGCCCCAGGTAAGTCTCGGTGCTCCCCTTTAACACGTGCCACAATTCATGATGCTCAGATAAGAAGTATAAGTATAGTACAATGCCAATGATTTCACTTCTTACATTACATGAGTGATATCTATTGTAAATTCTACAATAGCTCAGAAACCTGACAGTATTGTCCTCCATACAGTATAACGTGCCCCATATAATGCTCCAAACGTTAAAAAAAAATAAAATCCTCCCCTTTCCTCGCTGCACTGATAGATATGAGCCAAATAAGAAACCCGGGAACCAAGGAAACATGTTTCGGGCTATGTGCACACGGTCAGGATTTTTCGCACGGTTTTTCACTATATAACCCGCGAAAAAAACGCATCCACTAAGCATCCTATTATTTAGAATGCAATCCGCAATTTTTGTGCACATGTTGAGTTTTTTTTCCGCCGTGGAATCGCATTCCGAAAAAAAACAGCATGTTCATTTCTTGTGCGGAATTGCGGGGGTTCCGCACACATAGGAATGCATTGATCCGCTTACTTTCTGCATGTGGCTATGCCCACCATGGGGAAAGTAAGCGTATCATGTGCGGTTGGTACCCAGGGTGGAGGAGGGGAGACTCTCCTCCAGGCCCTGGGAACCATATAATTATAAAAAAAAAAAGAATTAAAATAATAAATTGTGATATTCTCACCTTCCGGCGGCCCCCGCAGTCTTCCCGTTCCTCGCGATGCTTCCGTTCCCAGTGATGCTTTGCGACAATGACCTGTGATGACGTAGCAGTCTCGCGAGACCGCTACGTCATCTGAGGTCATTGCCGCTAGCCATTATTGGGACCGGAGCATCGCGAGGAGCGGGAAGACTGCCAGGGACAACGGAAGGTGAGAATCTCATGATTTTATATTATTATTATACGTTCTATCTTTATACTATTGATGCTGCATATCCTGGCTCTTGGAGACGCATATAACAATTGCACCCATCTTATAAGTCTCTCACCAAAACCCATAGCCTTCATGACCGCCCACAAATACTGACACTCCACACTATCAAATGCCTTAGCGGCGTCTAAGGAAACCACAACCCTCCGACCCATATTGTCCGCCTTTACCTGCATATTAAGAAATAATCGTCTAAGATTACATGCGGCAGAACTATTGGGCATAAAACCGGATTGGTCCTGGTGTATTAGTGTCGTTATCACCTTGTTAAGATGATTGGCCAACATTTTGGCCAATTTTGATATCGTTAATAACGAGATTGGACGATAAGAAGCCGGATCCTTACCCTGTTTTGGTATCACTACAATTATTGCCTCACGCATGGACCGCGGCAACTCCCCCTCCACCAGACCAGCACCATACACCTCCAACAAAGCAAAAAGCAATACCACTTTATATTTTTTATACACCTCCCCCAGAATCCCATCCACCCCTGGGGCTTTATCATTAGGCATAGACAGCTTCGGACTGGCCCACCGGGATACCGGTGAAATGCCCGGTGGGAACCGACCCAGAGAGGAGGAGGAGGAAGAAAAAAAAAAAAAAGACGCGGGCCCTTTAAATCTTTGGGTGTCGCCGCTACGACCAGGGCCCCCCCCCATGCCAGCGCTGGCATTGAGCCCCCTTCTAATACTCACCTCTCCTGGTTCCTGCGGCAGCTGCAGCGTCTTCAGCGCCCTCTGACTCTGCAACGTCTCAGGGCAGAGGGTGCGATGACGTCATCACTGCGTGCTCAGCCTCTCTGTCCTGAGTGTTGCAGAGCCGGAGAGACGCTGAGTGCACCGGACCTGCGCTGGGAACGGGAGAGGTGAGGATTTTACTTTTTTTTTTTTTTGTCTGACTCAGACAGACTGGTGGTAATATGCTGGACACACTGGGGCAATGCTGGACACACTGGGGCAGATTGCTGGACACACTATCTGGGGGTAATGCTGGACACACTGGGGCAATGCTGGACACTGGGGCAGATTGTTGGACACACTGGGGGCAGTGCTGGACATACTGAGGCAGATTGCTGGACACGGGGCAGATTGCTGGACACAAACACATAGCCGAGAATAGAAAAAAAGTGGCACTCACCATACATCCGCTCCATTATAGTATTGTGCGTCCTGGTGCCATTCACTCAAGTTTGTTCTGAAGAGTGCTGGACACACTGGGGGCAGTGCTGGACACACTGGGGGCAGTGCTGGACACACTGGGGGCAGTGCTGGACACACTGGGGGCAGTGCTGGACACACTGGGGGCAGATTGCTGGACACACTGGGGGCAGATTGCTGGACACACTGGGGGCAATATGTTGGACACACTGGGGGCAATGCTGGACACACTGTCTGGGGGCAAATCTGGACACCCTGGGGCAATATGCTGGACAAACTGGGGCAGATTGCTGGACACACTGGAGGCAATATACTGGACACACTGGGGGTAATATGCTGGACACACTGGGGGTAATATGCTGGACACACTGGGGGTAATATGCTGGACACACTGGGGCAGATTGCTTGACACACTGGGGCAGATTGCTGGACACACTGTCCGGGGGCAATACTGGACACACTGGGGCAATATGCTTGACATACTGGGGCAGATTGCTGGACACTGGGGTAATATGCTGGACATACTGGGGCAGATTGCTGGACACTGGGGTAATATGCTGGACATACTGGGGCAGGTTGTTGAACACACTGGGGGTAATATGCTGGACACACTAGGGGTAATATGCTGGACACACTGGAGCAGATTGCTGGACAAACTGGGGAAGATTGCTGGACACACTGTCTGGGGGCAATGCTGGACATACTGGGGCAGATTGCTGGACACACTGGGGGCAATGCTGGACATACTGGGGCAGATTGCTGGACATACTGGGGGTAATATGCTGGACACACTGGGGGTAATATGCTGGACACACTGGGGCAGATTGCCGGACACACTGGGGCAGATTGCTGGACACACTGTCCGGGGGCAATACTGGACACACTGGGGCAATATGCTTGACATACTGGGGCAGATTGCTGGACACTGGGGGTAATATGCTGGACACACTAGGGGTAATATGCTGGACACACTGGGGCAGATTGCTGGACACACTGGGGGCAGGACTGGAGGCATGGGCAGAATGTAGATACGGGGCATGATTGGAGACATGGGGCAGAATGAAAGACATGGGGCAGGTTTTTTTTTTTTGGGAAGCCCCAAAGAGAATGAATGGAGCTGCGGTCAGACATCCCACCTGCTGCTGCATTTTAAAATAGTGATAAAAGTGTCCTTTCAGGGATAAAACTTCCCCATTCTTCCGATCGGTGCAGTTTCTAATGTAAACTACCGTAATTATACACCCCAGTTATTGGGGCACACGGTAGATTTGCAGCAGCCGCCAGTGTTTTACAGCCGATGCACGCTATAATGACACATATTTGCATATAGCTGTAGGGTGGGCCCCTAGAGTCACAATTGTAGTAGACAAAAAACCCGCAAACCTACACTCAATGTGAACAAAAGGGCTACTGGTTATCCCTGTAATTCCCTATTAAACCCTTCCTAGCAGCGGAGGTTGGCACCCTAGCTTGTTCGCAAATTGGCGCCCCCACTCAACGTCGGCTGGTCCTGATATACTCTATAATACCCTACTATACAGCAGGACAGAAAGAAAAGGCCCGTATCAACACAAGGAGTGCCGCTAGGAAAATGGAAAAGGGAGGTGGGATGCAAAAGGGGATATATATATAACGGCCACAGCAAAAATTCTAAATAAAGTGAGTTAGCCTATGCAACCAGAAAACTGGAATAGCCCTCGTAACAACTCAAAATATAGACACTTCAGTCGAGAATTGGAATAGGGGTGTAATATGCTGTGGAAGGCCTAGTATAACTGACCCTCACAATCCCTAAAAGATACTGTCCCTACCTGGCTGCGGAGGTTGGCACCCCTAAATAAACACGCCAGTGGCGCCCCCGCTCTCGTCGACTGCTCCTCCGTAACCCTATCTACTTACCCTGGCTCCTATAACCATAGAAGAGAGAGGGGGAGGGGGGGGGGAAAGGTCAGAGGAAATATACCAAAGTGGGTGGGGGGGAATAATTAGCTCTGTGTGTGATTAAGTTATAGCTAAGGTGTCGCTTTAAAGGTGCTGTATGCTTGGAACATATTAGGATAGTTTTAAATACAGCAGATTATTACACAGGATATTGCACAAGTGCCTACCGGCAAACTACTTTCCGTCACTGGAATCGCAGTATATACTGCAGGTACAAATAATTATCGATCTATCAGAGTAATGTTTATATATAGCGATATATAAGATATTGCACAAATGCCCGCCAGTAAGCTATTTATAGTCACTGGAATAGCAGTATATACCACAAGTACAGATAATTATGCACCTATCAAAATAATTTATATATAGCGATTTATTGCACTGATTTATTGCACAAATGCCCTCTAACACACTTCTTCTAATTACCAGAGTAGTCGTATCTCCGACACCTTATTGTTATACGTTTACCCTTTTACAGTGTGTGCAAGACCAATCCCCACATATATTTGTATCTCCCACCGGTCCAAAATACCAGGGTAATGTGCTGCACAATAATAGATACCACAGAGTAAACAAATGAAACTATACTTAACCACCTATTTTTGACTCAGAGTATATCCCCTAAGACCAAATTCACTTATCTGGTGTTCATATGATACTTGAGGCGCTAAAGTATCATATGAACACCAGATAAGTGAATTTGGTCTATCTGTGGGTTTTTGGCTATATGCTAGGCAAAGTGCAATAGGGGATATACTCTGAGTCAAAAATAGGTGGTTAAGTATAGTTTCATTTGTTTACTCTGTGGTATCTATTATTGTGCAGCACATTACCCTGGTATTTTGGACCGGTGGGAGATACAAATATATGTGGGGATTGGTCTTGCACACACTGTAAAAGGGTAAACGTATAACAATAAGGTGTCGGAGATACGACTACTCTGGTAATTAGAAGAAGTGTGTTAGAGGGCATTTGTGCAATAAATCAGTGCAATAAATCGCTATATATAAATTATTTTGATAGGTGCATAATTATCTGTACTTGTGGTATATACTGCTATTCCAGTGACTATAAATAGCTTACTGGCGGGCATTTGTGCAATATCTTATATATCGCTATATATAAACATTACTCTGATAGATCGATAATTATTTGTACCTGCAGTATATACTGCGATTCCAGTGACGGAAAGTAGTTTGCCGGTAGGCACTTGTGCAATATCCTGTGTAATAATCTGCTGTATTTAAAACTATCCTAATATGTTCCAAGCATACAGCACCTTTAAAGCGACACCTTAGCTATAACTTAATCACACACAGAGCTAATTATTCCCCCCACCCACTTTGGTATATTTCCTCTGTCCTTTCCCCCCCCCCTCCCCCTCTCTCTTCTATGGTTATAGGAGCCAGGGTAAGTAGATAGGGTTACGGAGGAGCAGTCGACGAGAGCGGGGGCGCCACTGGCGTGTTTATTTAGGGGTGCCAACCTCCGCAGCCAGGTAGGGACAGTATCTTTTAGGGATTGTGAGGGTCAGTTATACTAGGCCTTCCACAGCATATTACACCCCTATTCCAATTCTCGACTGAAGTGTCTATATTTTGAGTTGTTACGAGGGCTATTCCAGTTTTCTGGTTGCATAGGCTAACTCACTTTATTTAGAATTTTTGCTGTGGCCGTTATATATATATCCCCTTTTGCATCCCACCTCCCTTTTCCATTTTCCTAGCGGCACTCCTTGTGTTGATACGGGCCTTTTCTTTCTGTCCTGCTGTATAGTAGGGTATTATAGAGTATATCAGGACCAGCCGACGTTGAGTGGGGGCGCCAATTTGCGAACAAGCTAGGGTGCCAACCTCCGCTGCTAGGAAGGGTTTAATAGGGAATTACAGGGATAACCAGTAGCCCTTTTGTTCACATTGAGTGTAGGTTTGCGGGTTTTTTGTCTACTACAATTTTAACTATTTTTCTAATAAAGTATTTTTAGGTATTAGTTGTCTGTTAAATAAAGTGTTTGAACACTATACCAACATATTACTATTTAATTTAATTTTGGGCCCCTAGAGTCCATTCCTCTGGTGGGCCCCAGACACCCCAGTCCGACGCTGGGCATAGAGGCCAGTGCGGCGTCAAGCTCCTCCAAATTAAACAGCTCTTCAAGAAGACCCTGATCAACTGCAGAAAGTCTAGGAAGCTGAACCTCTGCCAAAAAACCATCCACCTCCTCCATCGTTGGTGGCCAAATCTGTTCCTAGAGCCGTAGTAGAAGATGAAGATGTCGTCCTCATCATGAAGGAGTTATTTCTCCTGTCACGTGTAATGAATATCTCCTGCAGTATTACTAATGCTGATTCCAGGGTCGGTAAATGAGACGAGAATTAGCGTTATGGAAGATGAGTCTATGAGGAACGTATTCAGCTGCCGACTCCGAGGAAGAAACTGCTTGTTGCCTGTGGCCTAAATATATAGGATTTATTAGTAGTTGTAAAGAAGGAAACTGAATACTGTAAAATAATAAAACTAATGTTTCCCTTATTATCGCCAGTAATTGTATTATTACACAGGATTTTATGATGTTACATCGGCTCATCATCTTCTCATTCAGGTCTCTACAATATCGGATCCTCTCAGTGGAGATCTTCTACATAAGAACATTTTCCTGATTTACCCCACAAGGATTGATATGGACAGAGACAAGATGGCGGAGAGGATATTACACCTCACCCTAGAGATCCTCTTCCGGCTTACTGGAGAGGTGAGAGATTCTGATGACGTCACATTACATCATTCTTATCTATGGGAATAACAGATGGACAGAACTGGAGAGGTGAGGACTCTGCAAATGTCTGTAGTGAGATTTATTAATGTGTCTCTCCATAACCAGGATTACACAGTAGTGAAGAAGACCTCTAGTGATCGCCGTCAGGACCCTGTGTCTGAGGGATGGGGAAGACCCCTGAGCCCAATCACGGGGCCTCCACCTCACCTCCTGATCCATGAGGACATCAATGACCAGAAGATCCTAGAACTCACCTACAAGATGATTGAGCTGCTAACTGGAGAGGTGACACTGCTGGGAATGCTGGGACATTATACAGTAACACTATGAAGGAATCGGGGGGATGACGGTATCATTGTATGTGTCAGGTTCCTATAAGGTGTCAGGATGTCGCCGTCTATTTCTCCATGGAGGAGTGGGAGTATTTAGAAGGACACAGAGATCTGTACAAGGACGTCATGATGGAGGTTCCTCAGCCCCTCACATCACCAGGTAATAGACAGGACTAATTACACACGGCCTATAATTATCTGTATGTAAGGAATGAATTCAGTCCCTGTATGTGTTTCCTTCAGATCTATCCAGTAAGAGGACAACACCAGAGAGATGTCCCCGTCCTCTTCTTCCACAGGACTGTAAACAAGAAGATCCCGATGTTCCTCAGGATCATCAGGTAGATGGAGAGAAGGTGTCATGAGATCTCCCCTATGATGTGTAGACGGCTGTGAAGGTCTTGTGCTCAGTCTTGTTTTGTCCCCCAGTATTATATGTTTTATACTTGTGTAATGAGAATGGTGGAGATGGTAGGATTAGAGCTGATCATAGATGTGACTTCTCCATCTGTCGGTGACTTTTACAATATTTATTTCAGGGTGAAGATCTGACCCATATTAATACTACAGAGACATATGTGAGGGGTGATGAGCGGTGTACAGTGGAGATTCCTACATATGACTACCCAGGTGAGTAGTAACCGCTAAATGCAGAGAAGTCACAGATTCCTATCAGTCACCGGCTGTGGCTGCTTTATCGTTTGTGTAGTGTGGCCGTATCACAATCATGGGATCACCATCTTGCCTCTAGACCACAACATTCTCCTCCACCTT
Organism: Ranitomeya variabilis; assembly: GCF_051348905.1. NCBI lineage: Eukaryota > Metazoa > Chordata > Amphibia > Anura > Dendrobatidae > Ranitomeya > Ranitomeya variabilis. The sequence continues at coordinate 739,500,732 of NC_135235.1, read as the reverse complement.
GCGGCGTAGCTAGGGTTTTGGTTCGGGGGGGGGGAAGCTTCTGAGTGGGCCCCTAAGCAGGTAACCTTGATTACAGCTGGGTGGCACACCCTAATAGTGGAGGAGAACCTCAGCAGATGACCGCGCTGTTGCTGAAAGTAATCTCTATATAAAGACCAGCACTGATATTACCGCCATGTGGTCGTTGGTCGATACCAGTCCTACAGGACATATAAGAGATCACCGCACAGTTATAGATGGTGACTTACTGCTGACATTCTTTCTAATGAATCGTTCATTTTTCCATCTGACCCAGACCGACATGACAGCTACTTCCAGGCAGGACTCGGTTGCAGAGATTACATCACAAATACATTTCATGTCTCATATTTTCAGCACTGTCCCCAATGGGACTATTGCCAACCTGCACAAACTCCTCATCCTGCCGATACCCCAATGCTGAGGCGCTGCTTCCATATGTGTCCCTATTACTGCACCTTTTGTGTGGTTCTCTGTGCCCTCTAAATTCTAAAGCAACCCTCTATAATATAGTAATGCCGGGTGCAAGTGCCCTAGAAAACAGTGCCCACTTTACATTTAATAATGTCCCGAGTCTCCCCCCTTTAAAGCTCCCCTCTACACAATATGATGCTCTTTGCAGTCTAATGCCCCCTCACTACATATATATACTGATCTCTTTGTATCCCCCAAACTGTTTGATAGCTCTAACACTTATCTCAACACTGTATGATGGCCTCCATATAGTATAACGCACCAGACAATCCTCAATATAGTGTAATGCACTCCCCATAGGCCTCCATTTTATATAAATGCACTCCCCATAGGCAGACTTTATAGTATAATGCAGCCCCTAATATAAGGAACCCCCATAGGCAGTCTCTACAGTGTAATGCAGCCCCTAATATAATGCACCCTGTTATGGACCCGGTGGTTAGGAGCACCTGGAATGACCTGATGGTCAAACTGCCAAAATAGAGCGAGCTCTGGGAAGTGGGAGCTCTGCTGACCGCAGCCCTAATCCTATTATCACACACACTAGAATTAGCCGTGGATCGTGCCTGACTCTGCCTAGACGACTCTTCACAGCCTGAGAGGTAACTACCCCTAAAGAGAAATAAAGCCTCACCTTGCCTCAGAGAAATTCCCCAAAGGAAAAGGGCAGCCCCCCACATATATTGACTGTGAGTTAAGAGGAAGGCACAAACACAGAAATGAGATAGGTTTCAGCAAAGGAGGCCAGACTTACTAAATAGACAGAAGATAGATAAAGGGATCTTTGTGGTCAGCACAAAAACTACAAAAAGCCATGTAGAGTGAGCAAAAAAACCCCGCACCGACTCACGGTGAGGTAGGTGCCACTCTGCAACCCAGAGCTGCCAACTAGCGAGACAATATCATAATAGCTAGCTGGACAGAAACTTAGCAGGTACTCAGAAATATATTCAGCACACAAATGAACAACAAATGAGCTTAGCAGGGACTTAGCTTCCACTGGAGTAGACAGGTCATCAGGAGATCCAAGTGAGATCTGAACCAGTACTGATACATTGACAGCTGGCATCAAGTAACGATCTGAGCAGAGTTAAATAGAGGAACCAGCCCAGTCCTAAACGATGCAGCTGAGGAAGCCACTTCAAGACCTGCAGCTCCACTTTCAGCCACCAGAGGGAACCCACGGACAGAACTCACAAAAATACCATTCCTGACGACAGGAGGGAGTTCGAGAACAGAGTTCACAACAGCACCCCCATAGGCAGCCTCTATAGTGTAATGCAACCCCTAATATAATACAAACCTGTCGGAAGCCACTATAGTATAATGCAGTCCCTAATATAATGCACCCCCATAGACAGCCTCTATAGTGTAATGCAGCTCCATAGGCTGTCTGTATAGAATAATGCATCCCTGTAATCAGCCAGTATTATTATTATTATTATTAATTGTTATAGCGCCTTTTATTCCATGGCGCTTTACATGTGAGGAGGGGTATACATAATAAAAACAAGTACAATAATCTTAAACAATACAAGTCATAACTGGTACAGGAGGAGTGAGGACCCTGCCCGCGAAGGCTCACAATCTACAAGGGATGGGTGAGAATACAGTAGGTGAGGATAGAGCTGGTCATGCAGCGGTTTGGTTGATCGGTGGTTACTGCAGGTTGTAGGCTTGTCGGAAGAGGTGGGTCTTCAGGTTCTTTTTGAAGATTTCGATGGTAGGCGAGAGTCTGATGTGTTGTGGTAGAGGGTTCCAGAGTAGGGGTGATATGCAAGAGAAATCTTGTATGCGATTGTGGGAAGAGGGGAGTAGAGAAGGAGATCTTGTGAGGATCGGAGGTTGCGTGTAGGTAAGTACCGGGAGACGAGGTCACAGATGTATGGAGGAGACAGGTTGTGGATGGCTTTGTATGTCATGGTTAGGGTTTTGTACTGGAGTCTCTGGGCAATGGGGAGCCAGTGAAGGGATTGACAGAGGGGAGAGGCCGGGGAATAGCGGGGGGACAGGTGGATTAGTCGGGCAGCAGAGTTTAGAATAGATTGGAGGGGTGCGAGAGTGTTCGAGGGGAGGCTGCAGAGCAGGAGGTTGCAGTAGTCAAGGCGAGAGATGATGAGGGCATGGACTAGGGTTTTTGCAGATTCTTGGTTGAGGAATGAACGGATTCGTGTAATATTTTTGAGTTGAAGTCGGCAGGAAGGGGAAAGGGCATGGATATGTGGTTTGAAGGAGAGATCAGCGTCAAGGATTACCCCGAGGCAGCGAGCTTGTGGGACTGGGGAGAGTGGGCAGCCATTTACTGTAATGGTTAGGTTCGTTGGGGAGATCGCGTGAGATGGGGGAAAGATGATGAATTCTGTTTTGTCCATGTTAAGTTTCAGAAATCTAGCGGAGAAGAAGGATGAAATAGAGGACAGACATTGAGGGATTCTGGTTAGTAGGGAGGTGATATCTGGTCCAGAGATGTAGATCTGTGTGTCATCAGCATTGAGGTGATACTGAAAGCCATGAGATTCTATGAGCTGTCCCAGGCCAAAGGTGTAAATGGAGAAGAGCAGGGGCCCAAGGACTGAACCTTGTGGGACTCCGACAGATAGGGGGCGAGGTTAGGAGGTGGTGTGTGAGTGGGAGACGCTGAATGTCCGGTCTGTTAGGTATGATGAGATCCAGGATAGGGCCAAGTCTGTGATGCCAAGGGATGAGAGGGTCTGTAATAATAGGGAATGGTCCACTGTGTCAAAGGCAGCCGACAGGTCGAGGAGGAGAACAGAGTAGTGCCGCTTGCTCTTGGCGGTTAAGAGGTCGTTGGTGACCTTAGTTAGGGCAGTTTCAGTGGAGTGGTGTGACCGGAAGCCAGATTGTAAGCGGTCAAAGAGGGAGCAAGAAGAGAGATGGGAGGACAGTTCAAGGTAGGCGTGTTGTTCCAGTAGTTTGGAGGCATAAGGGAGAAGTGATATAGGGCGATAGCTAGATACAGAGGATGGGTCAAGAGAGGGCTTTTTGAGGATAGGTGTGATGGAGGCATGTTTAAAGCTTGAGGGGAAAACACCAGTTGTTAGTGATAGGTTGAAGAGATGGGTTAGGGTTGGGGTGAAGACTGTGGTGAGGTTTGGGATGAGGTGGGATGGGAGCGGGTCAAGTGCACAGGTGGTGAGATGCGATCTTGAGAGTAGAGTGGAGAGTTGATCTTCTGTAATGGTGGAGAAGTTGGTTATGGAGGTGGAGGGCTGGGAAGTCGGGAGGAAGGGCTCTGGGGCTTGTTGACCAAAACTGTCTCTGATGCTATCAATCTTCTGCTTGAAAAATGAGGCAAAGTCTTCAGCTGAGATAAGTGCGGAGGGAGGAGGTGCTGGGGGACGGAGGAGAGAATTGAAGGTGTTGAATAGCTGTTTAGGGTTGTGAGACAGGGAGGATATGAGAGATGAGAAGTAGGTTTGTTTAGCTGTGGCGAGTGTGGTCCTGAAAGTAGTGAGGGACTGTTTGAATGCGTTGAAGTGGTCGTTGGAGTGGGATCTTTTTCATCTGCGTTCAGCAGCCCTGGAAGCTCGCCTCAGTTCTTTGGACAAGCTGGTGTGCCAGGGCTGTCTGTTGATTTTGCGAGCTTTGGTATGTGTAAGTGGGGCAGCAGATTCCAAAGCTACAGCTATTGTGGTGTTATATAGAGCGGCAGCGTCATCCGCATTGTGTATGGAACTTATGTCTGTGAGAGGGAGGAGCGATTCGGAGAATGAATGTAGGTCAAGATGTTTAAGATTTCTGCGAGGGTGTGCAAGTTTGTGGGGTGGGGATTGTAGACATGGAGTGGAGAGAGATGAGAATGTGAGAAGGTTGTGGTCAGAGAGCAGAAGAGGTGAGTTAGAGAGGTTAGTGTGTGACCATCTTTGTGAGTGGCTGCAGAAGACCATTGAGTGAGGCCAAAGGAGGAAGTGAGAGATAGAAGTTTAGTGGCAGCTGAGAGGGAAGTGTCAATGGGGATGTTGAAATCGCCCATGATGATAGTGGGGATGTCCGCAGAAAGGAAATGAAGTAGCCAGGTGGTGAAGTGGTCAAAGAAGGCGATGGCTGGCCCTGGGGGGCGGTAAATGGCAGCCAGTTGGAGGTTGGAGGGGGAGTAGATGCGCACAGACTGCACCTCAAAGGAAGGGAGGGTAACAGAGGGTGGCAGTGGGATTGGGGTGAAGGAGCAGTTATCTGACAGGAGAAAACCAACTCCTCCGCCATGCTTGCTGCTGGGGCGGGGTGTGTGAGAAAGGTGGAAGCCACCGTAAGAGAGTGCAGCAGGGGAGGCTGTGTCAGAAGGGGTGAGCCAGGTTTCGGTGATGGCGAGGAAGGAAAGTTTGGTAGTAACAAAGAGATCATGGATGTAGGAAAGCTTTTTACAGACAGAGCTAGCGTTCCACAGAGCTCCTGTTAGTGGGACTGGGGAAGTGGGGGCTGGGCGAATGGGTATAAGGTTAGAGAGGTTACGGAAGTTTGTGATGGAGCGTGGATGGGAGGTAGAAATGACTGTGGTAATATGGTGAGGAGGACCAGGATTTGGAGAGATATCACCGGCAGTGAGAAGGAGCAGAGAAAGTGTTAGCCGGTGGGAGCAGGAGAGGGCATGAGGGGGCTGTCTGTGTTTGGAGGCAGAGGATTGTAGGTTAAGGAACAGTTCTGAGGAGGAGGTGAGATGGATGGGGAGGATTGAAGAGGAGATGAACAGTTCCTTACTTGGTGTGGGGATTGGGGGAGGTTGCAGAAAGTGAAGGATTATAGGGGTGAAAGTGAAAACAAACAGAAACATTGTTTGCAGTGAGTGGCCAGTTACCTTCAGTTCCCTTCAGGTTCAATTCAGGTTTTAATTCTAATGTAATCCACACTTTTAGGACACACTTCTAGAAATCACACTGCAGACTAAAGTCATGCAGACTTTTGCTATGCAATATATGGAAAACTAAGTGCGTTCAGGTGTGAAGCAGAGAGGAGTGGTCTCTGCTCATCTTGGTCAGAGAATTAGGAGTGGACCAGATGCATACAATCAAGCCTAAGTAAACAAGGTCATAAAAATCACAGGGTAAGTTGGGGTTAGCTGAAAGGCATACCATGAAAATGCTAGGAGCAGAGGAAAGTCTGTGTGCAAAGCTGGGTGATGTACTATGTGCACTTCATAGCAGGAGAGCTCTACCATGCTATACCAGTATAGTATAATGCACCCCATAGGCAGCCTGTATAGTATATTGCACCCCCATAGGCAACCTGTATAGTATAATGCACCCCATAGGCAGCCTGTATAGTATATTGCATTTCTATAGGCAGCCTGTATACTGTAATTGCACCCCTATGCCTATGGGAATGCAATATACTATACAGGCTGCCTATGGATGGTGTGCAATATACTATATTGCAGCCCCTACAGTATAGTACACCCCCCATAGGCAGACTCTATAACATGTTGCACCCCCATAAAAATAAATCCAATACTCACCTCTCATCCTCCTGGTTCCTCCGCTGCTCTGAGCACCTGCAGGTCTCCGGACTGCAGGCGTCGAGTGGTGACGTCATCGCAACCCCCTGTCAGCTCCTTCTCTCATCAATGCAGTCAGCTGTATCGGCATATAGCCGATACAGCTGAACCTGCGATGAAGAGCAGGGGTCCCACTGCTGGCATCGGGCCCCCACCGCCTGCTCAGGGGTTGCATAGCGGCCGGGCGGCAGAGCAGGGAAATAGATTCTCCCTGCTCTGCCGCAGAATGTAATTGTATCAGCGTATGCAGATACAGTAGCATAGCTCCGGGTGGGCCCCCTCAGAGCCCGGGGCGATGGCCCCCTCTGCCCCCACTTGCCGGTAGCTGAGCTACTGCCTCCACCCAAAACTGTTCAAATGACTTTTGGGCATTGAAAGCCCTTTTCTATAGAACTTACATCCTGAGATTAATAGACTCTGACCGTTACCTGCCCAAATCTGTAAACTTCATAGCCAAATGACAGCGTACGTAGAATATGCTGACAAGTTAGAAAATTACTGGTGCACACCAGCAGCAGAGAGCAGATGCAGCCTAAGCACACTGTTTAAGGGGTAAAGCGCTGGAGCACTGTCCATAAAGTCCACTTCACAGGACCACTCGAGCATTTCTCAGCATAAGGTGACATATTGAGTAAGACCGGAGATCGGTCGAATAGTCGCTCATACGTTTTTCTTTTCTCTACGAATATTGTGTGTGACCACATAAATAAATTTCCTTTTTTACATCACCTTACGGATAGAGTGTGCGGTGAATTCTCTTAATTTGGACTTAGGGTCTCAAGGGCCCATTCCACCAGCACCTTACATTTGGACAGAGTGCAGGCCAATTTATTGTATCTAATATTGATACCTGGCGGCTACCTGCAGTACAAGCCTAACTTCACCATTAGGAGCGCTAGTGAAAACCAGGTAGCTGCTTAGCCGTGCACCTCCTGGGTAAACTCTGCTCGTGGCACAGTGGGTCCATGATCCATGTGTGTAACAGTTTGTTCAGGACATGAACCCTGTTAATCCCAATTATTATTATTATTATTCATCTATATAGCGCCATTAATTCCATGGTGCTGTATATGAGAAAGGGGTTACATACAGAGTTATAGATATCGTTTACAGTAAACAAATTTACAATGACAGACCGGTACAGAGGGGAGAGGACCCTGTCCTTGTGGACTTACATTCTACAGGATAATGGGGAAGAGACAGAAGGTCAGGGGTGCAGCAGCTCGGGTGGTGGTGAGGCGGCAGAATGGTTATTGCAGGCTGTAGGCTTTCCTAAAGAGATGGGTTTTCAGGTTCCATCTGAAGGACCCGAGGGTGGTGGCTAATCTGACGTGTTGAGGCTTGGAATTCCAGAGGATAGGGATATTCAGGAGAAATCTTGGAGGCGGTTGTGTGAGGAACGAATAAGTGTGGAGGAGAGTAGGAGGTCTTGGGAGGATCGAAGATTACGTGAGGGAAGATATTGGGAGATTAGTTCAGAGATATAGGGAGGGGACAGATTGTGGATAGCTTTGTAGATTAGTGTTAGTAGTTTGAACTGGATTCGTTGGGGAATTGGGAACCAGTGGAGGGATTTGCAGAGGGGACAAGCAGGGGAGTAGCGAGGAGAGAAGTGGATTAGCCAGGCAGCAGAGTTGAGGACAGACTGGAGTGGTGCAAGAGAGTTAGTGGGGAGGCCACAGAGGAGGCTGTTGCAATAATCAAAGTAATCCCAATGCCTCTTCTCACTCTGAGTTATACAAAGATGTTCACCAGCAATATCAGCGGACAATGAATACCCGTTTGAGAAGGAGTGGATGACGTCAGGGTTTCCAAAGTGCAGCATCTATGGCCGTGACTTATGCACTTGGAGCTAATCCTAGTCTGCTCCGCCATGTTACGACTAGAATACTGAGAAGTGCCGTGGGTTTCTAAACCAGTGTAAGCTGCATTATGAACTATTTTCCCATCAGTTTCCCTCTGATCGTACTAAAGTGGGATTCCTAATGTTCCACCTAGCAGGAGAGGCCCTGGCGTGGCTCTACCTCTTGTGGAAGAGAGGGGACCCTGTGACATTGGATCTGCAGGCCTTCCTGGTGGCCATCTGTAAGGTCTTCAATGAGCCTGGCCGTGTATCTTCTGCTGCAGCTTCCCTTCTCAGACTGCATGAGGGAGTTCTGTCTGAATGGCCACTATGCTGTATCGTTCCGCTCCTTGTCTTTCTAACTTGTTTGGAACGATGAAGCTTTGGAAGCTGCCTTCTAGGAGGGTTTGTTCAGAAGGAATAAGGAACAATTAGCTGTTTGAGACATTCCTGCTACTATAGATGATCTGATATCCCTGGCAATCTGGATCGACCTTTGGCTCCAGTAACGGACCAGAGAGGTAACGTGTGAGAGGAAACCGTTGTGTCTGGCTTTGTCCTTTCAGAGACTGCTAGTTCCCCAGCCTTCTAAAACAGCTATCTTCTCTGATCCTGTGCAGTTTGACGATGTTAGGTTCACAGAGCAGCAGCTGGAACACCGTTGTGCCAAGGGTTTGCGCTAGTTCTGCGGTAGCGCCGAACATTTCATTAGTTTTTGTCCTGGGAAGTCTGAAAACTCCAAATCCTAAGACCTGTAGGAGTGGCTGCCCTATGTGAGAGTAATACCTCTCCACCGTTGAATTTGACTGTATCTGTATCATGTGGAGGCTCCCAGTTCATTGACACAGCCTACCTGTACTCCAATTCTTTTGGAAATTTCTTGCAGCAGTATGTGGCAGTTCTGTATCAGATTCCTATTCATCATCTCCAGACTTCTTTGATGGTGTCATCCATCAAAGAAAAGGCCCTATCCGAAGTCGTTCAAGTAGTTACTTGTCAAGTAGAACTCCAGGTAGGAATGTTGCATATGGAGAAGATCGCTTTCTGTGTGCTTTCTGGTCTATTTCATCCACTTCTCTACCTTCACTATGAACTCATGAGCCCGTTTTATACTGGAGATCTGGTGAGGTCCTTTGTTGGGAACAGTCAATTCACAAGAAGTGTCTGGTCCTTGGTTGAGCGCTGACTTCACCGATGAGAAGGAAGCGGAGACGTTACCTCCACACAGACCCGGCGATTGTTCCATAGACCTGCTCCCTTGATCCTCATCACCTCGAGGATGTATGCTCGTGGCGACTGATTTGAAAATGGACCCAGAGAGGGTCTCTTCAATTCTCAATTGGCCGGCTGACAATAACGTCAAGGCTGATGTGCTTTTTAGGTCTTTCCTATCCACAGACCAGGAGGAAGAACCACAACTTGTCTTCGATCCTTCCAACATAGTGGCTTGTCATGCTGGGCAAGGAGACACCTTGCAATTCAATAATCCTGATACTACACCTGCTTCAGTCTGCTCTAAGGATGTCTTGGTGGTAAGCAGCATCCTGTCCTTGAAGAATGTGAGAAGTGAAACCATTTTACTAGTGGAATTGAGAGAATATTGCACTGAAGAGAGTTCATGGGAATTCAAGAAGAATATGCATGCCACACTTCTGCGGAGATTCCTTGCGGACTTTAAATAAAAGGGGGCATAAAGAGGGGGTACTATAACGCCAATCACTGCATGGTCTCTCTCCCATCTCCTGGCAGGGACGCGGACATACTCAGTGCCCCAACCGCTTGTGTTTGTTCCCTGCTGTGGCTTTCTGCTTCCCTGGGCCTGCGCATGCTGCACATGTCTCCTGGTGCTGCACCTAGTGTATGCACTCCCCATTTTTGGGGGGCAGCGCGCAGTTCGGAAATCCTCCAGCCAATAGCTCGGAGGAATCAGATATATAAAGCACCATCCCCAGTAGGTAGGTGCCAGAACAACCCCTGTAGTTTACCTACTTAGTGTGTGTGTATGCAACTAGTATGTTGCCAGGTCCCTATCCTTGAGTCCTGTATTGTCAGAACTTGAAACTGTTCCTGAAATCCATGTTGTCCAAATCAGAACCCATTCCTGAAACCCGTGTTGTCTGAACCTGGACCTGTTCCTGAAACCTGAGTTGTCTAAACTAGCATCGGTGTCAGTCCTGGCTAGTGTTCCAGAATCTGCACTGGCTGAACCAGGATCAGTGTCCGTCCTTTCTGATGATCCAGAATCCATACCAGCTCTGATATCTGCTCTACCAGTATCTGAATCCTGTGCTATCACTGACTCTTAGGCCGGCCTCACACTAGCGAGTTTTACGGACGTATGAGCGCATAAACTACGTCCGTAAAATACGCATTACACACGGCCCAATGATTCTCTATGGCCCAGCTCCTATCTGCCATATATTACGCATCCGTAATATACGGTCTTGTACGGCCGTAGAAAATCGCAGCATGCTGCGTTTGTCACCGTATTGCGCAAATAAATCGCCAATGAAAGTCTATGGGGGCGAGAAAAATACGGATTCCACACGGACCAGAAGTGTGACTTGCGAGAAATACGCAGCGGTGTTAGTGAAAAGCCGGTAATTCAGTTGCCAGCTTTTCATTTCTCCTTCACAAACCCGACATGATATGAGACATGGTTTACATACAGTAAACCATCTCATATCCCCTTTTTTTTTTTTGCATATTCCACACTACTAATGTTAGTAGTGTGTATGTGCAAAATTTGGCCGCTGTAGCTGCTAAAATAAAGGGTTAAATGGCGGAAAAAATTGGCGTGGGCTCCCGTGCAATTTTCTCCGCCAGAGTGGTAAAGCCAGTGACTGAGGGCAGATATTAACCCCTTCACCCCCAAGGGTGGTTTGCACATTAATGACCGGGCCAATTTTTACAATTCTGACCACTGTCCCTTTATGAGGTTCTAACTCTGGAACGCTTTAACGGATCTTGGCGATTCTGACATTGTTTTCTCGTGACATATTGTACTTCATGATAGTGGTAAAATTTCTTCGATATAACTTGCGTTTATTTGTGAAAAAAACGAATATTTGGCGAAAATTTTGAAAATTTCGCAATTTTCCAACTTTTAATTTTTATGCCCTTAAATCACAGACATATGTCACGCAAAATACTTAATAAGTAACATTTCCCACATGTCTACTTTACATCAGCACAATTTTGGAACCAAAATTTTTTTTTTGTGACGGAGTTATAAGGGTTAAAAGTTGACCAGCAATTTCTCATTTTTACAACACCATTTTTTTTTTAGGGACCACATCTCATTTGAAGTCATTTTGAGGGGTCTATATGATAGAAAATACCCAAGTGTGACACCATTCTAAAAACTGCACCCCTCAAGGTACTCAAAACCACTTTCAAGAAGTTTATTAACCCTTCAGGTGTTTCACAGGAATTTTTGGAATGTTTAAATAAAAATAAACATTTAACTTTTTTTCACACAAAATTTATTTCAGCTCCAATTTGTTTTATTTTACCAAGGGTAACAGGAGAAAATAGACCCCAAAATTTGTTGTACAATTTGTCCTGAGTACGCTGATACCCGATATGTGGGGGTAAACCACTGTTTGGGCGCATGGCAGAGCTCGGAAGGAAAGGAGCGCCATTTGACTTTTCAATGCAAAATTGACTGGAATTGAGATGGGACGCCATGTTGCATTTGGAGAGCCCCTGATGTGCCTAAACATTGAAACCCCCCACAAGTGACACCATTTTGGAAAGTAGACCCCCTAAGGATCTTATCTAGATGTGTGGTGAGCACCTTGACCCAACAAGTGCTTCACAGAAGTTTATAATGCAGAGCCGTAAAAATAAAAAAATCATATTTTTTCACAAAAATGATCTTTTTGCCCCCAATTTTTTATTTTCCCAAGGGTATGAGAAGAAATTGGACCCCAAAAATTGTTGTTCAATTTGTCCTGAGTACGCTGATACCTCATATGTGGGTGTAAACCATTGTTTGGGCGCAGGGCAGAGCTCGGAAGGGAAGGAGCGCCATTTGACTTTTCAATGCAAAATTGACTGGAATTGAGATGGGACGCCATGTTGCGTTTGGAGAGCCCCTGATGTGCCTAAACATTGAAACTCCCCACAAGTGACACCATTTTGGAAAGTAGACCCCTTAAGGAACTTATCTAGATGTGTGTTGAGCACTTTGACCCAACAAGTGCTTCACAGAAGTTTATAATGCAGAGCCGTAAAAATAAAAAATCATATTTTTTCACAAAAATGATCTTTTCGCCCCCATTTTTTTATTTCCCCAAGGGTAAGAGAAGAAATTAGACCACAAAAGTTGTTGTGCAATTTGTCCTGAGTACGACGATACCCCATATGTGGGGGTAAACCACTGTTTGGGCGCATAGCAGAGCTCGGAAGGGAAGGAGCGCTATTTTACTTTTCAAGGCAAAATTGACTGGAATTAAGATGGGATGCCATGTTGCGTTTGGAGAGCCCCTGATGTGCCTAAACATTAAAACCCCCCACAAGTGACACCATTTTGGAAAGTAGACCCCCTAAGGAACTTATCTAGATGTGTTTTGATAGCTTTGAACCCCCAAGTGTTTCACTACAGTTTATAACGCAGAGCCGTGAAAATAAAAATTCCTTTTTTTTTCACAAAAATGAATTTTAGCCCCCAGTTTTGTATTTTCACAAGGGTATCAGGATAAATTGGACCCCAAACGTTGTTGTCCAATTTGTCCTGAGTACGCTGATACCCCATATGTGGGGGGGAACCACTGTTTGGGCGCAAGACAGAGCTCGGAAGGGAAGGAGCGCCATTTGGAATGCAGACTTAAATGGATTGGTCTGCAGGCGTCACGTTGCATTTGCAGAGCCCCTGATGTACCCAAACAGTACAAACCCCCCACAAGTGACCCCATATCGGAAACTAGACCCCCCAAGGAACTTATCTAGATGTGTTGTGAGAACTTTGAACCCCCAAGTGTCTCACTACAGTTTACAACGCAGAGCCGTGAAAATAAAAAAATCTTTTTTTTCCCACAAAACTTATTTTTTGGCCCCCAGTTTTGTATTTTCCCAAGGGTAGCAGGAGAAATTGGACCCCAACAGATGATGTCAAATTTGTCCTGAGTACGCTGATACCCCATATGTTGGGGTAAACCCCTGTTTGGGCACACGGGAGAGCTCTGAAGGGAAGGAGCACTGTTTTCCTTTTTCAACGCAGAATTGGCTGGAATTCAGATCGGATGCCATGTCCCGTTTGGAGAGCCCCTGATGTGCCTAAACAGTGGAAACCCCCCAATTATAACTGAAACCCTAATCCAAACACACCCCTTACCCTAATCCCAACAGTAACCCTAACCACTCCTCTAACCGACACACCCAACCCTATTCCCAACCGTAAATGTAATCCAAACCCTAACCCTATCTTTAGCCCCAACCCTAACTGTAGCCCCAACCCTAGCCCTAACCCTAGCAATAACACTAGCCCTATCACTAGCCCTATCACTAGCCCTATCACTAGCCCTATCACTAGCCCTATCACTAGCCCTAACCCTAGCCCTAGCCCTATCACTAGCCCTATCACTAGCCCTATCACTAGCCCTAGCCCTAACCCTAGCCCTAACCCTAGCCCTAACCCTAGCCCTAACCCTAGCCCTAACCCTAACTCTAGTCCTAACTCTAGCCCTAACCCTAATGGGGAAAATGGAAATAAATACATTTTTTTATTTTTTTATTTTTCCCTAACTAAGGGGGTGATGAAGGGGGGTTTGATTTACTTTTATAGCGGGTTATTTAGCGGATTTTTATGATTGGCAGCCGTCACACACTGAAAGACGCTTTTCATTGCAAAAAATATTTTTTGCGTTACCACATTTTGAGAGCTGTAATTTTTCCATATTTGAGTCCACAGAGTCATGTGAGATCTTGTTTTTTGCGAGACGAGTTGACGTTTTTATTGGTAACATTTTCGGACACGTGACATTTTTTGATCGCTTCTTATTCCGATTTTTGTGAGGCAGAGTGTTCAAAAACCAGCTATTCATGAATTTCTTTTGGGGGAGGCGTTTATACCGTTTCGCGTTTGGTAAAATTGATAAAGCAGTTTTATTCGTCGGGTCAGTACGATTACAGTGATATCTCATTTATATCATTTTTTTATGTTTCGGCGCTTTTATACGATAAAAACTATTTTATAGAAAAAATAATTATTTTGGTATCGCTTTATTCTCAGGACTATAACTTTTTTATTTTTTTGCTGATGATGCTGTATGGCAGCTCGTTTTTTGCGGGACAAGATGACGTTTTCAGCGGTACCATGGTTATTTATATCCGTCTTTGTGATTGCGTGTTATTCCACTTTTTGTTCGGCGGTATGATAATAAAGCGTTGTTTTTTGCCTCGTTTTTTTTTTTTTTTTCTTACGGTGTTTACTGAAGGGGTTAACTAGTGGGGCAGTTTTATAGGTTGGGTCGTTACGGATGCGGCGATACTAAATATGTGTACTTTTATTGTTTTTTTTATTTTATTTAGCTAAAGAAATGTATTTATGGGAATAATATATATATTTTTTTCTTTATTTAGGATATTTTTTTTTATTTTTTTTTTACACACATGTGGGGAATTTTTTTTTTACTTTTTTACTTTGTCCCAGGGGGGGACATTACAGATCATTGATCTGGCAGTGTGCACAGCACTCTGCCAGATCTGCGATCTGCTGTGCAGGGCTGCAGGCTTACCAAGTGTCTGCTCTGAGCAGACACTCGGTAAGCCACCTCCCTCCCTGCAGGACCCGGATGCCGCGGCCATCTTGGATCCGGGACCTGCGGCGAGGAGGGAGGTAGGAGACCCTCGGAGCAACGCGATCACATCGCGTTGCTCCGGGGGTCTCAGGGAAGCCCGCAGGGAGCCCCCTCCCTGCGCGATGCTTCCCTATACCGCCGGTACACCGCGATCATGTTTGATCGCGGTGTGCCGGGGGTTAATGTGCCGGGGGCGGTCCGTGACCGCTCCTGGCACATAGTGCCGGATGTCAGCTGCGATATGCAGCTGACACTCGGCCACGCTCCCCCCGTGAGCGCCGCTGATCGGTGATGACGTACTATCCCGTCGGTGGTCATACGGGCCCACCCCACCTCGACGGGATAGTACGTCCGATGTCAGGAAGGGGTTAATAGCCTAGAGAGGGTCCATGGTTATTGGCCCCCCTGGCTACAAACATCTGCCCCCAGCCACCCCAGAAAAGGCACATCTGAAAGATGCACTTCCCACTCCCTGAGGAAGCTACGTGCTGCGAAACGCGCGTTGGAGTGTAAAAACGAGGCACTGGCATAGCAACATGAGCACCGGTAAGGATAACTATATGCACTATGCACTTTATTAATGACTTTTGATGGAGAACCTATATATTAATTTTGCATGGGCACTGCTTCTTTTTCACTGTATAGTGGCAGCAATTGCTAAAAAGATTATGCACTTTATATTTGGACATAAAGTCCCCTTAAATTTGCACTAAAGCAGTGGCTCTTCCCCTTCTTATGTGATTTCTTGCCGTAGTTCATGTTTACATATGAAAATATGCTGGGGCATTAACACCAATATACTTTGAATATTGAATATTGTTAAAACTTGTCCCTTGCATAGCCTTATTTGGCTAACAATGTCTTGTGCCTCTTTGAGATTTTTTGTGTATTGTCTTGGTTAGTGTCTTATGTGTTATAATAAAATATTTTGGTTTTACAAAGTTGTCAATCAGTATATTTTCAGGTAGTGTTTCTTTGGTTACATATCTGGAAGATGCGCCTATTCTGGCACTTGGCCACTCTCTTCCCACTCCCGTGTAGCGGTGGGATGTGGGGTAATGAAGGGTTAATGTCACCTTGCTATTGTAAGGTGACATTAACTCTTCATTACCCCATATCCCACCGCTACACGGGAGTGGGAAGAGAGTGGCCAAGTACCAGAATAGGCGCATCTTCCAGATGTGCCTTTTCTGGGGTGGCTGGGGGCAGATGTTTGTAGCCAGGGGGGGCCAATAACCATGGACCCTCTCTAGGCTATTAAAATCTGCCCTCAGTCACTGGCTTTACCACTCTGGCGGAGAAAATTGCGCGGGAGCCCACGCCAATTTTTTCCGCCATTTAACCCTTTATTTTAGCAGCTACAGCAGCCAAATTTTCCACATACACACTACTAACATAAGTAGTGCGGAATATGCAAAAAAAAGGGGATATGAGATAGTTTACTGTATGTAAACCATGTCCCATATCCTGTCGGGTTTGGGAAGGAGAAATGAAAAGCCGGCAATTGAATTACCGGCTTTTCACATATATCGCGCTGAAAAAAAAAAAATATATATATATATATATAATTTACTGTATATATGTTTTACTGAATATTTGAGCACATAAATCCATTAGATGTCAGTTTTGCAAGCCTGCGAGAAAATATCGCAGTACGGATGCCATACGGATTGCATACGGAGGATGCCATGCGCAAAATACGCTGACACACCCTGCCTACAGATGACATACGGATCACTATTTTGGGGACTTTTCTGCGTATTACGGCCGTATTTTGATGCGCTGAGTGTGAGGCCGGCCTTAGTCTGTGTCCGTGACTGCGATCCTGACCGTTGGGATCAGCTACTGCAGTATCGGGTACTGCCCAGGAGTGGTACCTGGCGGCAACTTGCAGTGCAAGTCTAACTCCACTATCAGGACCTCTAGTGACAACAAGGCAACCACTTAGCCACGCCACTCTTGGGTAAGCCCGGTTCATGGCACAGTGGGTCCATAATTCATGTGTGTGACAGCCTTCTTAGCACCCTGATATCTTATTAGATGAATCTACCTTCTCCCCCTTCTGTGCTGCTGAATGTGCTCATATGGTCCCTACAAGACCAGGTCCAGTCTTCTGGCCAAACTTCCCTTTTATAATCAACAACATTAAATGCGTAGAGAGGCCAAGTGTGAATTTCTGTACAATAATAAGAGTTTCAATTTCTTTTGAGACCAATTAACTTCAAACAGGATTGTGAGAAACTACACAAAAGCCATTACACCTGTGCCATGATATATCCCTGAGCTGTGCGTGGCTGATGGCTGTAATATACATTTATTCGCACCTGCAGGAGATGTGTTGGCATGGGTCGAGCCCTGGTTTCATGGATTCACTCAACGTCATAAATTACAATTTGTTTTCGATTCTAAGTAATTCAGATTACTGCACAATCTCTCCTAAAATGGGGGGCACAAATACTTTCTCTACTCTTTTGTTCAGGACTGATAGTAGCTCCAGTGGTCCACCATAAATGAGTACAACTCTGGTCTAGTGTTGGAGTGGAATTGTCCTGACTCACATATGTGAGTCTGTAACTTCCTGGTAGTTGTTTTTTTTTTGGTTTTTTTTTTTAATGTCTCCATTACCACTTCCAAATGCCCAAGATCTAAATTTAAGACACCTCAGCTATGAACTATTTTAAAAAGTTCTATTTGAATGTCTAATATTTCTTCTTGAAACTCATCTGACAGAAAATATTGGCCTTTACAATAGTTTAGATTGCTAAGAGCCACCGAGCCCCATACTATAATTACCCAGAGAGGTTTCACCACTAGTTACTCATTTTTTACTGATGAAGATTGATAATTTCAGTAGATTGTTAATGTCTATAGTCAGTTTTTGACTACAGTAGTTAGTGCCCAAAATACTCTGATTTAACCAATTCCCACAGACAGTTTAATGTTCCTAATGAGGCCCCATTTTTTTAAAATCTGATGTGTGTCTGTCACGGAGTTATCGCATATGGTCAGTGGCAGATACCAGCCTTACAGAACATATAACAGATCACAGCACAGTTACAGATAATGTCTTACAGCTGATGTTCTTTCTGATGGAATCGTTCATTTTTCCCATCTTTTCCATCTGGCCCAGACCGACATGACAACTTCTTCCAGCCACAACTCGTCTGCAGAGAATACAACAAAGACACGTTTCACTTCTCACATTCCAGCCCCATCACCATCTATTCCCAACCTGCACAAACTCCTCATCCTGCTGATACCCCAATACTGAGCCACTGCTGCCATATGTGTCCCTATTACTGCACCTGCTGTGTGGTTCTCTGTGCCCTCTAAATTCTAAAGCACCCTTCTATAATATAGTAATGCCGGGTGCAAGTGCCCTAGAAAACAGTGCCCACAATTTGCCCCCTAGAAAGTAATATTGCCCTGTGTCCCCCTTTGATAGTCACAGTAAACTGGGTTCCCCTATAACAATAAGTGCCCACTTTAGATTTAATAATGTCCAGAGTCTCCCCCTGTATAGCTCCTCTATACACAGCATGATGCTCTCTTATACACAGTACAATGCCCCCTCACTGTATAGTACCACCCACACAGTATACTGACCCCTTAGTAGCCTCCAAACTGTTTGATGGCTCCAACACTGTATAATTGCCCCTTCACTGTAATCTGCACTGTATGATGGCCCCCATAGATAACCTCCATATAGTATAATGTGCCAGATAGTCCTCAATATAATACAAGGCAGCACCCCATAGGCAGACCCTGTAGAATAAGACAGCACCCCCCATAGGATAGGCAGATCCTGTAGTATATGGCAGCACCCCACCCCTTAGGCAGATCCTGTATGTAAGGCAGCCCCCTCCATAGGCAGATCCTGTATGTAAGGCAGCACCCCCATAAAAAAAACAATAAATACTCACCTCTCTTCCTCCTTGTTCCAGCGGTGCTCCCTGCTCCCGCTCATCTCCTGACAGCGGGCGCTGGGCGGTGACGTCATCGCGCCCGCTGTCAGACGATGTGCGGGATGAAGGGAGAAGGAGCGCAGCGCTCCTTTCCTCATCACCGCGGTCAGCTGTATCGGCTAAATGCCGATACAGCTGACCTTGCAATGATGGCAGGGGGCCCACTGCTGGCACCGGGCCCACCGCCTGCTCAGGGGCCCCATAGCGGCAGAGCAGGGAGATCGATTCTCCCTGCTCTGCCGCAGAATGTAACTATTGGCGAGCTGCGCGCCGATGCAGTTACAGTAGCGTAGCTCCGGGTGGGCCCTCTCAGAGCATCGGGGCGATGGCCCCCTCTGCCCCCGGTAGCTGCGCTAGTAAGTTAATCCTTAGGAAATTGGAGCTAGTGGCAGCATACTTTGTTTTGTGCGTTTGGGAGGCTTTGTAGTGACGGCGGCGTTGATAATTATTGTTCCCGACTGAGTGGGAGCAGTTATATCGCCATCGCTGCAGCGTGCCCAATCGCCAGTACATAGCAGGCAGCCTTTCTGGCGACTAATTGCCCTAGGTGCAGTACCCTGACTCACTTAAGAGAAAGAGGGGCGCCAGAGACCTGCAAGTTCCAAACCGGAACAGGGAAGTGGAATATAGATAAATCCCCTTCAGAAGGAACCAGGGGCAACCAAACAACCCTGGTTCGTGACAAATTGGTGTGAGTGGTGGGGATGATAAAGGTATCTTCTCGGTGAACCGTGACATAGTGTTGGGATCCCTGACATCCGGTGGGATCTGTGACATACTGGTGACAGAACGGTGGGATTCCGTGACATATTGATGGCAGAGCGGTGGGATCATAGAGCATTAGTGATCTGGTTTGAGCAATCATTCCTCTCACTAAAAACTTGCACAGTTTTTGCAAGGACTTGGCTCAAAAAATTTGGCGAGTACAAGCTCAGTGTTTACTAGTCCTGAGACAATAGTACTTGCGATTACCCCCTACCCTTTTCTTCGTTTTTCTATCCTATCTTTTATTTGGCAACCATGGTTATGCTGGGAGAAACCTTTTATAAGAAGCAGTCCAAGGACACTCTTATTGCCTTGTGCATGTCACAGCAGATTGACTTTGGCGGGCAAAAACAAAGGCCAACAGGTCGCAGATCTGGTGCAATGGGAAGCCGCTCCAGACCGCTCTCAGAGCCCAGTGGCCACAGAAACCAGCACAAGCGAAAATGGTGCTGCAGCAGAGGTCCAACCACTGAATGCCGGCCCTATTCGCAACCAGCGTGGATTGGACCCCGACCTGCTGGCGGCCTTGGAACAATTCCCTGATGACTACCATGAGGAATGTCTGCAGCTGATAGAGCAATACCATGAGAGAGCTATGCGAGAGGCCTAAACTTGGAGGGACCATGAACTGCGGCTGACCGAACTCATAGCTGTACCATCTACCACGCGGGGCAGAGAGTCCAGCAACATGCAGTTCCCAAAACCCCGGCAAGAGCACTTTCCTGTGATGGAAAAGGACGGGGCTTGGACACTTTTCTGCGGGTATTTGAGAGAGCCTGCAGACAGTACCGGCTGCCGGATAACCAATGGGCTCGATACCTGACCCCAGGGCTAAGAGGCAAAGCTCTGGATGCATTTGCTGCACTCCCTGAAGAACAAGATGGTGACTATGAGGCCATCAAGCAGGCCCTGATAACCAAGTACCAGCTTACACCTGAGGTTTTTCCATAGAAAGTTCCTACGTACCTCCAACGTAGCCCACTCGACAGTTACAGCGATGTGGCACATGGACTCGGGACCCACTTTGACCAGTGGACCCAAGGACTGTCAGTAACCACCTTTGCACAGCTTTGGCACCTGATGATCAAAGACCAGTTCTTACACCTTTTCCCAGCTGAGGTGCGACAGTTCGTGATGGACAGAGAGCCCAAGGACGTGACTAAAGCAGCGGAGATTGCCGATGCCTATGAGGCCAACTGTAGATCGGAAGTGCAGAAGCCAGTCACTGGCAGTTGGAGAGGGGGTAAGCCTGCAACCAATGCCAGTACCCCTGCCAGCCAACTCACCAGAGGCCCTGTCCTCATTGCCAACAGCAAAAGACCTACCACCGACCCTCGCCAGTGTTTTTCTGCAAGTGGACCGGTCATATCAGCACCCACTGTCCAGAGAAGCAGAAGAGTCCCCCAGCCAAGGCCCCGGGGCCTAATGCAGCAGATCTTTTGGTGGGTGGGGCGGTTGGGAGGGTGTGTGACAATGTGCAGCGTGTCACGGTGGGGGGCCATGTCGCTAACGGCCTCAAGAACACCGGGGCTGAATGGACCCTCATCCGACCCGAACTGGCGGCCCCTGAAGAGATAATTCCGGGGAAAACCCTGACTGTCACCGGGATTGGAGGCATCATCTGTCCCTTGCCAATGGCCCGGGTATATATAGATTGGGGTGCCGGGAGCGGGGTGAAGGAAGTGAGGCTATCCGATAGCTTGCCCATTGAGGTTTTATTGGGGACTGATTTGGGGAGGATGGTTGCATACTATGTTCCTGACTCCCATCCCCGATCTAATGCTGATGATAGCAATGGAAAATTGCATGTGTTACCTGACAATGCTTTACTGATTAATGATGAACCTGATAATCATTTTTCTGAAAATGCAGAGGGTAATACCAATAATGCTAATGATGAAAATGTGCATGTTTTACCTGCTAACCATTTGTGACCTAAGAATGATGTGTTCACAGGTGCAGGAGTGCTCAGCCACGTCGCTCTGCGGGGTGGGATGGCTAAGGAACCCCTAGCAGGAGCAAGCAATGGTGCTCAGGGAAATGGGGAGATGCATGGGAACCGTGAGGAAGGTGATGCCGTGCAACTGACCAGTGCCACAGAGGAAGGTAACTGCCCCATAAGTATCATTGCTCCTGAGATGTTGGGGGTGGATGGGGAGGTAGTACCCATGGCAGCGCCGGCTGATGGGTCTGTGGAAATCCCCTGGGAGACAGCCTACGTAGCTGTTGTCAGCCGCAGTCAGAGTTTCCCCGGAACGCAGATAACGTTCTGCCTTCTGGACCCTCCTCAGTCACAGGTGTGACTGAACCAGAGATGGAGCAGGTCCCAGAGGGTTCCCGTGGGGAAGGAACCATGACTTCACTTATGGCTGACCCTAGCCAGGAGTTCCAGGCCTATCTGCGCTCAGATGCGAGCCTGGAGAATTTGAGACACCTCGCCGAGACACCCACCTCCGTGACTGATGAGGAAGAGGGTGTTCGAGGAACGAGGGAGGTTGTACCGGGAGACAGTACCCGGAAAATTGCAAAAGGAGTAGTTGAGGGAAAGACAGCTGGTCATTCCGCACCAATTCAGCAGCGAGTTGATGCGAATTGCACATGAGATCTCGCTCGCTGGACACTTGGGGATCAGCAAAACTAAGGCCCGGCTGTCTCAACACTTCTATTGGCCCAAGATGGGGACAGATGTGCCGCTCCTGTATCACCTGCCAGAGAGTGGGGAAGGCGGGGCCTGCTCTTAAAGGGACTCTGTCACCTGAATTTGGAGGGAACAATTTTCAGCCATAGAGGCGGGGTTTTCGGGTGTTTGATTCACCCTTTCCTTACCCGCTGGCTGCATGCTGGCTGCAATATTGGATTGAAGTTCATTCTCTGTCCTCCGTAGTACATGCCTGCACAAAGCAATCTTGCCTTGCGCAGGCGTGTACTATGGAGGACAGAGAATGAACTTCAATCCAATATTGCAGCCAGCATGCAGCCAGCGGGTAAGGAAAGGGTGAATCAAACACCCGAAAACCCCGCCTCTATGGCTGAAAATTGTTCCCTCCAAATTCAGGTGACAGAGTCCCTTTAAGGCTCCCCTGATCTCTTTGCCAGTGATAGAGGAGCCTTTCCAGAGGATCGTGGTGGACATTATGGGCCCGCTGGCCGTCCCCAGCAGCTCTGGAAAGCAATACGTCCTTACTGTGGTAGACTACGGTACCCAGAGGCAGTGCCTCTGTCGTCAACTAGGGCAGATAAAGTGGCGGATGCACTGTTGGCTACCTTTTAAGGGTAGGTTTTCCCAAGGAGATGCTTACCGATCAAGGGACCCAATTCATGTCTTGCCTAATGGAGGCTCTCTGTAAGAAAATGCAGGTGAAGCGTCGGGTGTCGAGTGCGTATCACTCACAGAGCAATGGCTTGTGTGAGGGTGTCAATGGTACCCTCAAACAGATGCTACGCATGCTGGTTGAGTCCCAAGGATGCGACTTGGAGCGGTACCTCCCACACCTGCTATTCACTTAGCGATAGGTTCCGCAGGCCTCAACGGGTTTCTCCCCCTTTGTGCTCCTGTACGGCAGGCGAGTCCAGGGACCCCTTGGGTTGGTAAAGGAATCCTGGGAGGAGGAGCCGAACCCTTCTGAAGTGTCCATAGTGGAGTATGTCATGCGCTTCCGTGACAAAATGCAGACCTTGACGCAGTTGGTACGTGACCTGACGCAGGCTCAGGCTGATCAGAAGCACTGGTATGACCAGAACGCCTGGGAGCGGACCTAGCACATGGGTCAAAAGGTGTGGGTGCTGGTCTGCATACCAAAGGATAAGCTTAAGTCAGCCTGGAAAGGCCCGTATCTCGTCCACCAACAGCTCACCCCAGTCACCTAAGTGGTCAGGCTTGACCACGCTCGGGGTAAGCGAAAGGCCTTTCACGTCAACATGATGAAGGCTCATCATGAACGTGAAGCATACATCCTACCGGTCCGCAGCCTGCCCGAGGATGGGGAGGAAGACGCCCCCCTCCTGGACATGCTGGCCAAAGCTGATGGGTCCATCGAGGATGTGGAGGTAAGCGCCTTGTTAACCGAACCGCAGTGGTCACAGTTGCGGAATAGTCTGGAACCCTTCCGGGCCGTGTTCTCCAACCGACCTGGAAGGACTGTGTTAGTGGACCACGAGGTGGACTCAGGGAATCGTGCCCCACTACGCATCTCCGACGAGGAGCAGCAGGTTATGCACCAGGAGATCGATGAGATGTTACAGTTGGGGGTGATTCAACAGTCAAAGAGTGCGTGGGCCTCACCTGTAGTTCTCGTGCCAAAGAAGGATCGGACCACCTGGTTTTGCGGTTAGCTGACGCAAAATATCTGACCATAATGGATCTGAGTCGAGGATACTGGCAGATTCCTCTCAGCCCTGAGGCGCAGGAGAAGTCTGCCTTCATCACCCCCTTCGGACTGTACGAGTCCACGGTCATGCCCTTCGGCATGAAGAATGCCCCTGTCACTTTCCAGTGGATCGTCAACCACCTGCTTCAGGGACTGCAGAAGTACCCAGTGGTATACCTGGATGGCATTGCCATCTTCAGTTCCACTTGGGATGAAAACCTGTGCTCGGGCGAATTCATCAAGCCGGTCTCACCATCAAGCCGGCAAAGTGCCAGATGGGCATGAGAGAGGTCCACTACCTGGGGCATCGGGTAGGTGGGAAGTCCATAAAGCCAGAACCTGAGAAAGTAGACTCGATCATGTCCTCGCCCACCCCCAGGACCAAGAAACAGGTGATGTCCTTCCTGGGCACTGCAGGGTACTTTAGGAGCTTCGTTCAGAACTATAGTAGCCTGGGAAAACGCTTGACAGACCTCACCAGGAAGAAGCTACCCCAAATAGTCGACTGGACCAATGGCTGTGAGGGGGCCTTCCAGATGATGAACACAGTTCTGTGCAATGCTCCTGTGTTGAAAGTAGTTGACCGTTCTTGGTGCAGACCGACGCCAGCGAGTTTGTCCTCAGTGCTTTGCTCAGCCAGGTCAACTCAGGGAACCACAAGCAACCCCGTGTTGTACCTGAGCTTTAATCTTCTGCCGAGGGAAGTGGCCTATTCCACCATCGAAAAGGAGTGCCTGGCCATAGTCTGGGCCCTGCAGCGCTTGCAGCCCTACCTGTACGGGCGCACCTTCACTTTGGTGAAGGACCACCACCCTCTTCACTGGCTGCAAGCCATGTGTGGAACCAACAGAAGTTTGCTACGCTGGAGCCTTGCCCTCCATCAGTACCACTTTACTATCAAACCCAAAACGGGCAGGGAGCATGGCAATTCAGATGGGTTGTCTCACCAGTGTGAACCTGCTGAGGAGCGCATTGAGGAGAACCGAGAGGCGTAGTGCGGTCCAAAAGGGGAAGGTACCAGAACAATAAAGATAGAGGGCACCATCAGCAACAATAGTCTATGTGCTCAACCTGCAGCATGTCAAATTTTAAGCAGTACCAAAAAGAACAAGGAAGACATGCACATACGCAGGGATCAACAGAGAAAATTAACAATTTTATTTATCCAATGTCATTTCACTACACACAATAAATTTTAAAAACATTTAAAACCACCAAACAAAGATTATACCCAAGAAGAGAAATATGGGAAAAAGGGGTAAGGAGCATGGATCCTGTCCAACATATTATAACATAAGTGATATGGTACCCAATATCATAATAAATAGATTCAATTTATACCGTACAAAAATTATATGACAATCCTAATATCACAGATTGGCACCCAATATATGTACAGAAGGTGCAAAGTGCAGTCTCTGTAACAGCCTATGAAAATAGAAAAAAGATTTCCTAAATGCAGAGAATAAGCAGTGCCCCAAAAAACAAGACATTTTAGCAATGGTTGCAATCATGAGTGAGCTAAACAATTTTCCAAAGATGCAAGACTTACAATAAACACCTAATAGACATGCTCACGTCATGCATTTAGCTGAAGGAAGAGAAAATTTGAAGGGTCAGGAACCAGCTCCCATATCACCCACCCAACGCGTATCGTCACCTTAGTGACTTCATCAGGGGCAGAGTAGTGTGATAGACTAACATAATGATGGAGTATATATACACTTACAAATTAAGAGATTCGATACAGCTGCAGCATGAGGCACGCCGGAGCACAAAGCAATAGCACAAGGATCCCATTGAGTCCCGGAAGTAGTTAGTGCGCCTGACCGAAGGTTACTATGGAGACAGAAGCGGCAACAAATCTATTGCACAAGCGCAATAGCCTGAACATTATCAAGAGTGAAGCAGACAGCGGATCGCTGTACTGCTGGCCAAGTGATGATCAAGTGCGCATGAGCGGCGGTTACCAAAGTGATGGGTCAGCGTCGACTCCATTGCGCAGGTCCGGCGAGTTAAGTCACCAAAAAGCTGAAATGGCTACTAAATGCTGTTAGAAGCGCAAAGTAAACGAGCGGTTACATAGAAATATGGCGGCGTTTATCTTAATGCATAGGCACTGAAGCCCAGGCATCAGCAAAAGTAAAAAAAAACAACAGGTTGCTGAGCAATTGAGCAAAAAGTTGTCCAATGTGCATAAACAATGGTTGCCAAGGCAATGAGTCAGCGTCGACCCCATTGCGCAAGTGTGACGAGTTCTATAACAGCAGAGTTAGAATAGCAAATGCTCACTGCTGAAAGCACATACTAGCCAGACGATTACAAGGGCATAAAGGCCCAGCACCACTAAAAGTGTTAGAGTTTTCTTTTATAAATGTCTTTTATAATTAAGATAAACGCCGCCATATTTCTATGTAACCGCTCGTTTACTTTGCGCTTCTAACAGCATTTAGTAGCCATTTCAGCTTTTTGGTGACTTAACTCGCCGGACCTGCGCAATGGAGTCGACGCTGACCCATCACTTTGGTCACCGCCGCTCATGTGCACTTGATCATCGCTTGGCCAGCAGTACAGCGATCCGCTGTCTGCTTCACTCTTGATAATGTTCAGGCTATTGCGCTTGTGCAATTGATTTGTTGCCGCTTCTGTCTCCATAGTAACCTTCGGTCAGGCGCACTAACTACTTCCAGAACTCAATGGGATCCTTGTGCTATTGCTTTGTGCTCCGGCGTGCCTCATGCTGCAGCTGTATCGAATCTCTCAAATTGTAAGTGTATATACAGTCATATGAAAAAGTTTGGGCACCCCTATTAATCTTAAGCTTAATGTTTTATAAAAATTGTTTTTTTTGCAACAGCTATTTCAGTTTCATATATCTAATAACTCTTGGACACAGTAATGTTTCTGCCTTGAAATGAGGTTTATTGTACTAACAGAAAATGTGCAATCTGCATTCAAACAAAAGTTGACAGGTGCATAAGTATGGGCACCCTTATCATTTTCTTGTTTTAAATACTCCTACCTACTTTTTACTGACTTACTAAAGCACTTTTTTTGGTTTTGTAACCTCATTGAGCTTTGAACTTCATAGCCAGGTGTATGCAATCATGAGAAAAGCTACTTAAAGTGGCCACTTGCAAGTTGTTCTCCTG
The DNA here is from genome assembly GCF_051348905.1 of Ranitomeya variabilis. Classification (NCBI taxonomy): domain Eukaryota; kingdom Metazoa; phylum Chordata; class Amphibia; order Anura; family Dendrobatidae; genus Ranitomeya; species Ranitomeya variabilis. The sequence goes on along the minus strand of NC_135235.1, from coordinate 739,473,836 downwards.
TTTGAATCTCCTCCGAAGAGTGGCATCATGGGCTCCTCAAAACAACTGTCAAATGATCTGAAAACAAAGATTATTCAACATAGTTGTTCAGGGGAAGGATACAAAAAGCTGTCTCAGAGGTTTAACCTGTCAATTTCCACTGGTCAGAAGTGGCAGGCCAAGAAAAACATCAGAAAGGCAGAGAAGAATGGTGAGATCAGTCAAGGACAATCCTCAGACCATCTCCAGAGAGCTGCAGCATCAACTTGCTGCAGATGGTGTCACTGTGCATTGGTCAACTATACAACGCACTTTGCACAAGGAGAAGCTGTATGGGAGAGTGATGCGAAAGAAGCCGTTTCTGCAAGCACGCCACAAACAGAGTCGGCTGAGGTATGCAAAAGCACATTTGGAGAAGCCAATTTCTTTTTGGAAGAAGGTCCTGTGGACTCATGAAACCAAGATTCAGTTGTTTGGTAATACAAAAAGGCGTTATGCATGGCGGCAAAAAAACACAGTGCGTTGTATAGTTGACTGATGCACAGTGACACCATCTGCAGCAAGTTGATGCTGCAGCTCTCTGGAGATGGTCTGAGGATTGTCCTTGACTGATCTCACCATTCTTCTTCTCTGCCTTTCTGATGTTTTTCTTGGCCTGCCACTTCTGGCCTTAACAAGAACTGTACCTGTGTTCTTCCATTTCCTTACTATGTTCCTCACAGTGGAAATTGACAGGTTAAATCTCTGAGACAGCTTTTTGTATCCTTCCCCTGAACAACTATGTTGAATAATCTTTGTTTTCAGATCATTTGACAGTTGTTTTGAGGAGCCCATGATGCCACTCTTCAGAGGAGATTCAAACAGGAGAACAACTTGCAAGTGGCCACTTTAAGTAGCTTTTCTCATGATTGCATACACCTAGCTATGAAGTTCAAAGCTCAATGAGGTTACAAAACCAAAAAAAAGTGCTTTAGTAAGTCAGTAAAAAGTAGGTAGGAGTATTTAAAACAAGAAAATAAGGGTGCCCATACTTATGCACCTGTCAACTTTTGATAGAATGCAGATTGCACATTTTCTGTTAGTACAATAAACCTCATTTCAAGGCAGAAACATTACTGTGTCCAACAGTTATTAGATATATGAAACTGAAATAGCTGTTGCAAAAAAAAAAATTTTTATAAAACATTAAGCTTAAGATTAATAGGGGTGCCCAAACTTTTTCATATGACTGTATACTCCATTATTGTGTTAGTCTATCACACTACTCTGCCCCTGATGAAGTCACTAAGGTGACGATACGCGTTGGGTGGGTGATATGGGAGCTGGTTCCTGACCCTTCAAATTTTCTCTTCCTTCAGCTAAATGCATGACGTGAGCATGTCTATTAGGTGTTTATTGTAAATCTTGCATCTTTGGAAAATTGTTTAGCTCACTCATCTCATTGCAACCATTGCTAAAATGTCTCGTTTTTTGGGGGCACTGATTATTCTCTGCATTTAGGAAATCTTTTTTCTATTTTCATAGGCTGTTACAGAGACTGCACTTTGCACCTTCTGTACATATATTGGGTACCAATCTGTGATATTAGGATTGTCATATAATTTTTGTACGGTATAAATTGAATCTATTTATTATGATATTGGGTACCATATCGCTTATGTTATAATATGTTGGACATGATCCATGCTCCCTACCCCTTTTTCCCATATTCTCTTCTTGGGTATAATCTTTGTTTGGTGGTTTTAAGTGTTTTTAAAATTTATTGTGTGTAGTGAAATGACATTGGATAAATACAATTTAATTTTCTCTGTTGATCCCTGCGTATGTGCATGTCTTCCTTGTTCTTTTTGGTACTTCCAAAAGGGGAAGGTGTCACGATAATGTAAAAAATGTCATATTGTGAGTTTAGTTTCAGAAGGTTCCATGGCTTTAGACACACTGTGGGCCTTTCCGCCCCCCCCCCCCCCTTCTCACTCTGCCTGCTGCCTATGTGTGTAATTCAAAACTCTCACTAGAATCACTAAAGTTTTATGGCATAGCTGCAAATGCCAGACTCTGTGAAAACTACTCATTCCCTCCTCCCAACCAATACCAGCCAAAACTGGTATAGGAACCATGCACTTCTTGGTTCTATTATTGTGATATATAGGGGCACCAATCCGGGCTGGGATATAAGAATTATATATTCCGAATGTCCATCAATAGATCTCACTCACTGAAAGCGCTTGAAGCTAAACACAACGAGTGCAAAGTGCGGGTTTCTTCGTAAGCGGTTCAGGTAATTGCTCCATGTTTACACTTAAAAGAATCGCCCCGACATGGTGCACCTCGTGATCCTGGTGAATTTCTTATACGAGGTTCCTTGTTGTGAACTCTGTTTCCGGGCTCCCTCCTGTGGTCGTGAGTGGTACTGTGTGAGTTCTCTCTTTGGGCTCCCCCTGGTGGCTCTTTTTGTTATTCTGCAGGTTTCTGGCTGGGATCAGCTGTCTCGTCATCTGCTAGTCAGGTTTCCTATTTAATCCACCTGTTCCTTCAGTCCTTGCCTGTTGTCGTTGTATTCAGTGCTATTCTGATTCCTCCTGTCTACATCCGTTACCAGTCTCTCCAAGAGAAGCTAAGTTCTGTTTGCTTATTTTTGCTCATCTGTGTTCAAGATTTTTCCTAGTATATGATGAGTTTTATCCAGCTTGCTAATATGTGATTTCCCTGCTTGCTGGTGCTCTGGGGTGCTGAGTTGCTCCCCCCACATCGTTAGTTGGTGTGGGGGTTCTCTCATTCTCTGCGTGGATATTTTTGTATAGGGTTTTTTACTGACCGCACAGATCCCTTGCTATTTTCTGCTATCTAGTGTTAGCGGGCCTCATTTGCTTAACCTGTTTCATCTCTGCGTTTGTCTTTTCCTCTTAACTCACCGTTATTATTTGTGGGGGGCTTCTGTATCTTTGGGGTTATTTCTCTGAGGCAAGTGAGGTCTTTACTTTATCTCTAGGGGTAGTCAGTTTCTCAGGCCGTGAAGAGACGTCTAGGATTTCAGGAAACATTCCACGGCTACCTATAGTTTGTGCGGTTAGGATCAGGTTTGCGGTCAGTCCAGTTACCACATCCCCAGAGCTCGTCCTATTATCTCTGACTTAGCTGGTTAGATTTGTGATCCTAAGCCACTGAGGATCATAACAGTACAACAGGCCCAAAAGTGTTAAATGCATCGCAAAAGTGGGATAAGAGAAATCCTGAGTTCAATTTTTTTTTTTTCTGCTCTGCAGTGTGTCCTGCTTTTCTCCTCCCCTTAATCTCTGGGTGGCTCTGAATTTAGTTGCAGACATGGATATTCAGAGTTTGACTTCTAGTGTGGATCATCTTACTGCAAGGGTACAAAGAATTCAGGATTATGTCATGCATAGTCCTATGTTAGAGCCTAAAATACCTATTCCTGAGCTGTTTTCTGGTGATAGATCTAGGTTTTTGAATTTTAAGTATAATTGCAAGTTATTCCTTTCTTTGAGACCTCGTTCCTCGTGTGATCCTGCTCAGCAGGTTAAAATTATTATTTCCTTGTTGCGTGGCGACCCTCAGGACTGGGCTTTCTCACTGGCGCCAGGAGATCCGGCATTGCCTAATGTGGATGCGTTTTTTCTGGCGCTTGGATTGCTTTATGAGGAACTTAATCTTGAGGACCAGGCAGAAAAAGCCTTGCTGGCCCTCTCTCAGGGTCAGGATGAAGCAGAGGTCTATTGTCAAAAATTTCGGAAATGGTCAGTGCTTACTCAATGGAATGAGTGTGCCCTGGCGGCAATTTTCAGAAAAGGTCTTTCTGAAGCCCTTAAAAATATTATGGTGGGGTTCCCTGCGCCTGCGAGTCTGAATGAGTCAATGGCTTTGGCCATTCAGATTGATCGGCGTTTGTGGGAGCGCAAACCTGCGCACCATCTGGCGGTGTTTTCTGAACAGACACCTGAGTCTATGCAATGTGATAGGATTCTGACCACAATTGAATGGCAAAATCATAGACGTCAGAATGGGTTGTGCTTCTACTGTGGTGAATCAGCTCATGTTATCTCAGCATGCTCTAAGCGCACAAAAAACTTCGCTAAATCTGTCACCATTGGTACTGTACAGCCTAAATTCATTTTGTCTGTTACTTTGATTTGCTCTTTGTCATCTTACTCTGTTATGGCGTTTGTAGATTCAGGTGCTGCCCTGAATCTGATGGATTTGTCATTTGCCAAGCGCTGTGGTTTTGTCCTTGAGCCATTACAGTTCCCTATTCCATTGAAGGGTATTGATGCTACACCATTGGCCAAGAATAAACCTCAATACTGGACTCAAGTGACCATGTGTATGACTCCTGCACATCAGGAGGTGATTCGCTTTCTTGTGTTATATAATTTGCATGATGTTGTCGTGTTGGGTCTGCCATGGTTGCAGGCTCATAATCCAGTCCTGGATTGGAAAGCAATGTCTGTGTTGAGTTGGGGTTGCCAGGGAATTCATGGCGATGCTCCCTTGGTGTCAATTGCTTCCTCTACTCCTTCTGAAGTCCCTGAGTTTTTGTCGGACTACCAGGATGTATTTGATGAGCCCAAATCCAGTGCCCTACCTCCTCATAGGGATTGTGATTGTGCTATAAATTTGATTCCTGGTAGTAAGTTCCCTAAGGGACGACTGTTTAATTTGTCTGTATCAGAGCATGCCGCTATGCGGAGCTATGTAAAAGAGTCTTTGGAGAAGGGACATATTCGCCCCTCCTCGTCCCCTCTTGGTGCGGGATTCTTTTTTGTGGCCAAGAAGGATGGTTCGTTGAGACCCTGTATAGATTATCGCCTTCTAAATAAAATCACGGTCAAATTCCAGTATCCCTTACCATTGTTGTCTGATCTGTTTGCTCGGATTAGGGGGTCTAGTTGGTTCACCAAGATAGATCTTCGCGGTGCGTATAATCTTGTGCGTATAAAGCAGGGCGATGAATGGAAAACAGCATTTAATACGTCTGTACCAGAGCATGCCGCTATGCGGAGCTATGTAAAAGAGTCTTTGGAGAAGGGACATATTCGCCCCTCCTCGTCCCCTCTTGGTGCGGGATTCTTTTCTGTGGCCAAGAAGGATGGTTCGTTGAGACCCTGTATAGATTATCGCCTTCTAAATAAAATCACGGTCAAATTCCAGTATCCCTTACCATTGTTGTCTGATCTGTTTGCTCGGATTAGGGGGTCTAGTTGGTTCACCAAGATAGATCTTCGCGGTGCGTATAATCTTGTGCGTATAAAGCAGGGCGATGAATGGAAAACAGCATTTAATACGCCCGAAGGCCATTTTGAGTACTTGGTGATGCCTTTTGGACTTTCTAATGCCCCTTCTGTGTTTCAGTCCTTCATGCACGATATTTTCCGAGAATATCTGGATAAATTTATGATTGTGTATCTGGATGATATTTTGGTCTTTTCAGATGATTGGGAATCCCATGTGAAGCAGGTCAGGATGGTATTTCAGGTCCTGCATTTCAATGCCTTATTTGTGAAGGGTTCCAAATGTCTCTTCGGAGTCCAGAAAGTTTCCTTTTTGGGCTTTATTTTTTCTCCTTCTATTGAGATGGACCCAGTCAAGGTCCAGGCTATTCCTGATTGGACTCAACCTACATCGGTTAAGAGTCTTCAGAAGTTCTTGGGTTTTGCTAATTTTTACCGTCGCTTCATTGCTAATTTTTCTGGTGTGGTTAAACCTTTGACGGATTTGACCAAGAAGGGTTCTGATGTGACTAACTGGTCTCCTGCGGCCGTTGAGGCCTTTCAGGAGTTGAAGCGCCGGTTTTCTTCGGCTCCAGTTTTATGTCAGCCAGATGTCTCTCTTCCCTTCCAGGTTGAGGTTGATGCTTCTGAAATTGGAGCAGGAGCTGTTTTGTCACAGAGAAGCTCTGATTGCTCTGTGATGAAGCCATGTGCCTTCTTTTCAAGAAAATTTTCGAAGGCTGAGCGAAATTATGATGTTGGTAATCGGGAGTTGTTGGCAATGAAGTGGGCATTTGAGGAGTGGCGACACTGGCTAGAGGGAGCTAAGCATCGTGTGGTGGTCTTGACTGATCATAAAAATTTGATTTATCTTGAGTCGGCCAAGCGGTTGAATCCTAGACAGGCTCGTTGGTCTTTTTCGTAGGTTTTTCTCACATTTCGATTTCGTGGTCTCGTACCTTGCTGGTTCGAAGAACGTGAAGGCGGATGCTCTTTCTGGGAGTTTTGTGCCAGACTCCCCTGGAGTTTCTGAGCCGGCTGGTATCCTCAAAGAGGGGGTAATTTTGTCTGCCATCTCCCCAGATTTGCGACGGGTGTTACAGGAATCTCAGGCGGATAGACCTGACCGTTGTCCATCAGAGAGACTGTTTGTCCCAGATAGATGGACCAGCAGAGTTATTTCCGAGGTCCATTCTTCGGTGTTGGCGGGTCATCCTGGGATTTTTGGTACCAGAGATTTGGTGGCTAGATCCTTCTGGTGGCCTTCCTTGTCGCGGGATGTGCGTTCCTTTGTGCAGTCCTGTGGGATTTGTGCTCGGGCTAAGCCTTGCTGTTCTCGTGCCAGTGGTTTGCTTTTGCCTTTGCCGGTTCCAAAGAGGCCTTGGACGCATATTTCCATGGATTTTATTTCGGATCTTCCGGTCTCTCAGAGAATGTCTGTCATCTGGGTGGTTTGTGATCGTTTTTCTAAAATGGTCCATTTGGTGCCCTTGCCTAAGTTGCCTTCCTCCTCCGATTTGGTTCCGCTATTTTTTCAGAATGTGGTTCGTCTGCACGGCATCCCTGAAAACATTGTGTCTGACATAGGATCCCAGTTTGTGTCCAGATTTTGGCGGTCATTTTGTGCTAAGATGGGCATTGATTTATCTTTTTCGTCTGCCTTCCATCCTCAGACGAATGGCCAAACCGAGCGAACTAACCAGACCTTGGAAACTTATTTAAGATGTTTTGTTTCTGCTGATCAGGATGATTGGGTGCCTTTTTTGCCATTGGCCGAGTTTGCCCTTAATAATCGGGCTAGTTCGGCTACTTTGGTTTCACCTTTCTTTTGCAATTCTGGTTTTCATCCTCGTTTTTCCTCGGGTCAGGTTGAGTCTTCTGACTGTCCTGGGGTGGATTCTGTGGTGGATAGGTTGCAGCAGATTTGGAACCATGTGGTGGACAATTTGACGTTGTCACAAGAGAAGGCTCAGCGCTTTGCTAATCGTCGTCGCTGTGTGGGTCCCCGACTTCGTGTGGGGGATTTGGTGTGGTTGTCTTCTCGTTATGTTCCTATGAAGGTTTCTTCTCCTAAGTTTAAGCCTCGTTTTATCGGTCCTTATAAAATTTTGGAAATCCTCAACCCTGTGTCATTTCGTTTGGACCTCCCGGCATCGTTTACCATCCATAATGTGTTCCATAGGTCTTTGTTGCGGAGGTATGTGGTGCCTGTGGTTCCTTCTGTTGAGCCTCCTGCTCCGGTGCTGGTTGAGGGAGAATTGGAATACGTGGTGGAGAAGATCTTGGATTCTCATATTTCAAGACGGAGGCTTCAGTATTTGGTTAAGTGGAAGGGCTATGGTCAGGAGGATAATTCCTGGGTTGTCGCCTCTGATGTTCATGCGGCCGATTTGGTTTGTGCCTTCCATGTGGCTCACCCTGATCGCCCTGGGGGTTCTGGTGAGGGTTCGGTGACCCCTCCTCAAGGGGGGGTACTGTTGTGAACTCTGTTTCCGGGCTCCCTCCTGTGGTCGTGAGTGGTACTGTGTGAGTTCTCTCTTTGGGCTCCCCCTGGTGGCTCTTTTTGTTGTTCTGCAGGTTTCTGGCTGGGATCAGCTGTCTCGTCATCTGCTAGTCAGGTTTCCTATTTAATCCACCTGTTCCTTCAGTCCTTGCCTGTTGTCGTTGTATTCAGTGCTATTCTGATTCCTCCTGTCTACATCCGTTACCAGTCTCTCCAAGAGAAGCTAAGTTCTGTTTGCTTATTTTTGCTCATCTGTGTTCAAGATTTTTCCTAGTATATGATGAGTTTTATCCAGCTTGCTAATATGTGATTTCCCTGCTTGCTGGTGCTCTGGGGTGCTGAGTTGCTCCCCCCCACATCGTTAGTTGGTGTGGGGGTTCTCGCATTCTCTGCATGGATATTTTTGTATAGGGTTTTTTACTGACCGCACAGATCCCTTGCTATTTTCTGCTATCTAGTGTTAGCGGGCCTCATTTGCTTAACCTGTTTCATCTCTGCGTTTGTCTTTTCCTCTTAACTCACCGTTATTATTTGTGGGGGGCTTCTGTATCTTTGGGGTTATTTCTCTGAGGCAAGTGAGGTCTTTACTTTATCTCTAGGGGTAGTCAGTTTCTCAGGCCGTGAAGAGACGTCTAGGATTTCAGGAAACGTTCCACGGCTACCTATAGTGTGTGCGGTTAGGATCAGGTTTGCGGTCAGTCCAGTTACCACATCCCCAGAGCTCGTCCTGTTATCTCTGACTTAGCTGGTTAGATTTGTGATCCTAAGCCACTGAGGATCATAACAGTTCCTACAGCGAGATATGCATAAAAAGTTTTCATATTCTAAGTAAAGGGGAGGTGTCAGCCTCTAAGTGATGTCACCACAGGGTGAGTGCCTGGGTTTGGGGCTAGGAATAACTGTGTGAAGCAGGAGTTTCAGTGTCTTTTGTACGTGGTCCAGCTGCTATACAGATGCGACATGCATCTTGATGTATCTGATGAGCACTTGGGCAAACAGGAAATGAAATGATCTGAACGACCTGTAAGTGTTCTTTTCAATTTTAATCCCATTTTCTTTGTAATTGTATTGTACACATGATTTGTCTTCTTTATAATATCTTTTTATATACTTTGCACTGCCTACCTTTTTTTTTTTTTTCTTTTTTTGGAGTAAAATGTATAATTTACTAACTTGTCTCTCCATGCTCTAAATGAACTGTCGCGTCCTCTGAAGTTAGTTACACTACTGCTTTGAGTTGGCTCCGGACACGTTAAACCTTAGGAGATCGGAGCTGGTGGCAGAATACTTTGTTCTGTGCATTTGGGAGGCTTTGTAGCGATGGCGGCGTTGATAATTATTGTCCCTGCCTGAGTAGGAGTAGTTATATCGCCCTCGCTGCAGCATGCCCAATTGCCAGTACATAGCAGGCAGCCTTTCTGGCTACTAATTACCCTAGGTGCAGTACCCTGACTGACCTGAGGGTAAGGGGGGTGCCAGAGAGCTGCAAATTCCAAATCGGAAGTGGGATATAGATAAATCCACTTCAGAAGGAACCAGGGGCAACCAAACAACCCTGGTTCGTGACAAATTGGTGTGAGTGGTGGGGATGGTAAAGGTATCTTCCCCGTGAACCGTGACATAGAGGTGGGATCTGTGACGTATTGGTGGCAGCACGGTGGGATTCTGTGACAAAGCCATGTTGCTTTTCTAGAGCCTTTAAACCACTAATAATGTGTAAACCTCTGTTTTTCTGTTGACATATGATGGACCTGAGTGGGGGCTTGTTTTTTGTGAGAGGAGTAGACATTTGTATTGGTATTATTTTGGCCATCATAACATTGGTAGCTTTTTATTCCATATTTTGGAGGCAGAATGAACGAACAGTGGAACACCACACTCCACTGGTTCATCCTATGAAGTTTTCTATTAGACCTTGAACTGTCATTGTCTTGGTGAATAATTATATATTTTTCCATAACTTGCCATTTTTACAGATAGTTGAAATTTATAATTTTTGAAAATTTCTACTGTAAGGATATTTTATTCAAAAATAATTGGTTTTATTCTTGGCAGATGACTGCACCAGGAGATCAGAGGGACAGCTGACATCTTCAACTTTTAAATCAGATGATCTTGAAATCCCACAGGATACTATTGAAGTGAATGCCATTACTCCAGATATATCATCATCCCTTCTCAGCAAAGATCTACCATCTGATCCATTGAAACAGATTCTGTTTTCCGATTCATTACTGACTATTAAGGAAAATCAAAATTGCGAAATAATCATTAAAAAACAAATTGCACCTAAAGAAAAGGAGCGATTTTCATGTTCAGAATGTGGAAATAGTTTTCCCCTCAAAAAGACTTTTTTTAAACATAAAAAAGTTCACACAGGAAAGAATAGATTTTCTTGTTCCAAGTGTGGGAAATGTTTTAACTGGAAATCAAATCTTGTTAGTCACCAGAGAATTTACACGGGTGAGAAGGCATTTCCATGTTCAGAATGTGGGAAATGTTTTACAAGGAAATCAACTCTTGTTACACATCAGCGAACTCACACAGGGGAAAATTTATATTCATGTTCAGAATGTGGGAAACATTTTACAAGGAAATCAAGTTTTATCAGACATCAAAGAACTCACACAGAGGAAAAGCCTTTTTCATGTTCAGAATGTGGGAAATGTTTTAGAGATAAATCAAGTCTGATCAAACATCAGAGAATTCACACAGGAGATAAGCCTTTTTCATGTTTAGAATGTGGGAAACGTTTTAACCAGAAATCGGATGTTGTTATACACCAAAGAACCCACACAGGGGAGAAGCCTTTTCCCTGTTCAGAATGTGGGAAATGTTTTAAATGGAAAACAAATCTTGATAGCCACCAGAGAACTCACAGACAGGAAAAGCCTTTTTCATGTTCGGAATGTGGGAAATGTTTTAACCGGAAAGAACATCTTTATAAACACCAGAGAGCCCACAAAGGGGAGAAGCCCTTTTCATGTTCAGAATGTGGGAAATGTTTTACAGAGAAATCAACTCTAGTTACACATCAGCGAACTCACACAGGGGAGAAGCCATTTTCATGTTCAGAATGTGGGAAATGTTTTACAGAGAAATCAACTCTTCTTACACATCAGAGAACTCACACAGGGGAAAAGTCATTTTCATGTTCAGAATGTGGGAAATATTTTGCAAGGAAATCAACTCTTCTTATACATCAGAGAACTCACACAGGGGAGAAGCCATTTTCATGTTCAGAATGTGGGAAATGTTTTACAAGTAAACCCAATATTATCGCACATCAGAGAACTCACACTGGGGAGAAGCTTTTTTCATGTTCTGAATGTGGGAAATGTTTTACAGATAAATCCAATCTTATCGCACATCAGAGAACTCATACTGGGGAGAAATCTTTTTCATGTTCAGAATGTGAGAAATGTTTTAACCGTAAATCGCATCTTGATAACCACCAGAGAACCCACACAGGGGAGAAGCCTTTTTCATGTTCCGAATGTGGGAAACGTTTTACAGAGAAATCAAATCTTATCGCACATCAGAAAACTCACATTAAGAAGAAACTCATAACCAATAGTAGTCCTCATGCAAAATAAATATCTCTTCCGACCTCCATGTCATATACCCATAGCGGTATAGAAGTAGCAACATGATCAATAATGATTAAAATATACACATTTTATTAAATATACTAATTAAAAAAATACAATACAATACAAAATACAATGAATAAATTGTCAGGGGTACTATATTCCCTGTCGCACATGGAACATATAAAGTGACAGATATACTAGAAAATCAGACCATAATGTCATATGTTCCCAGAGGGAACTGTGTGCCATTATATCCACCCATGAACACCTATATCAGCATTAACACGATACACCTATTTCTGATTTATATACTATCTACTATGACTTTATGATGATATTCAAGTTCATGGTGCTATTTGAGCTTTTATTTCTTCAGGATATTGTGGTTTGATTTTCTTGTATTTCTGTCACTGTATGTTCCATGTGTGAAAGGGAATATAGTACTCCTGTTGGTTTTTTTTTTCTTTTCAGTGTATTTTTTCTATTATTTTTATTAAAATATACAAATTTTATTAAATATACTATTATTATTGATCATATTGCTTCTTCTATTAAGGAGAAACTTGTTTAGAGAGTGGGAGATTTTTTTTAAATGTAAATTGCATTTTGTTAGACAACCAAGAAGTCACACAATCGAAGAAGCCTTTTTTATGTTCAGAATGTGGGAAATGTTTTAGCCAGAAAGCATATTTTGATAACCAGCGGAGAACCCACAAATGGGAGAATGCTGCAACTACACCCAACTGGTCTCTACAGACTAGAAAGGCCGTAGCTGCACAACTACTGTAAAAGCACCACCTCGGACATAACTTCCTAATGGGCCATTGAGGGGTTTCTCGTACCTACTGAGGAACCAGATAAAAAATAATAAAAACATGGAGTGTGAGTCCTCATATCTTTCCATAGAATTCTCGCAAGACTCCTGCAGGTTTTCATTGACAGTCATGATTGCTCAAACCAGCCACCGATGTTCTGTCACACTACCCAGCACGCTGTTTGTTGTATAAAGCAAGTTTATTGAAACATAAGTTACAGGAGTACAATCAATTATATCAGCAAAATTATTAGATATTGCTTGCAAATTACTTGAGAATCAAAATACAACATCTCCACAAATCTGTATGGATCTGTACTCTATCCTATGATATCACTGTTCCTAATATTGTTGTAAAATAATAATAATAATAATAATAATAAAATAAAGAAAAAACAAAGATATATAATAATACCTTCCATCAGTATTGTTATTATTCAAGAGAGATAAATAAAATTGAATCTAGATAAGAAAGAGGACAAACAAAAGAAGTAGAGAAGAAGAAAGGGGGGAGAGGATTGGGAGGAGGGATGGGATATGTGTGGTAGGGAAAGTAACTGTCAAGTCTCTCCATCATCTGGGCTATCTATAGACAAAACGATCCAGAGATGTATCATCATCCATGAGGTCCTTATAAATTAATCATTAACAAATAGGTGGGTATATAAGGAGATATGTGAGTGATTTAGGTTCTTGAAAGCCAAAGGTCTAATTCAGGTGTCTCCCTGAATATGATCCAGGGGGCCCATGTATTATATGTTTTATCGTGATTTCCTGAAATCTGACTAATCATTTGTTCCATTCTGTTTATATCATTGAGTTCTGCCACAAATCCAGGGCGTGAAGGGAATTTCTCTTGTTTCCAATATCGAGGAATTAAATTCCTGACAGCAGTAAGGAAATGTCTGAGGAGGCCCTTCTTGGACAGAGATATCGATAGGTCACACAAGGATAACAAGGCTAGGCCTACTGTAGGTTGAATCTGTGAGATTGATAACTTATTGTGCGTAGGAGCCTATCTCTTTTAAGCACCTCCAACAGATATCAGGAGTTGTTGGAAATATAATATGTACCATGGAGGGGCACCTATACCACCTCCTCTCCTGTGATACTGCACATAATGACAACCTAAATGTGAATAAGAGAATCTATGCTCAATCCTCAGGCTTTCCTGGGACAGTATTTGGCGCGTGGACTCATTCCCAGAGGTTTACGCGAACAGATATTTCCATCATTTGTAATCGATGACGATAATTTCAAAAAGGAATGGGAAGATGTAGCCACAAAATGCTCCAGGGGCTTTATGGAAATATTATTAAAATTAGATGAGACTAAACTAAGGGACATTGAAAAAGAAGTTGATTGCCTTCAGGTTGCAATTAAAGAGGACTTAACACCTGAGGCCCTTGAAAAATTGAATGGGGATTTGGAGACAGAGTTCTCTAAATGGGAGCAAGAAATAGGTGCAGTCAAAACAAAGAAACTACAAAGGGACAATTCTGATTACCAAGAAAATAAGGTATATCGGTGGAGGAATAATAATTTCAAAAAAATACGCTCCGTACCCCAATCGAGGTCTGGCTCTATGTCATCACTAACTTCGGCAGATGAATCAAGTGTTACATCTGATCAATCAAGATCTACCAATAAAGGTGCAGTTAGAAAAATCCAGCCAGATAGGGCCGCTAAAGGGTACCAGACGAAAAAACGAAAATTTACACCTCCTACGGTATATGACCAAAAGACTAAAAAATCCAACCTGGAGGTAATTAACTTGTCGTCTCACTCTCTTTCTGAAATACAATTGGAAGTTTTGAGGTTGGGCTTAAACATTGTACCATGCAATAACTTTAATTTCTTCACAGCATTGAAGGATACACACCTTTTTTGTCGAAAATTGATATTGAAGAAATTACATGGCCAAAAGGATATGAAACAAAGTCCATCCATTGATATGGAACAGGAAGCTCTGGAAGCATTAGAGGATCTACTGAGGGAACAGGAACCTTTAGGTAATTTTCCTTTGTCGGTTGTGTCTAGATCTCAAACATTCCCTCCCTTGTCTCTTTGTCCCCAGGTCGAGATTTTTTGTAGATTAGTGACTGAGGACCTAAAGAAAATACCAAAATATTCATGTAATGATAATCTTACAACTCTGCAGAGAAAAGCGATAAAAGAACTCCAACTATTGGATGCAGTAGTAATTAAACCATCGGACAAGGGAGGGAATGTGGTTATCTGGCCGGCTGACAAATATGAGAAAGAGGCGTTTCGCCAGTTAAAAAATAAATCGACCTATCAGATTCTCTCGGAAAATCCCATGCATACATTCTCAAGGGAATTGGAGTTGATACTGTCCAACGCAGATGAATCTGGTATTGTCCCAAGGAAGGTCCTTGACGGTCTTTTGCCAAAATTCCCCAAAGTTGCCACTTTCTACCTCTTGCCCAAAGTGCACAAGGATGCTACTAACCCTCCTGGCCGTCCTATTGTCTCTGGCATGGGAGGGTTGTGTGAAAATGTGTGCAAATTCATTGATTATTATCTCAAACCACTCGTTGAAACGCTGCCCTCCTATGTCAGAGACACCACTGATGTACTCACTAGGATTGACGGCCTGTTCCTTGAGACGGGCATGCTATTAGTGACCATAGATATAGAATCACTATATACTTCAATTAAACACAGTGATGGTCTGAGAGCGGCACGCTTCTTTCTCGAGACAGCCAACTGGGATGGACATTTTTCAGATTTTATTTTGGATTTATTAGTTTATTTTAACACATAATTTTTTTGTTTTTAAAGATAAATTTTTTCTACAAATACAGGGGACTGCCATGGGCGTGGCGTGTGCCCCGTCCTATGCAAACCTATTTTTGGGGTTCTGGGAAAGGACCATTTTCCAGGGAGACGGGGCACATGCCGTGGACCAAGTGATGGGCTGGTTTCGTTACATTGATGATGTTCTCATGATTTGGAACGGTGACGAGACCAGCCTATCTAAATTCATGCAGTCCCTCAACAAAAATTCTTTTAATTTGAAATTTACGTACACCTGGGATAAGTCCAGTATTAATTTTCTGGATATTAACTTATGTGTTGCCGAGGATGGATCTATCGAGACGGATCTTTACCGTAAAGAAACATCAGTCAATTCTTTACTACATGCTTCCTCGGCACACAGTTATTCTGCCATCAAAGCCATCCCAGTTGGCCAGTTCTTGAGGAACAGGCGTGTCTGCTCTACAGAGGCCCGTTTTGAGGGACAGTCCGCAATCCTTGCTGAAAGATTCAAGGCCAGGGGCTATAGTCGTCAGTGCATTAGGGCAGGTTATGGCAGGGCAAAGAATACCAGGAGAGAGGACCTTCTGATCCAACCCGCCAAAAATACCCGGGCGGGTGGATCGGAGATTAGGTTCATTTCCACATCCAACTGCCGCTGGGATCGGATCCGTGGCATCCTCAATAAACATTGGCCAATCCTGAGGACGGACGATGCTCTAGCAGCCCATTTACCTTCGTTCCCACGTATGGTGCAACGTAGAGGCAGAAATTTGAGGGATAGTCTGGTTGCTAGCCACTATGTGGCAAAACAAAAATCTTCCTTTCTTACTGGATCTACCCCCAGGGTTGGCTGTTTCCCTTGCGGCTCATGTGTTGCATGTCCCAACATACTTAGGAGCAAGAGTTTCAAATCATCTGATGGTAACAGAGAATATAAAATTCGAGAATATATCTCGTGTAGTACCACACATGTGGTATACTATGCGACCTGTCCTTGCTCCCTCGTATATGTCAGATTGACATCTAGAGAACTGAAGGTGCGGACACGAGAACATGTCCGCGATATTATTGCCGCAAAGGAAATTATAGATGTTTCTACATTGAAGACTATACCACGTCATTTTCGGGCTTGCCACGGATCCGATCCCAGTGGTTTAAGGGTGAGGGGGATAGATAGAGTCCATGGGGGCATCAGGGGTGGCAATCTAAACAAACTTCTAGCACAATGCGAATGTAGGTGGATTGTCACCCTTGATACCATGGCCCCTAAGGGACTAAACGAAAAATTAAGCTTTTCCCCTTTCCTTTAGATATTAGGATGTCTACTTCCGCCACTCCTTCGTCCTCTCTGAGTGCAGCATAGTTATGGGTGCTTTATAACACCATATGTGATACAATTTAGCTCTAAAATTGGTCTTCCAGCTCTCTTTTGTATATTGAGTCAGCCTCCTACTCTGATTTTATTTTGTTTTTAATTTTTGTCTGTTCTTTCCTTTTTTCTTTTACAGTTTGGTAATGTTAATTCTAACGCCGCAGTCTGTCTGGTTGGAGACCGCATCTTTTGGCCGCCTGGATTCTCATCCTCACTTGGTGCACGCAGAGGGTCAAAATGAATTTTTTTCGAAATTTTTTTTCACAATTAGCATCGAATTTTGATATCATTGTATTATATATCCCTCAATATTATTATATATTTACGTCACACCATTGCACTTTCGCACTCTTGTATACATTTATTATATTCATGTTTTAATTAATATGTCCGCTTTTGTTATTATCATATATGTGGTCCTTTAAGCCGCATCCTATTATTGCACTATATGCACTTTATATGTGATCGGGTTATCCCCGATAATATGGCGGCCTGTACAGTCTCTGGCAATATGCACTGCGGTTGTGCGCACACGCGCTGGTGGCTAAATACCTCCTGACGGCTATCTTTAACAGCTGCGCCTGTGTAAAACCTGACGTCACATGGCGGGATTCCGCCTTACACAGGCGCATTTGTGACGGCCAAAGAAGGGGCTGATGCCTGGTCTCCAGTGCGCGTGCGCCGATACGCCGCTTGCATTTCCGGTGTGCTCTATATTTAAGCTACAGCGAGCAGTCAATTGTTAACCCTCTTTGAGAAAGCTGAACGCGAAACGCGCGTCAGAGGGCCTGTCGGTGACACGGGTGGAGTCCTGTATACCTCCTGAATGGGTGAGTTATGACACTTTGTACTATCCTAGTAGAGCACATTATGGAGATGCACTATTGATATAATTGTACATTTTACAGCCTGGTTTGGCTTTCTCCTTTGTGCTCTTGGGTTAAAATCTGTTATACTGATGCATATTCCCTTGGACTTTTCTGGACCCCCTCTGTGCCATTGACATACCTATGGGTTTTTATTTGTATTCTCCTGATTTACATATGCCATTGTAACATTCTTATGTCTAGGACTTTTGTTATTTATTGTTAAAAATAAAGATATTTATATGCTTTATGAACATGTGTTTTGGGATTTTTATACTCCAGTTGTTTGTTTTATATGCTCTTTGGAGTTTCCCAACCAGCCTTTCAGGTGTGGTTAATATTAGTGGGAGAGTGGCATTGCTGTGCTCTCAGCCACTAACCCATTACAGACTTTGTGGTTTTTGTGCAGATGTCAATCCTCAGGGGATAGAGATTTCCCTAGAACAATTTCCCATTTTGAGAAGAACGTTGGAAAATCCCGCAGGGGGGTCCTTCCTTCTTGGAAGATTTTATATAGTAATGAGACAGTGTGGTCTGGGGGTTTCCTTGATATACAAAGTGCTTCAAAGGGACACAACGCTGTTTTTTTTTGTTACGAACAGCCCTCTGCAGCCCCTTATCAGGACAACTACATGATTGAACGATGAATAACAGATGAGGCTGTGGTTGCTTCCACTAATAGGCCAGTTTTTGGAGAACTAACAGAGTGTATGGTATATACACCTCCGATTCCAAAGCATGGAATAAATATATATACATTATGCATATATATATTATACACACCCCGGTGTGGTCACTGCTAACTCCATGATAACCAAAGAACAGCTCCATTCTTAAAGGTGATGATTCACCTGTAATTTGTGTACCTTTTTTTTTTGGTTGTTTTTTGCATACTGCTGTCCACATACTAACTGGTTTTACATTTAATATGTTAATATTGTATTAATAAAACGTTTCGTGTAATTTTATGGCATTTAGCATCCCATCTATTTTTTTGATTCTTTTAATATTTTGAATGCCCTTTGATCGTGTTTTATTAAAATTCATACTTTATCCATAAAGGTTTTATTACTGGACATTTTATTACCACAGGATCAGGGGCGGACTGGGCCAGGTGGCAGGGAGGCATATGCCCCCGGGCTACTCCCCCAGGCGCACACGTCGGGGCCGGGAGCTTTCTCTGAGCTATGTGCAGGGCCGTCTTACCTTGATGGCTACGCAGCTCCATGTACTCCCTCCGCCCTCCCTGGACTTCTGGTCAGGTGACATGGCTGTAGCTAGAATTTGTGGGCTACTTGCAGGTCCTGTCAGCAGCCCATACATTCTAGCTGATTCACTGCTGAAAATGGTACAATGTATGGGCTCCTTCCAGGTATAGTGTACCATGACAAAAAGAGGAGCTGCACCTGCTGGGGATCGCTTGTAATGTAAGTATGAAAAATGTTGTTTTTTTCTTTATAAAATTAATTAAATGGGGGGCTGCAAATGATAAAGGGGGCTGCAAATGATGGAGGGGGTGCTGCCAATGATGGAAGGGGTGCTGCAAATGATGGAGGGGGTGTTGCCAATGATGGAGGGGGTGCAAATGGTAACGGGGCTGCAAATTATGGAGGGGCTGCTGCAATTTGCAAATTATGGAGAGGGGGCTGTGTTATGATCCTAGAGGCTTAGGATCACAAATCTAACCAGCTAAGTAGAAAATAATAGGACGAGCTCTGGGGATGTGGTAACTGGACTAACCGCAAACCTGATCCTAACCGCACACACTATAGGCAGCCGTGGAACGTTTCCTGAAACCCTAGATGTCTCTTCACGGCCTGAGAAACTGACTACCCCTAAAGAGAAAGTAAGACCTCACTTGCCTCAGAGAAATCCCCCAGAGATACAGAAGCCCCCCACAAATAATAACAGTGAGTTAAGAGGAAAAGACAAACGCAGAGATGAAACAGGTTAAGCAAATGAGGCCCGCTAACGCTAGATAGCAGAAAATAGCAAGGGATCTGTGCAGTCAGTAAAAAACCTTGTGCAAAAATATCCACGCAGAGAATGCGAGAACCCCCACACCAACTAACGATGTGGGGGGAGCAACTCCGCACCCCAGAGCACCAGCAAGCAGGGAAATCACATATTAGCAAGCTGGACAAAAACTCATCATATACTAGGAAACATCTTGAACACAGATGAGCAAAATTAAGCAAACAGAACTTAGCTTCTCTTGGAGAGACTGATAACGGATGTAGACAGGAGCAATCAGAATAGCACTGAATACAACGGCAACAGGCAAGGAATGAAGGACCAGGTGGATTAAATAGGAAACCTAACTAGCAGATGACGAGACAGCTGATCCTGCCAGAAACCTGCAAAATAACAAAAAGAGCCACCAGGAGGAGCCCAAAGAGAGAACTCACACAGTACCACTCATGACCACAGGAGGGAGCCCGGAAACAGAGTTCACAACAGGGCTGCAAATGATGACGTGAGGGAGGGGACAGGTGACTGCACATGAATGAAGGGACTGCATATGATGAAGTGAGGGGAAGGTGGACTGCAAATGATGAATAGAGGGGGAAGGTGGACTGCAAATGATGAAAGAGGGAAGAGGACAGCGAATGATGAAGTGAGGGTGACTTCAAATGATGACGTGAGGGACGGGGACAGCAATTGAATTGAAGGTGGTGGATAGGGAGAGAAAATGAGGACCAGGGGAAGATCAAATAATGATGAATTTTCAGGGTGGTGGGAGTAAATGATGTATTTAAGGTGGGGGGAGAGCAGTTGATAATGAATAGAGGGTGGGGGTGGAAGAGAGAAGACATGACAATGAATTGGGGTGGAAGGGGCATGTCAATTTAATAATTTGGGAGCGGGAGGCATATAGTGGGGGACGTTGAGGATGCAGTGACTGGTAATGAATTGGGGGAAGAATACAGGTGCTAATTAATGTATATATTAGGCGGGGACTGTTATGAACTGGTGGTTTAGGAGCAACATGGGACGTGCTCTGGAGGAGGTGGTACCTGTACTGACCGCAGTTCCTGAGCTTAACACAACACTAGAAGTAGACGTGGGATGTTCCTGTCACTCCCTAGACACCTCGTCACAGCCAGAGAACTAACTACCCCTAAAGATAGAAACAGGAAAGCTATCTTGCCTCAGAGAAAATTCCCAAAGGACAGACAGCCCGCCACAAATATTGACTGAGTAGAGAGGGAAATGACATACACAGAATGAAACCAGGATGTAGCAAAGGAGGCCAATCTCGCTAGATAGATAGGACAGGACAGAATACTGTGCGGTCAGTATTAAAAACTAGAAAAATCCACCACAGAGTTTACAAAAATCTCCACACCTGACTAAAGGTGCGGAGGGTAAATCTGCTTTCCAGAGCTTCCAGCTTAACTGAATAAAACATACTGACAAGCTGGACTAGAGAAAGCATAGCATGTGCTGAACGATCAAGTCCACAACAAGTGAACTACAAAAGAACAAAGCAAGGACTTATCTTTGCTGAACTGGACAGAATATCAGGGAAATCCAAGAGAGATGTAAGTCCAACCAGGAACCATTGACAACTGGCACTGGCTGAAGGACAGAGCCATGATAAATAGCCGAGCCAGAATAGACGATCAGTGGAAGCAGCTGCTGACTGCTAAATCCAAGAAGCAGCAGTACCACTTAAATCCACCGGAGGGAGCCCAAGAGCAGAACTCACAAAAGTGCCACTTACAACCACCGGAGGGAGCCAAAGAGTGGAATTCACAACAGTACCCCCCTTGAGGAGGGGTCACTGAACCCTCACCAGAGCCCCCAGGCCGATCAGGATGAGCCAAGTGAAAGGCACAAACCAAATCGGCGGCATGGACATCGGAGGCAACAACCCAAGAATTATCCTCCTGGCCATAACCCTTCCACTTGACAAGATACTGAAGCCTCCGCCTCGAAAAACGAGAATCCAAAATTTTCTCTACCACATATTCCAACTCCCCCAACCAACACCGGGGCAGGAGGATCAACCAAGGGAACAACGGGCACCACATATCTCCGCAACAAAGATCTATGGAAAACATTATGGATGGCAAAAGAGGCTGGAAGGGCCAAACGAAAAGACACCGGATTGATAATCTCAGAAATCTTATAAGGACCAATAAACCGAGGCTTGAACTTAGGGGAAGAAACATTCATAGGAACATGACGAGAAGATAACCAGACTAAATCCCCCACCCGAAGCCGGGGACCAACAAACCGACGGCGGTTAGCAAAGCGTTGAGCCTTTTCCTGGGACGTCAAATTATCTACCACATGAGTCCAAATCTGCTGTAACCTGTCCACCACAAAATCCACACCAGGACAATCCGAAGGCTCAACCTGCCCCGAAGAAAAACGAGGATGAAAACCAAAATTACAAAAGAAAGGCGAAACCAAAGTAGCCGAACTAGCCCGATTATTAAGGGCAAACTCGGCCAACGGCAAGAAAGCCACCCAATCATCCTGATCAGCAGACACAAAGCATCTCAAATAGGTTTCCAAGGTCTGATTAGTTCGCTCAGTTTGGCCATTTGTCTGAGGATGGAACGCCGAAGAAAAAGACAAATCAATGCCCATCCTAGCACAAAAGGCCCGCCAAAACCTAGAAACAAACTGGGAACCTCTGTCAGACACAATATTCTCCGGAATGCCATGCAAACGAACCACATGCTGAAAAAACAATGGAACCAAATCAGAGGAGGAAGGCAATTTAGGCAAAGGTACCAAATGGACCATTTTAGAGAACCGGTCACAAACCATCCAGATAACAGACATCTTCTGGGAAACAGGAAGATCCGAAATAAAATCCATTGAAATATGCGTCCAGGGCCTCTCAGGGACCGGCAAAGGCAAAAGCAACCCACTAGCGCGGGAACAGCAAGGCTTGGCCCGGGCACAAGTCCCACAGGACTGCACAAAAGAACGCACATCCCGCGACAAGGAAGGCCACCAAAAGGACCTAGCAACCAAATCTCTGGTACCAAAAATCCCAGGATGACCAGCCAACACCGAACAATGAACCTCAGAAATTACCTTACTAGTCCATCTATCAGGAACAAACAGCTTCCCCACTGGACAGCGGTCAGGTTTATCAGCCTGAAATTCCTGAAGCACCCGCCACAAATCAGGGGAGATGGCAGAAAGAATCACCCCTTCTTTAAGAATGCCAACCGGCTCAAGGACTCCAGGAGAATCAGGCAAAAAACTCCTAGAGAGGGCATCAGCCTTAACATTCTTAGATCCCGGAAGATACAAGACCACAAAATCAAAACGGGAGAAAAACAGGGACCATCGAGCCTGTCTAGGGTTCAGCCGCTTGGCCGACTCGAGGTAAATCAGATTCTTATGATCGGTCAAGACCACAACGCGGTGCTTGGCTCCCTCAAGCCAATGTCGCCACTCCTCAAATGCCCACTTCATAGCCAACAACAACTCCCGATTGCCAATGTCATAATTGCGCTCCGCAGGCGAAAACTTTCTGGAAAAAAAGGCACACGGTTTCATCAAAGAACCATCAGAATTCCTCTGAGACAAGACAGCCCCTGCCCCAATCTCAGAAGCGTCAACCTCAATCTGAAAAGGAAGAGAAACATCCGGCTGACGCAACACAGGGGCAGAAGTAAATCGGCGTTTAAGCTCCTGAAAGGCCTCAACAGCCGGTGAGGACCAATTCATCACATCAGCGCCTTTCTTCGTCAAATCGGTCAGAGGCTTAACCACACTGGAAAAGTTGGCAATGAAAAGGCGATAAAAATTAGCAAAGCCCAAAAATTTCTGAAGGCTCTTCACTGATGTGGGTTGAATCCAGTCATGAATGGCTTGGACCTTAACAGGATCCATTTCTATCAACGAGGGAGAAATAATAAAGCCCAAAAAAGAGACCTTCTGAACTCCAAATAGGCACTTAGACCCCTTCACAAATAAAGCATTATCACGAAGGATCTGGAATACCATCCTGACCTGCTTCACATGAGACTCCCAATCATTTGAAAAAATCAAAATATCATCCAAATACACAATCATGAATTTATCAAGATAATTGCGGAAAATATCATGCATGAAGGACTGAAATACAGAAGGAGCATTAGAAAGCCCGAAAGGCATCACAAGGTATTCAAAATGGCCTTCGGGCGTATTAAATGAAGTTTTCCATTCGTCACCCTGTTTAATACGAACAAGATTATATGCCCCTCGAAGGTCAATCTTAGTAAACCAACTAGCCCCCTTTATCCGAGCAAACAAATCAGAAAGCAAAGGTAAAGGGTATTGGAATTTGACTGTGATCTTGTTAAGAAGGCGATAATCAATGCAGGGTCTCAAGGAGCCATCCTTCTTGGCAACAAAAAAGAATCCCGCTCCCAATGGTGATGAAGACGGCCGAATATGCCCCTTCTCCAAAGACTCCTTGACATAACTCCGCATGGCGGCATGCTCTGGCACAGATAAATTGAAAAGTCGGCCCTTAGGGAACTTACAGCCAGGAATCAAGATAATAGCACAATCACAGTCCCTATGTGGAGGAAGGGAGCTGGACTTGGGCTCATCAAATACATCCTGGAAATCCGACAAAAACTCAGGGACTTCAGAAGAGGGGGAAGAGGAAATTGACATCAAAGGAATGTCACAATGTACCCCTCGACAACCCCAACTAGTCACAGACATAGATTTCCAATCCAGCACCGGATTATGTTCCTGTAACCATGGAAAGCCCAGTACAACAACATCATGCAAGTTATGCAACACCAGAAAACGGCAATCTTCCTGATGTGCTGGAGCCATGCACATGGTCAGCTGAGTCCAATACTGAGGTTTATCCTTGGCCAACGGTGTAGCATCAATGCCCCTCAAAGGAATGGGGCTCTGCAAAGGCTGCAAGGAAAAACCACAGCGCCTGGCAAATTCCAAGTCCATTAAGTTCAGGGCAGCACCTGAATCCACAAATGCCATGACAGAAAAGGACGATAATGAGCAAATCAGGGTCACAGATAAGAGAAATTTAGGCTGTACAGTACTGATGGTAACAGACCTAGCGACCCTCTTAGTACGCTTAGGGCAATCAGAAATAACATGAGCAGAATCACCACAGTAAAAACACAGCCTATTCTGACGTCTGAATCCCTGCCGTTCTGCTCTAGTCAAAATCCTATCACATTGCATAGGCTCAGGACTCTGCTCAGAGGACACTGCCATATGGTGCACAACTTTGCGCTCGCGCAGGCGCCGATCAATCTGAATGGCTAGAGACATAGATTCGCTCAAACCAGCAGGTGTGGGGAACCCCACCATAACACCTTTAAGGGCTTCAGAAAGACCCTTTCTGAAATTTGCTGCCAGAGCATCCTCATTCCATTTAGTGAGCACAGACCATTTTCTAAATTTCTGGCAGTATAATTCTGCCGCTTCCTGACCCTGACATAGGGCCAACAAGGTTTTTTCTGCATGATCCACAGAATTAGGTTCGTCATACAATAAACCGAGCGCTTGAAAAAATGCGTCTACATTAAGCAATGCCGGATCCCCTGATTCAACGGAGAATGCCCAATCCTGAGGGTCACCCCGCAGCAGAGAGACCACTGGACCACTGATAGCCCGATAGTCAGAGAGAGAGAACCTTTGTTTTTTCCCAGTAACAGTTATGTACCCTGATAGAGTGTGGACTCCCCTGATGATTCTATGAACTGATGAAACGCGTTGGGACACATAGGGACAAATAGGGCTGATATTGCAGGGGTCAGCTGTGGACTGCCCTTGTTAGGGCGGGAGTAATTGGGGACAGGGCCATAGTAGCCTTTACAGGGCATAATAGGTTGAGTCCCCTACTCCCATGGAAATCGGTTGCTGAGGTGAAAAAGGACGGTTCCTGAGCTACTGATGGGTGAGACTGTTCCTTTCTTTGCTAAATATGGTGGAACTTGATGTATGCATCCAATGAAATATGTCCACATGGCAACCGTGAGAAATGTTTTAGGGTTTGATTATTTGACCTTTGCATCTGAATGGCACGGTATGTGATTATGTGAGCTGGTATCCAATCAAGAAGTTGACCAGAATTGGAACTGATTTTCTTTGTTTAAATAGGGTGTTCTTTATAAGGGACATATTGATACCTATTTCTTGGTCCAATTGGACATATAGTGGCTAAGTGGAATTATTTTATATTTTGCACATGCACTTAATCACTTTTTTGTACAGAAGGTAGTTTTTAATGATATAATTAAAAGTTATATTTTAAATTTAATCTCAATGCTGTACCCCTAAAGATAGAAACAGGAAAGCTATCTTGCCTCAGAGAAAAAAAAAGGAAAAGGACAGACAGCCCCCCACAAATATTGACTGTGAGTAGAGAGGGAAATGACATACACAGAATGAAACCAGGATGTAGCAAAGAAGGCCAATCTCGCTAGATAGATAGGACAGGACAGAATACTGTGTGGTCAGTATTAAAAACTAGAAAAATCCACCACAGAGTTTACAAAAATCTCCACACCTGACTAAAGGTGCGGAGGGTAAATCTGCTTTCCAGAGCTTCCAGCTTAACTGAATAAAACATACTGACAAGCTGGACTAGAGAAAGCATAGAATGTGCTGAACGATCAAGTCCACAACAAGTGAACTACAAAAGAACAAAGCAAGGACTTATCTTTGCTGAACTGGACAGAATATCAGGGAAATCCAAGAGAGATGTAAGTCCAACCAGGAACCATTGACAACTGGCACTGGCTGAAGGACAGAGCCATGATAAATAGCCGAGCCAGAATAGACGATCAGTGGAAGCAGCTGCTGACTGCTAAATCTGTTGTGAATTCCGTTCTCGGACTCCCTCCTGTGGTCATGGATGGTACTTTGGTTAGTTCTGCTCTTGGACTCCCTCTGGTGGCTTTGTGCGGAACTGCTGGTCACTGAGGTTGGCTTTCTCAGCTGCCCTCGTTTATTGCTATGCTGGCTTCCCTATTTAACTCCACTCAGATCGTTACTTCATGCCAGCTGTCAATGTCTCAGTATTGGTTCAGATCTCTCTTGGACTTCTCTGAGGACCTGTCTACTCCAGCAGAAGCTAAGTCCTTGCTAGTTCATTTGTTGTTACTGCTTCCTGAATATATTTCTTAGTACTGCTAAATTCTAGTCCAGCTTGCTATCATGATATTCCCTTGCTAGCTGGAAGCTCTGGGGGTGCAGAGTTGCACCTCCACACTGTGAGTCGGTGTGGGGGTCTTTTTCCTTACTCTGCGTGGTTTTTGTAGTTTTTTGTGTTGACCGCATAGTTCCCTTTTCTATCCTCTGACTATTTAGTGTAGTCTGGCCTCCTTTGCTAAAACCTGTTTCACTTCTGTGTTTGTGACTTTCCTCTTAACTCACAGTCAATATATGTGGGGGGCTGCCTTTTCATTTGGGGAATTTCTCTGAGGCAAGGTTAGGCTTCTATTTCTATCTTTAGGGGTAGTTAGCTCTTAGGCTGTGAAGAAGCGTCTAGGGAGAGTTAGGTACGCTCCACGGCTATTTCTAGTGTGTGTGATAGGAGTAGGGTTTGCGGTCAGCAGAGTTCCTACTTCCCAGAGCTTGTCCCGATCTCTAGTTTACTCATCAGGTCATTCCGGGTGCTCCTAACCACCAGGTCCATAACAGTACAGCTGGTCTACAAAGTGTTAATGCATCTCAAAAGAGGGATAAGAGAAGTTCTGAACCCATTTTTTTTTCTTTGCAGTGTGTTTTGTCTCTCTTTTCCCCTTAACCTCTGGGTGGTTCAGGACTCAGGTGTAGATATGGATATTCAAGGTCTGTCCTCTTGTGTGGATCAACTCGCTGCAAGGGTACAAAGCATTCAAGATTATGTAGTTCAGAATCCGATGTTAGAGCCTAGAATTCCAATTCCTGATTTGTTTTCTGGGGATAGATCTAAGTTTCTGAATTTCAAAAATAATTGTAGACTGTTTCTTACTTTGAAACCCCGCTCCTCTGGTGACCCCATTCAGCAAGTAAAAATTGTTATTTCTTTGTTGCGTGGCGACCCTCAAGACTGGGCATTCTCCCTTGCACCAGGAGATCCTGCATTGCTTAATGTAGATGCGTTTTTTCTGGCGCTTGGATTGCTTTATGATGAACCGAATTCAGTGGATCAGGCAGAGAAAATCTTACTGGCTTTGTGTCAGGGTCAGGATGAAGCGGAGGTATATTGTCAGAAGTTTAGAAAATGGTCTGTGCTTACTCAATGGAATGAGTGTGCCCTGGCAGCAATTTTTAGAAAGGGTCTTTCTGAAGCCCTTAAGGATGTTATGGTGGGGTTCCCCATGCCTGCTGGTCTGAATGAATCAATGTCCTTGGCCATCCAAATTGATCGGCGTTTGCGCGAGCGCAAAGTTGTGCACCATTTGGCGGTGTCCTCTGAGCAGAGGCCTGAGCTTATGCAATGTGATAGAACTTTGACCAGAACTGAACGGCAAGAACACAGACGTCAGAATGGGCTGTGTTTTTACTGTGGTGACCCTCATGCTATCTCTGATTGTCCTAAGCGTACTAAGAGGTTCACTAGGTCTGTCACCATTGGTACTGTATAGCCTAAATTTCTTTTGTCTGTTACTCTGATTTGCTCTTTGTCGTCCTACTCAGTTATGGCATTTGTGGATTCAGGCGCTGCCCTGAATTTGATGGACTTGGAGTTTGCCAGGCGCTGTGGTTTTTTCTTGGAGCCTTTACAGTATCCTATTCCATTAAGGGGAATTGATGCTACGCCTTTGGCCAAGAATAAACCTCAGTACTGGACTCAGTTGACCATGTGTATGGCTCCTGCACATCAGGAAGATATTCGCTTTTTGGTGTTGCATAATTTGCATGATGTGGTCGTGTTGGGTTTGCCATGGCTACAGGTTCATAATCCAGTATTGGATTGGAAATCAATGTCTGTGTCTAGTTGGGGTTGTCAAGGGGTACATGGTAATGTTCCGTTGGTGTCAATTTCTTCTTCTACTCCTTCTGAATTCCCTGAGTTTCTGTCGGATTACCAGGATGTATTTGATGAGCCCAAATCCAGTGTCCTACCCCCTCATAGGGATTGTGATTGTGCTATAAATTTGATTCCTGGTAGTAAGTTTCCTAAGGGCCGACTTTTCAATTTATCTGTGCCAGAACATGCCGCTATGCGGAGTTATATAAAGGAGTCCTTGGAGAAAGGGCATATTTGTCCGTCTTCATCACTGTTGGAAGCAGGGTTCTTTTTTGTGGCCAAGAAGGATGGTTCTCTGAGACCCTGTATAGATTATCGCCTTCTCAATAAAATCACGGTCAAATTTCAGTACCCTTTGCCTCTGTTGTCTGATTTGTTTGCTCGGATTAAGGGGGCTAGTTGGTTCACCAAGATAGATCTTCGAGGGGCGTATAACCTTGTGCGTATTAAACAGGGCGATGAATGGAAAACAGCATTTAATACGCCCGAGGGCCATTTTGAGTACCTGGTGATGCCATTCGGGCTTTCTAATGCTCCATCTGTGTTTCAGACCTTTATGCATGACATCTTTCGAAAGTATCTGGATAGATTCATGATTGTATATTTGGATGATATTTTGGTCTTTTCGGATGATTGGGAGTCTCATGTGAAGCAGGTCAGAATGGTATTCCAGGTCCTTCATGCTAATTCCTTGTTTGTGAAGGGGTCTAAGTGTCTCTTCGGAGTTCAGAAGGTTTCCTTTTTGAACTTCTTTTTTTCCCCTTCTACTATTGAGATGGATCCTGTTAAAGTTCAGGCCATTTATGATTGGACTCAACCTACATCTGTGAAGAGTC
Organism: Ranitomeya variabilis; assembly: GCF_051348905.1. NCBI lineage: Eukaryota > Metazoa > Chordata > Amphibia > Anura > Dendrobatidae > Ranitomeya > Ranitomeya variabilis. The sequence goes on along the minus strand of NC_135235.1, from coordinate 739,444,904 downwards.
TTCAGAAATTCCTGGGCTTTGCTAATTTTTACCGTCGCTTCATCGCTAATTTTTCTAGTGTGGTTAAACCTTTGATTTGAGAAAGAAAGGTGCTGATGTGGTGAATTGGTCCTCTGCGGCCGTTGAGGCTTTTCAGGAGCTGAAACGTCATTTTTCTTCGGCCCCTGTGTTGCGTCAGCCAGATGTTTCGCTCCCTTTTCAGGTCGAGGTTGATGCTTCTGAGATTGGAGCAGGGGCTGTTTTGTCTCAAAGAAGTTCTGATGGCTCTGTGATGAAGCCATGTGCCTTCTTTTCTAGAAAGTTTTCGCCTGCTGAGCGTAATTATGATGTTGGCAATCGGGAACTGCTGGCTATGAAGTGGGCATTCGAGAAGTGGCGACATTGGCTTGAGGGAGCCAAGCACCGCGTGGTGGTCTTGACGGATCACAAGAATCTGACTTATCTTGAGTCTGCCAAGCGGTTGAATCCTAGACAGGCTCGATGGTCGCTGTTTTTCTCCCGTTTCGATTTTGTGGTCTCATACCTTCCAGGTTCTAAGAATGTGAAGGCGGATGCCCTTTCTAGGAGTTTTGTGCCTGATTCTCCGGGAGTCCCTGAGGCGGCTGGTATTCTCAAAGAGGGGGTAATTTTGTCTGCCATCTCCCCTGATTTGCGGCGGGTGCTGCAGAAGTTTCAGGCTGATAGACCTGACCGTTGTCCAGCGGAGAAACTGTTTGTCCCTGATAGATGGACTAGCAGAGTTATTTCTGAGGTTCATTGCTCGGTGTTGGCTGGTCATCCTGGGATTTTTGGTACCAGAGATTTGGTGGCTAGATCCTTTTGGTGGCCTTCCTTGTCACGGGATGTGCATTCTTTTGTGCAGTCCTGTGGGACTTGTGCTCGGGCTAAGCCCTGCTGTTCTCGTGCCAGTGGGTTGCTTTTGCCCTTGCCGGTCCCGAAAAGGCCTTGGACGCATGTTTCCATGGATTTTATTTCAGATCTTCCTGTCACTCAAAGGATGTCTGTCATCTGGGTGGTTTGTGATCGCTTTTCTAAGATGGTCCATTTGGTACCCTTGCCTAAGTTGCCTTCATCCTCTGATTTGGTTCCGTCGTTCTTCCAGCATGTGGTTCGTTTGCATGGAATTCCGGAGAAGATTGTGTCGGACAGAGGTTCCCAGTTTGTTTCAAGGTTTTGGCGGTCCTTTTGTGCTAAGATGGGCATTGATTTGTCTTTTTCTTCGGCTTTCCATCCTCAGACAAATGGCCAAACTGAACGAACCAATCAGACTTTTGAGACCTATCTGAGATGTTTTGTTTCTGCTGATCAGGATGATTGGGTGACCTTCTTGCCATTGGCTGAGTTCGCCCTTAATAATCGGGCCAGTTCGGCTACTTTGGTTTCACCTTTTTATTGTAATTCTGGTTTCCATCCTCGTTTCTCTTCAGGGCAGGTTGAGCCTTCGGACTGTCCTGGTGTGGATTCCGTGGTGGACAGGTTGCAGCAAATTTGGACTCATGTAGTGGACAATTTGACATTGTCACAGGAGAAGGCTCAACGTTTCGCTAACCGCCGTCGCCGTGCTGGTCCTCGACTTCGTGTTGGGGATCTGGTTTGGTTGTCATCTCGTTTTGTTCCTATGAAGGTTTCTTCTCCTAAGTTTAAGCCTCGTTTTATTGGCCCTTATAAGATTTCTGAAATCCTCAATCCTGTGTCATTTCGTTTGGACCTTCCGGCTTCTTTTGCCATCCATAATGTGTTCCATAGGTCGTTGTTGCAGAGATATGTGGCGCCTATGGTTCCTTCCGTTGACCCTCCTGCTCCGGTGTTGGTCGAGGGAGAATTGGAGTATGTGGTGGAGAAGATTTTAGATTCTCGTATCTCGAGACGGAAACTTTAGTATCTGGTCAAATGGAAGGGCTATGCTCAGGAAGATAATTCCTGGGTTCTTGCCTCCGATGTCCATGCTGCCAATTTGGTTCGTGCCTTTCATTTGGCTCATCCTGATCGGCCGGGGGGTTCTGGTGAGGGTTCGGTGACCCCTCCTCAAGGGGGGGGGGGTACTGTTGTGAACTCTGTTCTCGAGCTCCCTCCTGTGGTCGGGAATGGTATTTCTGTGAGTTCTGTCCGTGGGTTCCCTCTGGTGGCTGAAAGTGGAGCTGCTGGTTTTAAAGTGGCTTCCTCAGCTGCATCGTTTAGTACTGGGCTGGTTCCTCTATTTAACTCTGCTCAGATCATTACTTGATGCCAGCTGTCAATGTATCAGTACTGGTTCAGATCTCTCTTGGATCTCCTGATGACCTGTCTACTGCAACAGAAGCTAAGTCCCTGCTAAGCTCATTTTGTTGTTCATTTGTGTGCTGAATATATTTCTGAGTACCTGCTAAGTTCTGTCCAGCTGGCTATTATGAAATTGTCTCGCTAGCTGGAAGCTCTGGGTTGCAGAGTGGCACCTACCGCACCGTGAGTCGGTGCGGTGGTTTTTTGCCCACTCTGCGTGGCTTTTTGTAGTTTTTTGTGCTGACCGCAAAGATCCCTTTATCTATCTTCTGTCTATTTAGTCAGTCTGGCCTCCTTTGCTGAAACCTGTCTCATTCCTATGTTTGTGCCCTCCTCTTAACTCACAGTCAATATATGTGGGGGGCTGCCCTTTTCCTTTGGGGAATTTCTCTGAGGCAAGGTGAGGCTATATTTCTCTTTAGGGGTAGTTACCTCTCAGGCTGTGAAGAGTCGTCTAGGCAGAGTCAGGCACGATCCACGGCTAATTCTAGTGTGTGTAATAATAGATCAGGATTGCGGTCAGCAGAGCTCCCACTTCCCAGAGCTCGCTCTATTTTTGCAGTTTGACTATCAGGTCATTTCAGGTGCTCCTAACCACCAGATCCATAACAGGTCTCCCCTGCATGAAAAAGAGCAACAAAGATGAAGGACTTCAGCTAGAGACATCTCTGGTTAGTCAGTGTGTTACCTGTACACTGACACTATACACTCTCTTACCTGTTCACTGTACACTATATGCAGAGCTCCTGTATTTAATGTCACTGGTGATCACTGTATAACATATACACTGACATACACAGAGCTGTGTATAATGTCACTGGTAATCACTGTATTACCTGTACACTGACACTACTATATACAGAGGTACTGTGTATAATGTCACTGGTGATCACTGTATTACCTATACACTATACACTACATACAGAGCTCCTGTGTATGTGTTAGAATCTTTTTAGTTTGTTACTATCCGCCATTTTCTTGTGGAATTCTGGCTGCTGGTCTTTTTTCCTCTGGTGCTGGGTTTGTCTTGGGTCAGGTGTTTGTTTCACTCTTTATTAAACAGCACCTGACTCGCAGTCCTTGCTGGACAACAGTGTTAATCTGCTTGAGCTCTAGCTTGGTGCTTTGCTTAGTGTTCTGTGTGTGTTATTTGTGCAGTACTGGTACCTCTGGTTCTGCTAGCCTTAGTTTCTGTTTTCTATTGGTTTCTGCAGCTTTCTTTGTTTTTTTTTTTCTTCTAGGAGGTGATCCGTTTTTGTACCCAGTCCTTAGTTCTTTTAAGGACCCCCTTCCCCCTTATCTATAGGTCTTCGCTTGAGATTAACCTAGGATCGTTGGTGGGTCTACTCGCAAGGAATGGGTCGCCCACTCCATCGTAGGGTTTCAGCCTAGTCATAGTGCAGGGTCAGTTTTCCCTTCTTTCTTAGTCCTGTGTTGCAGATCCGTAACAGTTTGTCTAGCCAGAAAGAAGTATAAAAAGGAAAAAAAAAACCTCCCGGATTTCTGCAATATGAACAGCATTCAAGATCTTGCTCAGCGTCTGCAAGGGTTAATGTTGGAAGTTGCCAGCTTACAGCAGCACGTAAGTAATTGCCCTGGAATCCGCTCTGAAGAACCTAAGGTGGGTTTGCCTGAATGGTTTTTCTGGTAAACGGCAGGAATTTTTTTAGTTTAAAAATGCATGTTTACTTTATTTTCAGCTTAGACCCAGGTCTTCAGGTGCTGAATTACAGTGTGTGGGGATTATTATGTCATTATTGTGAGGTGAGCCCCAAATTTAGGCATTTTCATTGGGTCTGGATGACCCTTGTTTGATTTCTGTAGAAGCTTTTTTTTTGCTGTGGGGGTGTTATATGATGATCCTGATCGGGTCACTACAGCTGAGGCAAAACTCAGGCAGCTGAGACGGGTGGATAGGAGATTAAAAAGTAGACAGAATGAGGAGAAGGTTTCAATTTTGCTGGAGAGCCCGTTGACTGTGGGGAGCCGATGCAACTTGGGGCGATATTCTCTCGTTCCCAGGAAAGGCAGAGAAGATTCTCTGAGGGGCTATGTCTTTATTGTGGTATGGCCAACCATTTTATTAAGCAATGTGAAGGACGCATAGACAAGGAAAAGATAAAAAAAGGTCAATCATAACCCTCCGTTTCGCATTGCATTTTTACGGCCGAAAGGAGTTTCTTTATCTGGTAGTCCTACCTGTCATGGTCATTCGATTGATTTTCAAGTGATGGTGGACTGTGGTTCTGCACTTAATTTGATTGATCAACAATTTCTAGACAAGCATAAGATTGATTCTGTACCTTTATCATGCCCTTTTCCTGTAGTGGCAATTGATATCACTCCGTTAGAGCATGGGTGTGTTTCTCGAAAGGTCACCGGGTTTCCACTCACTGTGAATATGGAACACCAGGAATCTTTAGATTTGTTTGTACTTGATGAATTGCTTTTTCCAGTTGTCCTGGGGTTACCCTGGTTAAAAATTCACAATTCTCTACTGGACTAGTCGTCAAGTACGATAAGATCCTGGGGTCAGGAGTGTTATGGGAAATGTTGTGATGTACACATTGCTGCTGTTGTGAAAAAAGAGCTACCTGAAGCTATTCAGGAATTCTGTAGAGTATTTTCAGAAGTGGAGTCACAAGCTCTCCCACCTCATGGAGATTATGATTGCGCTATTGAGATTGTCCCAGGTGCTATGCTCCTTAAAAGTCGTTTATTTAATCGATTCCCGAGAGGGAGGCCTTAAAGAAATACTTGCAGACTAGTCTTGCTGCAGGTCATATAAGACCCTCTAAGTCCCCTGTGGCAGTGTGGTTATTTTTTGTCAAAAAAAGATGGGGGTCTTAGGACATGTCTGGATTTCAGGGAGATTAATAAGATCACTGTGCGCAATCTTTACCCTTTGCCGCTAATTCCAGATTTGTTTGACCAATTAGTTGGAGACAAGTGGTTCTCTAAGATCGATCTCCGTGAAGCATATAATTTGCTGCGGGTTAAAGAAGGCGATGAATGGAAGACAGCCTTTAATACCCCAGAAGATCATTTTGAGTGTCTAGTTATGCCTTTCGGCCTTACAAATGCTCCTGCGTTCTTTCAAAATTTCATTAACGACATCTTGAGGCCGTTGATCGGTAGGAGTATGATTGTTTATTTGGAAGATATTTTGATCTATTCGCCCGATCTGGAGTCGCATTGGCAGAGAGTCCGCGAGGTTTTGCAGATTCTAAGAAAAAACACACTCTTTGCTAAACTGGAGAAATGCGAGTTTGTGGTACAGAAAATTAGTTTTTTGGGGTACTTTGTTTCCAGTGATGGTTTTGAGATGGACCCGGTGAAGGTTCAGGTGGTATTGGAGTGGTCTAGACCTAAATGCTTGAAGTCGATTCAGAGATTTTTGGGGTTTGGCAATTATTATAGAAAATTCATAAAGAATTTTTCTGTTATCGCAAAACCCCTTACTGACCTTACTAAGAAGGGTTCCAATACTGTCCAATGGTCCCCTGAGGCTGTTAAGGCTTTTGATCATCTCAAGGAGAGGTTTAGCTCTGCTCCTGTTTTGATCCAGACAGATGAGAATAAGCCCTTTCTGGTAGAAGTGGACGCCTCATCAGTAGAAGTGGGGGCGGAGCTCAACTACAATGTTGGGAAACGAGAATTGCTGGCTATTAAGCTTGCGTTTGAGCATTGGCAACATTTTTTGGAGGGCGCTAGACATCCTATACAAGTCTTTACTGATCATAAGAACCTGATCTACCTGGATGCTGCTAAACGTTTGAATGCCCGTCAAGCTAGGTGGGCATTGTTTTTTGCCCAGTTCCATTTCTCTGTGACCTATATCCCTGGGACAAAAAATGTTAAAGCTTTGTCTCGAAGTTTCTCCCCAGCGCTTAATACTGAAAAGGAAGAATCTATTCTGCAGAGAGGGGTGGTCGTGACAGCATTAGGTTTTGAGTTGGAAAATAGCATTCTTAAAGCCCAGGATGTGGCACCAACTAACACTCCGTATGGGAAATTATTTGTGCCTAAAGCCCTGAGGAGAGCTTTGTTTACGGAATGTCATGAGTCTTGTTTGGCGAGTCACCCAGGGATTTCCAAAACAAGAAAGTTGATCAGTCGGATTTGCTGGTGGCTTGGGTGGCTAAGAGAAATTGTCTAGTGGGTGCGTCAGTGTACCGTGTGCGCTAGGTCTAAGGCTTCTCATGCTCTGGCAGCAGGGTTGCTTTGCCCATTAGAGGTTCCTAGTTCTCCATGAACACATCTTGCAATGGATGTTATCACCGACCTGACGGTCTCTGAGGGTTTTTCTGTTATCTGGGTCATTGTGGACCGGTTTAGTGTGTTATCTGGTCCCGTTCAATAAATTACCCTCCGCTAAGACACTTGCCAGGGCATTTGTGAAAGAGATTGTCAGACTCCATGGTGTTCCATGGTGTTGTCTCCGATAGGGGACCACAGTTTGTGGCTCGCTTTTGGCATGCCTTTTGTGACAGACTTAAGGTTCATTTGTCATTTTCGTAGGGCTATCAGTCCAATGGACAGACCGAGAGGAAGAACCAGGACGTTGAGCAGTATTTGAGATGTTTTGTAGCAATCAGGAGATGTGGTCAGAATATCTACCATTAGATGAGTTTGCGCTAAAAAATCATATGTCTTCTTCGGCTGGGTATTCTCCTTTCTTTTGTTGTACTGGGAAAAATCCATCTTTTGGTCCTTTTTCTAGGATTGGGGCGGCGGTGCCTGAGGAGGTGAGTTTTTCTGGAAATTTGGAAAGGGTTTGGAACAGTGTGCGCCATAATCTTAATCAGGCTAATAGGAGGTCTAAGAATTTTTTTGAGAAGAGTAGAAGGGAGGCTAGGTTTGTTGTTGGGGACATGGTTTGGTTGTCCTCTAGGAATCTGCATTTGAAGATCCCTTCTAAAAAGTTGGGGCCGATGTTTGTAGGACCTTTCAAAGTGGTTCACATTGTCAATTCGACAGCGGTGAGATTAGACATTCCTTCATCCTGGAAAATTAATTCAGTTTTTCATGTATCTTTGCTGAAGAAGGTTGACATGCCAGATAAGGTGGCTAACGCTGACACACGGCGGCGGGTTCTTGCTCCGGGGGACTGTAACTTCAGGGAGGACGCTCCCATTGCTAAGGATCTTTTGACCGGGAAGGAGGACATCGCCAGAAAAGTGGCTATTTGTTCACACAGGACGTTACTTCATGCTGTAAGTGCCGTTCAGCGCGGCAACCTTTTATATTATATATTATTTATTAACTATTTTGAGTGATATGACTCTCTGATTTAATGGCACAAAAATTAAAAGTTTGAAAACTGCAAAATTTTGAAAATTTCGTTTTTTTTTTTCAAAAATAAACACAAGTCATATCATAGACACTTTACCACTAATATGAAGTACAATATGTAAAAAAAAATCTCTGAATCAGTGGGAGCCGCAAGAAGCGTTCCAGAGCTAAAACCTCATAAAGTGACAGTGGCCAGAATTCTAAAAATTAGCTTAGTCATTAAGTACAAAATTGGCTCTGTCACTAAGGTGTTAAAAAAAAAACCAGCACCCCTCTATTCTTGATAACCAGCCTTGCTAACACTGACACCTGAGGATTGCAGCCCTCAGCTGTGAGTTTTGCCTGGCTTGTTATAAAAAATACGGGGGAACCCATGCAGGTTTTTTTTTTTATTACTTCTTTTAATTGCAGGAGCTGGCTAATGAATACACTCATCATCTGGTCCGGCTCTCACTGTTATTAGCTGCAGCAGGCGTCTGCTGATGGGAGCTGTAGCCCTATCAGCTGACACCAGTGACCGGAGGTGAACTTTATACCTCCGATCATAGCTGAGCACTCAAAAGACAGCATGGGAACCGTGGCTCTCTGACCAGCTGGGATGGTTTCACAGCCGATCAGTAATGGTGTTTGCCGCGCTGTAATGCACATCACAGCGTGGCAAACACTGTATTGTGGGGCCCCCGATTCAAGTGAATGGGGTTTGGTTCACTGCTCAGTGTGTCTGCATGATGATAGGCTGTATGGATGCATGATGCAATCATGCAGCCTGCCACCTAGATGTAGCGGAGCTGACTGTGAGGTCACATCCTGCTGTCCTTGACTTTTCTGCAGCAAAAAAGTCAACCTGTGCATTTGCAGCGTTTTTTCACCATCCATTCAAGTGAATTGGTGAAAAACACTGCAAGAACGCTGAAAGAAGTGACATGCCCTATGTCAAAAAATGCTGTAAAGCACAAAATCCTGATGACAAAAAACCAATGTGTTTGCATGAGATTTCTAAAATCCTATATGCTTTGCAGATACTGTAAAAAGCAGCTGAAAATTAGCATAAAAATCGCAGCAAAAATGCCCAGTGTGAACTTACCCTAAATGAAGTTTTCCCCAAGACAGCAGTGAGGCACATAGTGTGCATCGCAGGTCTAGACTTCGAACCTTCAAAACGTCAATTCGTCAACATCAAAACATTAGCAGCAGCAGTAGTGTAAGTGGAAGAAGCGATTTCTGTGAGTCCTTTGATGCCTATTTTAGACCAGATCGTGTATCAGCAGGCTCGGACTGGCCCATAGGGTAACAGCGGAATCCCCCGGTGGGCCCCTGTGCAGATCTAGGCCCATAAGCCCACTGTATTGGCTATACTTGTCATAATTCACTTGATTCACTCTGTACAGAAAAAAGCAGCATCTCATTCATTAACCACACTACCCAGTTTATTATTATATAGAGATTTAGGTAAATTTGTGAACCAGGGTTGTGTAATATTTGTATGCGGGTGAAAAGTGGGCCCCCCAATGTCAATATTACTGGTGGGCCCTTGGCACCCCAATCGGACACTGTGTACCAACACAACAGAGTCCAAGTCTGACATGTGGTGAGTAGGGTTGAGCGAAACGGATCGGTCATTTTCAAAAGTCGCCGACTTTTGGCAAAGTCAGGTTTCGTGAAACCCGACCCGATGCGGTCGCCATCGCCATGCGGTCGGTGATCTTTGCACCAAAGTCGCGTTTCGTATGACGCTTTCCCCGCCATTTTTTCAGCCAATGAATAAGTGTGGGCAGCGTGATGACATAGTTTCCGGCTTGCTTTCTGTGGCGTAACAGAGCCATATTACCGTTTGGGATGCATCGATTTGCACAGAACAACACAACCTATGCATTGCACGGAGAGAGAGAGAGAGAGAGAGAGAGAGAGAAAAGAGAAAAAAAAATAAAAATTCCCCATTGACTTGCATAGGGTTTCGTGTTTCGGGTCGGCCCACTGACTTTGCAAAAAAAACGGCCGATTTCACACGATCCGACTTCTGAGAAGGTCGGGTTTCATGAAACCAAACCCGATCCTAAAAAAGTAAAAGTCGCTCAACACTAGTGGTGAGCAAATGGAGAGGATGGTGCAGGAGTATCTAGAACTGAATATCAATATCATCAGGGAGGATTTGGACCCTTTCACATTTTGGTCTTCAAAAATGGATGAGTGGCCTGAGCTCACCTCACCCGCCTTGGAGGTCTTATCGTGCCCGGCAGCCAGCGTTTTCTCAGAACGTGTCTTCAGCGTTGCCCAAATTTTATCAAGATGAGCAAGTCATGGATCTCCCCCATCTACACAGACCTTTTTTCTATTCTCTCCCCTGTGCAAAGCCCCTCATTTTATTCCCATTATCTGAACAGCTACTCATTTCATTCCCTCTTCTCTGCACAGGCCCTCATTTTATTCTTCCTCCTCTCATTTTATTCCCCTGTCAGCACAGCCCCTGACAGACGCGAATGCAATTGAGAAGAGCATGAGTAACAGCTGGGGTGCAAGACAGAGAAAGGTGAATAAATGTACCTGCGCACTGGCTGTCACTGCTCTGAATGTCTGCGGCTGCAGGAAAATGTCATGCGACCACAGACATTCAGCAATTTTTTTTTTCAACGTGAGCTCCCCTCAGGTAGGCAAGAGATAGCGCCGTATGCATGTGCCTACCCCTTGTCCCAGCCCCGGATAAATTCTTATTTAATGTTCAACTCCATGTGGTCCTTATTTGTGCAGTGTGTTTTTTCCCCCTTTTTACTGTTTAGGCTATGTGCACACGTTGCAGATTTTGCTGCAGGTCCGCAGCAGTTTCCCATGAGTTTACAGTACAATGTAAACCTATGGAAAACAGAAAACGCTGTGCCCATGCTGCGGAAAAAAACGCATGGAAACACAGCAGTTTATATTCTGCAGCATGTCAATTCTTTGTGCGGATTTCGCAGCGGTTTACACCTACTCCACAATAGGAATCCGCAGGTGTAAAACCGCAGGGGAATCCGCACAAAATCCGCATAAAAACCGCGGTAAATCCGCAGGTAAAACGCAGTGCCTTTTACCTGCGCATTTCTAAAATCTACGTGTGCACATACCCTATTAGCGCAGAGCCACTACTCTTTTTTTTTTTTAATGCTCGTTTTGGTCCACAGAGTGATTATACCTTGAGGGGTTTCTTTTGCACCCAGCACTATATTTATGTGCTCAGATATAGCCACATATAATCATACCACAAAAATAGACGCATTCTCTTCATTTCATCCATCTGGTTTTATAACACTATTTAGTCACTAAATACAGTGACTCTCAGTATAATCCTCCTTTCATTCTTTTTCAGGTAATATACTCTCACTGGGTCTTCTATCCTGCTGAACAGAGGTGTACCTAGGGGTTTAGCTCATGGGGGCGAAACATCTGAGAGAGCCCCTAACCAGGTAACCCTGATTACAACTATAGTGGCACACCCTAATTGTCGGCATAGGTGAACCTCTGGTGATAACCATGGTATTACTGAAAATAAATCTCTATTAAAAAAACAAAACAACAGTTATTACCGCCATATGGTGTGGTAGAATCCACCACTACTGCTGAATATATAGGAGATTACAGCACAGTTATAGATGGTGAATTACAGCTGACGTTCTTTCTGATGGAGTCGTTCACTTTTCCTGTCTTTTCCATCTGGCCTATACGGCACGAAAAGTTCTCCAGCCAGTACTCGTCTGTAGATATTACAACAAAGACACATATGATTTCTCACATTTCCAGCACCGTTCCCATCTATTTCCAACCTGCATAACCTCCTCATCCTACTGATACCCCAATACTGAACCGCATCTGCTGTATGTTTCCACATTTAGTCTCTAGAGAGAAATAATGCCACCTTTGACAGTCAAAAATCTCTGACTGCCCCTATAACAATATTACTTCTTAAGGGCCCACTTAACACTTAATATTGTCCCCCGAGTCCCCAAAATGTACAGCTCCCCTATACACAGTATAAGGAACTCACAGCTCTACTATACACAGTATATTTCCCCTATAGCTCCCATATACACAGTATGAGGGGCAAACAGCTTCCATATATACAATATGATGGACCCACAGTTTCCCTATACACACTATGATGGGTCCACAGCTCCTCTATACACAGTAAATGTCCCCTCCAGCTCCCATATACACAGTATGAGGGACCCACAGCTCCAATATACATAGTATATTTCACCTACAGCTCCCATATACACAGTATAAGGGACCCACAGCTCCACTATAGACAGTAAATTTCCTCTACAGCTCCACTATACACAGTATGAGGGACCCATAGCCCCACTATACACAGTATATTTCCCCTACAGCTCCCCTATACACAGTAAGAGGGACCCACAGCTCCACTATACACACTATATTTCTCCTGTGCTCATATTAGCGCTAATACTGTATAATGGCCCCACAGTAGTCCCCACACTTTATATTGGCTCCCACACTGTATGAGGGCCTCTCACAGTAGTCCCCATTTTAGCCACCAAGCTGCATAATGGCCCTCTCATTAGCTCCCAAACTGTATAATGGCCCCAACAGTAGTCCTCACACTGCATAATTGCCCTCTCATTAGCTCCCAAACTGTACAATGGCCCCAATAGTAGTCCACACACTGTATAATGACCCCAACAGTAGTCCTCACAGTGTATAATGGCCCCACATTAGCTCCCAAACTGTATAATGGCCCCACATTGGTTCGCATACTGTATAATGGCCCCAAATTAGCTCCCACACTGTATAATGGCCCCACATTAGCTCACACACTGTATAATGGCCCCCAAATAGCTCCCACACTTTATAATGGCCCCAAATTAGCTCCCAAATTGTATAATGGTCTCAACAGTAGCTCCCACACTGTATAATGGCCCCACATTAGGTCCCCCACTGTATAATGACCCCACATTAGCTCCCACACTGTATAATGGCCCCAACATTAGCTCCCAAACTGTATAGTGGTCTCAACAGTAGTTCTCACACTGTATAATGGCCCTCTCATTAGCTTCCAAACTGTATAATGGCCCAAAAAGTAGTCCTACACTGAATAATGGCCTCATTAGCTCCCAAACTGTATAATGGCCCCAACAGTAGTCCTCACACTGTATTATTATTATTATACATTTTTATAGCACCATTTATTCCATGGCGCTTTACATGTGAAAAAGGGAGCAAATATAGACAAATACATTAAACATGAGCAAAAAAACCAAGGCACACAGGTACACAAGGAGGGAGGACCCTTCCCACAAGGGCCCACAGTCTGCAGGGGATGGGCGAGGACACACCAGGAGAGGGCAGAGCCGGCTGTGTGGTGGTGGCCCCAACATTAGGTCCCAAACTGTATAATAACCCCAACAGTAGTCATCACACTGTATAATGGCCCCACATTAGCTCCCACACTGTATCATGGCCCCACATTAGCTCCCAAACTATATAATGGGCTCAACAGTAGCTCCCACACTGTATAATGGCCCCACATTAGCTCCCACACTGTATAATGCCCTCTCATTAGCTCCCCAACAGTATAATGGCCCTACATTAGCTTCCACACTCTATAATGGCCCCACATTAGCTCCCACACTGTATAATGGCCCCATATTAGCTCCCACACTGTATAATGGCCCTCTCATTAGCTCCCACTGTACATTAGAGAGGTCTGGTCGGAATTAAAGGGGTGGTCATGGTGGCAGCGACCTGGTCCGTGGCCCTGGGCGCCCAAGTAAAAGGGATAGTCTTTAAAGGGGTCGTAGAAATAATGAAAGTTCGTGACGCCACCTGTGGTTCTCGGTCAGAGGTGTCTGACGCTGCTTAAAGGGTCCTCTGGGGGTGATGGTGCTGCAGCAAAGATGGTATTGCTTCCCACAGGTGAAGCGGGGTCCTGTTGTGATCCGCTTTTTGGGCTCCCCTAGTGGTGGCTGGTGGTACTGGAGACTTGTGTGTTCTTTTCTGCCTCAGCTCACCTGCTTCCATCAGTTTTGGGAGTTCCCTATTTAGCCTTGCTCTCCAGTCACTTCCTTGCCGGTCATCATTGTAACCTGAGTCTTTCAGTTGCATGTTCCTGCTACCAGTCTGCTGATCAGCTAAGTGGACTCTTGTCCTTTTTGTTTTGTATTTTTTGTCCAGTTTACAGTTTGTCATTTCCTGTTACTGGAAGCTCTTGTGGACTGAAATTGCCACTCCTGTGTCATGAGTTGACACAGGAGTCTTAAAGTAATTTCAGGATGGGTTTTTGAAAGGGTTTTTCAGCTGACCGTGAAGTCCTCTTTTGTATCCTTCCTCTATCTAGTAAGTGGACCTCGCTTTGCTAAATCTACCTTCATACTGTGTATGTCTTTTCCTCTGAACTCACCGTTAATATATGTGGGGGCTACTATCATCTTTGGGGAATTTCACTAGAGGTAAGCCAGGTCTGTTCCTTCCTCTTCCAGGCGTAGTTAGTTCTCCGGCTGGCGCATGGCATCTAGGCAGCCGTAGGAATGCTTCCTGGCTACTGTTAGTTGTGTGGTAGATTTAGGTCACGGTCAGCTTGAGTTTCCATCACCCGAGGGCTAGTCTGTTATTTTGTGTTTCTGATGTTCCCATGCCATTGGGGAATCATGACAGTATGACCGGCCACTGTTAAAGTAATTGGCAGAAGAAAGGAGAGTAAAAGAAGTCTGTAGATTTTTTTTTTTTTCCTCACATGTTTGCTACTTAGTTGGCTCAGTTGTATTTCTGCTCTATTTACAGCCTTGCCTTTCTCTCCTTCTAATCCTTGAATGGCTCTGATCCCTCCGGTTTAAGGATGGACTCTCAGAGTTTGGCTGCAGGTTTAAATAATCTTGCTACGAAGGTTCAGAATTTACAAGATTATGTTATACGTACTCCTATTTCTGAACCTAAGATTCCTACACCAGAGGTATTTTCCGGAGATAGATCTCGGTTTCTGAATTTCAAATGTAATTGTAAATTATTCCTTTCTCTCAGACCTCACTCCTCTGGAGATCCTGTTCAGCAGGTTAAGATTGTGATTTCTTTGCTGCGAGGTGACCCTCAAAATTGGGCATTTTCATTGACACCAGGGGATCCTGCGTTGCTCAATGTGGATGCGTTTTTTCTGGCTTTAGGGTTGCTGTATGAGGAACCTAATTTGGAGATTCAAGCTGAGAAAGCTTTAATGGCCCTGTCTCAAGGGCAAGATGAAGCTGAGATATACTGCCAAAAATTTCGTAAATGGTCTGTGCTTACTCAGTGGAATGAGTGTGCCCTAGCGGCAATTTTCAGAGAAGGCCTTTCTGATGCCATTAAGGATGTCATGGTGGGGTTTCCTACGCCCACAGGTCAGAATGAGTCCATCACAATGGCGATTCAGATTGATCGGCGTTTGCGGGAGCGCAAACCCGTGCACCATTTGGCGGTATCTTCTGAAGGGACGCCAGAGAAAATGCAATGTGACAGAATTCTGTCAAGAAGCGAGCGGCAGAATTATAGGCGCAAAAATGGCTTGTGCTTCTACTGTGGTGATTCCGCGCATGTTATATCAGCATGCTCTAAACGTACTAGGAAGGTTGACAAGTCTGTTTCTATTGGCACTTTACAGTCTAAATTTCTTCTGTCTGTAACTCTGATTTGTTCATTATCAGTTATTACCGTGGATGCCTATGTGGACTCTGGCGCCGCTCTGAGTCTCATGGATTGGTCCTTCGCCAGGCGCTGTGGGTTTGATTTGGAGCCTCTGGAAGTTCCTATACCTCTGAAGGGTATTGATTCTACACCTCTGGCTTGTAATAGACCACAGTTCTGGACGCAAGTGACTATGCGTATGACTCCAGACCATCAGGAGATGATTCTCTTCCTCGTGTTGCATAATTTACATGATGTGTTAGTGCTTGGATTACCATGGTTGCAATCTCATAACCCAGTACTGGACTGGAAAACTATGTCTGTGTTAAGCTGGGGATGTCGGGGGGCTCATGGGGACATACCTTTGGTTTCTATCTCGTCATCTATTCCCTCTGAGGTTCCGGCATTTTTGTTGGATTTTGGGGATATTTTTGAAGAGCCTAAAATTGGTTCTCTCCCTCCCCACAGAGAGTGTGATTGCGCCATAGATCTGATTCCAGGCAGTAAATTTCCAAAGGGTCGTTTGTTTAACCTATCTGTACCTGAGCATGCTGCCATGCGAGAGTATGTTAAGGAGTCCCTGGAAAAGGGACATATTCGTCCTTCTTCATCACCTTTAGGAGCTGGGTTTTTCTTTGTCTCTAAAAAGGATGGCTCGCTGAGGCCTTGTATTGATTATCGACTCCTGAATAAAATTACTGTCAAATATCAGTATCCGTTGCCGCTGCTTACTGATTTGTTTGCTCGCATAAGGGGGGCTAAGTGGTTCTCCAAGATTGATCTCCGTGGGGCGTATAATTTGGTGCGAATTAAGCAAGGGGATGAGTGGAAAACCGCATTTAATACGCCTGAGGGCCACTTTGAGTATTTAGTAATGCCTTTCGGCCTTTCTAATGCACCTTCAGTTTTTCAGTCCTTTATGCATGATATTTTCCGTGAATATCTGGATAAATTTATGATTGTGTATTTGGACGATATTTTGATTTTTTCTGAGGACTGGGAGTCTCATGTTCAGCAGGTCAGGAGGGTTTTTCAGGTCTTGCGGGAGAATTCTCTGTGTGTAAAGGGTTCTAAGTGTGTTTTTGGGGTTCAAAAGATTTCCTTTTTGGGGTACATTTTTTCCCCTTCTTCTGTTGAGATGGACCCTGTCAAGGTTCGGGCTATTTGTGACTGGACGCAGCCTACTTCTCTAAAGGGTCTTCAGAAGTTCTTGGGCTTTGCTAATTTTTATCGTCGATTTATAACTGGTTTTTCTGGTGTTGCTAAGCCTCTTACGGATTTGACTAAGAAGGGTGCTGATGTTGCCTGTTGTGAATTTGGATTCTGGGCTCCCCCGGTGGCTACTGGTGGAATTGAACTGGTGTCTTCATCTTCTCTGTTCACCTGTTCCCATCAAGTTGTGGGAGTCGCTATATAACCTTGCTTCTCTGTTAGTTGCTTGCCGGTCAACAATGTTATCAGAAGCCTCTCTGTGCTTGTTCCTGCTCCTAGACAACTACTAGATAAGTTGGACTCTTGTCCATGTTTGTTTTTGCATTTTTGTTCCAGTTCACAGCTGTAGTTTCGTTACTGTGTCTGGAAAGCTCTTGTGAACAGGAATTGCCACTCTGGTGTTATGAGTTAATGCCAGAGTTTTAAAGTAATTTCTGGATGGTGTTTTGATAGGGTTTTCAGCTGACCATGAAAGTGTCCTTTCTGTCTTCTGCTATGTAGTAAGTGGACCTCAAATTTGCTAAACCTATTTTCATACTACGTTTGTTATTTCATCTTAACTCACCGCCAATACATGTGGGGGGCCTCTGTCTCCTTTCGGGGTATTTCTCTAGAGGTGAGCTAGGACTAATATTTTCCTCTGCTAGCTTTATTTAGTCCTCCGGCTGGTGCTGGGCATCTAGAATCAACGTAGGCATGCTACCCGGCCACTGCTAGTTGTGCGTTAGGTTTAGTTCATGGTCAGCTCAGTTTCCATCTTCCAAGAGCTAGTTCCTATATATGCTGATGCTATGTTCTCTTGCCATTGAGATCATGACAGTTTGACCGGCCAGTAAAGTGTTAATTGTTTGGGCTGAAGCAGGAGATAGAGAAGTGTTTAAGGGAAATTTTTTTTTTTTTTTTTTTTTTTTTTTCCCTTCAGAGTTTTGCTGCCTAGCCCTTAATTGCTGTCTAGCTGCTTCTTACCTCCTCTTAACCCTTGAATGGCTCTGTGTCCACCTGTTTGTAATGGATCTTCAGAGTGTAACTGCAGGTTTGAATAATCTCGCCACGAAAGTACAAAAATTGCAAGATTTTGTTTGTCATGCACCTGTATCTGAGCCGAGAATTCCTTTGCCGGAATTTTTCTCGGGGAATAGATCCGGGTTTCAGAATTTTCGAAATAATTGCAAATTATTTTTGTCCCTGAAATCTCGCTCTGCTGGAGACCCTGCACAGCAGGTCAGGATTGTGATTTCCTTGCTCCGGGGCGACCCTCAAGACTGGGCTTTTTCATTGACACCAGGGGATCCTGCGTTGCTCAATGTGGATGCGTTTTTTCTGGCCTTGGGGTTGCTTTATGACGAACCTCATTTGGAGCTTCAGGCAGAAAAAACTTTGATGTCCCTATCTCAGGGGCAAGATGAAGCGGAAATTTACTGCCAAAGATTCCGTAAATGGTCTGTGCTTACTCAGTGGAATGAGTGCGCCCTGGCGGCGACTTTCAGAGAGGGTCTCTCTGATGCCATTAAGGATGTTATGGTGGGGTTCCCTGTGCCTGCGGGTCTGAATGAGTCCATGACAATGGCTATTCAGATCGATAGGCGTCTGCGGGAGCGCAAACCAGTGCACCATCTGGCGGTTTCCACTGAGAGGTCGCCAGAGAGTATGCAGTGTGATAGAATTCTGTCCCGAAGCGAGCGGCAGAATTTTAGACGGAAAAATGGGTTGTGTTTCTATTGTGGTGATTCTACTCATGTTATATCAGCATGCTCTAAGCGCACTAAAAAGCTTGGTAAATCTGTTTCCATTTGCACCTTACCGTCTAAGTTTATTCTATCTGTGACCCTGATTTGCTCTTTGTCATCTATTACCACGGACGCCTATGTCGACTCTGGCGCCGCTTTGAGTCTTATGGATTGGTCCTTTGCCAAACGCTGTGGGTATGATTTAGAGCCTTTGGAGACTCCTATTCCTCTGAAGGGGATTGACTCCACCCCATTGGCTAATAATAAACCACAATACTGGACACAAGTAACTATGCGTATTAATCCGGATCACCAGGAGATTATTCGCTTTCTGGTGCTGTATAATCTACATGATGATTTGGTGTTAGGATTGCCTTGGCTGCAATCTCACAACCCAGTCCTCGACTGGAGAGCTATGTCTGTGTTGAGCTGGGGATGTAAGGGGGCTCATGGGGATGTACCTGTGGTTTCCATTTCATCATCTATTCCCTCTGAAATTCCTGAGTTCCTGTCTGACTATCGTGACGTCTTTGAAGAATCCAAGCTTGGTTCGTTACCTCCGCACCGAGAGTGCGATTGTGCCATAGATTTAATCCCGGGTAGTAAATACCCAAAGGGTCGTTTATTTAATCTGTCTGTGCCTGAACATGCTGCTATGCGAGAATATATAAAGGAGTCCTTGGAAAAGGGACATATTCGTCCATCGTCATCTCCCTTAGGAGCCGGTTTTTTCTTTGTGTCAAAAAAAGACGGCTCTTTGAGACCATGTATTGATTATCGGCTTTTGAATAAAATCACTGTTAAATATCAATACCCATTGCCGTTGCTGACGGATTTGTTTGCTCGCATAAAGGGGGCCAAGTGGTTCTCTAAGATTGACCTTCGGGGGGCGTATAATTTGGTGCGAATCAGGCAGGGGGATGAGTGGAAAACCGCATTTAATACGCCCGAGGGCCACTTTGAGTATTTAGTGATGCCTTTTGGTCTTTCAAATGCTCCGTCAGTTTTCCAGTCCTTTATGCATGATATTTTTCGCGATTATTTGGATAAATTTATGATTGTGTATCTGGATGATATTCTGATTTTTTCGGATGACTGGGACTCTCATGTCCAGCAAGTCAGGAGGGTTTTTCAGGTTTTGCGGTCTAATTTTTTGTGTGTGAAGGGTTCTAAGTGTGTTTTTGGGGTACAGAGGATTTCCTTTTTGGGATATATTTTTTCCCCCTCTTCCATTGAAATGGATCCTGTCAAGGTTCAAGCCATTTGTGATTGGACGCAGCCCTCTTCTCTTAAGAGTCTTCAGAAATTTTTGGGCTTTGCTAACTTTTATCGTCGATTTATTGCTGGTTTTTCGGATATTGCTAAGCCATTGACCGATTTGACTAAGAAGGGTGCTGATGTTGCTGATTGGTCCCCTGATGCTGTGGAGGCCTTTCGGGAGCTTAAGCGCCGTTTTTCCTCTGCCCCTGTGTTGCGTCAGCCTGATGTTGCTCTACCTTTTCAGGTTGAGGTCGACGCTTCTGAGATCGGAGCTGGGGCAGTGTTGTCGCAGAAAAGTTCTGACTGCTCCGTGATGAGGCCTTGTGCCTTCTTTTCCCGTAAATTTTCGCCCGCTGAGCGGAATTATGATGTTGGGAATCGGGAGCTTTTGGCCATGAAGTGGGCTTTTGAGGAGTGGCGCCATTGGCTTGAGGGGGCCAGACATCAGGTGGTGGTATTGACTGACCACAAAAATTTGATTTATCTTGAGACCGCCAGGCGCCTGAATCCTAGACAGGCGCGCTGGTCATTATTTTTCTCTCGGTTTAATTTTGTGGTGTCATACCTACCGGGTTCTAAGAATGTTAAGGCGGATGCCCTTTCTAGGAGTTTTGAGCCTGACTCGCCTGGTAACTCTGAGCCCACAGGTATCCTTAAGGATGGAGTGGTATTGTCAGCCGTTTCTCCAGACCTGCGGCGGGCCTTGCAGGAGTTTCAGGCGGATAGACCTGATCGTTGCCCACCTGATAAACTGTTTGTTCCTGATGATTGGACCAGTAGAGTCATCTCTGAGGTTCATTCTTCTGCGTTGGCAGGTCATCCTGGCATTTTTGGTACCAGGGATTTGGTGGCAAGGTCCTTCTGGTGGCCTTCCCTGTCACGAGATGTGCGAGGCTTTGTGCAGTCTTGTGACGTTTGTGCTCGGGCCAAGCCTTGTTGTTCTCGGGCTAGTGGATTATTGTTGCCCTTGCCTATTCCTAAGAGGCCTTGGACGCACATCTCGATGGATTTTATTTCAGATCTGCCGGTTTCTCAGAAGATGTCTGTCATCTGGGTGGTTTCTAAGATGGTCCATTTGGTTCCTCTGCCCAAGTTGCCTTCTTCTTCCGAGTTGGTTCCTCTGTTTTTTCAAAATGTTGTTCGTTTGCATGGTATTCCTGAGAATATCATTTCTGACAGAGGGACCCAATTCGTGTCTAGATTTTGGCGGGCATTCTGTGCTAGGATGGGCATAGATTTATCTTTTTCGTCCGCTTTCCATCCTCAGACGAATGGCCAGACCGAGCGGACTAATCAGACCCTGGAGACATATCTGAGGTGTTTTGTGTCTGCTGACCAGGATGATTGGGTTGCTTTTTTGCCATTGGCGGAGTTCGCTCTCAATAATCGGGCCAGCTCTGCCACTTTGGTGTCCCCGTTTTTCTGTAATTCGGGGTTTCATCCTCGATTTTCCTCTGGTCAGGTGGAATCTTCGGATTGTCCTGGAGTGGATGCTGTGGTGGAGAGATTGCATCAGATCTGGGGGCAGGTGGTGGACAATTTGAGGTTGTCCCAGGAGAAGACTCAGCTTTTTGCCAACCGCCACCGTCGTGGTGGTCCTCGGCTTTGTGTTGGGGATTTGGTGTGGTTGTCTTCTCGTTTTGTCCCTATGAGGGTCTCTTCTCCTAAGTTTAAGCCTCGGTTCATCGGCCCGTATAAGATATTGGAGATCCTTAACCCTGTTTCCTTCCGTTTGGACCTCCCTGCATCCTTTTCTATTCATAACGTTTTTCATCGGTCATTATTGCGCAGGTATGAGGTACCGGTTGTGCCTTCCGTTGAGCCTCCTGCTCCGGTGTTGGTTGAGGGTGAGTTGGAGTACGTTGTGGAGAAAATCTTAGACTCCCGTGTTTCCAGACGGAGACTCCAGTATCTGGTCAAGTGGAAGGGATACGGCCAGGAGGATAATTCTTGGGTGAATGCATCTGATGTTCATGCCTCTGATCTGGTTCGTGCCTTTCATAGGGCCCATCCTGATCGCCCTGGTGGTTCTGGTGAGGGTTCGGTGCCCCCTCCTTGAGGGGGGGGTACTGTTGTGAATTTGGATTCTGGGCTCCCCCGGTGGCTACTGGTGGAATTGAACTGGTGTCTTCATCTTCTCTGTTCACCTGTTCCCATCAAGTTGTGGGAGTCGCTATATAACCTTGCTTCTCTGTTAGTTGCTTGCCGGTCAACAATGTTATCAGAAGCCTCTCTGTGCTTGTTCCTGCTCCTAGACAACTACTAGATAAGTTGGACTCTTGTCCATGTTTGTTTTTGCATTTTTGTTCCAGTTCACAGCTGTAGTTTCGTTACTGTGTCTGGAAAGCTCTTGTGAACAGGAATTGCCACTCTGGTGTTATGAGTTAATGCCAGAGTTTTAAAGTAATTTCTGGATGGTGTTTTGATAGGGTTTTCAGCTGACCATGAAAGTGTCCTTTCTGTCTTCTGCTATGTAGTAAGTGGACCTCAAATTTGCTAAACCTATTTTCATACTACGTTTGTTATTTCATCTTAACTCACCGCCAATACATGTGGGGGGCCTCTGTCTCCTTTCGGGGTATTTCTCTAGAGGTGAGCTAGGACTAATATTTTCCTCTGCTAGCTTTATTTAGTCCTCCGGCTGGTGCTGGGCATCTAGAATCAACGTAGGCATGCTACTCGGCCACTGCTAGTTGTGCGTTAGGTTTAGTTCATGGTCAGCTCAGTTTCCATCTTCCAAGAGCTAGTTCCTATATATGCTGATGCTATGTTCTCTTGCCATTGAGATCATGACAGTTGCCAATTGGTCCTCTGCCGCTGTGGAGGCCTTTCGGGAACTTAAGCGCCGCTTTTCGTCTGCCCCTGTGTTGCGCCAGCCTGATGTCTCTCTCCCCTTTCAGGTTGAGGTCGATGCTTCCGAGATCAGAGCGGGGGCGGTTTTGTCGCAGAAAAGTTCCGATTGTTCAGTGATGAGACCTTGTGCGTTCTTTTCTCGAAAATTTTCTGCCGCCGAAAGAAATTATGATGTCGGTAATCGGGAGCTTTTGGCCATGAAGTGGGCATTTGAGGAGTGGCGTCATTGGCTTGAGGGTGCTAGACATCAGGTGGTGGTTTTGACTGATCACAAGAATCTGATTTATCTTGAGTCTGCCAGGCGCCTGAATCCTAGACAGGCGCGCTGGTCGTTGTTTTTCTCTCGGTTTAATTTTGTGGTCTCATATCTACCAGGTTCTAAGAATGTGAAGGCAGATGCCCTTTCTAGGAGTTTTGAGCCTGATTCCCCTGGTGATTCGGAACCTACAGGTATCCTTAAGGATGGGGTGATATTATCCGCTATTTCCCCAGATCTGCGACGTGCTTTGCAAGAGTTTCAGGCGGATAGACCTGATCGCTGTCCACCTGGTAGACTGTTTGTTCCTGATGATTGGACCAGTAGAGTCATCTCGGAGGTTCATTCTTCTACGCTGGCGGGTCATCCTGGAATTTTTGGTACCAGGGATTTGGTGGCTAGATCCTTCTGGTGGCCATCTCTGTCTCGAGATGTGCGTGTTTTTGTGCAGTCTTGTGATGTGTGTGCTCGGGCCAAGCCTTGTTGTTCTAGGGCTAGCGGGTTGTTGTTGCCCTTGCCTATTCCGAAGAGGCCTTGGACGCACATCTCGATGGACTTTATTTCTGATCTTCCTGTCTCTCAGAGGATGTCTGTTATCTGGGTGGTGTGTGACCGTTTTTCTAAGATGGTTCATTTGGTGCCATTGCCGAAGTTGCCTTCCTCGTCTGAGTTGGTTCCTTTGTTTTTTCAAAATGTGGTTCGCTTGCATGGTATTCCTGAAAATATCGTTTCTGATAGGGGTACCCAGTTCGTTTCTAGATTTTGGCGGGCATTCTGTGCCAGGTTGGGCATTGATTTGTCTTTTTCGTCTGCCTTCCATCCTCAGACTAATGGCCAGACGGAGCGAACTAATCAGACTTTGGAGACGTATTTGAGGTGTTTTGTGTCTGCGGATCAGGATGATTGGGTTGCCTTTTTGCCGTTGGCGGAGTTTGCTCTTAATAATCGGGCTAGTTCGGCCACTTTGGTTTCCCCTTTCTTTTGCAATTCGGGGTTTCATCCCCGTTTTTCTTCTGGTCAGGCGGAGTCTTCGGATTGTCCTGGAGTAGATGCTGTGGTGGATCGGTTGTATCGGATTTGGGAACAAGTGGTGGACAATTTGAATTTGTCCCAGGAGAGGACTCAGTGGTTTGCTAACCGCCAGCGTCGGGTTGGTCCTCGCCTTCGTGTTGGGGACTTGGTGTGGTTGTCTTCCCGTTTTGTCCCACTGAGGGTTTCTTCTCCTAAATTTAAGCCTCGGTTCATCGGTCCCTATAGGATTTTGGAGATTATTAACCCTGTTTCCTTTCGTTTGGACCTCCCGGCATCTTTCGCTATCCATAATGTGTTCCATCGGTCGTTGTTGCGGAGATACGAGGTGCCGGTGGTTCCTTCTGCTGAGCCTCCTGCTCCTGTGCTGGTTGAGGGTGAATTGGAGTACGTTATAGAGAAGATCTTGGACTCCCGTATTTCCAGGCGGAGACTCCAGTATCTGGTCAAATGGAAGGGCTATGGTCAGGAAGATAATTCTTGGGTAGCTGCCTCTGATGTTCATGCCTCGGATTTGGTTCGTGCCTTTCATAGGGCTCATCCAGGTCGCCCTGGCGGTTCTTGTGAGGGTTCGGTGCCCCCTCCTTAAGGGGGGGGGGGTACTGTTGTGATCCGCTTTTTGGGCTCCCCTAGTGGTGGCTGGTGGTACTGGAGACTTGTGTGTTCTTTTCTGCCTCAGCTCACCTGCTTCCATCAGTTTTGGGAGTTCCCTATTTAGCCTTGCTCTCCAGTCACTTCCTTGCCGGTCATCATTGTAACCTGAGTCTTTCAGTTGCATGTTCCTGCTACCAGTCTGCTGATCAGCTAAGTGGACTCTTGTCCTTTTTGTTTTGTATTTTTTGTCCAGTTTACAGTTTGTCATTTCCTGTTACTGGAAGCTCTTGTGGACTGAAATTGCCACTCCTGTGTCATGAGTTGACACAGGAGTCTTAAAGTAATTTCAGGATGGGTTTTTGAAAGGGTTTTTCAGCTGACCGTGAAGTCCTCTTTTGTATCCTTCCTCTATCTAGTAAGTGGACCTCGCTTTGCTAAATCTACCTTCATACTGTGTATGTCTTTTCCTCTGAACTCACCGTTAATATATGTGGGGGCTACTATCATCTTTGGGGAATTTCACTAGAGGTAAGCCAGGTCTGTTCCTTCCTCTTCCAGGCGTAGTTAGTTCTCCGGCTGGCGCATGGCATCTAGGCAGCCGTAGGAATGCTTCCTGGCTACTGTTGGTTGTGTGGTAGATTTAGGTCACGGTCAGCTTGAGTTTCCATCACCCGAGGGCTAGTCTGTTATTTTGTGTTTCTGATGTTCCCATGCCATTGGGGAATCATGACAGGGTCCCCAGGGCTCCAGGAGTGGTTGGCAGAGATGGTGAATGCCAGAAAATAAATGGAGGACACAGGGTTGCAGTCTTTACCTGGATTACTGATGTTAAGCAGCCTCAGTCCAGGGTACTG
Source organism: Ranitomeya variabilis (assembly GCF_051348905.1). NCBI lineage: Eukaryota > Metazoa > Chordata > Amphibia > Anura > Dendrobatidae > Ranitomeya > Ranitomeya variabilis. The sequence continues at coordinate 739,419,924 of NC_135235.1, read as the reverse complement.
GCAACAGGTGTAGATGGAGTCCAGGTAGCCTGAAGACAAGTGGAAATCCCTTTGACTGGTCAGTTTGGGAGCCATCCACTATGCGCTGGTCTGTAGTCCCTTGCTGCCTGTAGTTGTCAAACAAGGTCCTCCTTTTCCCCTGTCCAGGGACAGTACCTGCACAGTAGGCAACTTGAGTCATCTCTTTGGAGTCTCTGTTCACAGTGGCTCTGGGCTTTGATTGCTGCTGTACCTCAGGTATTATGTGGGCAAGTCCCTTTTAGTTTCCTGCCATCCGGTTCTACCATGTGACTTGTAGTTCCTCACGACCTCAGGCTCCTGGTGCCTGGTTTCTGCGCTCAGCTTAGAGAGGCCCGGTCACAGCCCTCCTCTAGCTCCTAAGTCCTTATGTGCTCCTTCACTGTCTTCTACCAACTGTCAACTGTCTGCTTCTCTGCACCAGACTAACGGACTCCTTCTCCAGACCAGGATGTATATTAAGGGAAGCTCCCCTAAAACCGGGTTTAGAGCTCCCCCTTCTGGCCTGGAGTCAGAATATGTTGCATGTAAGATAACCTGCCATAGGGATCCCTCCTGTCTCCAGGCATGGCATTACCCTCCCCGAGAGGAAGGCAATTCCACTGTGGTACCTGAACTCCTGGGGTGCCACAGCTCTCACACTGTATAATGGCCCCACATTAGCTCACACACTGTATAATGGCCTCCACATTAGCTCTCGCACTGTATGACCTCCACATTAGCTCTCACACTGTATAATGGTCTCAACAATAGTTCTCACACTGTATACTGACCCCACATTTGCTCAAACATTGTATAATGGCCCCAACAGTAGTTCTCACACTGTATAATATCCCCCACATTAGCTCCCAAACTGTATAATGGCCCCAACAGTAGTCCTCACACTGCATAATAGCCTCCACATTAGCTCACACACTGTATAATGGCCCCCACATTAGCTCACACTGTGTAATTTCCCCACATTAGCTCCCACTATATAATTGCCCCAGCATTAGCTCCCAAACTGTATAATGGCCCCAACAGTAGTCATCACACTGTATAATGGCCCCACATTAGCACATTAGCTCTCACACTGTTTAATGGTCTCAACAGTAGTCCTCACACTGTATAATGGCCCATTAGCTCCCACATTGTATAATAGTCCCACGTTAGCTCCCACGCTGTATAATGGCCCCACATTAGCTTCCACACTGTATAATAGCCCTTTTATTAGCTCCCAAACAGTATAATGGTTTCTACAGTAGTCTTCACACTGTATAATGGCCCCCGCATTTGCTCCCACACTGTATAATGGCCCTACATTAGCTCCAAAACTGTATAATGGCCCCAACAGTAGTCCTCCCACTGTGTAATTGCCCCACATTAGCTCCCACATTGTATAATGGCCCCACATTAGCTCTCACACTGTATAATGGCCCTCTCATCAGTTTCCACACTGTATAATGGCCCCCACAATAGCTCTCACACTGTATAATGGCCCCACATTAGCTCACACACTGTACAATGGCCCCCACATTAGCTCACACACTGTATAATGGCCCCAACAGTAGTTATCACACTGTATAATGGTCCCTACATTAGCTCCCAAACTGTATAATGGCCCCAACAGTAGTCCTCACACTGTATAATAGCCGTCACATTAACTCTCACATTGTATAATGGCCCCCAAAAGATGGTGCACCACCACATTATGGGTGTCAGGTCCGAGCATTCCTACATGAACAGTTTCCTGGAAAGTGGATTGGTCATTGTGGGCCAGTTGAATGGCCACCAAGGTCTCCCGATATGACACCTTTAGACTTATATCTTTGGCGTATATTTCTTCCAGCAGAACAGGGATTAATTGGCCATGTTGGAAATTCCTGCATTCAGCAGTGCTCAGTTAGCCACTCCTTTTCATTATAAAATTTTGGCTCGAATACCAAGTTAGCATCTGAGTTAGCAATTGCTGCAAGACATAGGAGTGGGAGTAGTGTTGAGCGATACCTTCCGATATCGGAAAGTATCGGTATCGGAAAGTATCGGCCGATACCGTCAAAGTATCGGATCTAATCCGATACCGATACCCGATCCCAATGCAAGTCAATGGGACGAAAATATCGGAATTAAAATAAACCCTTTCTTTCCTTGTAGGTTAATTCTACATGAAGGAAAACAACTAAGAATAATGTAGGATGTATTGGGGGAGGTGGCGGAGACATTAAAGGCACAGAGGTTTAGCCCAATCAAATAGAATAGCAGGATTTTTATTTTTTTTATGACGTTCGGCGTTAGAAAGATTTTGACTATGTTAATTTTTTATTTATTTTGTCAGATATTGATGTTTCACTACTTCCACGCCCTTCACCTTCTTTTTTACTTCTCCCACACTTTCTTCTTCATTATCCTCATCATCAGCTTCTTTGACATCAACTAACCTTATTCATCTTCTTCTTCATCTTCTACCTATTATTTTTTTTGTTACATTGTTCATATTCTTTTTATTTAACTATTATCTTCTTCATATTCAACTTCTTCATCATATTCTTATTTGTGACAGGCATTCCCGTAGTTGTTATCTATAAAAGTTTGAAGATTACACCTTCCATTCTGCCTGTCACAAAAGAGTTACATTTGTCCGCGTTCAGTTTGGCCTGCAGCATCAGGCTTTATCCAGGGGCACCACGAGGAGGAACGGACTCACCCCCATACACTGCTTAGTCTTCTTCTGCTTATAATTTAGATAATATCTTTTGCTCTGATATTTAGTCTTATGCTTAATGTTCTTCTGCTCTTTGTTCTGCAGCCTCTTGTTCTTCTGCTTCTCGGTCTTCCAGGTCGTCGTCGTCTCCAGGGACGTCGTCTCTGGGGTCGTCGTCATCGGGGTGGTCTTCAGGGTCATCGTCTCCAGGGTCGTCGTCATCACGGTGGTTGTCGTCTCTGGTGTCGTCGTCATCTTAGGGGTGGTCTTCCGGGTCATCGTCTTTAGTCTCTTGAACTTGGAAATGTAGCAGAAGGTACAAGAAGGCTGAGAAAATGCCGAGAAACAGCTGATGGAACTGGAACTCGGATGGCTACCTGAAGGTCCAAGAGCCAATGGAACTACCGAGGACCAGCTGACGTTACTGGAACCCGGTTACTAAGCAGGAGGTACCCGTGCCTGAAAGCACTACCAAGGACCACCTGACGTTGGTGGAACTCGGATACCCAGAGGGAGGCACCTAAGCCAAAGGCTCTGCCCGGAACCAGCTGACGGTACTGGAACCAGGATGGGGAGCAGAAGGTACAAGAGCAAAAGACACTGCCGAGAACCAGCTGACGTTGCTGGAACCCGGATGGGTAGCCGAAGGTCCAAGAGCCAATGGAACTACCGAGGACCAGCTGACGTTACTGGAACCCGGTTACTAAGCAGGAGGTACCCGTGCCTGAAAGCACTACCAAGTACCACCTGACGTTGGTGGAACTCGGATACCCAGAGGGAGGCACCTAAGCCAAAGGCTCTGCCCGGAACCAGCTGACGGTACTGGAACCAGGATGGGGAGCAGAAGGTACAAGAGCAAAAAACACTGCCGAGAACCAGCTGACGGTGCTGGAACCCGGATGGGTAGCCGAAGGTGCAAGAGCCAATGGAACTACCGAGGACCAGCTGACGTTACTGGAACCCGGTTACTAAGCAGGAGGTACCCGTGCCTGAAAGCACTACCAAGGACCACCTGACGTTGGTGGAACTCGGATACCCAGAAGGAGGCACCTAAGCCAAAGGCTCTGCCCGGAACCAGCTGACGGTGCTGGAACCAGGATGGGGACCTATTCAAGCTTGTCTTCCTAGAGCCCCAACTAGCAGTGTTGGAGCAAAGGGTCAGCAGGAGGAGGAGAGGGAGCGGAGTGTAGGCCAAAGCCTGCATTGGCGGCAGCTTTGGGTCTGTTGTGTCTGCGTGGCTGTTGCAGGACACGTTGCCGGCTACACAGCAGGGGAACAGCTGGCGGTGCTGAACCCCACTGACACATTGGCGAGGTGTTTGGCTCTGTGCAGCCAGCACATCTGGGCCCCAACTGGCAGTGTTAGAGCCCAGGGTCAGCAGGAGGAGGAGAGGGAGCGGAGTGTAGGACGAAGCCTAATTGAACCAATTTCAAAGGTAACCTTTAACCCCCCTTCAGGTGTTCCAAACTAGAAGAGTCACAGCTTATGCAGCAGTAGTGCTGCACAAGTCAAAGGTTGCTCTTTTAATTTTTCTCCTTGCACACGCTGAATGAAACACGTATAACATTTAGCCCTTTATACAGTCAAACTGTGTTGGAGGCGAGAGTTCCCTTGGTAATGAGACGCAGGACAGATGTCAAGAATCCCACCTTGGTGCTGGGCGCAGCCTCCTGAGCGTTGTTATTTGCTGTACAGGAGTCTGCGCTGTCGTGTTATCCCTTGGCCTTGCGCTGTTAGCGCTGCCCATCTTCTGACATCATTTCATGTCGGCCGTTGCGGTTTGCGATGACCATGAATCCCAGCCCCGCAGTGTCTTTACATAGTTAAAACACTGTGGGGCTGGGATTCATGGCCTGGCGCAGTAGATATGTTCGCCTCTCACACTCGGGTCCTTACACCCGCTTCAGACTGTGCGGTGTCAGCTGATCCCTAATAGCATGCCACGGCCGTGACACCGCACAGTCTGAAGAAGCCGTAGGGAGGGGAGTGAGAGGTGAGGATATGCACTGCGCATGGCCACGGATCCCAGGCCCGCGATGGGATTACATTAGACGACACTGCGAGGCGGGATCTCGGCCAGCGCAGCCGCACAGGCGCAGCCAGTCTGACACCAAATGATGTCAGAAGACGGGCAGCGCAAAATGTGTGCATGGCCAAGGGCTAACCTAACAGCGCAGGCTCCGGGACTGATTCAAACAACGCTGAGGAGGCGGCACACGGCGCCAAGGGGGTAAGAATGACGGCTGTGCTGCGTCACATCACAAAGGAAAGTTCCACCAACCGGACGGTATCACGGTAGGAGGGGACACATTTCATAAGTGTTAGGTTCAGCATGTGCAAGGAGCACCACGAAAAGAGGCACTTTTTCCCTTTGCATCATTACTGCTGCACAAGGTGGCTCCTTCAGTAACAAATGCCTGGGGGGGGGGGACAGGTTCCCTTAAATTTAACTTGTTGTGCCTGCGTGGCGGTCGCAGTACACGTTGCCGTATACACAGCAGGGGAACAGCTGGCGGTGCTGAACCCCACTAACACATTGGCGAGGTGTTTGGCTCTGTGCGGACAGCACTTCTGGACAGCAACTAGCGGTGTTGGAGCCCAGGGACAGGAGGAGGAGGAGGAGGTGGAGGAGATAGGAGGGATTGCCACACACACAGCAGGGGAACAGCTGACGTTACTGAACCCCAATAACAGAGGAGGGACTGTTGGGACTGTGCGTACAGCACTACCAGGCAACAACTAGCGGTGTTGGAGCCCAGGGACAGGAGGAGGAGGAGGAGGTGGAGGAGATAGGAGGGATTGCCACACACACAGCAGGGGAACAGCTGATGTTACTGAACCCCAATAACAGAGGAGAGACTGTTGGGACTGTGCGTACAGCACTACCAGGCAACAACTAGCGGGGTTGGAGCCCAGGGAAAGGAGGAGGAGGAGGAGGTGGAGGAGATAGGAGGGATTGCCACACACACAGCTGGGGAACAGCTGACGTTACTGAACCCCAATAACAGAGGAGGGACTGTTGGGACTATGCGTACAGCACTACCAGGCAACAACTAGCGGTGTTGGAGCCCAGGGACAGGAGGAGGAGGAGGAGGTGGAGGAGATAGGAGGGATTGCCACACACACAGCAGGGGAACAGCTGACGTTACTGAACCCCAATAACAGAGGAGGGACTGTTGGGACTGTGCGTACAGCACTACCAGGCAACAACTAGCGGTGTTGGAGCCCAGGGACAGGAGGAGGAGGTGGAGGAGATAGGAGGGATTGCCACACACACAGCTGGGGAACAGCTGACGTTACTGAACCCCAATAACAGAGGAGGGACTGTTGGGACTGTGCGTACAGCACTACCAGGCAACAACTAGCAGTGTTGGAGCCCAGGGACAGGAGGAGGAGGTGGAGGAGATAGGAGGGATTGCCACACACACAGCAGGGGAACAGCTGACGTTACTGAACCCCAATAACAGAGGAGGGACTGTTGGGACTGTGCGTACAGCACTACCAGGCAACAACTAGCGGTGTTGGAGCCCAGGGACAGGAGGAGGAGGAGGTGGAGGAGATAGGAGGGATTGCCACACACACAGCAGGGGAACAGCTGACGTTACTGAACCCCAATAACAGAGGAGGGACTGTTGGGACTGTGCGTGCAGCACTACCAGGCAACAACTAGCGGTGTTGGAGCCCAGGGACAGGAGGAGGAGGAGGAGGTGGAGGAGATAGGAGGGATTGCCACACACACAGCTGGGGAACAGCTGACGTTACTGAACCCCAATAACAGAGGAGGGACTGTTGGGACTGTGTGTACAGCACTACCAGGCAACAACTAGCGGTGTTGGAGCCCAGGGACAGGAGGAGGAGGAGGAGGTGGAGGAGATAGGAGGGATTGCCACACACACAGCAGGGGAACAGCTGACGTTACTGAACCCCAATAACAGAGGAGGGACTGTTGGGACTGTGCGTACAGCACTACCAGGCAACAACTAGCGGTGTTGGAGCCCAGGGACAGGAGGAGGAGGAGGAGGTGGAGGAGATAGAAGGGATTGCCACACACACAGCTGGGGAACAGCTGACGTTACTGAACCCCAATAACAGAGGAGGGACTGTTGGGACTGTGCGTACAGCACTACCAGGCAACAACTAGCGGTGTTGTAGCCCAGGGACAGCAGGAGAAGCAGAGGAACACAATGTAGGCCGAAGCCTGATTGGAGAAAGTCGAAAGGGAACCTTTAACCCCCCCCCCCAAGGCGTTTGTAGCTGAAAGAGCCAGCTTGTGCAGCACAAAAGATGCAAAAGGAAAAGGTGGCTCTTTTCATTATGCTCCTTGCAAACACAGAACTAAACACTTATAAAATGTGTCCCCTGAAACCGTGAGACCGTCCCGGAGGTGGGACTTTCCTTCGTAATATGACACAGCACAGCCGTCATTCCTACCCCCTTGGCGCCGTGCCCCGGCTCCTCAGCGTTGTTTGAATCAGTCCCGGAGCCTGCGCTGTTATGTTATCCCTTGGCCAGGCACACTTAGCGCTGCCCATCTTCTGACATCATTTGGTGTCAGGCTGGCTGCGCCTGTGCGGCCGCGCTGGCCGAGATCCCGCCTCGCAGTGTCATCTAATGTAATCCCACCGCGGGCCTGGGATCTGTGGCCATGCGCAGTGCATATCCTCACCTCTCACTCCCCTCCCTACGGCTTCTTCAGACTGTGCGGCGTCACGGCCGTGGCATGCTATTAGGGATCAGCTGACGGCGCACAGTCTGAAGAAGGCGTAGGGAGATGAGTGAGAGGCGGAGGTTCAGATATGCACTGCGCATGTCCATGGATCTCAGGCCCCCAGTGGGATGAAATCAGAAGACAATGCGAGGCGGGCTCTCGGCCAGCGCGGACGCACAGGCGCAGCCAGCCTGATGCCAATTGATGTCAGAAGATGGGCAGCGCTAAGTGTGCCTGGCCAAGGGATAACATAACAGCGCAGGCTCCGGGACAGATTCAAACAATGCTGAGGAGCCGGGGCACGGCGCCAAGGGGGTAGGAATGACAGCTGTGCTGCGTCATATTACGAAGGAAAGTCCCACCTCCGGGACGGTTTTACGGTATCAGTGGACACATTTTATAAGTGTTAAGTTCTGCGTGTGCAAGGAGCTAAACAAAAATAGCTACCTTTTCCTTGTGCAGCATTACTGCTGCACAAGGTGGCTCTTTCAGTAACAAACGCCTTGGGGGGGGGGACAGGTTCCCTTACATTTCAGTTGTTGTGTCAGCGTGGCGGTCGCAGGACACATTGCCGGCTACACAGCTGGGGATCAGCTGACGTTACTGAAACCCAATAACACTGGGTCGTATGTTTTGACTGTGCAGACGGCACTTCTGAGCCTCAACTGGCGGTGTTGTAGCCCAGGAATTTAAGTTCAGGTGGTAGAAAGATGAACACAACAGGAGACCTGGATAACGTAGACAGTCACCTAATTATTTAATCAGGAAGAGGAGTGGCAAATTCCTTCGAGATCCAGGCCTTGTTCATTTTCAGGAAAGTAAGCCGGTCAACGTTATCGGAGGATAGTCGCACGCGACGGTCAGTTAGTACACCACCTGCAGCACTAAAGACGCGTTCCGATAATACACTAGCCGCAGGGCAAGCCAGCACCTCCAATGCATACTGGCTTAGCTCTGGCCATGTATCCAGCTTTGAGACCCAAAACTTGAAAGGGGAAGAGCCGTCTGGGAGTACAGCAAGAGGGCAAGACATGTAGTCTGTCACCATCTGACGGAACCGTTGCCTCCTGCTGACTGGAGCCGTCTGTGATGGTGTTGACTTTTGTGGTGGGTACAGAAAACTGTGCCACAGTTGGGCCATACTGCTCTTGCCTTGGGCAGAGGCACTGCTTCTGCTCCCTCTTTGTGCAGAGCCTCCACCACTGCCTGGACGCACTGAGCTGCTTTGTAATGCACTAGCAGCACTTCTCTCACTTGGAATGGAGAAGATGATGGAATTCACCAGTGTGTCTTGGTACTCCCGCATTTTTCGCTCCCGGTTCAACGGTGTGATGAGGCTTTCTACGTTGTCCCGGTAGCGAGGATCGAGGAGGGTGAACACCCAATATTCAGACATGTTGAGAATGTGGGCGATGCGGCGGTCGTTTCTCAGGCACTGCAGCATGTAATCCACCATGTGCTGCAGACTGCCAACTGCCCAAGAAACGCTGTCCCCTGCTGGAGGCGTGATCTCTGCCCGCTCGTCATCACCCCACCCTCGCTGTACACACTGAGTACTGGACAATTGTGTAACTCCCTCCTCTGGACGGATGTCTTCCTCCTCCATTGACTCCTCCTCATCCTCCTCACAAACTGTCCCCTGCCTACGCGTTTGTGAGGAACCACGTGGCGCTGACTGTCCAGAAGATGATGGAAATGGTGAATCCTCATCCTCCACCTCTTCCACAACATCATCCCTGAGGCTACTTTCACACTAGCGTCGGGAACAACCCGTCGCTGTGCGTCGGGCCGACGTTCCCGACGCTAGCGTGGTCTCCGCCGCACAACGGGGGCAGCGGATGCATTTTTCCCACACATCTGCTGCCCCATTGTGAGGTGCGGGGAAGTGCGGGGAGGTGGGGGCGGAGTTCCGGCCGCGCATGCGCGGTCGGAAAAAGCGGACCGTCGGGAGCAAAAAACGTTACATGTAACGTTTTTTGCTCCCGACGGTCTGCTACCACACGCCCAAGCATCGCAAAACGGACGCAACGTTTGGCAATGCGTCGCAAATGCGTCGCTAATGTTAGTCTATGACGAAAAAACGTATCCAGCAAGAACTTTTGCTGAATGCGTATTTTCGGCAAAACGACGCATTTGCGACGTATTGCAGTTAACGCTAGTGTGAAAGTAGCCTTAGCGCTTGCAGTGATTTTTCAAGCAGGCAGATAAGGGGGACAGTCATGCTGACTAGTGCATCATCTGCACTCGCCATCCACGTGGAATAATCGAAGGGACGCAAAACCTGGCAGACGTCATTCATAGTGGCCCACTCTGTGGTTGTGAAGTCTGAACGGCGCGGAGTGCGACTTCTTTGCGCCTGATGCAGCTGGTACTCCATTACAGCTTGCTGCTGCTCACACAACCGCTCCAACATATGTAACGTGGAATTCCACCTGGTAGGTAGGTCACATATGATGCGATGTTCCGGCAGGTGGTGTCGGCGCTGCAGAGCCGCAATGCGCGCTTTTGCCGTGCTGGAACGCCGCAAGTGAGCACACTCTAGGCGGACCTTGTGCAGCAGTGCATCAAGATCCGGATAGTCCCTCAAAAAACTCTGCACGACCAAATTGAGCACATGTGCCAGACATGGGATGTGAGTGAGGTTGCCGAGGCCCAGAGCTGCCACCAGATTTCGGCCATTATCACACACTACCATGCCTGGCTGGAGATTCGCTGGCACAAACCACACATCGCTCTCCTGCTTGATGGCATTCCAGAGCTCCTGCGCTGTGTGGCTTCGATTCCCCCAAGAAATTAATTTCAAGACGGCCTGTTGACGTTTGGCCACGGCTGTGCTCATGTCGGTCGTAACAGGTAAACGTTCATCACGGGTCCATGTGGAGGTGGACTGTGACGGCTCCTGCAGCGATGATTCTGAGGGACTGGTGTAAGAGGAGGAGTCAATGCGTACAGAATGGATTCCTGCAATCCTTGGAGTGGGCAGGACACGTCCTGCGCCACTCGCACGATCTGTACCCGGCTCAACGACATTAACCCAATGGGCAGTGAGGGAAAGGTATCGCCCCTGTCCATGTTGACTGGTCCACGCATCGGTGGTGAGGTGGACCTTGATACTGACGGCATTCAGTAGCGCATGTTTTATGTGTCCCTCCACATGCTTGTGCAGGGCAGGGACGGCTTGCCTGCTGAAGTAAAAGTGGCTGGGCACATTGTACTGTGGGACTGCCAATGACATCAAGTCACGGAAGCTGTCAGTCTCCACCAGCCTGAATGACAGCATTTCCAGTGACAGAAGTTTGGCAATGCCTGCAGTCAGAGCCTGTGCTCATGGGTGGTTTGACGAGAAAAGCCGCCTTTTCTCCCATGCCTGTACTACCGATGGCTGTACACTGGGCTGGGAGTGTGTGGATGACTGGGAACGTGGTGCTGCGGGTGGAATTACAGCGGGTCTCTGGACAACAGGGCCAGAGGTTCTTCCACGGCGATCCTGGGAGGAAGCCGAACCAGCTGCGTGTGAGCTGGAGGAAGAGGCAACACGAGCTGAAGAGGTGGTAGCTGCCGCTGTTGTTTGGCCTAGCTCTTCAGTGTGTTTTTCTAACTCCGCCGCGTGCCTGTTGCGCACATGTTTCCACATGTTGGAGGTATTGAGGTTGCTGACATTTCGACCTCTTTTTACTTTGTGATGACACACCTTGCATTTGACATAGCAAATGTCATCTGCAACTGTGTCAAAAAAGGACCAGGCACTGCAAGTCTTGGGAGCGCCCTTTTTGGCTTTTGGAAGAGACATGCTCCTAACGGGTGCCAAAGTGGAGGCTGCAGGATCCGCAGTCTTCCCCCTCCCTCTTTGGGCCGTACGGGGAATCTCTTCCTCAGAGCTGCTCCCACCACCTTCCTGTCCCTCATGCCAAGATGGGTCAAGGACCTCATCATCTACACTACCCTCTGCCCCCAACTGCTCCTCCTGGGTAGTCTCAGCAGCAGAGCACGCACCAGAAAGTGGCACCTGAGTGTCATCATCAGCAGATGCGGCCTGCGATGTGGTGACCGGAAGCACTGGCCCACCCGCCTCTTCAGAGGAAGAGAGAAAAAGCTGTTGGGCATCACTGCACCCTGCCTCTTCTTCCATTTCTCCAATGCTGCTTGGCTGGCCCCCTGTTTCCAAGCCAACAGATTCAGAGAACAGAAGTAGAGACGGCTCCTGTCCTGGGCTCTCTGTCTGCCTGGGCAATTTGGCAGGTGGTGAAGAGACAGATGGCTGCTCTCCAGTGCTCTGTGTCTGAGAGGATGTGGCACTAATTGAAGTTGATGCATTAGCTGCCATCCATCCGACAACGGCTTCAATTTGTTCTTCACGCAGCAGCGGTGTACGGCGCTCTGCGACATAGCTGCGCATGAAGGACTGTTCCCTGGTGAAAGTGGGTGCTGATGAGTCACCGGTGCCCGCAGCAGGCACAGAATCCCCACGTCCTCTCCCTGCTCCGCGCCCACGCCCACGTGCCTTACTCACTGCCTTCTTCATCTTGGTTGACTGATAAAGATAAGCAGAAAAGTACTAACGGCTTTGTGTGCTTATTCCTGAACAACTCCTAACAGGTATAAGAAACACTAATTTTCTAAAGTGTGGACTAGACTTTAATATGAGCTAATGTGGCCTACACAAATGTTAAGTGGTGTCACTGGTGTGTTTGGTGAACTTTATTATTTATTTATTTTTTGGGGACTGAACTGACAACAGAGAGAGCTGCAGTCACACGGAGACCGTGCAGACAGCCGTAAACGGCGCTGCAAGGCCCAAAAACCCTCCTCTACGTTATCCTATGTAGTGTTTTTCCACAAGTTAGCTGGAGACGGGTGGAAAGACACTAATAGGAATTTTTTGAAAAAATGTGCAGCAGCCTGCACTACTTAAAACAAAAGGAAAATTGATTTTACGGTATGACGCAGTGAAGAACCCTGAGCTGGAGACAACCAGGCTATGGCTGCTCACAGACTACAGGGCGAGCTGCAGTCACACGGAGACCGTGCAGACAGCCGTAAACGGCGCTGCAAGGCCCAAAAACCCTCCTCTACGTTATCCTATGTAGTGTTTTTCCACAAGTTAGCTGGAGACGGGTGGAAAGACACTAATAGGAATTTTTGGAAAAAATGTGCAGCAGCCTGCACTACTTAAAACAAAAGGAAAATTGATTTTACGGTATGACGCAGTGAAGAACCCTGAGCTGGAGACAACCAGGCTATGGCTGCTCACAGACTACAGGGCGAGCTGCAGTCACACGGAGACCGTGCAGACAGCCGTAAACGGCGCTGCAAGGCCCAAAAACCCTCCTCTATGTTATCCTATGTAGTGTTTTTCCACAAGTTAGCTGGAGACGGGTGGAAAGACACTAATAGGAATTTTTTTTTTTTTTTTCCAAACTGTTTTTATTAAACATTTTCAATTAAACATTTTCAACATTAGCATATTAACATACAAACATAGGTACACGGAATTACCTCCCTCTTTCCGGTATTACAGAAGCCCATTATTAAAGACGGTAGCTATTTTAGCGTTCCAATTTGCAAATTAAAGGCAAAGTACCTCTCAATCAAGATAAACATAAGGCTAAAAACATAGAATTCAACATGGAAATACAATACGAGTGGACTACCACTCTGTAACTAGATAACCCCAAATGGTGAGAGAGGGGAAGTTATAGCTGAAGAAAAAATGAAAAACAAAAAAGAGGGGGGAGGGGTCAACAAACAGATTAGGGAAAGTCGAAGGGAGGGGAGGGGGGGGGGAACACACGGCTCCGCACTTCGCCCAATGTGTTATTTAGGAGACAACTCCGCTCACAAGGGTGTTCGGCCCGCTACCGCCTGTTCCAGGAACCATGTAGTTGTACAGAAGCATTGTTTGAGCCTCTGTTGTATATGCGTTGGAAGGATGGGTATAAGTGGCTGCCATAGTTCAAAAAAATTTTGGGTTTTTAGTTCTTTCTGAAGGGATGCTTCCACCCAATCCATCCTAAATAGGAAGGAGAGTTTGTCCAGGAAGATCCTCAGGGTGGGCACATTAGGTGCCAGCCAGGTTTGTAAAATCGTTTTCCGGGCCGAGGCCAAAATCATGTACAGGAATTTTCTACCATGAGTGGGGATCACAACCCCCTCATTAGTAATGTACCCGAAAAGAGCCCAGGCTGGGGTAAGAGCCACTCTATATGGTGTATGCGTATGAGTAAATACAAGTATGCGTTGCCAAAATTGTTGGATTTGTGAGCAAGCCCATAAACAGTGGAACATGTCTGCCTCGACCTCTCCACACCTGGAACAGATCGGACTCGGTATATTACCCATAAGAAAGTTGCGCCTTGGCGAGATATAGGATTTATGCATAATCTTCAGCGCCATTTCCCAATAAGATGTAAATGGTGTAAATTTAAGCGTATTCCTCAACATTTGTAAAATCAGAGTAGGTGTCAATGACGGGTCACTGAGCTGCCACTTCATTATTCCTGTGGAATGTTCTTCCCTCTCGGTCTCAGTTCTTAGGAATGTATAGTAGTCTGACACAAGCCTTTTCGTCAGCTTGCATGTGGTAAGTTTAGTTATCAGCTTATCCTGCCAGTCATTATCACTGAAGCCACAAGTAACACTCGTCACATAGCTCTGTAGTTGCATGAAGTGGAAAGGGTGTGTATTGATGAAATCAAATAAAAGTGTCGCCTGGTTGAAGGTAAGGACCTTTTTGGAATGTACATCCACTATGTCTCCCACCCTGCCCAAGCCTAGTGTTTGCCAACCATGAAAAATGTGTTGTGCCTTCCCTGCCTGAAACCTAGAATTAGTACAAAACGTCTGTGCCAGTGATACCCGTGGTGATAGCCCTAATCTACGGCGTATGACAACCCAAGACCGCCAAATTGTTGTAAACAGAGGATTGGCTCTCAGCTCCTGGGGCATCAATGTGTAAGGCTCATGTAGTACGTTTACCAGTGACCTGCCTCCGATTAGTGATGTTTCAACCGCTAGAGCTGAGTATATAGAGGTACCCCTCAACCAGTCTCGGAGAATTCGCATGTTTGCTGCCAGGTTATACAGCTTAATGTCTGGGAAATTCACTCCGCCACTGGTTCGGGTTTGTGTGAGGGTGTGGAATCCTATTCTGGGCCTCTTCCCTTGCCAGATAAATCTGCGAAACAGACGGTTAATATTATGTTCATCCACTGGTCTCAGATAAAATGGCAGGACATTGAATAGGTATAATAATCGGGGAAATGAGATCATTTTTATCAAATTTGCCCGGCCTATGAAGGACAAGGTAAACTTTTCCCATGCTGTCAACTCGTCCTGTAATGAGATGATGTATGTTTGCAGGTTAGTTTTGTAAAGTTTTGCCGGGTCTCTCGTGATCTGAACCCCCAGGTAAGTCAAGGAGTGAGTCTTCCAGCGCAAAGAGTGTTCCTGTGTCCAACGTGGTTCAGAAGGCCCAGAGAGCATCATTGCCTCAGATTTACCAACATTTATGGTGAAACCCACCAACGCCCCCTTCTGTTCTATTGTTCTAAGGAGCGGGCCCAGAGACTCCCGCGGGTTTGACAGGAAGATCAATAAGTCATCGGCAAAGGCCACAGTCTTAATTTCTGTCGCCCCATATCGTATGCCCTCAAGACCTGTCCAGCCATGGAGATACTGTAAGAAAGGGTCCAAAGCCAGGTTGAACAATAAGGGCGATATCAGGCATCCCTGTCTCGCCCCTCTTTCCAAATTAATCTGAGACATCAAGTTGTTCACCCAAAGTCTAGTAGCCGCGCCACGTTGAATATTCTGCAGAAATACCAGAAAAGTCTCTCCAAAACCCCTGTAGCGCAATACTGTATTTAAAAATTTCCATGAGATCGAATCAAACGCTTTCTCCGCGTCAAGGCTGAGAAGCATTGTCCGGGGATAGTTTTGTTGTTTGGCCATAACCGTAGCCGCTACCGCCAATCGGACCCCTAAGGTCGAGTGTCGCCCCCTCGTAAACCCCAACTGTGAGGGTGTCAATACCTGTGGCAGAAATACCTGCATTCTATTCGCCAATATCTTAGCTAAAAGTTTATAGTCAACATTCATTAGTGAAATAGGGCGAAAGGAGCCCACATCAAGGGGATCTTTATTTGGTTTGGGTATAAGAATTGTGTGGGCCTCATGAAAGCCCTCCACCACCTCCCCTTTAAGATAAATATCATTGAGTATATCCACTAGAATAGGGGTATTATACGGTTGCAAAAGCTTATAATATTCTATGGTCAGTCCATCAGGTCCCGGAGACTTATTATTGTGGAAAGACGTCGATTGCACCTCCTCAATGGTTATCGGGGCAGACAAGAAATCTCTCTGCTCTGCTGTTAACTTTGTGGGCTCCACCGAGGAAATTAAGTCCCATGCACCCTGGGCGTCATACGGTCTCTCTTTATAAAGTGTGGTATAATATGTTATAAACGCCTGTTGTATCTCAAGTGGCGAGGTGACTAGACGGTTACTTTTGGGTTGTTGAATCTGCAGGATTGTGCGCTTGGAGGTATGCGGCTTAGTCAGGCGGGCCAGTAAACTACCCGTCTTCCCCCCCCATCTATGGTAATGATTTTTCATGAACTCTATATTCCTGGTTGCTTGGGTGACAGTAAAAGCATCTAGCAGTTGTTTGGCGGAGAAGTAATTCTGTTTATTAATGTCTGTAGGGTCTCTCAAGTACGCCTGGTGCGTGGCTAGCAGGTCAGTGTGAAGAAGATTATACTTAGTTCTCCTTTCCTTTTTTTGGTGTATCATGTATGAAATGACATGGCCCCTCATGACGGCCTTAGATGTGCGCCACATCAGTGAGGTATCCGAAGATGAGGACATGTTATCGTCCAAGAAGTTGTTCCAGTGGACCTGGAGGAACTGTTTGAAATCCTCTGAGTTAACCAAATAGGATGGAAACCTCCAGGGCGCCGAAGAGCCCCTCGAAGGCTCCATCCCCAGTTGCAGTCTAATTGGTGCGTGGTCCGATATCATGATAGTCTCTATTGTGGTTTCTGATATCCTTTCAAATAGAGTCTCTGCTACTAGGAAGTAATCTATCCTAGAATGGGTATCATGGACCCTCGAGTAGAATGTGTAATCCCTTTCCGTGGTATGAAGCACTCGCCACGGATCGCACAACCCAGTGTGCTGCATAATCTTTAAAATGATTAAAGTAGCTCGTTTGTCATGGGAAGCCGCGGAAGACCTGTCCAGGTGTGGAGCAAGGACAGCATTAAAGTCGCCGCCCACAATTAAATTATCTGTGCGCTTTGTCAGAATAAATTGATATAACTCTGAAAAGAAAGTAGTATTGGGATAATTTGGGGCATAGATATTCAATAGTGTGTATACTGTGTTTCCAATTTGGATCGCAAGATATAAAAACCGTCCCTCCGTGTCTGAGTATTCATCAAGCAAGGTGTAAGGCAGAGAATTCCCCAGCAAAATCGCCACTCCGCGCGACTTGGAAACAAACGGCGCTGAATAGCAATGCTGAATCCAAGGTGCTTTCAAAGTGTTATCATCCCCTTGCCTCCAGTGAGTCTCCTGCAAGAAGACCACATCAGGCTTCAGCCTCTTTAGGTGCGTAAGGACCCGTTTACGTTTAATCGGGGAATTCAGGCCCGCCACATTCCAGGATACAAAAGCGTATGGCTGTGTGTTAAGTGGTATGTTACTCATCCTACCCCAGTCCTGGGCGTCTCAAAATGCTGAAAATCCTGCATCTGGATCCTGTGGTCCCTGTCCCAGCGAGCAGGACCCTCCAGGAAGTCGGTAAGGCGTACGGAGTCGTGTGCTGGTGGGGAGGGGAAGGGGAGTCCACACAAGGGTAAAAACAGCATAAAAACAAACCTATGATAGAAAAACATCAATTATAACATATAAAAGTATTAATTTGAAGTCGTGAGCATACAGGGTAGAACATTGCAATAATCTCAAGCTAGGTGTTTAACACCCAATAACTTCTCCTAGCCAGTGTCCTCTTGGCGAATGAGCCTAACCCCAGCCTCATCAGGATCTGTGTACACCGTAAAACGCCCATTTTCCAGCACTCTGAGTTTAGCAGGATATTGCAACTGGAATCTAATGTTGTGTTCCGCCAGATAGGAGCACACAGGCGTAAATAATTTTCTCTTGTCTGAGACCTGTTTTGAAAAGTCCTGAAAAATTAAGATCTTGAGACCTCGGACTGAGACATTGCGCTTTTGTCGATATGCTCTAAGGATTGCTTCCTTAGACACGTAGTGCAGGAATTTGGCTATTGCAGGTCTCGGTCTCTTATTGTCTGCTGGCATGGTGCCCCCTATACGGTGAGCCCTTTCAAGCAGTGGGGGGTATTGTGGGAAGGAAAGTTCCAGAGCTGCGGGCAAGTCCTTGGTCAGGAAGAGAGTAAGGTCCTCTCCTCTGATGGTTTCTGGGATACCCACAAATCGTAGATTATTTCTTCGGCTGCGATTTTCCAGATCATCATTGTGCTCCCTCAGTTGCTTAATTTCCTCCTGTTGCTGTGCAAGCATCTGATGGAGCTCTGCAGTTGATGTTTCACATGTCTGGGTGCGAGCCTCCAGGTTCCCCACTGTGTGCGATAGAGTCGTGACCTGCACCAGCACTGCTGTGATTGAGTCCCGTAATTCATCGAATTTCTTGTCAAACATGGGCATTAGAATACGTGAAACATCCAGAGCCAGAGTGTCGGCTTTGGTTTGCCCTAAGTTGTTCTGAGGGTGTACTTTAGCAGATTGCCCACTTGAGGGCGAGCCTGTACCTGCATGTTTAGGAGGTGATGGAGCAGGCTCAGCCATTGCTTTTTTCTTGTCCTTGCTGGTAAGGTCTGTGTTCTTTTTTAGTGGTTTGGGTGCCATGTTATACACAGGTACTGTAAGAAACCTTTCCATTAGATTAGCAATATCAAAAAGATGAGGTTTATGTGGCGGCTTCGGAGAACTGTACGACCTTCTACCCCATGTCTCTACTCACGGAACTTCAAATCATTTAACAAAGGGTTACAAAACCTTCCATTGCGTGGATTATTACTGAGCTCGGAAGCACTTTCAGCTCCTTCTGGTGAGTCACATGCAGCCCTGTAACAGTCTCTGATCAGTGCAAGAAAGGTTGTGCAGCAACCAGTACCACAGGGGTTAACAGTTACTCTGTCAGACAGTGATCAAACAGCAGCCATGTAAGCAGCACGCCCCCAGCAGTAACTCCCGCAGGGATGAAGTTTATAATCACTCCTCTACACACAGCCCCCACCCCAGAGAATCTGCTCCATAGTGAGTCCTGTACGTGTGATAATCTTATCTCACTCCAGCCACAGACTAATAGCTGATGCGTTAGGTGACTTTCAGGCAGAGGGGGTTAACACAGTCTTCACTGCCCTGCACCGAGCAGCTCCCCTGTGAGAGGAGGGGGGAAAGGACCACCCCCGGGTTAGCCCCCCCTTATTGAGAATTTGGGTAAAAAATGATTCCATTCGTTAGATCTTTGTTAGATCCGGTTTGATCAACCAAAATTAACGTTAGATCTCCCCTACAAAATTAGATATTTACGATCTATTTCAGGGGGGGCTAACCCGTAGCTAACCCCCCCTACTTTGAAATTTGCCGTTTTTTGGATGGATTCTAATAGATATTCGTTAGATCCGGTTTGATCAGCAAAAATTAACGTTAGATCTCCTTTCCTTCCCGAGATATTGGGGATGTCAGGTGGGGGGTTAGCTACGGGTTACCCCCCCCTACTTTGAAATTTGCCATTTTTTGGATGGATTCTAATAGATATTCGTTAGATCCGGTTTGATCAGCAAAAATTAACGTTAGATCTCCTTTCCTTCCCGAGATATTGGGGGCGTCAGGTGGGGGGTTAGCCCCCCCTGAAATAGATCGTAAATATCTAATTTTGTAGGGGAGATCTAACGTTAATTTTGGTTGATCAAACCGGATCTAACAAAGATCTAACGAATGGAATCATTTTTTACCCAAATTCTCAATAAGGGGGGGCTAACCCGGGGGTGGTGGGGAAAGGCCCCGTCTGTCCGTACACACTGCCCCTGCACAAACCTCCAAGTGACTCTCTCCTTTGTGCCTCCTTTAAGGTTAAGTCCTTGCTGGGGGGAGGAGGTGTTGCTGTCTCTCCGTGCGAGTCTGGGATCCCCGCAGAACAGACTCTCCCTCACCACAGTGATGGACGATGTAGGAGGGGGAGGGGGACAATGTGCTCACAGCTGCTGCAGCCCATACAGTCCTCGGCAGGCACACAGCTCCAGGGAGAGGGCACTGTCAGGCTCCACTCCTACCCCTGCTTCCAGCTGCCAGGTAGTGCAGCATTTCATTCCGATGGTCGGGTCTTCCAGGCCCCTAAGATGGCGGCCGTCTGCACCCACGATGTCTGCTGTCTGCTTTCGGGCTCTTCCAGCCCTGTCTTCCGGGACAAGCACACTGCTCCTGCTGCCCGATGGTGACCACAGCTCCTCAGCGTCTTCTCTCCCCTTTCTGTGGAGATGTGAAGCCAGATGGACATGGATTCTGGCACTGCATGCAGGAGCTCTGTTAAGATGCGGCCATTCAGATGCCCCGCCTCCCGGAAGTCCACTAATAGGAATTTTTTGAAAAAATTAGCAGCAGACTACACTACTTAAAACAAAAGGAAAATTGATTTTACGGTATGACGCAGTGAAGAACCCTGAGCTGGAGACAACCAGGCTATGGCTGCTCACAGACTACAGGGCGAGCTGCAGTCACACGGAGACTGTGCAGACAGCCGTAAATGGAGCTGCAAGGCCCAAAAACCCTCCTCTACGTTATCCTATGTAGTGTTTTTCCACAAGTTAGCTGGAGACGGGTGGAAAGACACTAATAGGAATTTTTTGAAAATTAGCAGCAGACTACACTACTTGGAAAAAAAAAAGAACAGTATGAGGCAATGAACCACCCTCCCTGAACTGAATACAACCAGCTATGGATGGCCTATGTGGCTGCACTCAGACTAGAGAGTGGGCTGCACTCACACACACACACACACACACACACACACACAGACCTTGCAGATCGCTGTGAAAACAGCGCTACAAGGCAAAAGCAAGGTGAATAGTAGGTGAACACAGCGGTTGCTAAATTAGCCTTGGAAAAGCACAAAGAAGCAAATCGCTATCTCTAAACTGGCCCTCAGTCAGCAAACAGCGTCCTGTCACTAACTGAATTCACAGCAGAGTGAGCGCAAAATGGCGCCAGCAACTTTTAAACTGCATCATGACATCATTTCAGCAGCCAATCACAGCCTTGCCAGTAGTTTCAGGCCCTCCATGCTGAACAGGATGTGCCCACACTTGGAATCAGTCTCATTGGCTGATTTCATACAAAGTTGTGCAGTTTGAATCCTGGGAACTTCCGATTCCGGTATCCGATACACGGCAAGTATCGGATCTCGGTATCGGAATTCCGATACCGCTAAGTATCGGCCGATACCCGATACTTGCGGTATCGGAATGCTCAACACTAAGTGGGAGTTGTTTTTGAGGAGAACTGGGGGAGTTTATTAGCGACTGTTGTCTGTTTTGAACACTTGGTAATTCCTTATCCTTCCCTGTTTTTCTTTCTGCCCCCTCCCTACACACCCTGGAGAATACCTCTGTTATATGTGAGTGTATATTTTGTGTGTGTGGAATTCTCAGTTTGCCCTTGTGTTGTGTCCCATGAATGGGAACAACTTGTTATGTATTTTCTATGTTAGGCATTGCATTCTGCTGTTGCTAGGGAGAAGCTTGCCCTCTGAAGTTTATCCCTTTGTCTCTCCTGTAGATGCTCCTCCCATCTTCATTATCTGTTTGCTGTAGCCATCTTTGGATGCACATGCATACTACTCTGTTTGGGATTACTCTTTCCACCTGCTGCATTGTACTTAATACAAGATTTCAGAGAATATCTACTGTTTCTCCTGGACTCTTATTACTAGTCAGTACAGCTGAGTTGGCACGATCTGAGGATGCTTGGCATGTGAATACAACAATCATACAGTTATCTAAAGGATTGATGACTAAGGATTTAGAGACTCATACTGCCTTGAAGAGTCAGAATAGTGGAAAGAGTGGCCTACCACCAAGAACAGTATACAGATTACAATCTAGAGAAAAGAACATCTATTAAGCTATCTGCACACGTTGCAGATTTTGATGCATTCCTGTGGCGTTTTTGGATGCGCGTAATTGCATCAAATCCACAGTGTAGTGCACAGCCAATGTTAGTCAATGTGAAATTGACATTTGTTGTGCACATGCTGCAGAAAAAAAGCGCGGAATCGTGGCTTTTTTTCCCCGCAGCATGTCAATTCTTTTTGCGGATCTGCAGCATTTCTGCACCCATTGACTTCCATTGAGTCAGGCACATCTGTTGTGAATTCTGTTATCGAACTCCCTCCTGTGGTCATGAATGGTACTTCGGCGAGTTCTGTCCATGGACTCCCTCTGGTGGCTGTGAGTGGAGCTGCTGGTTCTGAGATTCCTTCCTCAGCTGACCTTGTTTAGTCCTAGGCTGGCTCCTCTATTTAACTCCACTCAGATCATTACTTCATGCCAGCTGTCAATGTCCTAGTACTGGTTCAGATCACTCTAGGATCTTTCTGATGACCTGTCTACTCCAGCAGAAGCTAAGTCCCTGCTAGTTTATTTGTTTATCAATGTTTTCTTGTCCAGCTTGCTATCATGATATTGCCTTGCTAGCTGGAAGCTCTGGGATGCAGAGTGGCACCTCCGCACCGTGAGTCGGTGCGGGGGTCTCTTTTGCACACTCTGCGTGGTTTTTTGTAGTTTTTTGTGCTGACCGCAAAGATACCTTTTCTATCCTCAGTCTGTTTAGTGAAGTCTGGCCTCCTTTGCTGAAACCTGTTTCATTCCTGTTTGTGACCTTCATCTTAACTCACAGTCAATATTTGTGGGGGGCTGCCTTTTCCTTTGGGGAATTTCTCTGAGGCAAGGTAGGCTTTATTTTCTATCTTTAGGGGTAGTTAGCTCTTAGGCTGTGAAGAGGCATCTAGGCAAAGTTAGGTACGCTCCACGGCTATTTCTAGTGTGTGTGTGTGATAGGATTAGGGGTTGCGGTCAGCAGAGCTCCCACTTCCCAGAGCTTGTCCTGTGTTACAGTTTAACCATCAGGTCTTTCCGGGTGCTCCTAACCACCAGGTCCATAACACACATCTACAGCAAACCCGCAGATGTAAATAAGATTTGCGGTTTTGCTGCTGATGAAATGCTGTAGATCGGGAGTGTGTGGGCGGTGACTATGTGCGTGTACGTGTGTGCACGGGTCTATGTTCGTGTGTCTGTGTGTGTGCGTGTCTATGTAAGCAGTCATTGATGGGATTACTGCTCCCATCCGGCAATGCCAATGATAGTAAAGTAGTCCCATCAGTCCCATCAGACAATGGCTGTGTTCAGTAGTAAAAAAAAAAAACATACGGAACATACAACATATAACATAGAAGTAATCAGACTCCTTGAAACTTCTCACCTGACCACTTGCACCAGTGACCCCATTCCATCACATCTCCTACAGTCCCTTTCCCCAGTTGTCACCGCTCATTTAACAAAAATATTCAACCTTTCTCTCTTCCGGTGTCTTTCCCTCCTCATTTAAGCATGCCATCATACATCCACTACTTAAAAAACCATCCCTCGATCAAACTGTGCCACTAACTACAGACCTGTCTCTAATCTTCCCTTCATCTCTAAACTCCTCGAACGCCTGGTCCACTCCCGTCTTACCCGCTATCTCTCAGATAACTCTCTTCTCGACCCTCTTCAATCTGGTTTCCGCTCTTTACACTCTCCTGAAACTGCCCTCACTAAAGTCTCTAATGATCTAATAACAGCTAAATCTAATGGTCACTACTCCATGCTAATTCTCTTGGATCTCTCCGCAGCATTCGATTCTGTGGATCATCATATCCTCCTCACTATGCTCTGTGTTATGATCCCTAGTGGCTGAGGATCACAAATAGATCAGCAAGTGATTAAACTAAGGACGAGCTCTAGGGAGATGGTAACTGGACTGATCGCAAATCTGAACCTATCCAACACAACTAGAGGTAGCCGGTAAACGTGCCTAAATAATTCCTAGACGTCTCGAGCCAGCCTGAGGAACTAGCTACCCCTAAAGAGAAAGAAAGACCTCGCTTGCCTCCAGAGAAATAATCCCCAAAGATATAGAAGCCCCCAACAAATATTAACGGTGAAGTAAGAAGAAGGCACATACATAGGGATGAAATCAGATTCAGCAAAAGAGGCCCACTAGTACTAGAAAGCAGAAAATAGAGCAGGGGTCTATGCGATCAATAAAAAACCCTTACAAAATATCCATCCTGAGATTTCAAGAACCCACACACCAACTAACGGTGTGTGGGGAGAAACTCAGCCCACTAGAGCAACCAGCAAGCGAGGGAATTACATTTTAGCAAGCTGGAACAGAAAACATGATAAACACTGCTGATCAAAAAATGAGCAAACAAAACTTAGCTTATCCTGGATGGACTGGGAGCAAGGTAGTCAGAAGGAATCTGAGTAGCACTGATTACATCGACAGCCGGCAACAAGTGGAAGTAAAACAGAGCTATATAGGAACCTCCCAGAGGATAACGAACCAGCTGATAGCCAGAGACCAGCAGGATAACAGACAAAGCCACCAGGGGGAGCCCACAGCAAAAGTCACACCATACCACCAGTGACCACAAGAGGGAGCCTGAACACAGAGTTCACAACAGTACCCCCCCTTGAGGAGGGGTCACCGAACCCTCATGAAAACCACCAGGGCGATCAGGATGAGCCACATGGAAGGCACAAACCAAATCGGCTGCATGAACATCAGAGGCGACAACCCAAGAATTATCCTCCTGACCATAGCCCTTCCATTTAACCAAATACTGGAGCCTCCGTCTAGAAATACGAGAATCCAAGATCTTCTCCACCACGTATTCCAATTCTCCCTCAACCAGCACCGGGGCAGGAGGCTCAACCGGAGGAACCACAGGCACCACATACCTCCGCAACAACGAGCGATGGAACACATTATGAATAGCAAATGATGCTGGGAGGTCCAGACGAAATGACACGGGGCCAAGGACTTCCAGAATCTTATAAGGACCGATAAACCGAGGCTTGAACTTAGGAGAGGAGACCTTCATAGGAACTAAGCGAGAAGACAACCACACCAAGTCCCCAACGCGAAGTTGGGGACCCACACAGCGACGGCGGTTGGCAAAGAGCTGAGCCTTCTCTTGAGACAGCTTCAAATTGTCCACCACATGATTCCAAATCTGATACAACCTATCAACCACAACATCCACTCCAGGACAGTCAGAAGGCTCCACCTGACCCGAGGAAAAACGAAGATGAAACCCCGAATTACAAAAGAAAGGAGAAACCAAAGTAGCAGAACTAGCCCGATTATTAAGGGCAAACTCGGCCAACGGCAAAAAAGTAACCCAGTCGTCCTGATCAGCAGAAACAAAACATCTTAAATAAGTCTCCAAGGTCTGATTAGTTCGCTCGGTTTGGCCATTCGTCTGAGGATGGAAGGCCGACGAAAAAGACAAATCAATGCCCAATTTAGCACAAAAGGTCCGCCAAAATCTAGACACAAACTGGGATCCTCTGTCAGAAACAATGTTCTCAGGAATCCCGTGCAAACGAACCACATTTTGAAAAAACAGTGGAACCAACTCGGAGGAGGAAGGCAACTTAGGCAAGGGCACCAAATGGACCATCTTAGAAAAACGATCACACACCACCCAGATGACAGACATTCTCTGAGAGACAGGGAGATCTGAAATAAAATCCATGGAAATGTGCGTCCAAGGCCTCTTCGGGACAGGCAAAGGTAACAGCAAACCACTGGCTCGAGAACAGCAAGGCTTAGCCCGAGCACAAATTCCACAAGACTGCACAAAGGAACGCACATCCCGTGACAAGGAAGGCCACCAAAAAGTCCTGGCCACCAAGTCTCTGGTACCAAATATTCCAGGATGGCCCGCCAACACCGAAGAATGAACCTCGGAGATGACTCTGTTGGTCCATCTATCCGGGACAAACAGTCTCTCCGGTGGACAGCGATCAGGTCTATCCGCCTGAAACTCTTGCAGCACACGTCGCAAATCTGGGGAGATGGCAGCAGACAAAATCACCCCTTCTCTAAGAATACCAGCCGGCTCAGAATCTCCAGGAGAGTCAGGCACAAAACTTCTAGAAAGAGCATCAGTCTTCACATCCTTCGAACCAGGCAGGTACGAAACCACAAAATCAAAACGAGAGAAAAACAATGACCAACGAGCCTGTCTGGGATTCAGCCGCTTGGCCGACTCGAGATAAATCAAATTCTTGTGATCAGTCAAGACCGCCACACGATGCTTAGCTCCCTCGAGCCAATGTCGCCACTCCTCAAATGCCCACTTCATAGCCAACAACTCCCGATTACCGACATCATAATTCCGCTCGGCAGGTGAAAACTTTCTTGAAAAGAAAGCACATGGCTTCATCACAGAGTCATCGGAGCTTCTCTGCGACAAAACAGCCCCCGCTCCAATCTCGGAAGCATCAACCTCCACCTGGAAGGGAAGTGAGACATCTGGCTGACATAAGACCGGAGCCGAAGAAAACCGGCGCTTCAGCTCCCGAAAGGCCTCCACAGCCGCAGAGGACCAATTAGTCACATCAGAACCTTTCTTGGTCAAATCCGTCAAAGGCTTAACAACACCAGAAAAATTAGCTATGAAGCGACGGTAAAAATTAGCAAAACCCAAGAACTTCTGAAGACTCTTAACCGATGTAGGCTGTGTCCAGTCATGAATAGCCTGAACTTTGACTGGGTCCATCTCAATAGTAGAAGGAGAAAAAATGAAACCCAAAAAAGAAATCTTCTGGACTCCAAAAGACATTTTGAGCCCTTCACAAATAAAGCATTGTCACGCAGGACCTGAAAGACCATCCTGACCTGCTTAACATGAGACTCCCAATCATCCGAAAAAAACAGAATATCATCCAGATACACAATCATAAACTTATCCAGATATTCACGGAAGATGTCGTGCATAAAGGACTGAAAGACTGAAGGAGCATTAGAAAGTCCAAAAGGCATCACCAGGTACTCAAAATGGCCTTCAGGCATATTAAATGCAGTTTTCCATTCATCACCCTGTTTTATACGCACAAGGTTATACGCACCACGAAGATCTATCTTGGTGAACCAACTAGACCCCCTAATGCGAGCAAACAAATCAGTTAACAATGGCAAAGGATACTGAAATTTGACCGTGATTTTATTCAAAAGGCGATAATCAATACAAGGTCTCAGGGAACCATCCTTCTTAGCCACAAAAAAGAATCCCGCACCAAGAGGGGAAGAGGACGGGCGAATATGTCCCTTCTCCAAAGACTCCTTTATATAACTCCGCATGGCAGCATGCTCCGGCACAGATAAATTGAAAAGTCGTCCCTTAGGAAACTTACTACCAGGAATCAAATTTATAGCACAATCACAGTCCCTATGAGGAGGTAGAGAATTGAGTTTGGGCTCCTCAAATACATCCTGGTAGTCTGACAAAAACGTAGGGACTTCAGAAGGAGTGGACGAAGCAATTGACACCACAGGAGCGTCACCATGAATTCCCTGACAACCCCAACTTGACACAGACATAGCTTTCCAATCCAGGACTGGATTATGAGTCTGCAACCATGGTAGACCCAACACGACAACATCATGCAAATTATGCAATACAAGAAAGCGAATCACCTCCTGATGAACAGGAGTCATGCACATGGTCACTTGTGTCCAGTATTGAGGTCTATTCGTAGCCAATGGCGTAGAGTCAATTCCCCTTAGTGGAATAGGGAATTTTAAAGGCTCCAAATCAAAACCACAGCGCCTGGCAAATGACCAATCCATAAGACTCAGGGCAGCACCTGAATCTACAAAGGCATTAACCGAGTAAGATGACAGGGAACAAATCAGGGTAACAGACAAAATGAACTTAGGCTGTAAAGTACCAATGGTGACAGATTTATCAACCTTTTTTTTGCGCTTAGAGCATGCTGAGATAACATGAGCTGAGTCACCACAGTAAAAGCACAACCCATTTTGCCGTCTATAATTTTGCCGTTCACTTCTGGTCAGAATTCTGTCACATTGCATAGATTCAGGTGTCTGTTCAGAAGACACCACCAAATGGTGCACAGGTTTACGCTCCCGCAAACGCCGATCAATCTGAATGGCCAGAGTCATTGACTCATTCAGACCTGCAGGCGTAGGGAACCCCACCATGACATTCTTAATGGCTTCAGAAAGACCTCTGAAATTTGCAGCCAGGGCACACTCATTCCACTGAGTAAGCACCGACCATTTCCGAAATTTCTGGCAGTACACCTCTGCTTCATCTTGCCCCTGCGAGAGGGCCAATAACGCTTTTTCAGCCTGGTTCTCAAGATTAGGTTCCTCATAGAGCAATCCAAGGGCCAGAAAAAACGCATCCACACTGAGCAATGCAGGATCCCCTGGCGCCAATGCGAAGGCCCAATCTTGAGGGTCACCACGCAAAAAGGAAATAATAATCTTAACTTGCTGAACGGCATCACCAGAGGAACGAGGTTTCAAAGAAAGAAACAACTTACAATTGTTCTTAAAATTCAGGAACCTAGATCTATCTCCAGAAAACAACTCCGGAATAGGTATCCTAGGCTCTGACATAGGACTGTGAACAACAAAATCCTGAATACTTTGAACCCTAGCAGCAAGATGATCCAGACTGGAAGCCAAGCTCTGGACATCCATGTCAGCAGCTGAACTCAGAGCCACACCAAGATTAAGAGGAGGAGAGAAGCTAGCACAGCAGCTAGACACACGGCAACAACAAGAAAAAAAACAAAAAAATTTCTCAAGGCTTCTTTTCTCCTGCTTCTGCCATGCAATTAACACTTTGCGGGCCGGCTGTACTGTTATGATCCCTAGTGGCTGAGGATCACAAATAGATCAGCAAGTGATTAAACTAAGGACGAGCTCTAGGGAGATGGTAACTGGACTGATCGCAAATCTGAACCTATCCAACACAACTAGAGGTAGCCGATGAACGTGCCTAAATAATTCCTAGATGTCTCGAGCCAGCCTGAGGAACTAGCTACCCCTAAAGAGAAAGAAAGACCTCGCTTGCCTCCAGAGAAATAATCCCCAAAGATATAGAAGCCCCCAACAAATATTAACGGTGAAGTAAGAAGAAGGCACATACATAGGGATGAAATCAGATTCAGCAAAAGAGGCCCACTAGTACTAGAAAGCAGAAAATAGAGCAGGGGTCTATGCAATCAATAAAAAACCCTTACAAAATATCCATCCTGAGATTTCAAGAACCCACACACCAACTAACGGTGTGTGGGGAGAAACTCAGCCCACTAGAGCAACCAGCAAGCGAGGGAATTACATTTTAGCAAGCTGGAACAGAAAACATGATAAACACTGCTGATCAAAAAATGAGCAAACAAAACTTAGCTTATCCTGGATGGACTGGGAGCAAGGTAGTCAGAAGGAATCTGAGTAGCACTGATTACATCGACAGCCGGCAACAAGTGGAAGTAAAACAGAGCTATATAGGAACCTCCCAGAGGATAACGAACCAGCTGATAGCCAGAGACCAGCAGGATAACAGACAAAGCCACCAGGGGGAGCCCAAAGCAAAAGTCACACCATGCCACCAGTGACCACAAGAGGGAGCCTGAACACAGAGTTCACAACAGCTCTGCTCCATCAGCCTCAAGGACACCGTTCTCTCCTGGTTCTCCTCCTATCTCTCTGATCGCTCCTTCAATGTATCTTTTGCTGGTTCCTCCTCCTCTCACCTTATCCTTACTGTTGGGGTTCCTCAAGGATCAGTCCTAGGCCCTTTCCTCTTCTCTTTGTATACTGCCTCTATTGGACAATCAGTTTTTATCAGATTTGGTTTCTAGTACCATCTCTATGCTGATGACACCCAATTATACACTTCTTCTCCTGATCTCATGCCTACCTATTTAGAAAACACCAGTGATTGTCTTACTGATGTCTTTAACATCATGTCCTCCCTCTATCTGAAACTGAACCTGTCAAAAACTGAACTCCTCGTGTTCTCTCCCTCTACTAACCTATCTTTCCCTGACATTGCCATCTCCATGTGTGGTTCCACTATTACTCCCAAGCAACATGCCCGCTGCCTTGGGGTCATACTTGATTCC
Source organism: Ranitomeya variabilis (assembly GCF_051348905.1). Taxonomy (NCBI): domain Eukaryota; kingdom Metazoa; phylum Chordata; class Amphibia; order Anura; family Dendrobatidae; genus Ranitomeya; species Ranitomeya variabilis. Next base: position 739,390,254 of record NC_135235.1, on the reverse strand, counting down.
GAGCTTTACTTCACCCCCCACATCCGATCATTGGCTCACTCTTCTTATCTGCATCTCCAAAAAATTTCTAGAATTCGCCCTTTTCTTACTTTCAACTCTGCAAAAAACTGTTTCACTCATTCATTCTCGTCTGGACTATTGTAACTCTCTCCTAAATGGCCTCCCTCTATCCAAACTCTCCCCGCTCCAATCTGTCCTGAATGCGGCTGCCAGGATTATATTCCTCACCAACCGTTACACTGATGCCTCTACCCTGTGCCAGTCATTACACTGTTACCCATCCACTCCAGAATCCAGTACAAAACTATTACCCTCATTCAAAAAGCGCTCCATGGCTCAGCACCACCCTACATCTCCTCCCTGGTCTCAGCCTACCACCCTATCCGTGCTCTCTGTTCTGCTGAGGTTACCATCCTCAATAATCAGAACCTCCCACTCCCGTCTCCAAGACTTTTCACGTGCTTCGCCAATTCTTTGGAATTCACTACCCAGGTTAATACAATTAATCCCCTATCCCCACAGTTTTAAGCGTGCCCTAAAAGCACATTTGTTCAGACTGGCCTGCTGCCTCAACACATTAACCTAATTATCCCTGTGTGGCTCATTCATATAAGTTAAACCAAAATCAGGTTCCTCGCATCATGTTCTCATACAATTTATGCAGTTAATAGCCCTCTGTCTCTGTATTGCTACATACTTAGGCTATTAACTGGTTCATGCAGCTTTATATGAACACTTGATCCTGACACTATGGCTGGTCCGAACAACAAATCAATTGTTACCATTCACCTCTTGTGTCTCCCCTTTTTCCTGAGGGCCCTCACTCCTCTTGGTATCTATTTTGAACTGTGATTTTTGTTATGCTGTAATGTCCCTCCACTGCTGCTGGGAGAGAGGTCACTTAAGTTCATTCTCACTGGCAAAGCTGTGAGAAGATTCCCACGCAGCATTGCCGCAAAGCGAAAGAATGAACTCAAGTAACCTCTTCAGTGATGCACTGCAGGAGCCATTGTCTCCTGACAGTGTGTCACTGGAGGCCCTATAAAGCAGTGACATCTCTTTATGCGACAGCTCTATAGGGGAGATCGTCGTGAGACAGTTGTTATTAAATGGACTGCGTCGGACAAGGCAGTATACTGTTGATTTTTTATTTTTTGCAGGTGACCGATGGCTTTGGGGAATTAGGCATGGTTGTAAGTAGTGTGAAATTAAGAATATTAAAAAACTTTATTCTGGCTGTGTGTTTATTTAACTCTTTCACTACTATAGGATTAGTAATGGATAGGTGTCTTATTGATGCATCTCCATTACTATCCGGGCTTAATGTCACCTTACAAAGGTAACATGCACCCCTTATTACCCTCTATGCTACCGCTACAGGGCAGAGAGGCTAAGTGCCGGAATTGGCGCATCTTACAGATGCGCCTATTATTTTTGTTTTCAAACATGTGCACACAAATTATGTTGTAAATATTGCAAATAAAATAAATATTTTAAACGAATATCCGTGCCACTAATTTCTTTGAGTTTGGTCCATAGTTCCGGTGGTTGGTTTTTGCTATACATGTGAGTGGTCTCCACTCTTTCTCCTTTGTTGCACTGGGGTTCATTGAAAGGTTCCATAGAAGTATAAAATTCTTCTGGTCAGATGAGACAAAGTAGAGCTTTTTGGGCAAAGGCATCAAAATAGAGTTTATAGGAGAAAAAAAGAGGCATTCAAAGAAAAGAACACTGTCCCTACAGTCAAACATGGCGGAGGTTCCCTGATGTTTTGGGGTTGCTTTGCTGCCTCTGGCACTGGACTGTTTGACCGTGTGCATGGCATTATGAAGTCTGAAGACTACCAACAAATTTTGCAGCACAATGACCCAAAACACACTTCAAAAAGCACTAGAAAATGGTTGAGAGAAAGCACTGGAGACTTCTAAGGTGGCCAGCAATGAGTCCAGACCTGAATCCCATAGAACACCTGTGGAGAGATCTAAATATGGCAGTTTGGAGAAGGCACCCTTCAAATATCAGGGACCTGGAGCAGTTTGCCAAAGAAGAATGGTCTAAAATTGCAGCAGAGCATTGTAAGAAACTCATTGATGGTTCCCGGAAGTGGTTTAGTTATTTTGGCTAAAGGTTGTGCAACCAAGTATTAGTCTGAGGGTGCCAATACTTTTGTCTGGCCCATTTTTGGAGTTTTGTGTGAAATGATCAATGTTTTGCTTTTTGCTTCATTCTCATTTGTGTTTTTTCATTTAAGACAAATTAAATGAAGGGTTTCTATGGGTGAGCTGCCGCAGAGCATAGGCGCCATATCCGCTGAACAGTAGGGTGCCAACCCCCACAGCCAGGCAGGATTTTGTATCAGTAGGGAACAGTATAGTGAGGTACTACAGTTGTGGACAAAAGTATTGACACCCCTGCAATTCTGTCAGATAATCCTCAGTTTCTTCCTGAAAATAATTGCAAACACAAATTCTTTGGTATTAGTGAGGAAAGACACTCATCATACATGATGTCCAGACATGCTTCAACGCATTTCACCTATTAGGATCATCAGGAGGCTCAGATATGTGGATGCTACATCATATTTTCTGTCATGTACACGCCTCAAAGTGACCTTAAATGTAAAAATGAGAAATCGCTGGTCAACTTTCAACCCTTATAACTTCCTAACTAAAAAAAATTTGTTTCCAAAATCATGCTGATGAAAAGTAGACGTGTGATAAATGTTATTTACTATTTTGTGTGATATATCCTCTCTGATTTAAGGGCATAAAAATTCAAAGTGTGAAAATTACAAAATGTTAAAAATTTGCCCCATATTTCCATTTTTTTAAATAAATACAAGTAATATCAAAGAAATCGAAGAACATGAAGTACAGTATGTTAAAAAAAATCAGCGCGATCCATTAAAGTGTCCCAGAGTTATAACCTCCTAAATTGACAGTGGTCAGAATTGTAAAAATTGGCCTGGTCATTAAGCTTCAAAATTGGCTCCATCACTAAGGGGTTAAGTATGGACTTGTTGCATTATTGCTGCAGAGTGTTTTCTTCTCTCTTCTCTTTTCAGGCTCCATGTCGGTGTTGGACCGCAATGACTTGTCACATCATACAGAGACATTGTGAAATCTGAAGATTTCTGACTGGGAGTGTTGTGTCCCATGAATGTGAACAACTTGTAATGTATATTCTATATTATGCAGTGCATTCTGTTGTTGCTATGGAGAAGCTCTTCCATCTAAGTTTGTCCCTTTGTCTCTTCTGTAGTTGATGATGTTAGCTCTTGCTCCTCCCTTCTTCACTATCTGTTTGCTGTAGCCATCTTTGGATGCACATGTATACTCCTCTGGGATTACTCTTTCTACCTGCTGCATTGTACTTAGTACAAGATTTCAGAGAATAACAACTCTCTATTTCCTGGACTCTTATTACAAGTACAGCTGACTTGGTACTATCTGAGGACGCCTGGCATGTGAGTACAACAATCAGTTATCTAAGGGATTGATGACTGAGGATTTAGAGACTCATACTGCCAGAATACCTTCTTTGTTACCCTGCCTGTTGGGCTGGTGTACTGCAGGGTACAGGAGAGCCCCTTCTTCCCTGGCTGGGGGGAAGGGGACAGACGAAGGGCTAATCTAGGAGATAGGGCAAAGGCGGAGGCCCCAATGTCTTCTTCATCTGAAGTATCCTGGGGAACAGGGCGAGATAGGGCCAGGAAAGGTGCACCTGGTCCAAGGTCACTCGCCAGTCAAATCGAGACATTATCTCCTACCGCAATAAAAATTTTTGATCTGTGATGGATCCCATCTCATCTATGACAGGGCAGTAGCAGCAGCTCAGTCTGGAGGTGGCAGATTTTGCAGTAGTTTCACCGCACCCTATTACATCTGGTTTGGGGGGTCTCGCTCTCCAGGCAAACCATTGTGAAGGCCAAGGTCACATTACTGCACAGGTTCTCTGGGGGCATGTTTGTGGTGTTCCATGAGGCCTGCAAACTTTATTTCAGGTTGAGTATCCTCAGGTACAGAGGAACGGGTGGGGATTGTAATCTCGCTCCTCCAGGGGGACCCCAAGCATGTGTGTTTTCTCTCTCGTCTGACTCAGTCACTCTGGACGGTGGAGGGATTTTTTCAGGTTCTGGGCCTTGAGTATGATGACCCCAATAACATCTCCCTGGCTGAATCCACTCTACACCAACTTCAGCAAGGAGACCGCCTGGCAGAGGAATATGGCTCCGAATTCCAGAGGTCGGCCATGGACACTAGGTGGAATGACCCGGCCCTCTGTAGTCAGTTCTGTGAGGGCCTCTCAGTGAGACTAACATATGTTCTCTATAAGACTCCTGACTCCCTTGAGGCAGCCATGTCTCTGGTGATCCGAGTTGCTAGCCGTTTTCACCAGAGACATAGGGAGTCACCTCTGGGGGGGAGTTCTGAGGTCGAGGGTGGTCAGTACTGAGCCAACTGTGGAACCCATGCAGGTAGGTAGGGCGTCTCATGCTGGCGTAAGGGGTGTGTGCTTCTGTTGTTGTAAATAGGGCTATTTTGTGAGCATGTCCTCCCCAACCTCTATTCAACCGCTGGAAAAACCAGTGGGTCCGGGTTGCAGGGAGGTTGGCCACTCGAGTGTACTTATTACTTCTGTGGGTAAGACTCATTTTTTTTTTAACAGCTACTTTGTACATGGGTGAAAATAAGGTAGACGTTTCCATCTTCCTGGACAGTGGGGTGGGGTTTCATTTGGCTGATGCTAAGTTCAACCAGGACCAAGGCCTCGTCCGACATACATTGTCCAGACCTATACCAATTATGGCTATTGACTCTGCCCCCCTAAAACAGGGGCACTTTATGCAGGTGGTTCATGACATGCGGGTACAGGTGGGGGCCATACACTCTGAGGTGTTAAACTGCTACGTGCTTGAGGGACTGCTCTCACCTTTGGTACTGGGACTTCCTTGGCTTACTCTGCACAATCTTGAAATTGATTGGCAGACACAGAAAGTGGTTAATTGGAGTACATACTGTCAAGAACACTACTTGGGTACCCAGTTGGCTGGGGTATACCCAGTCTGTGCCCCATTACCTGTCAAACTTTGGGGATGTGTTTTCTGAGCAGGGGAGCCAAGAACTCCCCATCATCCTTATGATTGTGCCATTAATCTGGTTCCTGGTGCCAAGCTGCCCAAGAGCAGACGCTATAACATCTCAGGTCCAGAGAGGCAGACCATGAAAGACTATATTACGGAAAGTCGGATTAACCCTCCGTCAGGGGCAACTGATCTGACAGGCGCAGCTCACTTAGTTTCATTTCTCTATTTTCAGTGGTTTGTCTGGGAAACACCCTCCTCCCAGTACCTTCCTAACTTTAAAGGCTGTGTGAAACCTGAGCAGCCTCTTGTCCTGCAGAGCTGCAGGAGATCAGATATCAGTGTTTTGGCTTCTCCGGCTCATTGCCCCTGAATGCGTCACACCTTTGACGGTTAGAATTTGCTGTTTTTATTCATCCCAATTGGTTTTTTAGCTTGTTTTATGAATAGCTAGTGCTCAATTTGTGGATTTGTCATAGAAGGTTTTGTTAGAAATAACAGTGTGCTTCTCAGGCACATTGCGCCCTAACACATATTCTCTCTCTTGCTTCAGCTTTTGTTCAGAAATGGCGAGGAGAATATTTGACTTGTCCAATTCCCTTCATGTTGAGCAAGTGCAAAATATACTGCTTGATGATGAGACAGACCCCTTACAGCTAGAAGATTTAGGGGAAGAAAGTGACATTGATTCAGAAGATGATGTGGAAGAATGTCCAGATGTGTCTGATACAGATCAAGATGGAGAGAGTGAGGAGGATGCTCAAGACATAGAAACATATTACGTTTCTGGTTATTAAACATTTTTTTCCACCTTATTATGTGTATTCTCATTTATTACATTCCTATTAAGGTAACTGATCACTTTTAGAGCATTGAAATTTTTAAAAAAGGAAAATATAGCCAATTTTCTAGCCTGTGCCGGACAGGCGCAATGCCCCTAAACTCGTTATGAAACATATTGCCCCTAACGGAGGGTTAAGGGTCATATCAGACCTTCCTCATCTCCCATTGCTGCGGGGTTTTTTGTCAAGAAAAAAAAGATGGGGGTTACGTCCTTGCCTGGATTTCCGGGAACTCAGTGCGACCACTGTCATTCATCTGTACCCACTTCCCCTGATTCCTGACTTCTTTAATCAAATTGTTGGAGCAAAATGGTTCTCTAAGATGGAACTCAGGGGGGCGTACAACCTCATCCGCATTAAAGAGGGGGATGAGTGAAAGACTCCATTCAATATGCCAGAAGGACACTATGAGAATCTTGTAATGCCTTTTGGGCCGACAAATGCGCCCGTCGTCTTTCAGCACTTTAATGACATCTTTAGTCAGCTGGTAGGCAAGTTTGTTATAATCTACCTGGAGGATATTCTGAACTATTCACCTGACCTTGAGTCACACCAGGTACATGTCAGGCAGGTCTTACACATACTGCATGACAATATATTGTATGTCAAACCCGAGAAGAGTATGTTCTCGGTTGAGATCCCTTTCCTTGGATATGTATTGTCTGCCACCAGTTTTCGCATGGATCCAGCTTAAGTCTGTACCCATGTCTGCAGGGAACACTAATCCTGGTGGTGGTGGACAGGTTCAGTAAAATGTCTCATTTTATAGATTTACCAGCTTTGTCTAATGCCAAATCTCAGGCACAAATTTTTGTCAGGGAAATATTTAGACTGCATGGGATTACTACCAATATTGTTTCTGATCAGGGGGTGAAGTGTATCTCCAAATTTTGGAGGGCATTTTGCACCTATCTGGGGATCCATTTATAATTTTCTTCTGCTTTTCACAGGCAGACTGGTTAATCGGACTTTAGAGACATCTCAGATGTTTCATGTCTGAGAATCAGGAGAACTGGGTTACCTACTAACCGTTCGCTGAATTCACAGTAAATAATTGTCAGGAATCAACCGGTAAGTATATATATATGGCAGGGGTGACTAATAGTTTGCGAAACATGGGTTCCAAATATAAGTGTGGTTGATCGGAGACATTTGGTGGGTCCAGATCTGTGTGTTGGTTACTTGGTGTGGCTGGCGTAGAGAAACATTAAGCTGAAGGTTAAGTCTGGGAAACTGGGTCCCAGGTTTATCGGTCCTTATAAGATCTTAGCCATCGTCAATCCAGTAGCATTCCGCCTTGCTTTACCACCTACCTTTATAATCCATAACATTTTTCACCATTCGCTTCTCAAGAAGTTCATGGCATCTGCAGTAACTTCACCTCTACCACCTTCTCCTGCCATTATTGATGGTATTCTGGAGTTCCAGATAGCAAAGGTCTTAGACTCTCATCATGTTTGTCAGTCGCTTCAATATATGGTACATTGGAAGGGGTACAGTCCTGAGGAGAGGATGTGGGTACCAGGTTCTGATATCCATGTCGCCAGACTGGTTCGGGCCTTTCATGTTGCACAACCAGATAAACCTGGCCCTGAGGTTCCGAGGTCCTTCATAGAAGAGGGGGTACTGTCACGGGTTTACCGCAATGGAGCGGAGCAAGAAGGCCGCAGCATCTGGTGGCTCCTACTCCGCCGCTGAGAAGCACTTCTCCAGTTTATTAAACGTGTTTATTTCTTCCAGCAGAACAGGGGTTAATCGGCCATGTTAGAAATTCCTGCATTTAGCTGTGCTGGGTTATTAACTCCTTTTCCCTATAAAATCTGTGCTCAATTATCAAGTCCTTGTCTGAGTTAGCAATTGTTGCAAGACATAGGATTGAGAGAAGTTGGTTATGAGTGCTGGAGGAGTGTATTAGCGACTGTTGTCTGGTTTGTAAGCTTGGCAATTCCCTATCCTTCCATTTTGCTTTCTTCCCCCTCCCTACACACCCTAGTGAATACCTCGTTATATGGGTATATTTTGTGTGTGTGGAGTTTTCAGTTTACCCTTGTCTTTGTTACCGTCAGGTTGGTGTACTGTAGTACTGACCCCTCTTCCCTGGGTGTGGGAAGGGGATAGATGAAGGGCTAATTTAGGAGACAGGGCAAGGGTGGAGGCCCCAGCATCTTTGCCATCTGAAGTATCCCAGGGAACAGGGTGAGCTAGGGTGCCCACTAGTGATAGAGCCAGGAAAGGTGCCCCTGGTCCTAGGTCACTCGCCAGTGTTGAATCGTAATAATCATGCTAGAGAATTTTACTACAATTAAAGATACTCTGATGTTTACTTCAGCCACGGAGTAAAAATGTCCTGCAACCAGCACTTGTTGACCCACATAAGATTTGGTACCACCATTTCATATCACGTTGGGGCTAATAACTTTGTAAAGGCAATGCAAAAAAATATATGCGAATTGAGATATTGATTTGGCTTTTATTCCAAGTCATATTGCCAGACTCGTTAAAGGGTTGATTGTGACTTGTAGGTTCACTACTTCCAACAGGTGGCACTATAGAGTTTAAGTCCTCTTTTTCTCTGAAGAGGCAATTTGCATATTAAATTTCCCAGAGGAGCATTGCACAGCAAATGGGCCTCCTTGTCTTGACAAGCCAGAGCTGGTGTGTCGCTCTCCACAAGGAGAGACCTTACCCCTTAGGCTGGGATCACACATGCGAGAAATACGTCTGCGTCTCGCATGGTAATACCCGGCATTGCCGCCGTCACTCAGGAGCGGAGAGTGCGGCCGCATAGCAATACATGCGGCCGCACGCTCCGCCAGAGTTACGGCGGCAATGCCGGGTATTACCATGCGAGACTCGGACGTATTTCTCGCATGTGTGATCCCGGCCTTAGACCTCAGTCCAGAGCCTCTCACCTAGCCAAATCAGTTCTCATGCTTCGCAAGACTCGTTAAAGGGTTGATTGTGACTTGTAGGATCGCTACTTCCAACAGGTTGCACTGTAGAGTTCAAGTCCTCCTTTTCTCTGAAGAGGCAATTTACATATAAAAATATAAAAGCATTCAAGTGTCCCATTGATACATTTTTAAGACTAAGTGAAGCAAAGATGAAGGCGTATTTATTGGACCTCAGATTCGTAAGCTTCTTCAAGATGAGGAGTTTCTTCATTTGCTGCAGGGCAAGGATAACGCTGCATGAATAGCATACACATTAGTGGTAACTACATTTTTGGGGAAACTCAAGAGAAGATAACGATGAAGAGTTGGTGAAAAATTGAAAAGTCTCCTCAAAACATATGAGGCTCTTGGCTGTAACATATCCTTCAAAATTCATTTTTTACATTCGCATCTAGACTTATTTCCACCAAACTGCAGAGCAGTGAGCGACGAGCACAGTGAGAGATTTCACCAAGATATTGCGGCTTTGAAGAAAAGATATTAAGGAAAATTTAATCCATCATTGCTTGCAGTTTACTGTTGGACAATTATAAGAGATGATCCGATGCAGGAGTACCGTAGACGAGCAAAAAAGTTGTCAATGAATGAAGGGCAAATGTTGTAGTGCAATTTCTGTACCTGTTTATTACTCGCAATACTGTTTACACAGGTTTTAGCTATTTGAATTGTTGTCAAGTTTCCTCTAAATAAATATCAAGAATTTGGTATAAAAAAAATATTCTGCATCTTTATATTTGCAAAAATAATAATGTTTCAAAGTACTGAAACTTTTATGCATTAATTATATGTAGCACTAAAAGGAAAACTCTGTCACAGAAATGAGCCAACTAAAAATATTCATTAGAAACAAAAATTTAGATATTGTTACAAGTGACTTTCACACCTATAGGATATCTAGGCAAAGGGATACATGTGCAAAGACAGATATACGAAAAAGCTGCACAAGACAAAAAAGAGATTAAAATGAAAAAACGTCTCTGTGCTATATAGTGTGTGCGGCATTTAGTCCTATAAGATACATCCCATAGAATGTAAGTCCGCAAGGACAGGGTCCTCTCCCCTCTGTACCAGTCTGTCATTGTAAATTTGTTTACTGTAAACGATATCTATAACTCTGTACGTAATCCCTTTCTCATGTACAGCACCATGGAATTAATGGTGCTATATAAATAAATAATAAAGATACCATTTATACTAATCCCTATCAATTGTGCAAATACTTGCTTGATAAATTGAATGGTTAATCACACATAGCAAATTCCAATAAAAAAGGACATATTCAAAACAACACATATATTCAAAACAACACATATAGTTAAACATCATACACCATGCAATGAAAACTGGCAATCCAACAGCCGTAGTTGATAAAGTGAATACCACGGTTGGCAATCGTAGTTCGTTATTTACTAAGGCCAATTGTTAATGGAGTTATTCATATAATAATTTTTGTTGATTTTAGTTAAACCCGTTGTAGTGACAATTCTTTAATAGTTATTAGCCACAGCTGGGGAAGACAGTCCAATAGTCGTGCACAGTTTTGATCTTTGTGTTGCCTTAGCCAGAGGTCAACAAAATAAAGTAGCATTTAATCTTGTGTCAGTTCTATGCAGCACGGACTATAAAGTCATGTGTCAATGGCTTTACATTGATGCTTGCAAATAATGAAGCATGGTGTTAAACTTGTAACACAAATAGATATCCTTGTGGTAAATACCGTACATCCATCCACATTTCCACTGGTATAGGGAAGATACTTGCACGAGTTGGTGGAAAGAATTCTCAAAAGTTCACTGCAGCACACCTCAATGCAGGGAGTCCCGGCTGGTGACTCACCAGATGTGGTTCGGTTCGCGTATAGTAGTAGTCGGCAGTGACGTTGCTCGTGTACGGAGTCCCAAAGGGTTGTACTTTGCCTCACGCTTTAAGGAGATACTGCTGTCTCCTTCATCAGAGGGTATTGCCCTCATTCTGAACATGAAAATGGCTTCTCCTATGTGTGAGTTCTCTGATGTTTGAAAAGAACCTTTTTATTTGTAAAACATTTCCTATATTCTGAACATGAAAAAGGCTTCTCCCCTGTGTGAATTCTCTCATGTGTAACAAGAGAGGATTTATTTATAAAACATTTCCTACATTCTGTACACGAAAATGGCTTTTTACCGTGTGAGTTCTCTGGTGTTTAAGATAACTTGATTTCTGATTAAAACATTTCCCACATTCTGAACATGAAAATGGCTTCTCCCCTGTGTGAGTTCTCTGATGTGTAACAAGACATGATTTATTTATAAAACATTTCCCACATTCTGAACATGAAAATGGTTTCTCCCCTGTGTGAGTTCTCTGATGTCTAACAAAAGCTGATTTCTGATTAAAACATTTCCCACATTCTGAACATGAAAATGGCTTCTCCCCTGTGTGAGTTCTCTGATGTGTAACAAGAGAGGATTTATTTCCAAAACATCTTCCACATTCTGAACATGAAAATGGCTTCTCCCCTGTATGAGTTCTCTGGTGTTTAACAAAACTTGATTTCTGACTAAAACATTTCCCACATTCTGAACATGAAAATGGCTTCTCCCCTGTGTGAATTCTCTGATGTGTAACAAGAGATGATTTATTTATAAAACATTTCCCACATTCTGAACAAGAAAATGGCTTCTCCCCTGTGTGAGTTCTCTGATGTCTAACAAAAGCTGATTTCTGACTAAAACATTTCCCACATTCTGAACATGAAAATGGCTTTTCCCCTGTGTGAGTTCTCCAATGTGTAACAAGAGTTGCTTTGTCTGTAAACCATTTCCCACATTCTGAACATGTAAATGGCTTCTCCCCTGTGTGAGGTCTCTGATGTTGGATAAGATCCCTTTTATTTGTAAAACATTTCCCACATTCTGAACAGGAAAATGGCTTATACCCTGTGTGAGTTCTCTGATGTCTAACAAGAGCTGATTTCACTGTAAAACATTTCCCACATTCTGAACATGAAAACGGCTTCTCCCCTGTGTGAGTTCTCTGATGTTTAACAATAGTTGATTTCCACTTAAAACATTTCCCACATTCTGAACATGATAAAGGCTTCTCCCCTGTGTGATTTCTTTGGTGTCTAACAAGTTGTGATTTCTGGTTAAAGCATTTTCCACACATGGAACAAGAATAGCTTTTCTCTGCTGTGTGAATTTTTTTATGTTTAAGAAAACACTTTTCAAGGGGAAAACTATTTCCATATCCTGAACGTGAAAATGGCTTTTTTGCTTTAGGAGCTATTTGTTTTTTAATGCTTGCATTGTTACTTTTATTTTCCTTAGTAGTTGGTAATGAATCAGAAGACAGGACCTGTTTCATAAGATCATATGACAGATCTTTTTTGGGAAAGGATGATGGTATATCTGGAGTAACGGCATTCACTTCAATTGTATCCTGTGGGATATTAAGATCATCTGATTTAAAAACTGAAGATGTCAACTCTCCCTCTGATCTCCTAGTACAGTCATCTGCTAAGAAAAAAACACAATTATTTATTAATAAAATATCCTTGAATTTAATATTTTTCTACTTAAAATGTTTGTACAAATGGCAAGTTATGTAAAAATATTTAATTATTCAGCAGGACAATGACAGTTCACACTCTAATAAAAAACCTCATAAGATGAACTAGTGGATGGTGGTGTTCAACTGTTTGTTCTATGGGAAATTGACACTCTTAAAATGCTATTTGGCTTATGATAGCATACCAAAGGGTCTGTCAGTATACAAATCCCCATCTGCAGATATAGGTGATAAAGTCACCCTGACTGAATGGGATGCTAGGTTTAAAACCTTTCCTTTGTCATTGAGAAAAGGAAAAAATTAACCCCTTCATGACCCAGCCTATTTTGGCCTTAATGACCTTGCCGTTTTTTGCAATTCTGACCAGTGTCCCTTTATGATGTAATAACTCATGAACGCTTCAACGGATCCTAGCGATTCTGAGTTTGTTTTTTCGTGACATATTGGGCTTCATGTTAGTGGTAAATTTAGGTCGATAATTTCTGAGTTTATTTGTGAAAAAAAAACGGAAATTTGGCGAAAATTTTGAAAATTTCGCAATTTTCACATTTTTTATTTTTATTCTGTTAAACCAGAGAGTTATGTGACACAAAATAGTTAATAAATAACGTTTCCCACATGTCTACTTTACATCAGCACAATTTTGGAAACAAATTTTTTTTTTGCTAGGAAGTTATAAGGGTTAAAATTTGACCAGTGATTTCTCATTTTTACAACAAAATTTACAAAACCATTTTTTTTAGGGACCACCTCACATTTGAAGTCATTTTGAGGGTTCTATATGGCTGAAAATACCCAAAAGTGACACCATTCTAAAAACTGCACCCCTCAAGGTGCTCAAAACCACATTCAAGAAGTTTATTAATCCTTCAGGTGTTTCACAGCAGCAGAAGCAACATGGAAGTAAAAAATGAACATTTAACTTTTTAGTCACAAAAATGATCTTTTAGCAACAATTTTTTTATTTTCCCAAGGGTAAAAGGAGAAACTGGACCACGGACGTTGTTGTCCAATTTGTCCTGAGTACGCTGATACCTCATATGTGGGGGTAAACCACTGTTTGGGCGCACGGCAGGGCTCGGAAGGGAAGGAGCGCCTTTTGACTTTTTGAATGAAAAATTGGCTCCAATCTTTAGCAGACACCATGTCAGGTTTGGAGAGCCCCCGTGTGCCTAAACATTGGAGCTCCCCCACAAGTGACCCCATTTTGGAAACTAGACCCCCCAAGGAACTTATCTAGAAGCATAGTGAGCACTTTAAACCCCCAGGTGCTTCACAAATTGATCCGTAAAAATGAAAAAGTACTTTTTTTTTCACAAAAAAATTATTTTAGCCTCAATTTTTTCATTTTCACATGGGCAACAGGATAAAATGGATCCTAAAATTTGTTGGGCAATTTCTCCTGAGTACACCGATACCTCACATGTGGGGGTAAACCACTGTTTGGGCACATGGTAAGGCTCGGAAGGGAAGGAGCGCCATTTGACTTTTTGAATGAAAAATTATCTCCATCGTTAGCGGACACCATGTCGCGTTTGGAAAGCCCCTGTGCGCCTAAACATTGGAGCTCCTCCACAAGTGACCCCATTTTGGAAACTAGACCTCCCAAGGAACTAATCTAGATGTGTGGTGAGCACTTTGATCCCCCAAGTGCTTCACAGAAGTTTATACCGCAGAGCCGTGAAAATAAAAAATAATTTTTCTTTCCTCAAAAATGATTTTTAGCCCAGAATTTTTTATTTTCCCAAGGGTAACAGGAGAAATTGGACCCCAAAAGGTGTTGTCCAGTTTCTCCTGAGTACGCTGATACCCCATATGTGGGGGTAAACCACTGTTTGGGCACAAGTCGGGGCTTGGAAGGGAGGTAGTGACGTTTTGAAATGCAGGCTTTGATGGAGTGGTCTGCGTGCGTCACATTCCATTTGCAGAGCCCCTGATGTGCCTAAACAGTAGAAACCCCCCACAAGTGACCCCATTTTGGAAACTAGACCCCCCAAGAAACTTATCTAGATATGTGGTGAGCACTTTGAACCCCCAAGTGCTTCACAGAAGTTTACAACGTAGAGCCGTGAAAATAAAAAATCATTTTTCTTTCCTTAAAAATGATGTTTTAGCAAGCAATTTTTTATTTTCACAAGGGTAACAGGAGAAACTGGACCCCAATAGTTGTTGCCCAGTTTGTCCTGAGTACACTGATACCCCATATGTGGGGGTAAATCATTGTTTGGGCACAAGTCAGGGCTCGGAAGGGAGGTAGTGACGTTTTGAAATGCAGGCTTTGATGGAGTGGTCTGCGTGCGTCACATTCCATTTGCAGAGCCCCTGATGTGCCTAAACAGTAGAAACCCCCAAGTGACCCCATTTTGGAAACTAGACCCCCCAAGAAACCTATCTAGATGTATAGGGAGCACTTTGAACCCCCAAGTGCTTCACAGAAGTTTATAACGCAGAGCCGTGAAAATAAAAAATCATTTTTCATTCCTCTAAAATTATGTTTTAGCAAGCAATGTTTTATTTTCGCAAGGGTAACAGGAGAAATTGGACCCCAATAATTGTTTCCCAGTTTGTCCTGAGTATGCTGGTACCCCATATGTGGGGGTAAACCACTGTTTGGGCACACGTCGGGGCTCGGAAGGGAGGGAGCACCATTTGACTTTTTGAACGCAAGATTGGCTGGAATCAATGGTGGCGCCACGTTGCGTTTGGAGACCCCTGATGTGCCTAAACAGTGGAAACCCCTCAATTCTAACTCCAACACTAACCCCAACACACCCTTAACCCTAACCCCAACCCTAACCCCAACACACCCCTAACCCTAATCCCAACTCTAGCCATAACCCTAATCACAACCCAACCCCAACACACCCCTAACCACAACCCTAACCCTAATCCCAACCCTAATCCCAACCCTAACCACAACTTTAACCCCAACACACCCCTAACCCTAACCATAACCCTAACCACAAGCCTATTCTTAATCCTATTTCCAACCCTAGCCCTAATTCCAACCCTAACTCTAATTCCAAGCCTAACCCTAAGGCTATGTGCCCACGTTGCAGATTCGTGTGAGATTTTTCCGCACCATTTTTGAAAAATCCGCAGGTAAAAGGCACTGCGTTTTACCTGCGGATTTACCGCGGATTTACAGTGTTTTTTATTTGGATTTCACCTGCGGATTCCTATTGAGGAACAGCTGTAAAACGCTGCGAAATCCGCACAAAGAATTGACATGCTGCGGAAAATACAGCGCAGCATTTCCGCGCTGTATTTTCCGCACCATGGGCACAGCGGATTTGGTTTTCCATAGGTTTACATGGTACTGTAAACCTGATGGAACACTGCTACGAATCCGCAGCGGCCAATCCGCTGCGGATCCGCAGCCAAATCCGCACCGTGTGCACATAGCCTAATTCTAACGCTAACCCTAGTTCTAACCCTAACCCTACCCCTACCCCTAGTTCTAACCCTAGTGGAAAAAAAAATATTTTCTTTATTTTATTAATGTCCCTACCCATGGGGGTGATAAAGGGGGGGGGGGGGTCATTTACTATTTTTTTAATTTTGATCACTGTGATAAGTTTATCACAGTGCTCAAAATGTACATGGAACGAATCTGCCGGCCGGCAGATTCGGCGGGCGCACTGCGCATGCGCCCGCCATTTTGGAAGATGGCGGCGCCCAGGGAGAAGACGGACCGACTTCGGGAGGCTCGGTAAGTATGAGGGGGTGGTGGGGGGGTGGATCGGAGCACAGGGGGGGTGGATGGGAGGTCAAGGGAGCGGACAGGAGCACGGGGGAGCGGACAGGCAGACGGAGGGGGGTACCGGACAGAACGGAGGACTGGGGAGGAGATCGGGGGTGGTGGTGGTGGGGGGGGGGGGGGCAGAACATGATTTCCAGCCATGGCAGATGCTATTGCAGCATCGGCCATGGCTGGATTGCAATATTTCACCATTTTCATAGGTGAAATATTGCAAATTGCTCTGATTGGCTGTTGCACTTTCAACAGCCAATCAGAGCGATCGTAGCCACGTGGGGGCAAAGCCACCCCCCCTGGGCTGAAGTACAACTCCCCCTCTCCCTGCAGATCGGGTGAAATAGGAGTTAACCCTTTCACCCGATCTGCAGGGACGCGATCATTCCATGACGCCACATAGGCGTCATGGGTCGGATTGGCACCGACTTTCATGACGCCTACGTGGCGTCAAAGGTCGGGAAGGGGTTAATGGATAGTAAGAATAAGATATCCAAACTATATGGCAAATTAACACCATATAAAAATCATCCTGAAATTATGAATCTATCCAGAAATATTAGAAATAGAATACTTACAAAGCAAGGAAAAAGAAATTGTCCAAAAAAGACATCGGAAATTGGGCAGAATGTAATATTAGAATGTTGAAGGATAGATAGTTGTTGAAACCTAAGGCTACTTTCACACTAGCGTCGTACGACGCACGTCGCAATGCGACGTACCAAGGCAAACTGTGAGTAAAAAACACAACGGGGGCAGCGGATGCAGTTTTACAATGCATCCGCTGCCCCATTGTGATGTCCGGGGAGGTGGGGGTGGAGTTCCGGCCGCGCATGCGCGGTCGGAAATGGCGGACACGATGCACCAAAAAAAGTTACATGTAACGTTTCTTTGTGCCGACGGTCCGACGCAACACGACGCATCCGTTGCACGACGGTTGCGACGTGTGGCAATCCATCGCAATGCGTCGCTAATGCAAGTCTATGGCGAAAAAACGCATCCTGCAAGCAATTTTGCAGGATGCGTTTTTTTTCCAAAGCGACGCATTGCGACGTGCGTCGTACGACGCTAGTGTGAAAGCAGCCTTAGATGAAATTGAAGGCAGTCCATCTGCTACAGCGATATCAGAGGAAATGTTCTCTATCCACTTAACATCAGATGTTGAGAATACACCATCTCAATTGCCACGGCCCCAGGAACATAGTTCTATCAATTCAGAATTGGATACTCTCCTCTCCACCCACATGAGAACCTGCCATCATCAAAATCCCCTTGGTATAAAGGTATGAGGAATCGGACACATAATTTTGGGCCCTAAAAGGGGCGACTTAGATAAAATTTTGCTACAGTTGGAGGTTTTAATACGAGACGCCCTACATGTATAAACGAAGGCTTCACATATACTCCCTTCCTTTGAAAATATACAGACCTTCGTTGAGTATATATGTTCCTTGTAGATTAAGCATACCCTGTAAAGGTGATAAGTACTGTCACCTCTTCATGAACTGAAGTGGATGAAAACCATTAATATTTAAATAGTAAAGGAAATTGATATTTGGACCGAGTCCCAGTAAAAGATCTAACCATATGAAGCTAATGACCACCTTTTGCAGGATGGCCATATCTATATAAGATCCCCCCAGTTTAAAGGGAAGGTGTTGCGTTTTTATATTATTAAAAAAAAAAATGATAAATCCCTTATTTTTATAACATTTTCAAGTGTACAGTATTAATAGCTTATTTTATTAATTTTTTTGCAGCCACTGGGGGTTGCCAATTTGCTTTGCAGAAGTGTAAGGGTCGCTGCACGACACTTACACTCTGCAAATACGGCTGCCGTTGGGAATAGACATCAGCGGTCGGACACCGACCCTATCTATAACACTTAAACCAAAAAGAACCCTCTCGGCCAATAGAGGAGACACCTCTAAGCCAGAACATATAACCTAAAAAGCTCACTGGGTTGCAGGTTGGAAAAATCAATATACACACAAATTCGCAACCAGGTGAGAGGAGGTGTCCAAAATAGTAAATAATTTTATTAAAGTATCAAAATGTACACCAATATAAACATTACATACGGACAAATATGGTGAGAGGAAAAGTGTGCCAAATGACACCAGCAACAGAAGATGTTAAAAGGTGCTGGAAAAAGAACACACCAAAAGCAGGCCTCCTGATATCACAGCCACGCTGGAGAATGCCTATAAATTGTTATGGCAGTCTATAGTAAAGTAAAAAGCAGTCAAACTTCAACAAAGTAGAAGAAATAAAGAACATAAAAATAACCAATAGACCCTTGAAGTGAATGTGTCACAAGAGACTAAAGACCGCATGTAGAGTGGACATGTTGCTACACTCAGTAATAGCAAGGCATGCAGATGTACTACACACTGGCACCACCAAGTTCTGAGGAAAACGTAAGCATGTTAAGGTGTATCAAGAATATTTACCTTGAGACATGGTGGAAACCGTGGATCAGCGTGGTGTGAGCAGGAGGAGGCCTCGACGTACGTTTCGCCCTGACGAAGCCCCCCAGGGCGAAACGTACGTCGAGGCCTCCTCCTGCTCACACCACGCTGATCCACGGTTTCCACCATGTCTCAAGGTAAATATTCTTGATACACCTTAACATGCTTACGTTTTCCTCAGAACTTGGTGGTGCCAGTGTGTAGTACATCTGCATGCCTTGCTATTACTGAGTGTAGCAACATGTCCACTCTACATGCGGTCTTTAGTCTCTTGTGACACATTCACTTCAAGGGTCTATTGGTTATTTTTATGTTCTTTATTTCTTCTACTTTGTTGAAGTTTGACTGCTTTTTACTTTACTATAGACTGCCATAACAATTTATAGGCATTCTCCAGCGTGGCTGTGATATCAGGAGGCCTGCTTTTGGTGTGTTCTTTTTCCAGCACCTTTTAACATCTTCTGTTGCTGGTGTCATTTGGCACACTTTTCCTCTCACCGTATTTGTCCGTATGTAATGTTTATATTGGTGTACATTTTGATACTTTAATAAAATTATTTACTATTTTGGACACCTCCTCTCACCTGGTTGCGAATTTGTGTGTATATTGATTTTTCCAACCTGCAACCCAGTGAGCTATCTATAACACTGTAGCCGCATTAGCTGTGACCTGGGCATGCCCTCTTGGGCTGTCCAGGTCACAGCTGTTGGAGGAGATCGCGGACATTTTGTTGTAGCCCGCAGCGTATGCTGTGGGCTTTATTTTCCCTAGTCATTGCACCCACTGCTCAGTGCGTGCGATGACAGGAGCTGTGGGGTCATGCTGTCAAATGTCAGTATCACCCCGCAGCTGTCACTGTCACCCGCGGTAACAATACGGCCGGTACTGTTGGTCACAGCGCTGCGGGATCCTGCTGGCAGATGTCGGCGTGATCCCGCAGCTGTGACCCGCAGCGGTGACATGCAGTAAAAAACCAGGCTCGGACTGATGAGACTACTGCTCCCATCGGGCTATGTCTGATGGGAGAGTAGTATCATCTGCCGACTCTCCTGTGCTCACAGTTTAAAAAAAAAAAAAAAAAAAAGTTAAATTACATACATATTCACATAAAAATAAAAAACGATTATACTCGCCTCACACCATATCCTCGACGCTCTCGTCTCATAGAAAAAATGTGAAATAATAAACCAACATATACTCCCTGTCCGCCATAGTCCAGGCAATCCAGATTGTCCCACGACGATCTCACGTGTAGAACAGTCACATCGGGAGATGCGACTGCTCTACCCGGCGATACACTGACAGTAGGTAATCGCTCCCTGCAGTGTATCACTGTGCTGCCACGAGAGTTCACCGGAGTTCATTAGCTCGGTGCTCTCCCTTACGGCACCGCTGTTTGAGAACTTTCCCACGCAGCAGTGGTGGTGGTGTAAGCGAGATCACTAGCGGTAATAAACTCCGGTGAACTCTCACCGCAGCTCAGTAATACACTGACAGGAGGTAAACCTCCTGTCAGTGTATCACCGGCTGTCTTTGAGAGCAGTCATTTCACTGATGTGACTGCTCTCAAAGTGATCAGGATCGTCATAGGACATTATGGATTATCTTCTCGTCGTACAGGTGAGATTTGTGGTTTACTATTTTATTTTTGTTGCAGGAGAGGAGGGTGTCGGCAATTAGGCGTTCGGTAAGTATGGTTAATTAAGATTAATACACCGGATTACGTACCGGTAATGCTCTTTTATAGAGCCACGACAGCACCCACTTGAGAGAGGGGATCCGCCCCTTAGGAACAGGAAATCCTATGGAGAGAATAAAAGGGGCGGTCCCCCTCGCTCCCACAGTTGGGTTACAGAGAATGAGAGGAACCGCCCACCAGTATTAGTAGGCAATCCAATATCATCGTTTATCTTTAGTTAACATAAGTATAGCTAACTACAAGAACCATTCACCCTTATCAGTGCTCATATATAAAATTTACTTATTAGGGAGGGAAGTGAAGGGGTGCTGTCGTGGCTCTATAAAAGAGCATTACCGGTACGTAATCCAGTGTTTTCTCTTCGCCACGATAGCACCCACTTGAGAGACTTACAGAGATAGTCATTTGGGAGGGATCACCGTGTTAAGAACTGATCTACCGAAACACAAGTTAGATGAGGAAGACAAGTCCAATCTATAGTGAGTATAGAAGGTAGTAGGAGAAGACCAAGTTGCGGCCTTACATATCAGTTTTATTGGAACCTCCGCTCTCTCAGCCCAGGATGAAGACATCGCCCGGGTAGAGTGTGCTTTTACAGTCTCAGGCGGATTCTCCCCTTTTGCTGAATAGGCCAGACAAATTGCGTCCTGAATCCATCGAGACAACGTGTTCTTCGTGACACCAGAACCTTTCTTGTGGCCCTGGAAGGAAACAAAGAGAGACCTGCTCTTCCTCCAGGGGCTAGTTCTGTCTAGGTAAGCTATTACTGCTCTTTTTACATCTAAAGTATGGTACCTTTCCTCTTCCTGATTTGTGGTATTACTATAGAAGGAAGGAAGGAAGATCTCTTGGGATCTGTGAAACTTGGACCCTACTTTAGGTAAGTAAGAAGGGTCTGTTTTTAAGACAATCCTATCCTGGAAAAATGACAGAAAGGGAGGATCTACCGATAATGCCTGAATATCGCCTACTCTTCTGGCTGATACTAAAGCAACAAGGAAAGTTGTTTTAAGAGTAACATATTTTATATGGGCTGAGTGTATAGGCTCGAATGGTCCTCCTGTTAGGGCCTCTAGAACTAGATTAAGATCCCATGGTGGTATGTGGGGAATCTGGATTGGTTCTGCTCGTTGGCATGCTGAGATGAACCGTGCTACCCATCTGTCTCCTGCAATATTGTGACTATACAGAGCTCCTAGAGCAGAAACCTGCACTTTTAGTGTACTGACCGATAAGCCTAAGTCACGTCCTTTCTGAAGAAATTCTAAAATTGCAGAAATAGGAATTTCTTCTGATAGAGCTGCAGGGTAGAAAGTTAGAATTTTTTTTTTTTTTTTTTCCATATTCTCACATATATGGTTGTTGTAGACCTCTTTCTACTGAGTAGAAGGGTATCAATCAATCTCTCTGAAAACCCCCTTAGTTTTAATAGTTGCCTTTCAAACACCAGGCTGTCAACCGTAAGCCCTTCACATGAGGGTGGTTGAAGGGACCCTGAGAGAGAAGGTCCTGAGTCTCTGGAAGGATCCATGGATCTGCAACCGACATGGCCCTGAGGCACAAAAACCATTGCCTCTTGGGCCAGAATGGTGCTATTAGGATTATGCTCGCTTTGTCTTCCCTTATCTTCCTGATTACGGTCGGAAAGAGTATTAATGGAGGGAAGGCATAAGCTTGTCGGAATGTCCATGGAACTTGGAGAGCATCTAGGATATCTGGGTTGTCGGACAGGAACAATGAAGCGAACCTTTTGACCTGTCTGTTGCCTCTTGTTGCAAACAGGTCTATGTCGGGGGTGCCCCACTTCTTGGCTATCATCTTGAAGATATGCCGACTGAGTACCCACTCTTCTTGGTGGAGAGTGTGACGGCTGAGGAAATCTGCCTTCGAATTTTCCACTACTCTGACATGCAATGCCGACAAAGACCGGAGATGTATCTCGGCCATAGATAGGATCTCGTCTGTTATAGACATGAGAGCTCCTGATCTCGTTCCTCCTTGATGGTTTATATATGCAACGGATGTCATGTTGTCTGACAGTATCCTTGTGTGAGTTCCGTGTAACTGTGGAAGGAATTTCCATATGGCATGATAAACTGCTTTCAGCTCTCTTTCATTAGAGGACTCATTCGAGTCACTAAGAGACCATTGGCCCTGAACTATCTGGTCTTCCAAATGTGCTCCCTAACCAGTAGGACTGGCGTCAGTAAAAATTATTTTTGAAGGTTTAATCACCCAGGGGACTCCACCGATCAGATGGTCTGGTTCTAACCAGCAGTGGAGAGATTCTAACACATTTAATGGGAGGCAGAGGCGACTACTCAAATGGCCTTGTAATTTTTCATCTTCCCGTAAAATTGTGTATTGTAACTGCCTAGTGTGGAATTGAGCCCATGCAACCGCCGGAATATATGATGTAAAGGAACCCAAAAGAGACATACCTTCTCTAAGGGAAATTACCGGGTTATTAATAACTGATTGTACTTTCTTTTTTATTTTTAACTGTTTGGATTCTGGGAGGAAGCATCGCTGACATTCAGAGTCTAGGATAAGACCCAGAAATGTCTGACGGGTTGTTGGAGATAATCTGGATTTTTCCCAGTTAATTAACCATCCCATTTCCTGTAGAGATGAGATTGTATCAGATAGGCGCTGTTCACATTGTGAGGGGGAGTTTCCTACCACCAGAAGGTCATCTAAACATGTAACTATGAGGGTATCTTTTAATCTTTAAAAACAACATTACTTCCGACATTAGTTTAATAAAGACTCTGGGAGCTATTGACAGTCCGAAGGGCCTTGCTGTGTATTGAAAATGACGCATTTGCCCCTTGATCATGATTGCTACACGCAGATATTGCTGGTGTTCAATATAAATTGGTAGATGGTAATGTGTATCTTTTAGGTCGAGGACTGCCATAAAGCACCCAGGGAATAGAAGTTTTACTGTGGACCTAATTGATTCCATCTTGAAGGTTTGATTTACTAGAAAGATTCAATTTTTTTTTTTTTTTTTTAATTTATTATAGTCCTATATGATCCGTCAGGCTTTGGGATAAAAAATAAAGGGGGGTAAAAACCTTTTCCCCTCTGATGGAACGGAACTTCCACTAATACTCTCTTGGATAGGAGATTAATTATTTCATGTTCCAAAAATTGTTGTTGGGCTTGAGACTTTAAAGAAGTCAATAGGAATGAGTCCGGAGGGACTCGGGCAAACTTTAATTTTAAGCCTGAAGTTATGCGGCTAGTCGCCCAGGAGTTAGATGTTACTGCACGCCATTGTGTGGCGAAAAAAGGACAATCTGCCACCTACTGGCAAATCTGCACTAGCACGGTTTGTCTTCCATTTTAAATGGACGTTTCCCGAAAAAAGAGCCTCTTTATTTGTTATCTCTATTGGCCCAGCGGTTTTGGTTTTTTAAAATCCCTTCTTTTATGAAGGATGGGTCTTCGGAATGCTCTCCCTGGCAAGGAAGGCCACATAATTTGGTTTTTGTTTGGGCGTCTCCCTTCCAACCTTTTAGCCACAGGGCGCGACGGGCCGCGTTAGTGAGGCCTGCTGACTTGGCAGCCAACCTGATAGAGCCTGCAGATGAGTCCGCTAAAAATGCTGTAGCGCCTCTGATTAGGGGTAAAGAAGAGATCAGTTTTTCTCTAGACAGGCCCCCTTTTAGACCTTCCTCCAGGTCATTAAGCCAGACTAACATGGACCTTGCCGTACATGTAGCTGATATAGCCGGTTTGAATGCCCCAGTACATGATTCCCATGCCCGTTTTAACAAAGAGTCAGCTTAACGATCTAGGGGGGCTTGTAAGGAACCAGAATCTTCCACAGGCAGTAAGGATTTTTTGGACGTAGATGCCACCGCTGCGTCTACCTTCGGGGTTTTAACCCACGCAGACATGTCCTCATCCTTAAAGGGATAACGCCTCTTTGATGACGATGGTAATCCTCTCTGCCCCTGACTCTCCCATTCTTTCTTAACCAGATCTTTCATTGGTGTTATTACGGGAAAGGTAGGCCTTTTCTTTTCTAACAATCCTGCGAACATATCTTGCGATGTCCTAAGGTCTTTACTTTTTTATACCCATGGTGTTACATACAGACCTGACAAGATTATCTATACTGTCTGTAGGAAAGCACATATCTTGCTCCCCTTCCGAGGAATTATATTCCAGGGACACATCCGTATCTTTCTTATCAGAAGAATGATCTGATCTTGGAGAATTACACTTTCTGCTCTTAGTTTCAGGAATACTTTCTGAACTACGGAACGCTCGTAACTCGTCCCTGAACATCTGTCTGATGTCCTCGGATCTTACAGAGGCTTCCTCACGTAAGGTGCTCTCAATACAGGCATACACATACACATTTTCTTTGTGTAATTATCCGGGAGGGGCTGGGTACATAAGGCACATTGTCTGTGCTTCGATTTTTCCGATCACTTTTTTGCCTAGGGTATATAGATAAGAGGGGCCATGATTGGCTTAATAGGGAGGGTACACACTCACCCCAGTGAAGCAGATGGTCAAGGTACCGGCCGTAGAGGAGGAGATGCAAGCGCAGGCTGAGATGAAGATCGGTCAGATCTCTTCTCTTTTGTGCTGTTTGAGGAGGATTTTCGTCCGCTGCGTGCGCTGCTGCGAGGGAAGTTAGCTGTGACCTCTGAAGGCACCGCTGAGTCCTGAGGTGGCGTCGCCATGCTTGGACGCCGAGGAATCAGAGCCGGCATCATTCAATGCTGGGCGCCGCCATCTTCTTCCTGTTGAACCCGGAAGTCCTCACCACTTCCGGGTCGCGGCCATCTTGGATCTTGTGTGCACTGCCCGGCGTCATCTCTCCTCTGCTCTCGCCCTGCCACATAACCTCCAGGGGAGCCAAATGGCAGTTACACACTCGCGCATATCGCTAGCAGTAGCGTCGCGCATCGAGCATGAATACCTGCCGCAGGCCCGCTGATGCGTCCTCCTGCCCGTGATCCATGCGACCTCCTGTCCTGGCCTCACGGAGCCTGCCAGCAGAGGGGGGAAAACTGACACCAGGACCCCCGACGCTGCTTCCAGCACTGGAGCCCCTGCCGTCCTCACAGGTAAACCGCACAGGCGGCATCCAGGCTAGGTATCCTCTTCTCCATGGGTTCCCTTAGGAACAGGAAACCAACTGTGGGAGCGAGGGGGACCGCCCGTTTAATCTCTCCATAGGATTTCCTGTTCCTAAGGGGCGGATCCCGTCTCTCAAGTGGGTGCTGTCGTGGCGAAGAGAAAAAAGGACTTTATTCTGGCTGTGTCTATTTACCATATAACTATAGGATTAGTAATGGATAGGTGTCTTATTGACGCCTCTCCATTACTAAGCCATGGGCTTGATGTCACCTGACAATACAAAGGTGACATCAACCCCCAAAATATTATTTCACTTGCAACCGCTACAGGGCAAGTGGGATGAGCGAGGCTAAGTGCTAGACCTGGCGCAACTATAAGATGTGCAATTTCTGAGGCGGCTGAAAGCTAATGTTTTTAGCCTGGGGGAGCAATATCCATGGCCCCTTCCTAGACTATTAATGTCAGCCCGCAGATGTCTGCATAGCCTTTGCTGGATATTAATTATAGGGGGACCCCACGTCATTTTTTGGTTGGGGTCGACCATCTTAATAGCCAATAAAGGCTAAGTATATAGCTGTGAACTGATATTAAAGCTTGGGAAGCTCCATGGGTATTACCCCCTTCTCAGGCTATAATCATCTGCTCCCAGGCGTCGGCTTTCTCTCTGCTGATTATTCAAATTACGCGAGAGCCCATGCAATTTTTTTTTTCATTTTTTGTTTCTTTAAAATTAACAGTTGCTGTCTGGTTACAGCCTATGTACGTTTGTTCTGTTAACAGTCCTACATAGGCTGGTGACAATGTGTGCGCAGGTTTGTGTGTTTGTGTTTACTTATCGGATTAGTAATGACGATGTCAGGCTGAGTGTGAGTGTGTGAACGTGAGTGTGAGCATCAGTGTGTGAGCGTACGCGTGAGCATCAGCGCGAGTGTGAGAGTAAACATGTGAGCGTGAGCATGTGAGCTTCTGCGTGAGCATCAGCCTGTGAGTGTGCGAACATGAGCGCCAGTGGAGTGTGCGAACATGAGAGCCAGTGTGAGAGTGCATCAGTTTGTGAGCACACTCCCCTCAGCTAGCACACTGCTCTCCTGAAATACTCTGTGCCACACTGCTTAATGCACCATATATCTCCCTCTGTGACCTCCCATACACCAGTACACTGCTCTCCCTCCTGAAATACCCTGGTTGTCAAAAATGGGGTGGATCCCACGCTGCTTTTTAAAAATATTTATTTAAATAATGAAAAAAACAGCGTGGGGACCCCTCTATTCTTGATAACCAACCTTGCAGAAGTTCAATAAAATAGGGGGGAACCCACGTTGGGTTTTTCATTCATTTATTTCCAAACGATCGCAGCCGGCGGCTGTGGAATACCCCAATCCTCCGCACCTACTGTCACTGTTATTAGCGGCAGCAGCTGTTGGATGATGGGGGTAACAGTCCCAAAAGTCCCCAACTGCTGTCCGGACTTTAATATAGCGCTCATCATTCTCCTCTGATCGCCGGCAGAGCAGGGGAGAATGATGACAGCCGACTTCAGCACCAGCCGCCGGGGAACAGCGCTTACTGTAGCACTTCTTCCCCGGCGGCTGTCCGTGTGGTACTGATGCAGCACACGGGCAGCACAGTTGCCACACGTAGTACACACACTGACACATATCTCCAGTACCATTTTTTCCGGTACCGGAAATATACGGACGTGTGAAATCGGCCTAAATCGGAGTGGAGAGTCATATCGCACAAAATAGTAAATAAATAACATTTCCCACGTGTCTACTTTACAGCAGCACAATTTTTTAAACATAATTTTTTTTTTTGTTAGGAAGTTAAAAGGGTTAAAAGATGACCTTTGATTTCTTATTTTTACAACAAAATTTGCAAAACCATTTTTTTTTAAGGGACCACCTCACATGTGAAGTGACTGAGGTTCCTATAGGAAAGAAAATACTCCAAAGTGACAACATTCTAAAAACTACACTCATCAAGGTACTCAAAACTTCTTTCAGGAAGTTTAGTAATTCTTCAGACGCGTCACAGGAATTTTTGGAATGTGGAAGGAAAAAATAAACATTTACTTTTCTTTCACAAAAATTTTGCTTTAGACCAAATTGTTTTTACTTTTGCAAGGGTAACAGGAGAAAATGGACCATATAATTTGTTGTGCCGATTGAGAATAATATTTGGAAGGAGGGAACAGGGCAAAGTTAGTTTACTGAGTAGTTGATGTGGTAGGCTTGTTTGAAGAGATGGGTTTTTAAAAAGCGCTTGAATAGGTCGGGGCTAGGTATCAGTCTGATCGTCTGGGGAAGTGCATTCCAGAGAGCTGGCGCAGCACGAGAGAAGTCTTGGAGACGGAGGTGCGAGGTTCGGATTACGGGGGATGCTAGTCTTAGGTCATTTGTAGAACGGAGCGCACGTGTAGGGTGATAGACAGAGATGAGAGAGGAGATATAAGGCGGTGCAGAACTGTGGAGAGCTTTGTGGGTGAGAGAGATGAGTTTATACTGGACCCTGTAGCGAATGGGTAGCCAGTGTAATGACTGGCACAAGATGGAGGCATTGGTGAAGCGGCTGGACAGAAATATGACCCTGGCTGCCGCATTCAGGATGGATTGGAGAAGAGAAAGTTTGGTAAGAGGGAGACCGATCAGAAGAGAGTTGCAGTAGTCCAGACGAGAATGAATAAGAGCGACAGTAAGAGTCTTAGCAGTTTCAAAGGTGAGAAAAGGTCGGATTCTGGACATGTTTTTAAGATGCAGGTGACAAGAGCGAGTGAGTGATCGGATATAGGGAGTAAAGGAAAGTTCGGAGTCGAATATGACCCCAAGACAGCAGGCATGCTGCTTGGGAGTTATGGTTGAACCCTCCAGGATAATTTCAATGTTGGGTAGAGTGAGGTTAGTAGAAGGGAGAAACACAAGAAGTTCCGTTTTGGAGAGATTTAGTTTCAGATAGAGGGAGGACATGATGTTAGAGACAGCAGACAGACAATCCTTGGTATTTTGAATTAGGGTAGGGGTGATTTCAGGGGAAGAAGTGTATAATTGGGTGTTGTCAGCATAGAGATGGTACTGGAACCCAAATCTGCTGATTGTTTGTTCAATAGGGGCAGTGTATAGAGAGAAAAAGAGGGGTCCTAGGACTGAGGCCTGCGGAACCCCGATAGTAAGGGGACGAGGAGAGGAAGAAGAACCGGCAAAAGATACAGTGAAGAAGCGGTCAGAGAGGTAGGAGGAGAACCAGGAGAGGGCTGTGTGCTTGAGGCCTATAGAGCGGAGCATAGAGGAAGAGCTGATGATCCACAGTGTCGAATGCTGGGGAGAGATCCAGGAGAATCAGCAGGGAACAATGACCTTTGGATTTAGCTGTTATTAGATCATTAGAGACTTTGGTGAGGGCAGTTTCAGTGGAGTGTAAAGAGAGGAAACCAGATTGTAAGGGGTCGAGAAGAGAGTTATCCGAGAGATAGCGGATTAGACGTGAGTGGACCAGGCGTTCCAGGAGTTTAGAGATGAAGCAAAGGTTAGAGACAGGTCTGTAGTAAGCAGTGCAGTTCTGGTCCAGGGATGGCATGTTTAAATGAGGAGGGAAAGATGTAAGACTAGAGAAAGTATCAGCACCCCCCATTACAGCAGAGATTGTGTAGTAATTTGAATTTCTTAGGATTGAAAACATATTGGAATTTATGAGGTGGAGTGAATCCATGAAACCAGGGCTCAAGCCATGCAAACGCATGAAGGGAGAGAAGTAAGATTCATCTAATAATATATCAGGGTTCTAGGGAGCCAACAGCATCATTACCCATCATAATATTTTTCTTCAAGTGATTTTCTAACTTATCAGCACATTCTATGTACTCTGTAATTTTACTTTGTCTATTACCTGGTGATGTGAGGCGCTGGGGAACTTCCATCATGACGTCCTTGTACACATCTTTGTGTCCTTCTAAATACTCCCACTCCTCCATGGAGAAATAGACAGCGGCATCCTGACACCTTATAGGAACCTGAGACATACAATACCGTCATCCCCCCGATCCCTTCATAGCGTTACTGTATAATGTCCCAGCAGTGTCACCTCTCCAGTCAGCAGCTCAATCATCTTGTAGGTGAGTTCTAGGATCTTCTGGTCATTGATGTCCTCATGTATCAGGGGATGAGGTGGAGGCCCCGTGATTGGGCTCAGGAGTCTTCCCCTTTCCTCAGACACAGGGTCCTGACAGCGGTCACTAGAGGTCTTCTTCACTACTGTGTAATCCTGGTTATGAAGAGACACATTAATAAATCTCACTACAGACATTTCCAGAGTCCTCACCTCTCCAGTTCTGTCCTTATGTTATTCCCATAGATAAGAATGATGTAATGTGACATCATCAGAATCTCTCACCTCTCCAGTAAGCCGGAAGAGGATCTCTAGGGTGAGGTGTAATATCCTCTCCGCCATCTTGTGTCTGTCAATTTCCATCCTTGAGGGGTAAATCAGGAAAATTCTCTTATATAGAAGATCTTCACTGAGAGGATCCGATATTGTAGAGGCCTGAATGAGAAGATGAGCCGATGTAACATCATAAAATCCTGTGTAATAATACAATTACTGGAGATAAGGGCAAACATATGAGATTTATTATTTTACAGTATATAGTTTTCTTCTTTACATCTACTAATAAAACCTATATATTTAGGCCACAGACAACAAGCAGTTTCCTCCTCGGAGTCGGCAGCTGAATACGTTCCTCATAGACTCATCTTCCATAACGCTAATTCTCGTCTCATTTACCGACACTGGAATCGGCATTAGCAATACTGCAGGAGATATTCATTACACGTGACATGAGAAATAACTACTTCATGATGAGGACGACATCTTCATCTTCTAGTACGGCTCTAGAAATTGGCACCAACTGTAATGCCTGCTGCAGAGCAGTAGCACCCAACCTTCACCAGGGGGTGCGGGTGAAGGAAAATAGGTACACTCGCAGTGAAATCACAGAGCAGCAGGCAGGAGCCACTACGTGGCTTAAGAGTAGTCAGACAAAGCCAGGTCAGCAACATAGAGGGAACGAAGTACCAGAGGTCATGGCAATACACGTGGTCAGAAACAAGCCAAAATAGTCAGAGCTGATCGGGAGCAGGAAAGCCAGAGGCGCAAGACAGAAAACAGGTCTGAGGACAAGCCAAGTTAAATAACAAAGGGTCACAACACGGAGAGTGAGTACTAAAATGGGTGAAGTCACAGGGGAACACAGGAACGGGACCTAGGTAAAAGAGCAGAGGACAAATCAGGGTATAACAGGGTCAGCTGCTCACGCCAGAGACAGGAACTATAACTGACACTGCTTACAGGTAACAGCGGACTAAAATAGCCAGACAGATCCCAAAACGAGGCAGAGAAGATTAACCTACGCATGAACATCCCGGGAAGAGAATAATCAGAAACAAACCCCGGACTGGATCATGACACAAAAATTCTTGTAAAAAGAAAAAAACATGCAAAAAGCATAAGATGCATTGTGGAGACATGGGGGTTCAATGGGTGCTCTGGTTTGCTAGCCAAAACCGCATGGACCAGGGATCATCCAACTGAATGCCCGCTCTCCTTTTACCGTGGGCATAACGCTGCTTAGACACCACGTGGTGAGGGATAAACAGTGTAGCAATACTTTTTTGAACCACAAAACAGGTAAATAACACATAGAACTGTCCCAGTAAAATACCCAAGATGGTGCAAAATTACAGTCTCACTCTTCTGCTGACTCGCCGGGATAAGAGCTTCCAAGGCTAACTACCCTAACTTGTGGCACACACAAAGAGGAGGTAATAACGACAAGCTTAGGAAGCTGACAGCCCCATTGAGGTACAGGGCAGGTGACTGGGGGGTCCAAATCCTGACTTCACCAAACATATCCATGGTTCAGTGATGGTCAATGGAGCAGATCAATATTCTGTCAGCTGGGGCCATGGTCCCCTAAGCTGGCATCCTGTAGAATGTCAAATCTGTGTCCCTTGTGATGGAGCCATGATGTGGCAGCTGTCTTGTAGACTGTTTCTGGGTGTGATTTTGTAAAGAGTCACTGGTTGTTTGGATCTCTGTCTCTCTTGCCTGTCATATCCCACTTAGTTAACAAATGTTGTCCTACAAGCCAGCATCCAGATGTCAAGAGGAAGATGTGATGAGATTAATTTGCATTGTTTGACTATTTACCGTATATACTCGAGTATTACCCGACCCGAGTATAAGCCGAGACCCCTAATTTTGACACAAAAACTGGGAAAACTTATTGACTCGAGTATAAGCCTAGGTAGAAAATGCAGCAGCTACCGGTAAATGTAAAAAATAAAAATAGATACCAATAAAAGTAAAATTAATCGAGACATCAGTAGACTAAGTGTTTTTGAATATCCATATTGAATCAGAAGCCACATATAATGCTCCATACAGTTCATGATGGGCCCCATAAGATGTTCTATACAAAATATGCCCCATATAATGCTCCATACAGTTTATGATGGGCTCCATAAGATGCTCCATATTAAAATATGCCCCATATACAGTAATGCCCCCATAAGATGCTCCATAGAGACATTTGCCCCATACAATTCTGCACAAATGCTGATTATGTCCCCATAAGATGTTCCATAGAGACATTTGCCCCGTATAATGCTCCACAAATGCTGATTTAGGCCCCATAAGATGCTCCATAGTCACATTTACCCCGTTTAATGCTCCACAAATGCTGATTATGGCCCCATAAGATGCTCCATAGAGATATTTGCCCCATATGCTGTTGCTGCGATTTAAAAAAAATATATATAAAATCACATACTCACCTCTCATCGCTCAGGCACTTGCTATAGTCACCTGTCCCCCGTTCCACCGCTGTGTCTTCCTCGTCCTCTGCACTGACTGTTCAGGCAAAAGGGCGGCACGCACACTAATCGCGTCATCGCGCCCTCGGACCTGAGCATCACTGCAGAGGACGCGGAAGACGTAGCGGCGCTGACGAGGGACAGGGGAATATCGCGCACTGTCCCCCGTCATACTCACCTGCTCCTGGAGCGGTCCCTGCACATCCCTGGTTCTCCGGGCGCTGACAGCTTCTTCCTGTATTGAGCAGTCACATGGTACCGCTCATTACAGTAATGAATATGCGGCTCCACCCCTATGGGAGAGGAGTCGGGTCCATATTCATTACTGTAATGAGTGGTACCATGTGACCGCTCAACACAGGAAGAAGCTGTCATCGCCCGGAGAACCAGGGACGCGCAGGGACCATGCCAGGAGCAGGCGAGTATGATTAGACAGCTGCCGCTCCCCCTCCCCTGCCGACCCCTAGGAATGACTCGAGTATAAGCCGAGAGGAGCAATTTCAGCTTTAAAAAATGGGCTGAAATTCTCGGCTTATACTCGAGTATATACGGTAATCAATCTGTATAGTTTTTAGTCCTCTCTTTTGCAAGTTAACAAGCCACAAGGCGCACACAATTGTCATTTATCAATTTAAGTAAATATCCACTGTTCAATGACCCTGCATCACTGTCTTGCAAAGACAGACAATAAGTTGTAAGAGCTAATATAGGAGACAAACATTACCCATTCAAAAATATCAAGAAGAACATTTACGAATCATATGATAACAGTGTATGGTTCTTGACCAACTGAAGAACAAATGCATAAATTCAAGTCAATCAAAGTCAAAAGGGGTCTCAATAGCCCTACATAAGTCATTGGTCCATTCGGTCCTAGGTTCCAGGATTGACCCAGAAGGCACGAACATTCTCCTAAAACTTTGTATTAACTCAATGGTATTCACCGCAGCTAATTGGCACCTTCCCAATAGACTTTAGCTTGTTCCGCTATTCTGTCTCTCCTGATTTTGGGGAGGGAGACTCTGATTGCAGGTGGTGATTTCAATTTTACCCTTGATCCGGAGGAAGATACTTAATTTAAGCACCATTTCCTGCCCCATAGATATATCAATGCTCTTAAACGTAACATTCAGAACCTACGCCTGGTAGCTGCTTGGAGAGTCATGCATCGTACGGATAGGATAGGATAGGATAATATACGTATTATTCCCCAATGCACTCTTCATACAGCCAAATAGATACGCTGCTAATCAGCCAGCATGCCCTGACCTGGCAGGCCCAGGCTTCTATTGGTCACATTGCCTGGTCGGACCATGCTCCGGTGTTTCTCCATCTTACCCCACCAAATGGCCTTCACCAACCATAGACAAGGCACCTCAAAGATAACTTACTTAAAGACCCTCTATGCACTATGGACATTAAGAAGTCTATCTCTGGTCACATTCATGGATTTATAGAAATTCAGACATCCCTTCCTACCCAGTGGGAAACACTTAAGTGTGCTACAACGGGTCTTTTGATAAAGCATGGCTCTAGATTGAAAAAGAGGGGCCTCACTAATTTCCAGTCTGCTCCAGCGGATTAATACATTGGAATCCTCACATTAACAATCTCTATCTTCTTCTGCGTATGCGGACCTGTTAAAAGCAAGCGTGGAGCTCAGGGTACTACAGGATCAAAAATATTCCCATCAAAAAATCAGATTCCGTCAATTTATGTATGAACATGCGGATAAATGTGGCAGGGCATTGGCTAGGGTGCTACATCCCAGGAAGGACACTAGTTATATCCCACAAAATCATGCAGATCGGGGGGCCCACAGACAGGATCCAACTTACCGAATCCTTTCGAGCCTATTATAGTGACCTATATAATATTAAGGGACAATTCAGGGACATGTCAGCTTCATCTCCTCACCTTAATATAAACGACTTTATCAGACAAAACGCCCTCCCAACAGTCCATCCGGCACTTTCTGACTCTCTGGAGGAGGACTTTTCAGAGAAAGATTGCTGCCATTATTAACCCCTTTGTGACCTCGGACTGGATAGTACGTCCGAGGTCAGAACCCCCGCTTTGATGCGGGCTCCGGTGGTGAGCCCACATCAAAGCCAGGACATGTCAGCTGCTTTGTGCCCGCAATTGCGGTGGGTGGAATCACGATCCGTCCGCCGCTATTAACTAGTTAAATGCCGCTGTTCAACACTGACAGCAGCATTTAACTAGCGCTTCTGGCCATCGGGCCGGAAATGAGCGCATCGCTGAACCTTGTCATGTGATCGGGGGTAGGCAATGCGTCGGCATGACAACCAGAGGTCTCCTTAAGACCACTATGGTTGTTGATGCCGGATTGCTATGAGCGCCTCCCAGTGGTCGGCTCTCATAGCAATGCAGTAATTCTACTACATAGGGGCAATCTGAGCATCGCCTCTATGTAGCAGAGCCGATTGAGTTGTGCCAGCTTCTAGCCTCCCATGGAGGCTATTGAAGCATGGCAAAAGTTAAAAAAAAAAAAATGGTTTTAACCCCTTCCCGACCTGTGACACAGCGTATGCGTCATGAAAGTCGGTGCCAATCCGACCTGTGACGCATATGCTGTGTCACAGAATGATCGCGTCCCTGCAGATCGGGTGAAAGGGTTAACGCCAATTTCACCCGATCTGCAGGGACAGGGGGAGTGGTACTTTAGCCCAGGGGGGATGGCTTTGCCCCCACGTGGCTACGATCGCTCTGATTGGCTGTTGAAAGTGCAACAGCCAATCAGAGCAATTTGTAATATTTCACCTAAAAAACTGGTGAAATATTACAATCCAGCCATGGCCGATGCTGCAATATCATAAGCCATGGCTGGAAAACCTGATCTGTACCCCCACTGATCGCCTCCCCAGTCCTCGGTTCTGTGGTCCGGGACCCTTCCGTTCTCCTGTCCGCTCCCCGGTCCTCCTGTCCGCTCCCTCCTTGCTCCAATCCACCCCCCTGTGCTCCGATCCACCCCCCCGTACTCCGATTCCCCCCCCCCCATACTTACCGAGCTTCCCGGTGTCCGTCCGACTCCTCCCTGGGCGCCGCCATCTTCCATGTACATTTTGATCACTGTGGTAAAACCTATCACAGTGATCAAAATAAAAAAAATTATAAATGAACCCCCCCTTTATCACCCCCATAGGTAGGGACAACAATAAAATAAAGAAAAAAAATTCCCCCCCCAACTAGGTTTAGAACTAGGGTTAGGGTATTCTGGTCCTCTGGATTTTTCCACAACGCATTTGATAAATCCGCAGTGCAAAACCGCTGTGGATTTACCGTGGTTTTTCTGCAGATTTCACTGCGGTTTTACAACTGCGGTTTTCTATTGGAGCAGGTGTAAAACCGCTGCGGAATCTGCAGAAAGAAGTGACATGCTGCGGAATGTAAACCGCTGCGTTTCCGCGCAGTTTTTTCTGCAGCATGTGCACAGCGTTTTTTGTTTCCCATAGGTTTACATTGAACTATAAACTCAAGGGAAACTGCTGTGGACCCGCAGCTGCGGAAACGCTGCGGATCCTCAGCGTTTTCCGCAGCGTGTGAACATAGCCTTAGAATTAGGCTATGTGCACACGGTGCGGATTTGGCTGCGGATCCGCAGCGGATTGGCTGCTGTGGATTCGTAGCAGTTTTCTAACAGGTTTACAGTTCCATGTAATCCTATGGAAAACCAAATCCGCTGTGCCCATGGTGCGGAAAATACCACGCGGAAACGCTGCGTTGTATTTTCCGCAGCATGTCACTTCTTTTTGCGGATTCCGCAGCGTTTTACACCTGTTCCTCAATAGGAATCCGCATGTGAAATCCGCACAAAAACCACTGGAAATCCGTGGTAAATCCGCAGGTAAAATTCAGTGCCTTTTACCTGCGGATTTTTCAAAAATGGTGCGGAAAAATCTCACACGAATCCACAACGTGGGCACATAGCCTTAGGGTTAGGGTTGGAATTAGGGCTAGGGTTGGAAATAGGTTTAAGATTAGGCTTGTGGTTAGGGTTATGGGTGTGTTGGGGCTAGGGTTGGGATTAGGGTTAGAGATGGGATTAGGGTTAGGGGTGTGTTGGGGTTAGGGTTGTGGCTAGAGTAGGGATTAGGGTTAGGGGTGTGTTGGGGTTAGTGTTGGAGTTAGAATTGAGAGGTTTCCACTGTTTAGGCACATCAGGGGTCTCCAAACGCAACATGGTGCCACCATTGATTCCAGCCAATCTTGCGTTCAAAAAGTCAAAATGGTGCTCCCTCCCTTCCGAGCCCCAACGTGCGCCCAAACAGTGGTTTACCCCCACATATGGAGTACCAGCATACTCGGGACAAACTGGGCAACAATTATTGGGGTCCAATTTCATCTGTTACCCTTGCGAAAATAAAAAATTGCTTGCTAAATCATCATTTTTGAGGAAATAAAAATGATTTTTTATTTTCATGGCTCTGCGTTGTAAACTTCTGTGAAGCACTTGGGGGTTCAAAGTGCTCACCACATATCTAGACAAGTTCCTTTGGGGGTCTAGTTTCCAAAATAGGGTCACTTGTGAGGGGTTTCTACTGTTAAGGCACATCAGGGGCTCTGCAAATGCAACGTGACGCCCGTGGACCATTCCATCAAAGTCTGCATTTCAAAACGTCACTACTTCCCTTCCGAGCCCCGGCGTGTGCCCAAATAGTGGTTTACCCCTACGTATGGGGTACCAGCATACTCTGGACAAACTGGGCAACAACTATTGGGGTCCAA
Source organism: Ranitomeya variabilis (assembly GCF_051348905.1). Classification (NCBI taxonomy): domain Eukaryota; kingdom Metazoa; phylum Chordata; class Amphibia; order Anura; family Dendrobatidae; genus Ranitomeya; species Ranitomeya variabilis. The sequence goes on along the minus strand of NC_135235.1, from coordinate 739,353,180 downwards.
TTTCTCCTTTTATCCTTGTGAAAATAAAAAATTGCTTGCTAAAACATTATTTTTGAGGAAAGAAATATGATTTTTTATTTTCACAGCTCTGCGTTGTAAACTTCTGTGAAGCACTTGGGGGTTCAAAGTGCTCACCACACATCTAGATAAGTTCCTTTGGGGGTCTAGTTTCCAAAATAGGGTCAATTGTGGGGGGTTTCTAGGCACATCAGGGGCTCTGCAAACGCAACGTGACGCCCGCAGAGCATTCCATCAAAGTCTGCATTTCAAAATGTCACTACTTCACTTCCGAGCCCCGGCATGTGCCCAAACAGTGGTTTACCCCCACATATGGGGTATCAGCGTACTCAGGATATACGGGACAACAACTTTTGGGGTCACATTTCTCCTGTTACCCTTGGGAAAATAAAAAATTCCGGGCTAAAAAATCATTTTTGAGGAAAGAAACATTATTTTTTATTTTCACGGCTCTGCGTTATAAACTAAATATTTTCACGGCTCTGCGTTATAAACTTCTGTGAAGCACCTGAGGGCTTAAAGTGCTCACTATGCATCTAGATAAGTTCCTTGGGGGGTCTAGTTTCCAGAATGGGGTCAATTGTGGGGGAGCTCCAATGTTTAGGCACACAGGGGCTCTCCAAACGCGACATGGTGTCCGCTAATGATTGGAGCTAATTTTCCATTCAAAAAGTCAAATGGTGCGCCTTGCCTTCCGAACCTTGCCGTGCGCCCAAACAGTGGTTTACCCCCACATATGAGATATCGGCGTACTCAGGAGAAATTGCCCAACAAATTTTAGGATCCATTTTATCCTGTTGCCCATGTGAAAATGAAAATATTAAGGCTAAAAAAATTTTTGTGAAAAAAAAAGCACTTTTTCATTTTTACGGATCAATTTGTGAAGCACCTGGGGGTTTAAAGTGCTCACTATGCATCTAGATAAGTTCCTTGGGGGGGTCTAGTTTCCAATGTTTAGGCACACGGGGGCTCTCCAAACGTGACATGGTGTCCGCTAAAGATTGGAGCCAAATTTTCATTCAAAAAGTCAAATGGCGCTTATTCCCTTCCGAGCCCTGCCATGCGCCCAAACAGTGGTTTACCCCCACATATGAGGTATCAGCGTACTCAGGACAAATTGGACAACAACTTTCATGGTCCAGTTTTTTCTTTTACCCTAGGGAAAATAAAAAAATTGTTGCTAAAAGATCATTTTTGTGACTAAAAACTTAAATGTTCATTTTTTCCTTCCATGTTGCTTCTGCTGCTGTGAAACACCTGAAGGGTTAACAAACTTCTTGAATGTGGTTTTCAGCACCTTGAGGGGTGTAGTTTTTAGAATGGTGTCACTTTTGGGTATTTTCAGCCATATAGAACCCTCAAACTGACTTCAAATGTGAGGTGGTCCCTAAAAAAAATGGTTTTGTAAATTTTGTTGTAAAAATGAGAAATCACTGGTCAAATTTTAACCCTTATAACTTCCTAGCAAAAAAAAATGTTGTTTCCAAAATTGTGCTGATGTAAAGTAGACATGTGGGAAATGTTATTTATTAACTATTTTGTGTCACATAACTCTGATTTAACAGAATGAAAATTCAAAATGTGAAAATTGCGAAATTTTCAACATTTTCGCTGAATTTCCGCTTTTTTCACAAATAAACGCAGAAATTATCGACCTAAATTTACCACTATCATGAAGCCCAATATGTCACGAAAAAACAATCTCAGAATCGCTAGGATCCGTTGAAGCGTTCCTGAGTTATTACCTCAGAAAGGGACACTGGTCAGAATTGCAAAAAATGGCCAGGTCATTAAGGTCAAAATAGACTGGGTCATGAAGGGGTTAAAATATATGAAAAAAATAAAAAAAAATCTAAAAGCTTAAATCACCTCCCTTTCGCCCCATTCAAAATAAAAAAAATCAAACCTACACATATTTGGTATCGCCGAGTTCAGAATCGCCCGATCTATCAATAAAAAAGGATTAAACTGATCGCTAAACGGTGTAGCGAGAAAAAAAAATTGAAATGCCAGAATTACGTTTTTTTGGTCACAGCGACATTGCAATTACAATGCAATAACGGGCAATCAAAAGAACGTATCTGTACCAAAATGGTATCATTAAAAACGGCACCTCGGGACGCAAAAAAATTAGCCTTCACACAACCCAAGATTACGAAAAATGTAGACGCTCCGGGTATTGGAAAATTGCGCAATTTTTTGTTAGCAAAGTTTGGAATTTTAACACTTAAGATAAAAAAGAACCTAGACATGTTTGGTGTCTATGAACTCGTAATGACCTGAAGAATCATAGTGGCAGGTCAGTTTTAGCATTTAGTGAACCTAGAAAAAAAGCCAAACAAAAAACAAGCGTGGGATTGCACTTTTAGGCTACTTTCAGACATAGCGCATTTTTGAGCGCTATTTTGCGGGCGCTTTTCAAAAATGCGCAATGTCATTTTCGTCTGCCGGCAAAGTGAATGAGAAATTCACTTTGCCGTTCAGACACACCGCAAAAAAACGCGGCGCTTTTGTCTGCAAACACGCCGGCGTAAAAAGAATTGACATGTCAATTCTTTACGCAGCGGCGTGTCTGCGTATCCCCATAGGGCCCCATATTAACGTGCACACACAGCGCCTTTGTCCTGGGTGTCGGCGTCTTTGTACGGAGGGGTTGACACCCAGGACCGGACGTGACGTCGGACAGGAAGAGGGAAGCCCCCGCCCCCCAGTGAAGCAGCATGGATAAATGAATGAGCATAAACGTGGGGCTGCTGATCGAGACGGTAAGTATCCCCCGTGTGTGCCCCCCCTGTGCGTGTGTCCCCCCACTGTGTGTGTGCCGTGTGCGCCCTGTGTGTGTGCCGTGTCCCCCCCGCCCCCCCCGTGTGTATGTATGGGTATGTGCTAGGTCTGCTGCGGGGGGGTGGGGTGGTCTTTGGTGTGTGTGTGTGTGTGTGTGTCTCTGTGTGCAGGCATTGTCCGATGGGACTACAAGTCCCATCGGGCTCTGCCTGCTACAGTGACAGTCAGTGACACAGTAGCCAATGATGGGACAGTAGTAGTCCCATCATCCGGCTAATGTGTTGAATGTAAAAAAAAACAAAAAAAAACAAAAAAACACACATATACAGTACATACACACATACAGAACATGCGCCGACATGCGCCACGCAACGGCATGCGCCATGCGACGACATGCGCCACGCGACGGCATGCGCCATGCGACTGCATGCGCCATGCGACGGCGTACGACGCCATGCGACGGCATGCGCCACGCGACTGCATGCGCCATGCGACGGCGTACGACGACATGCGCCACGCGACGGCATGCGCCATGCGACGACATGCGCCACGCGACGGCATGCGCCATGCGACGACATGCGCCACGCGACGGCATGCGCCACGCGACGGCGTACGACGACATGCGCCACGCGACGGCATGCGCTATGCGACTGCATGCGCCATGCGACGGCGTACGACGACATGCGCCATGCGGCGCCATGCGATGGCATGCGACGACATGCGCATACATACATACAGACATACAGTACATACATACAGACATACAGTACATATAACATAGATTACATACTCACCATCACTTGTCACTTTGATCCCCGAAGCCAGTGTCATAAAAAATATTAAAATAATAAACAACCAATATACTCCCTGATCCGCAGAAATCCAATTAAAACGAGTGTCCCACGACGATCTCCCGTGGAGAACAGGAGCATCTGCTGATGCGACCACTCTCCAGGGGCTCCAGGAAGACAATGAGGGGAGGAAGGTATCCTTCCACAATGTATTCCCCACAATGTATTCCTACGCCCCTGTGAGAAAATAGTCCCTAGTTTCACTTTATGGCATGCTGTATGAGAAAGTTCCCACGCAGCTTTTTGCCATAAAGTGAGACCAGTGAACTATAGTAACCTCAGTGATGCACTGCAGGAGCCATTGTCCTTAAATACGTGGCACTTACATACGTGGCACTTACATACGTGGCACTTACATACGTGGCACGTGGCACTTACATACGTGGCACGTGGCACTTACATACGTGGCACTTACATACGTGGCACTTACATACGTGGCACTTACATACGTGGCACTTACATACGTGGCACTTACATACGTGGCACTTAAATACGTGGCACGTGGCACTTACATACGTGGCACTTACATACGTGGCACTTACATACGTGGCACTTACATACGTGGCACTTACATACATGGCACGTGGCACTTACATACGTGGCACTTACATACGTGGCACGTGGCACTTAAATACGTGGCACGTGGCACTTAAATACGTGGCACGTGGCACTTAAATACGTGGCACGTGGCACTTAAATACGTGGCACTTACATACGTGGCACGTGGCACTTAAATACGTGGCACTTAAATACGTGGCACTTAAATACGTGGCACGTGGCACTGAAATACGTGGCACGTGGCACTTAAATACGTAAAATATATTAAAATAATTTTATAAAATTGTGAAAGCGGGGAATACCCCATCCTGCATGGAAACCCCCGTTCTTTAAAAAAAAAAAAAAAAAATTCAGTGAATTGTGAAAGAAGGGAATCCACCTCCTGCATGGATACCCCCTTTTCTGAATATTTTTTTTTTTCGTATTCATTACACAGTGAAAGCGGGGAATCCACAGTCTTGCAGGGAAGGCCCATTTGTTTGTTTTTTTTGGTGTTTTTTTTTGTAATAAAAAGGCGTAAGCGTAGAATCCCTATTTATTTCCAATTTGGTTTTTAAACCTAGCAAAATATTTATTAAAAAAAACGCTCTTCACTGGATTTTCTGTCCCGTGTGTGTCCCCTGTGCGTGTGTGTCCCGTATGCGTGTGAAGGTAATAACAAGCAGTTGGGGTTGTCATTCCTCAGCAGCCTGTGTTACTTTTTCTGCCTCTATCAAGTTTGTCAAATTTTGTGTGTATAACTAATAGTAGTTAATGTTTTACCTTTTTTAGGTTCAAAACTTCCCATGTCTTTGGGATAAGGGGTGCCGGGAGTTTTCCAACAAATATACAAAAACTGCTTCCTGGCACAAGGTCTGTGTCACCCTCTATCCCCTGTACGAGTCATACACAAAGGAGCGGCAAAAAGAAACTTGTAAATATTTTCCATTTTGGAGGAATATTTTTGAATTTCTTGTCTGTATGTAGTTGAATAGTATATTAATAGGTTCAATTTTTCACTTTTTAGTTTCAGCCTTGAGAACCCGCTGGAGGTCGGTGAGGGACAGATTTACACGGTCACGGTCAGAAGCACCAAGTGGCTCTGCGGCACCTGCTTCTCAAGGGCGTTTTGAACAGGAACTCCAATTTTTAAACGGCAGTCTACATTACCGACCGTAAGTATCAGTAACGTCTTTAATTTTGAATAGAAAATAAAATGTATTAAAACTATTGTTTTGATGTTTCTCTTTACAGAACCATAGGCAATGTCCAGCCGATGACCGAAATCCCGGCCACAGCAACAACTCCAGTGTATGAACATGCTTCACAGCCTGCTACCAGCTCTCTTCCAAATGAGCCAAGGCCTGACCCTTCTACCCAAAATGATGATCTGCCCCTCTCCGAGACTAGTTCATTGGCATCGCCACCACCGCCACCAACACCACCTCCACCTCCAGCCTCAACACAGAGGAAGAGGAAAAGAGGCTCTTCAAAGGAGGATGAGGAGACGGCTGCCTTGGCAAGGGCAATTTCTCTAATTGATCGCCAACCTGAAGAGGATCAATTCTCAGCATATGGAACCACTCTAGCTTCCAGAATGCGTACTATGTCCCCCGAGGTCCAGGACTCCTGCATGACGTATCTTTCAATGGCGGTGACATGTTTTAAGAAGTATCCGCATATAAATCCAACCTTTGAAGAAATGGTTTGTTCACTAAACCACATCTGGCATCCACCGACGCCGACTCCTCTTGCACCTGCAGCAGCATTCAATAAACCTCTGCCATCTGCTCCAAGTGCTGCTGCAGGTGCACCAACATCCAGAGTAGTAGCCCAGTCTGAAGAACACCATCCAGACTGGAGCTACTACTCATATTCACAAAGCCTATATGAGGACCAGTAGGCATAATGTTGCTTTTCATGTTTAAAACGCCATGATGTCCAAGTCCACTCCTCAGTTTCCGCCAAGAGGGCATGTTTCCAGCTCTGATTAGTGTTGCGCAAGTGCCGAATGACTCACCGTCAGTGGTGACGGGGAAAGGGCCTTGCGCAATACTAATGAAAGCTGGAAGCATGCCCTCCTGGCGGCAATTAATGAGTGGACTTGGACATCCACAGGTTTATAATCCCATTTTGGGGATGTTTACAGTGTTTACGTGTGGAATTTTGTTAATAACAAAAAAAAAACAACAAATCATTCTATTCTCAATTTTATTAGAAAAGTTTTTCAATTTTGACAGTTACTACAAATAAATATTTGAACTTTTAACTATGATGTAGTCTGCTTCTTTGATTTGTCGACCATGGCCAAAAATACACATTACATAACACCCACTTGCCATGAATAGAGGACACCCCCTAGAAATCAGATATACTACGAGGGGAACTGCTGAATAGAAGGCACTCTATATCTATGGTAGAAGAACTCACAGGAGTGTCAGGAATAACGTACAGCAAACAATGTGGAGTACCGGAAAACTCCAGTGTTAACTCCAGTGTGTATTGTATTCTGAGTCATAAAGACAGGAAATGACCTCAATGACTTTTTTTTTTCACTTTTTTTTTTTTTTCAAACAAACTTTAATTTCAGTACACAATGCTGAAAAAAACACAGCTGCAAAAAACGCAGCAAAAAACGCAGCAAAAAACGCAGTGTGTGAAAGCAGCTGCGTTTTTTGCCTGCGTAAAAAAACGCAGGTAAAGCAGCAGCAAAATACGCGCGCGTAAAAATACGCAGCAAATATGCTGTGTGTGAAAGTAGCCTTATTGCAATGTCACCGCACTTGGAATTTATTTCCCGTTTTCGATTACAAGACATGCTAAAACCAATGATGTCTTTCAAAAGTATAACTTGTACCGCAAAAAATAAGCCCTCAAATGGCCATATTGACGGAAAAATAAAAAAGTTATGGCTCTGGGAAAGAGTGGAGTGAAAAACGAAAACTCAAAACTGCAAAAAGCTGGGGTCATGAAGGGGTTAAATCCATTCCAGTGGGAAAGAGCCCAGGCCCTGATGGGTACAATCCAAAATTTTATAAGGTATTTAGCGAGCAGTTTGTCCCTTTCTGTGTCCGAGGGATCCCCATTGGTGCCTCAGTCCCTGGAGACCCACATCAGCTTTTTACCAAAACCAGGGAAGGATCCATTGTTAATTTCCAATTATTTATATGCCCATCTCTTTGATTAATGTGGACATCAAAATATTTTCGAAGGCCCTGGCAAATAGGATGGCACCTCTGTAACCCGGCGTTATTCATACATATCAGGTAGGGTTTGACAAAGGCCGGGAGGCCAGAGATAATACATATAAAACTCTTCTCATGATGGTTCGGGCGAGGTCCAGATCGTTCCCGCTGTGTTTGCTGGAGCTTCATGTCGGCTTCCTTGCATCAATTGGGCCTGGGAACCAAATTTATCGAGAAGATTCTCTCTCTATATAGGAGCCCTTCAGCTAGGGTTACGGTTAATGGGTTCCTGTCCTCCCCTATCCACATCAATAACGGTACACGGCAGGGGTGTTCTCTGTCCCCTCTCTTGTATGTATTGATAATGGAACATCTGGCAATAGCCACTAGAGAGAACCACAGAATTCACGGTATTCCAGTTGGGGTAGGTCAATGTAAATCGACCTTATATGCAGATGACCTTCTCATGTTTATATCACTCGCATTTCCTTCCCCTCCATAGTCAAAGAACTGGAGACATTTGGCCAGCTTAGTAATTTTAAAGTGAATTATTCTAAACTGGAGGCTCTTAATATAACTTTATCTAGAGATGAAGTTCAAAATCTTACAGATAATTTTCCCTTTAAATGGCAGGAAACAGCATTAAGCTACTTGGGGGTAACTGTCTCTGCAGATCATACTAAACCATATTCTTTAAACTTTTTGGATAAGACTTTGAAAGACATACGTATAGCTATGATATGCGGAAATTCTCATGGTTCGGCCGATATGGATAAATGCGATAAAAATGGATGTACTGCCTGTATATTTTCCAGAAAGTTCCTCTAATTCCACCTTCTTCTTTCTTTTCCAGAACCAATCAGCCATCTTGGGATTCGTGGGAGGGGGGGGGGGGGGGGTAGACCCCGAATTGGTATGGATACTTTATATAGGCATAAAGGCTCAGGGGGCCGGTGTTCCAAATTTCAAATGGTATCACAAAGCAGTGCTGTTGACACGCATGCTAGACTGGCAGTATCACAGTTCGGACAAACAATGGGTGGGAATACATCAAGATAGCTCTAAAATTCCACTCCATAACCTCCCCTGGATCAGCCCTAAAAGTAGAGGTCAATTCAGTTCTGTAGTTGACCTTCTTAAAGATACACTTAGAGGATCGGATCTGGAGACCGGCAGAGGCTGTCTCTCCTTAGGCAGTGGACCGCTTACACCTCTCTTCGTTAATCCGGAGTTTCCCCCCGGGGTGGAGAGGGATTGTTTTCTTGCGTGGGAGAGAAGGGACAATACTAGATGCTTTCATGTCCTCAAGGGTTCGGCCATGCCCGCTTTCGAATCAGTGCAGCCGTTAGAGGGCGGGGGCCCTTCTGATTGGTTGGAATACCCCCAACTAAAATACTTCCTCTCGTCTCCAGAAGGCGCTTAATCAAGCCATTAGCGGCCATTCGGTGACCAACTCCCCCCAGGTGGCTTTATTATTTATCCTCCCGGGCTCGTTTCGGTTCCAGAAAAAGGGGCTCCTAAGATTCTGCTTAACTAATGCGCGCACTGTGATCCCGAGACATTGGAAATCCTCCCAATATGTCTGAATGGGTTAAGGAGATGACCAGCCTTCAAAGTATGGTGGAATTGTCCACTGAGGTTAATGGTTCAATGGAGAAATATCTGCAGGTTTGGAGTTCTTGGATTTTCAATCGCTCTTTTCTGAGCCATAAGGAAGATAGATTGAACAATACGAGTTAGATGGACGTCATTATAGGGGTGCAAGTTGCCCCCTTTTATATCAGACTTCATGGACCCCCCCTCTTTTCTTTCTCTCATCTCTGCCCCCCCCTTATTCCTCTTCTTCGTCTCATTCTTTCCTTTCGTGTTCATAAGATTATTATTTGGAGTGACCTAGCTTCTCTTGTTTGGGTCGCTCTCTATCAGCGGATAATTCATATGCATCGCCAAAGGTCATACAGTCTCCCTGGATAGGGCATTCCTACATCGGCCATGGATTTATTCTTTTCAGATTTTGTTGGACTTGATTGAAAATTTATTTCGTTCTGAAAGTTCTATTATTTCGGGACTTGTTGGCTACAGGTCTTGATATACAGTTGTAAATGAGATTTCTTTTTGTACTCAGTAATCGTTATGTTGATGATTCCCTTGTTACTTGATTGTTCTGAAATTCTTTTCAATAAAACCCAGATGAGACAAAAATTCAAGTCAACATCTAGACAACAGTCTATTCCCCCAGCTTACTGAAAATAGATGTCTCGTTAATTAAAATAAAATGCTGTGTAGTCACACACATTTTGTAATTTTTAAACATGTTAAACTTTTGTTTTATTTATTTTTTTTAAATGAACCATTTTGGGCACCTGAACATATATGTACACCGCAGGGATGGCACAGGTGCGGCTACAACAAAAACCCTGGCAGTTTAACCACTTGCTGCTGTCAAAAGCAAACATGGCATCTAAGATGTGTGAGAGTTTGGCTGAATTCCCCTCCGCCCCCAAGTACTCGATAGTAGGGGCGGCCTAGTTACTACGGTACTTACATGCCTAGTAATGGTGTCTGGACCTGCAATGTATGAAGGTCTATTAGGCCAGGCCAGAGGCAGCATCCAATAAGTTACCTTTTAATGCCCCCATAAAGATTCGACTAAAGTTGCATGAAATCACTGATTTGGGGGCCTCATGACAGATGATGTCAGGGCAGAGAAGGATCTGGCATCCTGAATTTCAGAGGATAATCCGTTTGTTCTTCCTGTAGATAATCCTCCGCTAGAGGAGTCTGGAGGCGACTCTCTCATACAGACCCCAGGAAAGCTGGAATATTTGTGTGTATGGGGGAGTCGGGAGAGATGGCCGTCTGCCAAATGACCGTTCAGCCAACACTTATCTCGTGTATGGGGCCGTTAGTATTAAGGTACCGTCTCACAAAACGATTTACCAACGATCACGACCAGCGATACGACCTGGCCGTGATCGTTGGTAAGTCGTTGTGTGGTCGCTGGAGAGCTGTCACACAGACAGCTCTCCAGCGACCAACGATGCCGAGGTCCCCGGGTAACCAGGGTAAACATCGGGTTACTAAGCGCAGGGCCGCGCTTAGTAACCCGATGTTTACCCTGGTTACCAAAAAAAAAAACCAGTACATACACACATTCCGGTGTCCGTCAGGTCCCTTGCCGTCTGCTTCCCGCACTGACTGACTGCCGGCCGTAAAGTGAAAGCAGAGCACAGCGGTGACGTCACCGCTGTGCTCTGCTTTCACTTTACGGCCGGCAGTCAGTCAGTGCGGGAAGCAGACGGCAAGGGACCTGACGGACACCGGAATGTGAGTATGTACTGTTTGTTTTTTTTACATTTACGATGGTAACCAGGGTAAACATCGGGTTACTAAGCGCGGCCCTGCGCTTAGTAACCCGATGTTTACCCTGGTTACCAGTGAAGACATCGCTGAATCCGTGTCACACACACCGATTCAGCGATGTCTGCGGGACCTCAACGATCAAAAAAAGGTCCAGGCCATTCCGACACGACCAGCGATCTCGCAGCAGGGGCCGGGTCGCTGGAAAGTGTCAAACATAGCAAGATCGTTACTGAGGTCGCTGTTGCGTCACAAAACTTGTGACTCAGCAGCGATCTCGCTAGCGACCTCGCTTAGTGTGACGGGGGCTTTACACTGACAGCAGTGATGATAGACGGCACTACAGTAGTTCAGGGCATCACCGGAGCCATCAGAGGCTCGTATGTTGTATGATCGCACTAATTGGAGGGGTTTAAAAAAGTTTAAAAGGTTTAAAAGGAATCACGGTTATAGCGACACAATTGAGAAAACAGTCACTGTACAATGTTAGTTAAGTCTCGTCCATAACATTATTATACTCTATTATCCTATACACAGTGGAGTGGATAGAAATTATAGGTCCCACAGCAATAGATGGAATTGGACCCTCCAACATCACAAGGAAAATAATACTATGTATATATATTTATATTTGGCGGAGTTATATATCTCAACTCTGCAGACCACATGCTGCCGTTGTACTTGGCTGGTCCAGACCAGAAGGTATGGAGATGAATTAGGGAGACCAAAGTCTAAAAATAAATTTTTCTCCACTTAAAAACTTGATGAGAAGTATATACATCAGATAGGAGGAACAACACTCTATAGAATGCTTCTTCTGCATTATGCAGAGTCAGGAACTTTCCAGTTACATGTGGCGGTACATAACTTTTGTTACAAGCTACAACAGTCCAGCAAACATTCATGGGAAGGCCCATCATCTCCTGTGGGGACCATACTGGTAGAGATATGTCACTACGGCCTGTCAGAGCTACTCTCAGCTCCGAGTTGATCTGTGAGGACCTCACTGGCTTAGGTGCATTGGTACAACTCCACACTCGTACTCTCAAAGTCCATTCCATGAGGTCCACACAATCCTTGCTGTGGTACTGCATCTTCAGCTCTCCGTAGGATAACTCATGCCTCAGTTTGGCGACACTGTAGCTTCTTCTCTAGTATAGACAATTGTTTGCTGTTCGCAAAGATAAGAAATACTTATTCCCCTTTCATTAGGCCTCCTGCCTCCTCTCTTCCAGGTCAATGTTCCAGTACTTTTTAAGTAGGCCTATCAGCCTGAGCTAAGGACCTCGCCCTGCTCTTTGTCTCAGCTATGCTTTCTGCCTGATATCCAGATTCCCACTGCCATTATATATTTGCTTTCCTTAAGAACGTACTATCTGATGTCTCCCTCCTGGCAGAAAACACCATATCAATTCAAGTCTGTAACCAGTTAGACCACAGGTCTGTATTTCTCACTTATCGCTATTTGACGCATCACGTTGAAATTGTTCTCCTGTGTGCAGGGCCGTATTTGCCACTAGGCACTCGAGGGCACGTGCCTAGGGCGGCGACATTGCGGGGGGCGGCACCTGAGCAAGTTTTTTTTTTTTTTTTTTTAAAGTCCCAGGTCAAACGCGACCGACCGCCCCGCCCCCCGCGTCCCACCCTCCTTTAAGACGATACTCACCCTGCTCCAGCGATGCCTGGTCTCAGCGTCTGTAGCGCGTCCTGAGTGAGCGGTCACGTGGTACCGCTGATTAAGCTCATGAATATGCGCATATTCATGATCTTTAATTAGCGATACCACGTGACCGCTCACTCAGGAAGATGGCGCTGCGGCGGGACAGAGCCAGAGGGATGTCGGCGCGGCCGCGCGGTGTGTGGGACAGCTGACAAGTGAGTATGGGCCCCCCCTTCTAATACTCACCTCTCCTGGTTCCTGCAGCAGCTGCAGCGTCTTCACCGCTCTCTGACTCTGCGACGTCTCAGGGCAGAGGGTGCGATGACGTCATCACTGCGCGCTCAGCCTCTCTGTCCTGAGCGTTGCAGAGCCGGAGAGTCGCTGAGTGCACCAGACCTGCGCTGGGAACGGGAGAGGTGAGGATTTTACTTTTTATTTTTTCTTTATGTCTGACAGACCCTGGGGCAGATTGCTGGACACACTGGGGCAATGCTGGACACACTGGGGGCAATATGCTGGACACACTGGGGGCATTGCTGGACACACTGGGGGCAGAATGCTGGACACACTGGGGCAGAATGCTGGACACACTGGGGCAGAATGCTGGACACACTGGGGCAGAATGCTGGACACACTGGGGCAGAATGCTGGACACACTGGGGCAGAATGCTGGACACACTGGGGCAGAATGCTGGACACACTGGGGCAGAATGCTGGACACACTGGGGCAGAATGCTGGACACACTGGGGCAGAATGCTGGACACACTGGGGCAGAATGCTGGACACACTGGGGCAGAATGCTGGACACACTGGGGCAGAATGCTGGACACACTGGGGCAGAATGCTGGACACACTGGGGCAGAATGCTGGACACACTGGGGCAGAATGCTGGACACACTGGGGCAGAATGCTGGACACACTGGGGCAGAATGCTGGACACACTGGGGCAGAATGCTGGACACACTGGGGCAGAATGCTGGACACACTGGGGCAGAATGCTGGACACACTGGGGCAGAATGCTGGACACACTGGGGCAGAATGCTGGACACACTGGGGCAGAATGCTGGACACACTGGGGCAGAATGCTGGACACTGGGGCAGAATGCTGGACACACTGGGGCAGAATGCTGGACACACTGGGGCAGAATGCTGGACACACTGGGGCAGAATGCTGGACACACTGGGGCAGAATGCTGGACACACTGGGGCAGAATGCTGGACACACTGGGGCAGAATGCTGGACACACTGGGGCAGAATGCTGGACACACTGGGGCAGAATGCTGGACACACTGGGGCAGAATGCTGGACACACTGGGGCAGAATGCTGGACACACTGGGGCAGAATGCTGGACACACTGGGGGCAGAATGCTGGACACTGGGGCAGATTGCTGTACACACTGGGGCAATATGCTGGACACACGGGGGCAATATGCTGGACACACGGGGGCAATATGCTGGACACACTGGGGCAGATTGCTGGACACACTGGGGCAGATTGCTGGACACACTGGGGCAGATTGCTGGACACACTGGGGCAGATTGCTGGACACACTGGGGGCAATGCTGCACACTGGGGCAATGCTAGACACGGGCAGATTGCTGGACACACTGGGGCAATGCTGGACACTGGGGCAGATTGCTGTACACACTGGGGCAGATTGCTGGACACACTGGGGGCAATATGCTGGACACACTGGGGCAGATTGCTGAACACACTAGGGGTAATATGCTGGACACACTGGGGCAGATTGCTGAACACACTGGGGGGTAATATGCTGGACACACTGGGGCAGATTGCTGGACACACTGGGGGCAGTGCTGGACAAACTGGGGGCAGTGCTGGACACACTGGGGCAGATTGCTGGACACACTGAGGGTAATATGCTGGACACACTATTGGAGATTGCCGGACACAATCTCCGGGGGCAATACTGGACACACTGGGGCAATATGCTGGACACACTGGGGCAGATTGCTGGACACACTGGGGCAGATTGCTGGACACACTGGGGGTAATATGCTTGACATACTGGGGCAGGTTGCTGGACACACTGGGGGCAGGACTGGAGGCATGGACAGAATGTAGATACGGGGCATGATTGGAGACACGGGGCAGAATGAAAGACATGGTGCAGGATGGATATGATAGAGACAGATGGGGCAGGATGGGGAGATCATATGGGGTAGAATGGATACTCATGAGGGCAGGATGCGAGAACATATGGCTGGAGCCAGGAATGAGATAAACGGGGCCAAGATGGGGAATATTATTACCATAGGGGCTAATTAAGGGATATTATTACTGCAGTGATGTATTTATTTTATTTTTTGAGTATACTGTTTTAAATGGGGGGGAGGCGTCCTGTTACTGTGTAGAGTGACACTATATCGCCTTTTTTTCTTCATGTGGTGTAATGTAGAAGTTGTGAAAAATTAAGTAATGTGTTCTGCAAGCAGAGCTTGAGATAACTGTTATTTCCTGCAGAAAGGAGTCCTGGCTGGAAGAAATGATGGCGGTCTGTGCTGGATGAAAGATGAAGGACTTCACCTAGAGACGTCACTGGTGAGTATGGAGTATCATGTGTGGGCAATGGCCATTATACAGTATGGAGCATCATGTGTGGCCATTATACAGTATGGAGCATCATGTGTGGCCATTATACAGAATGGAGCATCATGTGTGGCCATTATACAGTATGGAGCATCATGTGTGGCCATTATACAGTATGTGGAGCCCTGCGTAGCCATTATACAGTATGGAGCACTGCGTAGCCATATTTTTTGGGGGTTTTAATTATTGTATATGAAACAGTGTGATCAGAAGTGCTAAATGGCTGTGGTTGGGACTTGGATATGGGTGTGATTAGTTGTGAAATGGGCGGGGTCAGAGGCGTGGCCTAAAATTTGCCGCGGCGCACTACGTGCGCCGCAACCTTTAGACCTTTTTCCCTGCTTCAAAAGTTGGGAGGTATGGTACCGCAGTTCCCAGATCACAGCAAGTGCTGCAAATCCCATAGGGAATGAACGAAACCAAACACAGTGTTGCCGTAAGTGATCCATTACACAGCAGATGCAGAAAAACTGCCCGATCTGCTGCAAAAGGCGATTTCCACAACAGCGATTCTCCCCAAAAGTCTATGCAGATAGTGTCATACTCACCAATGGGGGAGGCAGCACTAAAAGTGCCTAGGGCAGCAGAAACTCTAAATACGGCCCTGCCTGTGTGCCCATGTAGCTCAGAATGGGGGCTCTCACACAGTATGGTGACCTCCACAGCCCCTGAAACATTATGATGGACCCCACATCCACTCACACAGTATTATGGCCAGAACAGCCTACTACACAAAATGAGGGCCCTCACTTAGTATGGAGGACCTTACAGTCCACCACAAACCCCCAATCAGTATAATAGCCCCTAGTAGCCACCCACTCAGTATGAGACCCCCCACAGCCCTACACTTAATATGATGCCCTCACAATTCCTGATATTTAAAAAAAAAAGCACACGCTACACACCCAACCCTGTTCCTGAGGTGCGCTGCTCCGGTCTGTGCAGTGTGAGTACTGAGGCTCCATACTACAGGTGTGATGTAGTGACGTCAATGTGCCTGCAGTGCATGGAGTCTTAGATTCACAGGTGAAGGCTGATTGGTGGATCAGGAGCTTTTGACTCCATCAGTCACTATTCTATTCAACAGTATCACCATCATGGGAAAGAGGAAATCGCTGAAATTGTGGTGATGGGGAAGGAGAATGTGCCGTTGGCTTGTTGTGGATGTATATAAACAGATGTAAATGATACAGCCACTACCTTACCCTATCCCATACCTAAACAAAGCTGATGGATGGCACCAGAGGATGGCAGCCTAAGGAATGACAACGGCGCCCCCGCTCAATGGTGACTGCCTTTCAGAAACCCTAGGGAACCCTGATATACATAGCAAAAAAATTCACTGATACGTTAAATAGGACCAGATATGTTTCAAGGTATATATTATATACAGGAAAAGATATGGTGCTCATCAGAGAATGGTTCAATAATAATCCCTGATGTGTTCTCCCAACAACTTCATCGGGAGGCTTGATATACTGTAAGGATGATAATTCATATTGTTCAGCATAGTGTGCCTAATAGCCAGGTGTCCATGTTTAAATATCCCACTTCATCCAAAACGCTCCCCAGACTAGGAGACCTATTCCTAGAGGTGAATTGTCATAGGATATACAGAATGGAGTCTGTCTGCAATAATATACTGCGCTGCTTCTCGGGCGCTACAGGGCAGATAATGTGCATCCCCTAGTGTGCATGTCCGAAGTGACGTGCTTTATACTGAAACGTCAGATAAACTGATTGCCACCACGCCACTCGTCCCCGACTGCACATACCCGTAGTTATGAGTTCCACGCCAGAGAACATCTAGGATCATTGTCTGCAATTGCGCATGCTCGGATATGTGCATTCCAAACCGGAGCGTATCATGATCTCCTGTCTGCGACTGCACATGCCCAGAAGCATGCGCTCCATGCCGGAGCACATAATGGATTTGGATTGCATTCCACAAATATAGAAAAGTCCTGTCTCTGAGATCAAAGTCATGGAAGTCTAAAAACAAGTAAAATCTAAGATGGCAGGTTCATGTGGCTGTAAAAAAGACCTGAGGTGTTACAGAATAATCCCTCTGGAAAATGTTTTATCAGTGGAGGAACTCGAGAAAGATTTACATGGTCTCATCCAATTACATGTACAACATATAAAGAAAACGCAGATTCTTCTATCGAGCCAAGTCCCCTTGGGTGAAGGTTTCTACAGAAGCCATGCACTAAATGGTCCCTAATTGACCGACTCTTTCTGAAAGTTATTGTAGGAGTAGATCCCACTGCACCCCTCAGGTCCGGGTCGGCCACAAGTATATGACAGTGTTTTCTGAGGATATTAAAGATACCATCACTCTGTCGTAAGTTCATACTACTTGTGTTATACCATCTTTTACTTGGTCTCTTGGTTAGGTTTGGAGGAGTATCTGTCTCTCCTGCTTTCCTGAAAACCTTCAAGCGGAATCCAAAATGAACTGTGGGTACCCTTTTCCTTGAATCTGGTGTTCCCATCTATTGCCTGTATATTAGAATCTGTGACATTAGAACAATTTCTTCTCAATCATAAAAATTGGCTCTTGAGTATTCCATTTTTTTTTTTTTTTAGAAGAATGGGGTGGTGGCTTTCACACCCCAATAATTTATGGTAGATGAGGGTTCCTAGGGTCCCATCCCATTCTTTCTTGATTAGTGCATTCAGAAAAGACAACTGGCTATAATTAATCTCCGATATAAATCCAAGGCCCACTCTATTGATGTGGAATTCCCTGACAAATTCAAGAAATTGTTCACTCGTCCTTGACAGATGATAAAAATGTCATTAATATATCTATACCATACCTCAATATATGGATGCCAACACTTATGATCATCATTGAATATTGTGGTTTCCTCCCACCTGCCCAGGAATAGGTTAGCATGGGTTAGCTCCCCATCGCAGTACCCCTGAGCTGGTGGAAATATTTCCTGTCAAAATGAAAGAAGTTTATGAGTAAAAGTCCATTTTAGAAGATCTTCCGTGAAGTCATTGTGTTTGCTACACTCCACTAATCTTGATTTCAAGAAATGTTGTACTTCTCTGAAACCATCCTCATATTACTGCAGAAAACCTTGGTATCTAGTAAGGCCTGCATACATGATCGAGGGTATACCTGTATCGGAGAAGGTAAAAGTTAAAACTATGTTCCAGAGGGATTATTCCAACTATAAAACCTCACGATTTATTCCAACTCCAAGACCACAGGGAACATTATACTGTATGTGGGGGGATGGTGGTACCGTGAAAACATCATACTGTGTGTAGGGGGGTGGCTGTACTGTGGGAACATTATACTGTGTGGGGGGATAACAGTGCTGTGGGAACATTATACTGTGTGTGGGGGGGGGGGGATAAAGGTACTGTGGGAACACTATACTATGTGGGGGGATGACGGCACCTTCCTCAACAGGGCAGACAAAGTACGCCTGCTCCAGAGCTGCGGCAGGAAGACAAGAAGAGGACGTCATCGTATGAAGATAGGAGGCGCCGGACCCAGACTGCAACGCCCATCGGACCCAGACCGCAGGGGGAAAGCCCCTGGGTGAGTATAATATTACCTGTTTTTCTTACCTTTCAGGTTAGATCGGGGGCTTATCTACCTCATTACAGAATGCTGTAGATAAGCCCCTGATGCCGGAGGCCTTAGCTCATATACGATTTTTGGGTTGACAGATTCCCTTTAATATGTTGTTTTAGGTTTCCTCAGTCCAGGATTACTGAATTTTATTAGGGGAGAATGTGGCACCCCAGGAGTCCGGTTGCCACAGTGGCAATGCCTCCCTCAAAGGGGTGATGTCATGCCTGGAAGCAAGACGGGATCCCCTTAACAGGTAACACTGGCATACGACATCTTCCTGACTCCAGGCTAGAAGGGGGAGCTATAAACCCAGTTTCAGCGGAACTTCCCTGATAAGTTCTGGTCTGGAGGCAGAGTTAGTCAGTGAGTGTGAGACAGTGAAGGAGGAGGAAGCAAGTGAGGAGAAACTAGGGATAGGAGCTACGACTGAGATCACCCCAGGACTGAGCGCAACAGGCCAGACACTGGAGTCCGTAGTTGTGTGGGAACTGCATGCCCCGCAACTATATCCGGAGAACAGGAGACTGCAGGTCTCCTGTCCATATTTGACACCCGAAGGCACAGGAGCAAACTAGAGAGCCAGGAATCACCATGAGAGAGTGACATCAGAAAAAAGGGTTCAAGCTGCCTGCCATGCGGGTAGTGTTCTACCAAAAGGACAGACAGAGAGGAACTTGAAGAAAGCTTAAGGCAACAAGAACCTAAACAACAGCGCAGTAGGGAGGCTTCCAACCCCACCTGGCTAGGGGGATTCTGAACTGCTTCCAGGCTGCCCGGATTTCCAATACCACCTGTACCTGTGCTCCGGACTGCACCTACAATTAAAGGCAAAGAAACTACAGTCCCTGTGTCCTCCAATTTATCTGCTGCGTCATTTGCCCTGTACCACAACCAACATCATCACCCATGCTATATCTGCCCTGGGGTTAGCTCTACCTGTGGAGAGCTATAACAACTCCGCTGCATTACCACCTGCCCAAGAGGATCTGAACTTCAGCGTCGGCTAACATCTCTTATTTGCTGAATACCACAGGTGGTGTCACGAACAATAACTTTTATAAACTTTATTTCCCCTTTTTCATCATCACTTCTCCTTTTATTGGACGCCCAGGGCCAAGGACCTGGTCACTGCAGCCGTGACACGTCTCCTTTAAGATACCGAGTGCCCCACGGCCCTGGTGGGCGCTGCACCAGAACCTACCTCCACCCGCAGAGCCGCACTCCACATAGAGAATAATGGAGCCTCCAGCACCGACCTCCACCTGCAGAGCCGCACTCCACATAGAGAATAATGGAGCCTCCAGCACCGACCTCCACCCGCAGAGCCGCACTCCACATAGAGAATAATGGAGCCTCCAGCACCGACCTCCACCCGCAGAGCCGCACTCCACATAGAGAATAATGGAGCCTCCAGCACTGACCTCCACATAGAGAATGGAGCCTCCAGCACCGACCTCCACCCGCAGAGCTGCACTCCACATAGAGAATAATGGAGCCTCCAGCACCGACCTCCACCCGCAGAGCCGCACTCCACATAGAGAATAATGGAGCCTCCAGCACCGACCTCCACCTGCAGAGCCGCACTCCTCATAGAGAATAATGGAGCCTCCAGCACCGACCTCCACCCGCAGAGCCGCACTCCACATAGAGAATAATGGGGCCTCCAGCACCGACCTCCAACCGCAGAGCCGCACTCCACATAGAGAATAATGGAGCCTCCAGCACCGACCTCCACCCGCAGAGCCGCACTCCACATAGAGAATAATGGAGCCTCCAGCACCGACCTCCACCCGCAGAGCCGCACTCCACATAGAGAATAATGGAGCCTCCAGCACCGACCTCCACCCGCAGAGCCGCACTCCACATAGAGAATAATGGAGCCTCCAGCACCGACCTCCACCCGCAGAGCCGCACTCCACATAGAGAATAATGGAGCCTCCAGCACCGACCTCCACCCGCAGAGCCGCACTCCACATAGAGAATAATGGAGCCTCCAGCACCGACCTCCACCCGCAGAGCCGCACTCCACATAGAGAATAATGGAGCCTCCAGCACCTACCTCCACTCAGAGCCGAACGCCCTCCATATATATGGCTGTTCTGCGTGCACAGGACCTGTGATGAGGTCACAGGAGGGGAGGAGTCAGGGGTCACATGATCAGGGGCCTCAGTGTATGCACGACTCTGCTGTGCTGGTTGTCATGGTGCTGGATGAGGGAACAGGTGGCGCCTGTGCTCTTTTCCCCTGCTTGGTGCAGGTGCAGTGAGCGCTGCCAGTCTTTCCTCATATGCAGCCCAGCTGACTGCGCCTGCGCGGCCGCCCTGCCTGTGAATCCCAGCCCTGCTATGTGAATAAATCATAAGTCACTGCGGGGCTGGGAATCACAGGCAGGGCGGCCACGCAGGCGCAGT
The DNA here is from genome assembly GCF_051348905.1 of Ranitomeya variabilis. NCBI lineage: Eukaryota > Metazoa > Chordata > Amphibia > Anura > Dendrobatidae > Ranitomeya > Ranitomeya variabilis. Next base: position 739,332,161 of record NC_135235.1, on the reverse strand, counting down.
CAGCTGGACTGCATATGAGGAAAGACGGGCAGCGCTCACTGCGCCTGCATCAGGCAGGGAAAAAGAGCACAGGTGCCGGCTTTTTGAAAACAGCGGTGAGGAGGAGGCGGTGCCCGGCGCCAAGAAGATGTGAGTGACAGCTGTGTGCTGTCTGAAGCAGGGGGGAAACGCCGGCCTCCTTGACTGAAGACCAGGTATTTGGGACAAATTGTAAAACAGATTATTTCTCTAGTTACAGCACCCAGAACTAAAAGAGCCACCTTGTCAGAATGCAGCATTACTGCTGCACAAGGTGGCTCTTTTAGTTTGAAACGACTGGAGGGGGGGGTGACAGGTTCCCTTTAAGCTGCAAAAAAAGAAAAAACCCATCTGAGAAATTGCTACAATATTAGGAGTGGCAAAAGAAAGAAAGAAAGCACTGGTGAACTCATCAATGCAAAAAGACCTGGGCGCCCACGGAAGACAACAGTGGTGGAGGATAGAAGAATAATCTCCATGGTGAAGAGAAACCCCTTCACAACAGCCAACCAAGTGACCAACACTCTCCAGGAGGTCGGCGTATCAATATCCAAATCTACCATAAAGAGAAGACTGCATGAAAGTAAATACAGAGGGTTCACTGCACGGTGCAAGCCACTCATAAGTGTCAAGAATCAAAAGGCTAGACTGAACTTTGCTAAAAAAAACATCTAAAAAAGCCAGCACAGTTCTGGAAGAACATTCTTTGGACAGATGAAACCAAGATCAACCTCTACCAGAATGATGGAAAGAGAAAAGTATGGTGAAGGCGTGGTACAGCTCATGATCCAAAGCATACCACACCATCTGTAAAACACGGCGGAGGCAGTGTGATGGCTGGGGCATGCATGGCTGCCAGTGGCACTGGGTCACTAGTGTTTATTGATGATGTGACACAGGACAGAAGCAGCAGAATGAATTCTGAGGTATTCAGAGCCATACTGTGTGCTCAGATCCAGCCAAATGCAGCCAAACTGATTGGTCGTCGTTTCATACTACAGATGGACAATGACCCAAAACATAAAGCCAAAGCAACCCAGGAGTTTATTAAATCAAAGAAGTGGAATATTCTTGAATGGCCAAGTCAGTCGCCTGATCTCAACCCAATTGAGCAGCATTTCACTTGTTAAAGACTAAACTTCAGACAGAAAGGCCCACAAACAAACAGCAACTGAAAACCACCGCAGTGAAGGCCTGGCAGAGCATCAAAAAGGAGGAAACACAGCGTCTGGTGATGTCCATGAGTTCAAGACTTCAGGCAGTCATTGCCAACAAAGGGTTTTCAACCAAGTACTAGAAATGAACATTTTATTTACAATTATTTAATCTGTCCTATTACTTTTGGTCCCTTTAAAAACAGAGTGGCACATGTTAAGGAGCTGAAACTCCTAAACCCTTCATCCAATTTTAATGTGGATACCCTCAAATGAAAGCTGAAAGTCAGAACTTCAACTGCATCTGAATTGTTTTGTTTAAAATTCATTGTGGTAATGTCTATAACCAAAATTAGAAAAATGTTGTCTGTCCGAATATATATGGACGTAACTGTATATAATGTGTATATATAGCAGTCACAGTATCACCTGTATAACGTATATAGACTGCTGTGTATAGCCGCAGTATCATCTGTATAATGTACTGTATGTGTACAGCTGCAGTATCACCCATATAATATATATACAGCAGTCACAGTATCACCTACATTCATGGCCAAAAGTATTCACACCCCTGCAATTCTGTCAGATAATACTCAGTTTCTTCCTGAAAATGATTGCAAACACAAATTCTTTGGTATTATTATCTTCATTTGTCTTAAATGAAAAAACACAAAAGAGAATGAAGCAAAAATTGATCATTTCACACAAAACTCAAAAAATGGGCCAGACAAATGTATTGGCACCCTCAGCCTAATACTTGGTTGCACAACCTTTAAGGTACCTTCACACTAAGCGACGCTGCAGCGATACAGACAACGATGCCGATCGCTGCAGCGTCGCTGTTTGGTCGCTGGAGAGCTGTCACACAGACCGCTCTCCAGCGACCAACGATGCCGAGGTCCCCGGGTAACCAGGGTAAACATCGGGTTGCTAAGCGCAGGGCCGCGCTTAGTATCCCGATGTTTACCCTGGTTACCAGTGTAAAATGTTAAAAAACAAACAGTACATACTCACATTCGCGTCTCCCGGCGTCCGCTTCCCTGCACTGACTGAGTGCCGGCCCTAACAGCAGAGCGGTGACGTCACCGCTGTGCTGTACTTTTACTTTACGGCCGGCGCTCAGTCAGTGCAGGAAGCGGACAGCGAGGGACGTGTGACAGACATCAGAAGATGAGTATGTACTGTTTGTTTTTACTTTTACGATGGTAACCAGGGTAAACATCGGGTTACTAAGCGCGGCCCTGCGCTTAGTAACCCGATATTTACCCTGGTTACCATTGTAAAACATCGCTGGCATCGTTGCTTTTGCTGTCAAACACAACGATACACGGCGATCTGACGACCAAATAAAGTTCTGAACTTTCAGCAACGACCAGCGATATCACAGCAGGATCCTGATCGCTGCTGGGTGTCAAACTCAACGATATCGCTATCCAGGATGCTGCAACGTCACGGATCGCTAGCGATATCGTTTAGTGTGAAGGTACCTTTAGCCAAAATAACTGCGACCAACCGCTTCCGGTAACCACCAATGAGTTTCTTACAATGCTCTGCTGGAATTTTAGACCACTCTTCTTTGGCAAACTGCTCCAGGACCATGATATTTGAAGGGTGCCTTCTCCAACATGCCATTTTTAGATCTCTCCACAGGTGTTCTATGGGATTCAGGTCTGGACTCATTGCTGGCCACCTTAGAAGTCTCCAGTGCTTTCTCTCAAACCATTTTCTAGTGTTTTTTGAAGTGTGTTTTGGGTCATTGTCCTGCTGGAAAACCCATGACCTCTGAGGGAGAAACAACTTTCTCACACTGGACCCTACATTATGCTGCAAAATTTGTTGGTAGTCTTCAGATTTCATAATGCCATGCACACGGTCAAGCAGTCCAGTGGCAGAGGCAGCAAAGCAACCCCAAAACATCAGGGAACCTCCGCCATGTTTGACTGTAGGGACCGTGTTCTTTTCTTTGAATGCCTCTTTTTTTCTCCTGTAAACTCAATGTTGATGCCTTTACCCAAAAAGCTCTAATTTTGTCTCATCTGACCAGAGAACATTCTTCCAAATCATTTTAGGCTTTTTCAGGTAAGTTTTGGCAAACTGCAGCCTGGCTTTTTTATGTCTTGGGGTAAGAAGTGGGGTCTTCCTGGGTCTCCTACCATACAGTCCCTTTTCATTCAGACGCCGACGGATAGTACGGGTTGACACTGTTGTACCCTCGGACTGCAGGGCAGCTTGAACTTGTTTGGATGTTAGTCGAGGTTCTTTATCCAACATCCGCACATTCTTGCGTTGAAATCTCTTGTCAATTTTTCTTTTCCGTCCACATCTAGGGAGGTTAGCCACAGTGCCATAGGCTTTAAACTTCTTGATGACACTGCGCACGGTAGACACAGGAACATTCAGGTCTTTGGAGATGACTTGTAGCCTTGAGATTGCTCATGCTTCCTCACAATTTGGTTTCTCAAGTCCTCAGTTTTTTGGTCTTCTTTCTTTTCTCCATGCTCAATGTGGTACACACAAGGACACAGGACAGAGGTTGAGTCAACTTTAAT